>NC_091282.1:924806658-925424394 GCF_032444005.1 Ranitomeya imitator | reverse complement strand
AAATGTGTCATCTTTAAATTTAGCCCTTTTAGAGCTACGTTCATCTTCAAATTGCTTAGCTGTTCACAGTAACAGTAATTTTGACCAGGGGTGTTCAAACTTCTACATGCCACTGCAGCAGATGTGCTATGTAACTAACAAAGTGCTCAGAAATGCTCTAATGAAGTCATATCACATGTCCATTCTCAGGCATAGTGTGTGGTCAGCACTATATGAACAAAATAGTCTACACACTCCTTTTAAAATTACAGATTTTTGACATATATAAAAGTCATACCAAGAATAATAATTTTCCAAACCTTTTTCACGTTTAATGTCACTTATAATCTTCAACAAATTAATTGAGAAACTAAATTTGTTTTGAGGGGGAAAGGTAAAATAATAAAACTAAAATTATGTGGTTGCATATGTGTGAAGAGTGTCTTATTATTGGGGTGTGGTTGTATTCAGAAATGGCCACATTTTACCTCTTATTAAATAGTAGTCAGTATACCGCTGTCATCATTTAAGGTGACTCTGATTAACTCGATATAAAGTTTTGCTTTTATATTTGAATTTTCCTATAATTTTCTTGAATTTTACTGCAAAAGCAAGAGCTTACAACACAGCAAAGGCTTATTATTGTTGAAAGTTATCAGATAGGAGTAGGGTACAAAAATTTTCCAAAGCATTAGTTAGACCATGGATCACTGTGAAGGACATCATCAAGAAGTGGCTTATACAGTGCCTTGTGAAAGTATTCAGCCCCCTGGAACTTTTCAACCTTTTCCCACATATCATGCTTCAAACATAAATATACCAAATGTGAATTTTTGGTGAAGAATCAACAACAAGTGGAACACAATTGTGATTTTGAACGAAATTTATTGGTTATTTTAAATTTTTCTGGAAATTCAAAAACTGAAAAGTGGGGTGTGCAATGTTATTCAGCCCCTTTGCTTTCAGTGCAGCAAACTCACTCCAGGGCTGGAATATAGCAGAGTGAACGCTAGTGTTTGGTAAAAGAACCCCAAAGACACAGGGTTAGAGTCCCTCTAGACCCACTAGCGTTCGGCGCCGCAAGTGCGATGCGGTGCGAGGGAGAAAACTAACTAATAAGATTTAGTGCACTGAGTGTGCGCAGAGCTGTTCTAGCAGACGTCACTAACCCCCCTAGCTAGGGACCGGAAAGCGCACTAGCTGCGCACGGCACCGTACTGATGGACGCTGCTGAATTGGTGCAGTATGATCGTGCCTTGTGCTGGATGGCACAAACTGGCGCTAGTCAGCTCAAACACCAAACTTTTTAAAGTTTCGGCCTTCCGGGACATTGCCAGTGGTCCAATCATAGCCGCTTGAGGACCTAAGCATTTGACCTCTGACCTCTAATGAGAGGTCGTCTCACGGGCATGCTCAGTAGGCAAAAAGCAGTCCCTGGAGCATCTGCTCGCCACTGATTAATGCTGGTTAAAATAGCTGGACCTTGGACGGCAGCAGTAACCAGACACACAGCATCAGCTTGAGCAAGACGCTGGAACCAATGTCTCTGCTGATCAGGCTCCTCTGCGGTTGGCAGAAAAGGGAGACCACAGATGACATGGTTCGAGATTCCCCCTGTGCAGCGCAGGAACTCGACAACTTAAATTACCCCCCATCCTAAGGCCCCCCCTCCTTGAGTCTTGCTATGCTCAAAAGCTGCAATGAGCTGAGGAGCCTGAATGTGCTCAATAGGTTCCCAGGTTCTGTCCTCTGGGCCATGACCCTTCCAGTCCATCAGATAGTTGTTTTTTCCACGTACCACCTCGCACCCAACAATTGCATTCACCTCATCATTGTCCATGGACGAACCCGATGTCCCGGCAGATGAATCAGAAAACCGGGACATGTGACCGGGCTTTAAGAGGGACACATGAAAGGTATTGGTGATACCAAGGAGTGAAGGAAGGGCCAGATGATAGACGACATGTTTGAACTGTTCCAGAACCTTAACCTTCATCAAGCTGCATAATTTTACAACATTAACAGGCTGCAGAGGTACAATTGTACCTTCATATATACTTTATTGAAATTTGGCCAATATATTCTGGACCAAAACTGCAGATATGTCACGAAATTTCAGCCCTCTACAGCTTTTCGAAAAAAAAGTTATTGCAATTTTAAAACGGAATAGTTACATTTGTACCTACTCAGCCGGACGAAGGTTAAAGGGACCTATGTAGCGAGGCTTAAACTTAGTGGACTCAACTCGCAGCCTGATGTTATGGGCGCAGATCCACACTAAGTTGCCAGGGGCATAAGTCGGAGCGGAGTGCCAGTGTGTATTGGCGGAGACCCTCATTCTCTCCTTGGAGGCCCGGATGGCATCCTGTGTGTGGTCCCAAATGTCACGTGCCTCCACATTCCAGTCTGCCACCCTAGAGGTGGTGAACAACATGGGCATGGTCACAGGGACATGCAGATGCTGGCTGTAATTGAGGAGGAAAGGGGTCTGCCCAGTGGAGTCAGCTACGGCATTGTTCAGAACAAAATCTGCCCATGGCAGCAATGATGCTCTGTCATCCTGCCTGGCCAAAACAAAATGTCCCAGGTATGTGACCAGGGTCTGGTTGGCCCTCTCTATCAACTATTTGTCTTGGGGTAAGCTGAAGAGAGGTTTAGCTCAATACAGAGTAGGCAAACAGAGATGCTAACTGGCGACCCCAGTCACTGACAATTTTGTCAGGCATACCATGTAGGCAAAAAAACGTGTTTAATGAACAATGCCAAAAAGGCTCGTGCAGAAGGTACCCACAGAAAAGGCACCAAGTGCACCATGTTGAAAAAATGGTCTGTGACTACCCAGATGACGGTGCAGCTATGATACTTGGGTAAGCCCACCACAAAGCCCATCCAGACCATTCCCCAGGGCCTTTCTGCCACCCGCAGTGAGTAAAGTAGCCCAGCAGGTTGTTACCAAGGAGATCGATTCTTGTCACAGGAGAAACATGCAAGAATATAGTCTCAGATGTCAAGGGCCAAATGCGGCCACCAGTACATCCTCGCCAGGAGCTCAGATGTTGTCTTGGTCCCAAAATGTTTACCCACTCTGGACGAGCGAGCCCAAGAGATAACCTCCGGTTGCAAATTAGGTGGTTCAAAAGTATTGCCCGGGGGCACAGACTCTAGCAAGACCAAGGCCACAGTTCTCAGGCTCTCTGAAGGGACAATTAGCCGAGGCTCCTCTGATGGTGATGACACTACGAAGCTGGAAAGAGCATCGACATGAATGTTCTTCTCCCCAGAGAGAAAATGGAGGGTGAAGTGGATCCAGGAAAA
This sequence comes from Ranitomeya imitator, assembly GCF_032444005.1. Classification (NCBI taxonomy): domain Eukaryota; kingdom Metazoa; phylum Chordata; class Amphibia; order Anura; family Dendrobatidae; genus Ranitomeya; species Ranitomeya imitator. The sequence continues at coordinate 925,421,100 of NC_091282.1, read as the reverse complement.
GAACAAGGACCAAATTTTTGTGGTTGGTGTACACTTGGAAGAGAAAACGAGCCCCCTCTAGGAGGTGTCTCCACTCCAAAAAGGCCAACTTCATAGCTTGCAACTCCGTGTCCCCGACGGAATAGTTCCTCTCCGCTGGTGAGAAGGCCTTAGAGAAGAAGGAAGCAAGGATGCTTCAAACCTTAAGCATCCTTTTGGAAGAGGACTGCTCCAGCACCAACAGAAGAGGCATCCACCTCCATAATAAAAGGTTTATCAACATTAGGGTGATGTAAAATGGAAGCGCTAGCGAAATGTGACTTGATAGAGAGGAAGGCCTTGGAGACCTCCTCTAACCACAATTTGGGATTATCTCCCTACTTGGCAAGGACAATCAAGGCAGATACCAAAGTTGAGAAGAGGGAAATGAATTGGTACTAATAATTAATGAATCCCATAAAGCGCTGCATCGCTTTGAATGGTGTTCCTGCCAGTCCATCACAGCCTGTAGCTTGGCAGGATCCATGGGCAATCCCTGTGCAGAGATGATGTAGCCCAGGAAAGGCAAGGACTCCTGCTCAATTACACATTTCTCCAACTTGGCATAGAGGAAGATTGCCCGTATGAGATCGAAGACTTTGCAAACATCTCTACGGTGGGAGTCTATATCTGGAGAGAAGATGAGAATATCATCTAGATAGACTATGACCAAGGTGGTGAGCATATCCCCAGAAGATACTGTTTACAAAGTCTTGGAAAATGGCAGTGGCATTACAGAGCCCGAAGGGCATCTCCAGATACTCATAGTGACAGTCCCTGGTGTTAAATGTCATCTTCCATTCGTCCCCCTCACGGATGTGAATCAGGTTGCAAGCACCCCGCATATCAAGCTTAGTAAACACCCTCACTACTGGAAACCTATCAAAGAGCTCAGATATCAGGGGCAGAGGATACTTGTTCTTAATATTTATGGCGTTAAGACCCCTGTAATCTATGCATGGATGCAGTTCTCCATGCTTCTACTGCACGAAGAAGAACCCCGCCCCTGCGGGTTACACCAATTTCCTAATGAATCCTCTTGCAAGATTCTCCTCAATGTACTGTGTCATAAACTCCATCTCTGGGAGAGATAGTGGATAGACTCGACCCCTGGGAGGCTCTGCACCAGGCAAGAGGACAATACGACAGTCATAGGGGCGGTGAGGAGGAAGGGTCTCCGCAGCCTTCTTGGAGATCACGTCTCTATATAGGGCCAATGGTGCTTGGCAACAGAGGAAAGATCTGCAGGTACCTCTATAGAAGCAACCTGAATGCACTCCCTCAGACATCTACCCTCACAAGATTCACTCCATCCCGAAATTATCCCTGAGGACCACTCTATATGAGGGGAGTGATACTGCAGTCAAAGTATCCCTAACAGGACCTTATCAATTCCCTCGAGACTGGCAAGCAGGGAGATAATCTCCTGATATGAAGGGGACATAAACGGAGTAAATGGGATGGTTTGGAGTGTTATCTATGAGGGCAGTGTCGACCCATTTACCACTCGTACAGTCACCGGTTTAGCTAGCATCACCAGCGGTATTGCATGCCATTGGGTGAAGGCAGAACACATGAAGTTGCCCTCCACCCCAGAATCCATGCAAAGCTCTACCATGTGAGTGGATGGGCCCATGGTTATTGTCCCCTTGAACGACAATTTGGAGGGAAACGCTGCTGTCTAGGAAAAGAACACCTACAGCAACTAGCCACTAGACTCACTATGGACTGCTGGCAGACATGACAGACCATGGGTGCACAAGCAATCCGGGACTTAGACCTCACTCGAGAAATCTCCATGGCCTCATGTGGCTTGGATGCCTGATCCGGAGATTCCAGAGGTCTGGCGAAGGTGGAAGCTACCTGAAACCTCTGCCTAGACTGAGCTCACTCCAACCTTTGCTCATTAAAATGAAGATCGATGCGACTAGATACCGCTATTAGCTCTTCCAGTGTGGCGGGAATCTCCCTAGTGGCCAATGCGCCCTTCACAGGTCAGCCAGCCCCCTCCAAAATACAGGGATGAGAACTTTATCTGGCCACTTCAGTTCTGATACTAAAGTCTGGAAGTGGACAGCAAATGACTGACCAGGGACGAGCCCTGTGTCAATGCCATCAGTTGGAGCGCCATATTATGTGTGACTCGATGTTAGGGCTAGCGGAACGCACCAAGTAAATATAGATGTTTTATTGTTATAGATGCGTTCGCAGCCCGGTGTCCACCGTGCAGGAGAACCTGCTGCTAGCAAACGGCGGCACTATATGGTGGTATGAACTAGCTCTGTTATTTCACAGAGTAGCTGTGAAAGCAAAGCACTGCGCCCTGTTAGACTTCACAGAGGCACAGGCTAACTACCCAACTGAGAGCAGTCAGTGGTCATGCATGCACACAAAACTCCTCGCCGGAGGTGCAAGCATTCTATGAATATGGCGCTCTAACGAGAACACATGGGTTAACTTTCCCCGCTATGTATGGAGACAAACCCTGTTGCATCACAGGGCCACAATACCGCAGAGTGAACGCTAGTGTTTGGTCACAGAACTCTAACCCAAGGACGCAGGGTAGAGTCCCTCTAGACCCACTAGCGTTCAGGTGCCACAAATAGATTTAGCGCACTGAGTGCACACAGCACCATTCTGGCAAACGCCATTAACTACCCTAGCTAGGGACCGAAAAGTGCACTAGCTGAGCACGGTGCCACACTGGCGGACGCTGCTGAATTGATGCACTATGATCGTGCCTTGTGCTGTATGGCACAAACTGGTGCTAGTCAGCTAAAACACCCAACCACATGCAACAACATTAGGGAGGGGAATGATTAGGAGCTTTTACCAGGTATCAAACTCACATCCCCATCCACACACACAAATATGGTTTATACTAGCGCATGGCCGAGTGGCCATGCAAACTTTTATAGTTGTGGCCTTCCGGGACCTTGCTAGTGGTCCAATCAGAGCCGCATGAGGACCTGAGCATGTGACCTTCCACCTCCAATGAGAAGTTGTTCCACAGGCATGCTCAGAAGGCAAAAATCAGAACTTAGTCCCTGGAGCGTCTGCTCGCCGCTGATTAATGCTGGTTACAATAGCTGAACCTGGGACAGTAGCAGTTACCAGATGCACAGCATCAGCTTGAGCAAGACATTGGGACCAACGTCTCTGCTGAGAAGTGTCCTCTGCATCTTGGAAAGAATGGGAGACCGCAGAGGACATGGTTTGAGATTCCCCCTAAGCAGCAGCAGGAACTCGACACACAACACTATGTGACAACAGTCTTCTGGTTTCTTCATTTCTCTGGCCTATAGGGTATGGTAGCAAGATTGAAGCCTTTACTGACAAAGAAAAACATTAAAGCATGACTAGGTAAGAAAATGTTTTATGGTCTGATGATTTTAAGGTTGACATTTCTTGACCATAACTTCAAAAGGTCTGTTTTTTTGCTATGCCAACACTGGGCATCACTACTAAAAGAACATCTAACCCATGATGAAGCATAATGGCCTGTAGCTGGAATTGGGGCTTTACTTAAGGTGGAGATAATTATGAACAGTTCAAAATATCAGTCAATGCAGCATCTAAACCTTAAGGCATCTGCCAGAAAGTTGATGAAGAGAAAATTCTCCTTTCAGCAAAAATCGACTTTACTCATAACTCCATATCAACAAAAAACTGCTTCACCAGAAGTAGATTATAGTTTTGGAGTGGCCCAGCCTGTGCTCAGATCTAAATCCTTTTGAAAATCTTTAGCTTGAGCTGAAGAAATCTATACATAAGAAGTACCCTTGCAATCTGAAAGCTTTGGAGTTCTGCTACAAGGAAGAGTGGATAAAGCTTGCCAATTCTAGATGTTCCATTCTGATAAACTCCTTGGATGAATGCTATCATAAATTCAAAGGGTACTTCAATAAAGTATTACTTTAAGGCTGCTGTCACACTAGCAGTATTTGGTCAGTATTTTACATCAGTATTTGTAAGCCAAAACCAGGAGTGAGTGACAAATGCAGAAGTGGTGCATATGTTTCTATTATACTTTTCCTCTAATTGTTCCACTCCTGGTTTTGGCTTACAAAAACTGATGTAAAATACTGACCAAATACTGCTAGTGTGAAGGCAGCCTAAAGGTGTACACAATTTTGCAACCACAATACATTAGTTCTTTAGTTTACTTTTTCAAACATAAAAAGTGTCATTTTTTAATTGAATTGAACAGATGATAAGTGATAATAAAGGTGCAATAATGTCTGAAATGTTTCTTCTTGGTAAGATTTTTTTGCATGCTAGTGGTATTATAGAAAAATGAATCAATGACTTATTAACACAAAAATTAAATATAGTTACCAATAAGTTCACAGATGATACACATAAAATCACTATTTATTAGTACAGGAAAGATATAAATCTTTAATAGTATCCATTAAAAATGTACAATAATACCTAAATCCCCTGGAATCAATGTGACCATATCCAAAGTGATAATGAAAAATAAAAAATATCAGGTAGTTAGGAATAAAGGTACAAGCACCCTATGCTGTCCACTAACCTTGTCCCTACCTGTCAGTGAAAGTTGGCACTCTCTTGAAACGCAAATGATGCCCCACTCACCGTTGGCTCGCCCTGAAGGTCCCTATAAGACCCTATGTAGATGACATACCAGAGAAATTAAAGATACAATGAAAGAAATGATGATAATCTCCACAAAAAAATTGTTTTCTGCTCTGTTAATGAGTCTATTTACAAGTATTCAATCGCTATGTCTTTGGTCCTACTTACCCGGAAGAGGTTAACTTCATGTCTATAGTCTTTAGGGCATGTTTCTAATAAGTGAGCATATCTGTGCTCAGATTGTCCCCTTAATGCAGACATATAAATAAGAGTTTAGCTTCACTTTTCTTGTGAAGGGTCATATTATTTTCTAGCTAATATCCCTTACCTTCCTATCATTATATTTTTGGAGGGAGTACTGCGAGGATTGGATTACTGTTAGCTTTGGCGGTCCCCTTTAAATTTACCAACATGGTGGTGAAAGGTTTTACCAGCAAGGTACTTTCTACCCCACAAGCGCTCACCTTTATCAGGCACGTGTACTGCTCATCCTGAGCATTCGTTTCTGCCTGTAACCCTGTGCACATTGCAATCTCACGACTGATGAAGGTCCTTTTTCATGCGCATACACCACATCAATTGTAGATGAAAAAGAGGCATAGGCATATATGATACATTATAAAAGTATGATTTTATTTAACACTAATTTTAAAACAAGACAAGGAAATTCATAAAATTACTGATGGCAAAACAGGAAAGGATGAAATGAATAAAGCCGCAAAAAATGCACCACCCTTATAATTTTATACTACAACCAATAAAGCATGCAGTATAACTCATTAAATAGTATATAGAAGCAGGGTATACTGCTGAATAACCTATCTTGAGGACAGAAACGACTTTTAATAATAATGGTGTTTTATATTATAAATAGTTATAAAATAACTTATATGCATATGCTACCATATACATCTACGTTTCTTGAACCCAATTTGATCAAAAATGCATAGTGCTAAATACTGCGATTATAAGAATTCAGAGCCTCTTAAAGCTTTAAATCTCCTAGGACCTCGTCCATCCATACATATAACAACTAATGTTAGAAAGGAAGCGCCCAGTGCAAAATATTTCTCAGATCTAAATTTAACTATACAGCTAAAATCCTATTTTACTCACATAAGTATGTGTCCTTTTCTGAGTGTCCGTCAGTGACCCCGACAGTGCCGTTTCGCCATAATGGCTTCCTCAAATAGGGGTATGTATGTACGCTGCATAGTCCTGTGTATTTATACCCCCACCAACAGCTGAAATCAATGTCGGCATTCCGGGCTCGTAACTGCGCATGCGCTGATTGACGAACTTCCCTCAATGGAAGCATTAAATGGCACTAAATTTCTGTTCATATTATTAATAATATTGGTATATTTATTTATTTAAAGAATATTTTTTATGTCCTTTTTTGGTTCAGGCTTATGGATATAATAATTTTTGTAATTTTTGTAGTTGTATATTTGTAAATTTTATACTGTGGATATTTTCTCTGATTCACTTTTTTATTTTTCACTTATATTGCTAAAGTAACATTGAGGTTTATACCTATAGATGAATTTTTATGTATTTGTTGTCCATATAATGTGGGTGTTTTTTTTCTGATTTATTGATTTATTATCATTATTTATTACACTCCGTTAATGAGGCACTTTTTATATTTAGGGGCGGTTAGCTTTATTTATAAATAGCACCATTATTATTGGTTTTTCCTTTTTTCTATTATCGATCTGCTGTCCACAAAGTTATTGGTTCTATAGTGATTCATCTCGGCACCTGGTTGACGCATGCGCCGATAAGAACGGCCCTGTATCTTCCTGCTCCGCTCAAGTATGGTGACGTAGAGCGTTTCATGCTTGCATTCCAAGCACAGAGTACAGGAAGTCACTGTTTGTATTGAGGGAAGTTTGTCAATCGGCACATGCGCTGTCGGGGTCACTGACGGACACTCAGAAAAGGACACATACTTATGTGAGTAAAATAGGATTTTAGCTGCTATAGTTAAATTTAGATCTGAGAAATATTTTGCACTGGGCGCTTCCATTCTAACTTTAGTTGTTATATGTATGGATGGACGAGGTCCTAGGAGATTTAAAGCTTTAAGAGGCTCTGTTTTCTTATAACTGCAGTTTTTCGCACTATGCATTTTTTATTATTATTATTATTTTATTATTATACATTTTTATAGCGCCATTTATTCCATGGCGCTTTACATGTGAATACGGGGCAAATATAGACAAATACATTAAACATGAGCAGATAACAAGGCACACGAGTACATAAGGAGGGAGGACCCTGCCCGCGAGGGCTCACAGTCTGCAGGGGGTGGGTGAGGATACACTAGGAGAGGGGAGAGCTGGCTGTGCGGCTGTTCAGTAGGTTGAGGATCACTGCAGGCTGTAGGCTTGTCAGAAGAGATGAGTCTTCAGGTTCTTTTTGAAGGTTTCTATGGTAGGCGCAAGTCTGATGTGTTGGGGTAGAGAGTTCCAGAGTATGGGGGAAGCACGGGAGAAGTCTTGGATGCGGTTATGGGAAGAAGAGATGAGAGGGGAGTAGAGAAGGAGGTCTTGGGAGGATCGGAGGTCGCGTGTAGGTAGGTACCGGGAGACCATGTCACAGATGTATGGAGGAGACAGGTTGTGGATGGCTTTGTATGTCAGTGTGAGGGTTTTGAACTGGAGTCTCTGGGCGATAGGAAGCCAGTGAAGGGCTTGACACAGGGGAGAGGCTGGGGAATAGCGGGGGGACATGTGGATTAGTCGGGCAGCAGAGTGTAGGATGGATTGGAGTGGTGCCAGAGTGCTAGAGGGGAGTCCAGAGAGTAGGAGGTTGCAGTAGTCGAGGCGGGAGATGATAAGGGCATGCACTAGCGTTTTTGCAGTGTTGCGGTCAAGGAAAGCACGGATCCGGGAAATATTTTTGAGTTTGAGACGACAGGAGGAGGCAAGGGCTTGGATATGTGGCTTGAAAGAGAGGGCAGAGTCGAGGATCACCCCGAGGCACCGGGCGTGTGGGACTGGGGATAGTGAGCAGCCATTGACATTGATGGATAGGTCTGGTGGAGGGGTAGAGTGAGATGGGGGAAAGATGATGAATTCTGTTTTGTCCATGTTCAGTTGTAGAAAGCGAGCAGAAAAGAAGGCTGAAATGGCAGACAGACAGTGCGGGATTTTGGTATTTTTTGGTATTTTTGGGATTTTTTATCAAATTGGGTTCAAGAAACGTAGATTTATATGGTAGCATATGCACTTAAGTTATTTTACAACTATTTATAACATAAAACACCATTATTATTAAAAGTCGTTTCTGTCCTCAAGATAGGTTATTCAGCAGTATGCCCCGCTTCTATATACTATTTAAGGAACATACTGCATGCTTTATTGGTTGTAGTATAAAATTATAGGGGTGGTGCATTTTTTGCAGCTTTATTCATTTCATCCTTTCCTGTTTTGCCATCAGTAATTTTATGAATTTCCTTGTCTTGTTTTAAAATTAGTGTTAAATAAAATCATATTTTTATAATGTATCATATATGCCTATGCCTCTTTTTCACCTACAATTGATGTGGTGTATGTGCATGAAAATTGTCTTTGGAGGTGGTGAGTCCACTATTGGATTTTGGTTATGATGAAGGTCATTGTAGGACCAAAACATTTCTTTATTTTTGGATTGTCTGCACAAAATAAAATAATCTACTTACAACATTTACCTGACTCTCAAGTTTCCAACAAGATTTACATGGGATGGGATCCTACTTCGGCACCATCCAGAGGAGTGCCGTAATTACCAATTTTTATTCTCAAAAACTGAAACCCCACTACAGCCATGTTTCCTATCAGTACTCGATATTAGCTTAAAAGTACTGTTCCAGAATGGCATTACTAATATCTCTCATGATTTCCAAAACAATAGTTCACTCTCATTCAACCTACCTCCAAAAAATGTATCTTTCCAATTCAGAAACATTCATATTTCTAAATCAAATATGTTTTGAAGGACATGAAGGAAAAACAAGGTTATTACAATTCCAAAGCCAATTTAATCCCTTGAAAGCTACTTAAGTGGCAGAAAATCATCATCAATATCATAGAAATGCAAAATAAATTCCTTAAATATTGGGACAAGAAAAAGTATCAAATGTAATAATGCTACTAATAGCCCGAATTGTGTTAGTCTTATGTATTCCGGGCACTTCTGACAAATGTTAGAGAGGTTGTAATCAGAAACATCATGGTATGCAAAACTTTGCCTATTGCCAAAAGGTTCGTCCAGATGCTGGAAATGTTTTGCAATCCTCACTATCTGTAAAATAATTAATGCAATTATTAACACTTACATTTATGAAAATATAATTGCCTTTAGATATTTTAAAAGCCACTGATTCCAGACAGTGCCGAGTTCTTTGTCTCATTCTCCATATAATACTGGATAACTCTCTTGTTTTGTAGTTTTTATGTATATTTGAATTTCAATATTTAGTAAATGGTAATTGGTTGTTTCTTACCTGTTTATTCAACATGGTTGTTATTATTATCCTGATAGATGCTGCCTATTTATCTTAATTATATTTTTATTTGAAGGTAATCAAAAAATGCAAATAATTAATATTATTGATCAAATTCTATACTACAATTGATGACACTGATTAAAGTCTTAAAATCATTTGATTATAAAATAAAATAATTTGTTTATTAAATAAATTAATTTACTTTATTTTTTTATTTATTAACAAGCTGAAGAGCCTGGCGTTGCATGGGCATCATAAATATCTGTGGTTAGTTATAGTACCTCACTTCTCTTATTTTCCCATCATGCCTCTCATTTTCCTTCTCAAATCTTTCATTTTCCCCCTCAGATCTCTCATTTTCTCCCTCGCACCTCTCATTTTCCCCCTCACTCCTCTTATTTTCCCCGCTAACACTTGTCATTTCGACCTCACATCTGTCATTTTCTGATCACTCCACTATTTTCTCTCACTCCTCTCATTTTGCACTCACACCTTTTCATTTTCACCTCACACCTCTCATTTTCACCTCACACCTCTCATTTTCACCTCACACCTCTCATTTTCCCCTCAGTATATTCATGTTTGTCATCTCCCTTATATATAGTATACACCTGTATGTCATCTCCTGTATATAGTATATACCTGTATGCCATCTCCCCTGTATATAGTACACACCTGTATGTCATCTCCCCTTTAAATAGTATATACCTGCTGTATGTCATCTCCTCCTGTATATTGTATATACCTATGTGTCATCTCCTCCTGTATATAGTATATATGTGTGTCATCTCCTCCTGTATATAGTATATACCTGTATGTCATCTCCTCCTATATATAGTATATACCTGCATATCATCTCCTCCTGTATATAGTATATACCTGTGTGTCATCTGCTCCTGACTATAGTATATAACTGTGAGTCATCTTCCCTGTATATAGTATATATCTGTGTGTCATCTCCTCCTGTATATAGTATATACCTGTATGTCATCTTCTCCTGTATATAGTATATACCTGTATGTCATCTCATCCTATATATAGTATATACCTGTATGTCATCTCCTCCTGTATATAGTATATGCCTGTAAGTTATCTCCTTCTGTATATAGTATATACCTGTGTGTCATCTGCTCCTGTCTATAGTTTATAACTGTGAGTCATCTTCCCTGTATATAGTATATATCTGTGTGTCATCTCCTCCTGTATATAGTATATACCTGTATGTCATCTTCTCCTGTATATAGTATATACCTGTATGTCATCTCATCCTATATATAGTATATACCTGTATGTCATCTCCTCCTGTATATAGTATATGCCTGTAAGTTATCTCCTTCTGTATATAGTATGTATCTGTGTGTCATCTGCTCCTGTATATAGTATGTACCTGTATGTCATCTTATCCTGTATTAGACCTTGTTCACACGTTATTTAGTCAGTATTTTTACCTCAGTATTTGTAAGCTAAATTGGCAGCCTGATAAATCCCCAGCCAACAGGAAGCCCTCCCCCTGGCAGTATATATTAGCTCACACATACACATAATAGACAGGTCATGTGACTGACAGCTGCTGTATTTCCTATATGGTACATTTGTTGCTCTTGTAGTTTGTCTGCTTATTAATCAGGTTTTTATTTTTGAAGGATAATACCAGACTTGTGTGTGTTTTAGGGCGATTTTCATGTGTCAAGTTGTGTGTGTTGAGTTGCGTGTGGTGACATGCATGTAGCAACTTTTGTGAGATGAGATTTGTGTGGCGACATGCGTGCAGCAACTTTTTGTGTCTCAAGTTGCATGTGACAGGTTAGTGTAGCAAGTTGTGTGCAGCAAGTTTTGCGCATGGCGAGTTTTGCGCATGGCGAGTTTTATGTGTGGTGCGTTTTGAGTATGTGTAAGTTTTGTGTGAGGCAACTTTTGCATGTGTTGCAACTTTTGTGCATGTGTCAATTTTTCCACGTGTGCAAGTTTTGTGTGTGGCGAGTTTTCCATGAGGTGAGTTTTGCACGTGTGGCGAGCTTTGAGTGAGCCCAGTTTTGCATGTGGTGAATTTTGCACGTGGCGAGTTTTGAGTGGCGACTTTTGTGTTTTGACTTTTATGTGGCGAGGTTGGTGTATGTGTGGTGAAATGTGTGCTGAGGGTGGTATATGTGTTCAAGCACGTGGTAATGTGTAGCACATTTTGTGTGTGTGTTCATATCCCCGTGTGTGGTGAGTATCCCATGTTGGGGCCCCACCTTAGCAACTGTACGGTATATACTCTTTAGCGCCATCGCTCACTCTTTACGTCCCCCTTGTTCACATCTGGCACCTGTCAATTTGCCTCCAACACTTTTCCTTTTACTTTTTCCCCATTATGTAGATAGGGGCAAAATTGTTTGGTGAATTGGAACACGGGGGGTTAAAATTTCACCTCACAACATAGCCTATGATGCTCTCGGGGTCCAGATGTGTGACTGTGCAAAATTTTGTGGCTGTAGCTGCGACGGTGCAGATGCCAATCCCGGACATACACACACACATACATACACACACACATTCAGCTTTATATATTAGATTATTTTATTTTTTTTCTGATTCTACTTATAATGCAACTCCTCCAATATCAGCCGTGCCAAGTGCATAAATGATAAAGTTTACTGACCTGCTATTTTTAAGCAATATCTTGGGGCATTAAAATCACATAGGGCTTGCTCTAACATGGCTTAGGTGTGTCATTATGGCAGAGGCAGATGGCTAATCCGCAGATCTAAAATGTGTCTGTTTAATTAAAAGTCAACATCAATATTATAATATTGTCATGATAATAAAGGCAACTGTCAAAATGCCAATTCTCCAAAACCCCTCATGATCATCTATCCCCTCACTAATGTCATTCTGAAAAATGCAAGTGCAAAAACAATAACACAAATTACATGTATTATCCTATGGTACAATTTCCTAATTAAAGACAGTGTTTATCTGTGTAGGGAATGTAAATAGCAATTCCTGAAGTGCACATCCATTTATAACCAATCATTTTCACCCAACAGGCTGCTTTGTGCTTTTGATTCTATATGATTTCATTTTTGGAATTATTTAAATGGTGGCGTGAATATTTTGAAGTGTATTGATTGCAGTCTGTGATTTTGTTTTGCAGTAAAAATTTAACAAATATTCAGTCTAAACAGGACTGATGAAACTAGAGAATAGCAAATTCACACAGCACATGGTTCAAAGAACATAAAATGCATTCACTTCAATTTTAGATTCAACAGAGGCAAACCTAAAATATTTTTTGTACTGTAGTTCCAGAAAATATCACATCTGTGTGCAAAGGGGAATTTGGAAGCACACTAAGGGCAATATTTGCATGTGTTACTTGTGAACCTTGCTGCAAAGTTCTTTACTTTTCTGCAACTCTACATTTAAGAGACTGATATTTGATTGAAGTAGCCTTTCTTTTTCCACGCATTTTTAATTTTTTTCCATACGGTGTATGTCATTTTTCTCCTTACCCTAACCTTTCCTTTACTTAGATTTGATCCACTCATTCCCGGATATAATACAAGTTGTATTAGCCAAGAATACATTGTCCTAAAAAAATGCCCATGAAGAGTAAAGCATCACTAGATTGAAAAAGAAGAAAAAGAGGGCCATATCTCCAAGAACGGAGAAGCAATGGATAAAAAAAGCCAGTAAAACTACTGTAGATTTAGAAGAATAGGGACATTTAGATCAGATATAAAAATGTTCACACTTATGGTGAGTGAAATGTCATCTTCAAGGGCAAATAACGTTTTCTGATAATACATTTTCTTGCATTATGATGCCTTGTGGAATTTGAAAATTTGCATTTAAAAACATGCAACAAGCAATACTAGATATAAATATCTCTGACATTTAGTGTGACATGTTTTCTTTCATTCATCATTCAAAAAAAAAAATTCAAAAAATTAAAACAACAAATCTTCTGGGGGTGATGTATACGGGTAAAAAGGTCCAGATCTCCTATTAGTAATATGGTGTAATTTGGCTTTCATTTTTGTATTATATATGAATTCCTTCAAGCAAAGAATTACTTGTATAAAAATCTAAAAGTTTGTACTGTTCCATCATATACTTCTCTAAAAATCATACATACAGTATTTGTTCTTTGACATTAAAGTGCCATTACTTTTACGCCTTGAGAAAAGCACCATAGGTGAAAAGTAAGGAAGGAGCAAATTAAAGTTGAAATAAAATGATGTTTCAGCCATGGGAGATCACCTGTCAAGGATAGTCAAACAATTCATAAAACAGATCTATATCCCTTTCCCAGAATGTTTACCCAGGGATCAGGTGAAATAAAAGAAAAGACAAAAAAGGGCTACTTTTGAAAATGATGTGCCTAAAGGCTAAGTTCATTTCTCACTCACTTGGTCAACACGACCTTTCAAAAACCCCTGTGAGAATTAAACCAGCAAATTAAACTGTGTTAGTCACCCTGTGCCAGATCTCATAACTGAGTGACAGTGATGACAGCTTCACTACAGCCCTGCAATAGAGACTCATTAATCGTAAATGCTGAGTGGCACAAACAAACAAAAGACACTTCATGGCCTTAGGATTATAGCCAATAATATTATCAGAAATGTGATTTACGCCACAGATATGTATCTATGACAACAATTGAAAATAATATATATTCTATTCTTCTACAGAAGAATGAAAATAAAAATCAAGGTGACACGAAGAGAAGACAGCCAACTAACAGAAATACAGAAGGTTGTAAAGATCAAGTATAAGACCAAGCTGGATAAGTGCAAAGGCTTGACCCCAACTGAAGCCCTAGAGACTGCTAATCAAAGGCTCACAGCACTCGCTCCAAGACTAGGGAGATACACTAGAGAAGCTGAGGCCAAGAAGATAAATGCCCTGTTCTCCAAAGAACCATCCAAGGATGTAACTACTAGGCTGTTAGCTTAGATGCTGTGCATTGCCATAGTGTGAACAGCACCACATACAAGCCTTTATTGTGCATTAATAAACCAAGCAACTGCCCCTCTATGAATTGGTAGGCTGTGAGCGGTTGCGTCATCTGTATTCATGCACCTGTGTTACTGCCATCTTAACTATAGGTCCTTCTCAAAAAATTAGCATATAGCGTTAAATTTCATTATTTACCATAATGTAATGATTACAATTAAACTTTCATATATTATAGATTCATTATCCACCAACTGAAATTTGTCAGGTCTTTTATTGTTTTAATACTGATGATTTTGGCATACAACTCCTGATAACCCAAAAAACCTGTCTCAATAAATTAGCATATCAAGAAAAGGTTCTCTAAACGACCTATTACCCTAATCTTCTGAATCAACTAATTAACTCTAAACACATGCAAAAGATACCTGAGGCTTTTATAAACTCCCTGCCTGGTTCATTACTCAAAACCCCCATCATGGGTAAGACTAGCGACCTGACAGATGTCAAGAAGGCCATCATTGACACCCTCAAGCAAGAGGGTAAGACCCAGAAAGAAATTTCTCAACAAATAGACTGTTCCCAGAGTGCTGTATCAAGGCACCTCAATGGTAAGTCTGTTGGAAGGAAACAATGTGGCAGAAAACGCTGTACAACGAGAAGAGGAGACCGGGCCCTGAGGAAGATTGTGGAGAAGGACCGATTCCAGACCTTGGGGAACCTGAGGAAGCAGTGGACTGAGTCTGGTGTGGAAACATCCAGAGCCACCGTGCACAGGCGTGTGCAGGAAATGGGCTACAGGTGCCGCATTCCCCAGGTAAAGCCACTTTTGAGCTACAGAGAAGCAGCACTGGACTGTTGCTAAGTGGTCCCAAGTACTTTTTTCTGATGAAAGCAAATTTTGCATGTCATTCGGAAATCAAGGTGCCAGAGTCTGGAGGAAGACTGGGGAGAAGAAAATGCCAAAATGCCTGAAGTCCAGTGTCAAGTACCCACAGTCAGTGATGGTGTGGGGTGCCATGTCAGCTGCTGGTGTTGGTCCACTGTGTTTCATCAAGGGCAGGGTCAATGCAGCTAGCTATCAGGAGATTTTGGAGCACTTCATGCTTCCATCGGCTGAAATGCTTTATGGAGATGAAGATTTCATTTTTCAGCACGACCTGGCACCTGCTCACAGTGTCAAAACCACTGGTAAATGGTTTACTGACCATGGTATTACTGTGCTCAATTGGCCTGCCAACTCTCCTGACCTGAACCCCATAGAGAATCTGTGGGATATTGTGAAGAGAAAGTTGAGAGACGCAAGACCCAACACTCTGGATGAGCTTAAGGCCGCTATTGAAGCATCCTGGGCCTCCATAACATTTCAGCAGTGTCACAGGCTGATTGCCTCCATGCCACGCCGCATTGAAGCAGTCATTTCTGCCAAAGGATTCCCGACCAAGTATTGAGTGCATAACTGAACATTATAATTTGATGGTTTTTTTGTTTGTTATTAAAAAACACTTTAATTTGATTGGATGGGTGAAATATGCTAATTTATTGAGACAGGTTTTTTGGGTTATCAGGAGTTGTATGCCAAAATCATCAGTATTAAAACAATAAAAGACCTGACAAATTTCAGTTGGTGGATAATGAATCTATAATATATGAAAGTTTAATTGTAATCATTACATTATGGTAAATAATGAAATTTAACACTATATGCTAATTTTTTGAGAAGGACCTGTATATGTGTCCACTGCATCCTGTGCATTTGTTTGGAGGCCTGGATAGGTAAGGATCTCTGCCTTTTTGCTGTATTTTTGTATTTTTGGAGGATTTTCAAGCCCACTTTTTGTGCTATTGCTGTTTAGAGTTAGGACTCGTAAGTGTGAGGACCTGTGACGGGGGTTACGAGCTTATGCATTTTGACCAAAATATTAACTAATACCTCACATTTGTATATGTGTTTTTGCACTTTTTTTATGGTGCAGTTAGGCCCATTTTGTCTTGTAAACTGAGGTGCCTGCTCACATGGGATGCATTTTGATAGTGCTGGGCAGTCCGCCTGATCTAATAGAAGGGTGTAACTACTAGGTTGTTAACTTAGATGCTGTGCATTGCCTTAGTGTGAACAGTGCCACATTCTAGTCTTTATTGTGCATTAATATACCAAGCAACCACCCCCTCCATGAATTGGTAGGCTGTGAGTTGCCTCATATGCATTCTTGCACCTGTGTTACTGCCATCTTAACTATATGGGTCCACTGCATCTTGTTAGTGCATTTGTTTGGAGGCCTGGGCAGGTAAGGTTCTCTGGCTTTTTACTGTATTTTTGTATTTTTGCCGGATTTTCAAGTCCTCTTTTTGTGTTATTGCTGTTTAGAGTTAGGAACATATGGGAGAAGGAAAAAAACACTCAACATCAGTGCAATGTGGCTGCAAGATCTGAGAATGAAACACAGCAACCACCTAGAGCAAGAACCATTACAGAAGCACACATCCAAAAGCTTGTCAAGAACATGAAGAGGTGGACAGCACTTGGCCCAGACATCTACTGGCTAAAGAAATTAATAGCGGTACATGAAAGCATGGCAAAGTAGAAGAACCAACTGCTAGAAGCAGGCCACCACCCAGCTTGGTTAAAACAAGGAAGAACAATGCTGATCATGGAGGATCTTCACAAAGTAACTGTTCCATCCAACTACCGCCCAATAACCTGCCTTACAACAACATGGAAAATTTTGTCAGTCATCATAGCCACCAAGCTACAGAACCATATGAACCAGTACATGAATCCAGCTCAGACAGGCAAAGGGACCAACACCAGAGGCTGTAAGCACTAGCTCCTAGCAGATAGAGCAGTCGCTCCAGACTCAAGGTCCAGACAGACCAATCTCAGCACAGCCTGGATTGACTAGAGGAAAGCCTATGAATCAATGCCACACACATGGATCTGTGAATGCTTGGCTCTCTACCATGTAAACAGGAAATTAAGAACCTTCCTCAGAAACTCAATGGGGCTATGGAGAACAATGTTGGAAGTCAACTCAAGACAACTAGCACAAGTGACTAGGGTTGAACGAAACAGGTCGGTAATATTCAGAAGTCGCCGACTTTTGGCAAGGTCGGGTTTAATGAAACCCGACCCGACCCCAGTGTGGGGTCGGCCATGAAGTCGGCGATCTTCTGAATCTGAATTGGTATCGGAATTCAGATTTAAGTGTAAAATAAAGAATTAAAATAAAAAATATCGCTATATTTACCCTCTGACGCGCCCTGGTACTAACCGGAGCCTTCCTCCTTCGAATCAGCGCTTCCAGGACCTTGCGGTGACGTCGCGGTGACGTCACGGCTTGTGATTGGTCGCGCGACCGCCCATGTGACCGCTCGCGCGACCAATCAGAAGTCATGACGTCACCGAAGGTCCTTCAAGCGCTGATTCTTAGGAAGGAAGGCTGTTGGAAAGAAGCAGGGCGCGTCCGAGGGTGAGTATATACCTAATAGGAATATACTCACCCTCGGACGCGCCCTGCTTCTTTCCCTGTAAGTATAGCAATATTTTTTATTTTAATTCTTTATTTTACACTAAAATATGGATCGCAGGGCCTGAAGGAGAGTTTCCTCTCCTTCAGACCCTGGGAACCATGGAAACCCAATGCACTGCATTGGGTTTTGGGTGTCGGCCGACCCCGACTTTTTTATAGGATTGGCCGATTTCACTAGACCCGACTTTTGAAAAAGTCGGGTTTCGTGAAACCCGACCCAATCCTATAAAAGTAAAGGTCGCTCAACCCTACAAGTGACCATCAAATGCATGATATGCCAAGGTGATGCATTGTCAACATTGCTGTTGTGCATAGGCTCAGTCAGATAATTACAGAGTCTGGCTATGGATACAAGTTTAAGAATGTAAGCACCATCAGCCACCTCCTCTACATGGATGACGGATGACATCAAGCTGTATGCAAAAAATGAACGAGACATCAATTCACTGATTCACCTGACAAGGATATACAGTGAAGACTTTGGGATGTCCTTCAGACTGGAGAAATACGGCCTGTTGGTAATAAAGAGAGGCAAGGTAGTCAAGACTGATGGAGTGGAATTACCAGCAGGGCACATAGCATATGTACAGACATCCTTCAAATACCTCGGTTTCTTACAGAGATATGGTAACCATGATGAGGAGGCAATGAAAGCAGCAACAAATACCATCAATTGGTAAAACAAGTCCTGAAGAACCAGCTCAATGGGAAGAATTAAATCAGTGCTATCAATACATATGCCCTGCCAGTTATCAGATACCCTGCTGGCATAGCGTGCTGGCCCAAAGAAGAGATGGAATCTGCAGATGTGAAGTCACAAAAGCTCCTCACAATGTATGGAGGTCTCCACCCTAAGTCCAACATCCAAAGATTGTATACCAACAGAAATAAGGGTGGTCAAGGCTTGATAAGCATCCAAGCCCCCATCACGGATGAAACTAGGAGTATCCAGGAATACATAAAAAAAAATCACAAAAAGATGAGATGCTGAAAGAAATCCTATGGCAGCAACAACAACAGATCTGGAAGGAAGAACAGGAACATGAAGAGCCATGGCAAGACAAGCCACTGCAAGAGATGTACCATTGACAGAAAATGGAGGTGGCTGTCACGGAGAAATCCTACCAATAGCTGGAGAAAGCTGGACTCCGAGACAGCACAGAGGCACTAATCATAGCAGCAAAGAGTAAGCACTAAGTATCAGATCCATAGAAGCAGGAATCTAACACAGAAGACAATATACGAGGTGCAGACTATGCAAAGAAAACCCAGAAACAGTCCAACACATAGTGGCAGGATGCAAAATGCAAGCAGTAACAGCATTTACTAAACTTCACAACCAAGTAGTGGGAATTGTATACAGGAACATCTGCACAGCATATGGTCAAAGTCCCCCTAAGACCACGTGTTAGACCCCTGAAAAAGTGGTAGAGAATGAAAAGGCTAAAATCCTGTGGGACTTCAAGATCCAGATAGATAAGCAGGTGTTAGCTAACCAACCAGACATTGTGATAGTAGACAAGGATTATAAAACAGAAATGATAATAGATGTGGCAGTGCCAAGAGATGGCAACATCGGAAAAAAGGAATATGAGAAGCTGGGGAAATACCAGGGCCTCGAAGGAGAACTGGAGAAGATGTGTAAGGTGAAGGTAAGATTGATTCCAGTGGTAATAGGAGTACATGGACCAGTGACTCCTAACTTGGGAAAATGGCTACAACAAATCCCAGGAGCAACATCTGAACTCAGTCCAGAAAAGCGCAATGCTGGGAACAACTAATATTCTGCTCAGAACCCTCAAACTCCCAGGCCTCTGGTAGAGGACCCGAGAATGAGGAAAGGACAAAAAAAGACCACCCCATTGGGGGGGTGAGAAGGAGGTTTTTTTGTGTATTTAGATAGATTAAAAAAAAAGAACAGCAGGCAGCACTCCAGAAATATTAGCCCGTATAGTGTGGCAATGTTTTGGTTGTAAACAACCTTTCTCATGCACAACTGAAATGCCCAGCTGGGAACGTAGCCTCGGTGACCGGAGGTAACTTCGATTACATCACTGACAGTCACTGAGTCTGCACTCGCAGCTGCTCATTTATCAGTGGTTCTCAGATGAACATTTTCATATCCAATTCCAAAAATTTGTTCTGTATTGACTACATTAGATTCTTTGATATTTTCACCTGTGTGCATTTTAAAATTAAATAATATAGTACAGAATGGGAAATGATCACAGTCTGCTCATATCAGAGAATTTCTTAGATCACAACCTAGGCTGTATACTGAGAGTGTAATACAAGATTTTTACATTAGTAATAGCTTGGGGATCGTAGAGTCTGGTTAAAATCTAATGTTGCTGCTGCTGCAAAATGAAAATGTAAGCGTGTTCAACAAGCAATGTTATTTTTATCTAGTGGATTATCAGGCATCCATCATAGTGTCATGGTTCTCTGTTGCCTCTGCATGTTCTGATTTGTTATCTTTCATTTGATAACACACAGTATACTAAAAAACTTTGAATTCAAATGAGTTGTGGCCCCTATGCTGGGATTATCGGGTGCTGCATCTGCCAAAGGAAAATATTTAATCATTTTTTACTGTTTGTGATATTAAATTTAGAATAGTCTTGGAAAATTAAATTTCAAGTTATGGTTTTTGCAATGATAGGAAAAACATCAACATTATGCTTAGTAAATCATAAATAGGTTTGAAGGCAAGAGGGACTTGACCACAGAATACATAAGGAAACATTATAATATTACAAGACAGTGCTACTTTGTTGTATAAACTATAGTTTTTACCTAACTTACATATTGATACCTAGATGTTCATTGGTTTTCAAATGGAAATTAAATACTTTCGTCCTGCAGCTCCCATAAGATTATTATTAACCTGCACAGGTCTTTTACATTACCAATATACCTGCAATAACAGTTGGTTGACAACTCATCAAGTAACAGCTTAAGGTTTCTCAGTACATATGTATGATTGGTTTGATCAAGTATGCATGTGCTTTTAAGGGGCAAAGGCTATTAAGTTCATTCCATAAGTTAGTTTCACATATGAACAATGTATGGCATTTAATGGTCATTGATGTGTCATTTAATAACCCATTTAGACAGGCTGACCTCATTATTCTCATCAGTACAAGCCACGTTTACACAGTGGTGTGTTGCTGAGAATAATTTTTTTAAGCAAGTCAAAAAATAATTTCAACTGATGATCAAGTATTTTGCTTGCTCATAAGATGATCGGCAGTCTGTTAGCACCTGATAATTGTGCAGTGTAAGTGCACCCATTGTGCTCCCATTGGAACAAAACGATTTGGCATCAAGAATTAATCTGCATACTACTTATTTCTTCCATCTATTAATTGGTTAACTTGCAGATTGTATAGGCAGTAGATGGCCCACCAGTCCCTCGTAAGTCAATGTTTTAATAGATATAGATAAAATTGGAGTACGGCTCAACAGGACTGGATTTTCTTTTCTTTTTTCTTTTTCAAAAGAAAATATAGTGCATACAAAAGAAAAATTGACATGGTCAACATGACCCAGTCGACACGTTTCGACTGCACTAGGCAGTCTTACTCATGACATGAGGCCGGTGTCTGAACCCTAGGGCAACTGGGTGAGCTGGAATCAAGTTTCTATAACTTTAATAGATATGTCAAGCTCTAGAGTTCCAACCTCTACAAAGCAACATCATACTTTTTTTGTCTAGTCAGCAATGATACATCTGAAATTAATACATGCATTTTCATACATCAATGATATAGCAACAAATTATATAGCAACAAAAGTATAAAGAATATATGCATATGCTTGTTTCTTCTGGAAATATGCATTCATATACTGTCCCTTAAACACTATGAAAACTCTTTTACTCACCTAATTGAGCATACAACCATATCCACATTTTCACTTGACACTCCTGCTTCAATATAATGAGCTTTAGCTGAACCCACATTATATTATTTGACTTTTCTACAATGTGATCTCACCATAATAGATGTGAATGAAGAGTGCGGAGAGGATGAAATTATTCTAATTGAGGGCGGAGAAATTATTCACACATAAATATCTGCTATACATAGACTTGATGGTGGAATACTTACCATTATATCTCTACAGTGCATAAGTGTGAATTAAATTGGCCAAAAGACACATGGGAAATCATAGCATCTGTGATCTATTGATATAATAGTCACATACATTCATTTAACTTAAGCAAAAAAAAGGAATATTCATGTTTGTGCCAACCTCATTCAGAAATAAAGGACAGAGTCATATAAAACATTTTCATAGTGCACAGCATGGTTGTTTCAAGAGGATAATTTTCTTTCTAATTATTTGAATTCTTGATTGAAAATTGAAAATTTTTCAATGACCAGGTGCATGTCTATTCTCAAGCTTGAAAAATGTTTATTATCATGACTATATGTAAATTGCCTCTTCAGAGAAAAAAAGGCAATTTGCATATTATATTTCCCAGAGGAGCATTGCAGGGTGACTAAGCCTCCTTACCTTGACAAGCCAGAGATGGTATGTCACTCTCCACAAGGAGAAACCTTACCCTTTAGACCTCAGTCCAGAGCCTCTCACTTAGCCAAATCAGTTCTCATGTTTTGCACCGACAAGGGCCAACAGCCCGAAACACCGTGTCTGCGAATTGAGATATTGATTTGGCTTTTATCCTAAGTCATATTGCATGACTCGTTAAAGGGTTGATTGTGACTTGTAGGATCGCTACTTCCAACAGGTGGTGCTATAGAGTTCAAGTCGTCTTTTTCTCTGAAGAGGCAATTTGCATATTAAATTTCCCAGAGGAGCATTGAACGGCGAATAAGCCTCCTTACCATGACCAGCCAGAGCTGTTATGTCACTCTCCACAAGGAGAAAAAGTATCTATTATCATTAATGTGATGATAAAAACAGCATAATGCAGCTTTCTAATTTGCACAGGTTATGTCATGATTTAAAAATTGACGTTTCCCAAATCCATATGCAGAATGAGAATATAATAATTAAATATAAGTAACAAACGATAGATGACATGCTTTAGTGTATATGCTCTTGTATACTAGACTGACAAGCTCAAAAAGATAATGCTGGGGGGCGTGGCCTATCTGCTGATGGAGTAGGTCGCACAGAGTGGGAGCTCCTCAGCCAGGAACCTCAAAGCGGCACACTTCTACCTCTCAGGTGTCCTCTTCTGCCTTCGCGACATCGGTGCTGGCTCCCGGAGCGTCGGTGAGTGCATGGGGAAATCCAGAGCGTCCAACCGCGATCCCCCTAGGAGAATTCCCGACTTCTTTGCAGCCACCCCGCAGCCACCGCCGGAATCCAAGATGGCGCCGTCCTCCCCCAGGGCTTCCCGCTCTTCACAACGCAACGCTCAGGCATCGCGGTCCGGCGCTGCGGCGTCGCATCCAGATGGAACAGCGCTACATTCGGACGCAGCAGCGTCGCATTTTGGCGGAGCAGCGTTAAATTCAGGCGGCTTGGCGTCTGACGCAGCTGATGGCCCGGTGACCGCATCTCTCCTTAGAGGACTGCTTGGGGACCTTAGATCCTCCATCGAAGAGGACTTGCGTTCTATGCTGGCTGAGCTAAGAGGAGAGGTGGCAGAGCTGGGCAACCGCACGGACCGCCTGGAGCGCAAGATGGCGGAACTGGTCTCCTCTCATAATGAGCTCTGGGACGCACATGAATCCCTGCAAACCCTAGCTGCTAAAACCCACGCTAAAGCCCTGGACCTGGAAGATAGGTCCAGGAGAAATAACGTTAAACTGAGAGGCATCGAGGAATCTGTCCTGGCAGGGGATTTGAAGTCATTCCTGCAGGACTTTATGGCGGCAGCCTTACCGCAGTTCGCGCCAAAGGACTTCATAATAGACCGCGTGCATAGGATCCCTAAACCCTCTGGCCTGGGGCCCTCCATCCCCAGAGATGTGCTGGCACGCATACATTTTTTTGAGATAAAGGAGGACTTCCTACAGGCCCTAAGGAGAACCCCAGCGCTTATTGAACGATTTGCAAACATCTCAGTCTTTCCGGATCTCTCTCCGGGCACTTTGGCTCTGCGGAGGACCTTCGCCCCCTACACTGCCATCCTCAGAGAGAAAGGCATTCTGTATCGCTGGGGATTTCCGACGAAGCTGCTTATTCGCAAAGATGGATCAATCACTACCTGCCTAACTCCGTCCCACGCGGCTTCGGCTCTCGCTAAATGGGGACTCCCGACTCCGGACTCCTCGAGTGCCGTGAACATTCCTAAGCATGGGTCTGACGGAGGTCCCAGGGCCCGTATCACACCGGACTGGGAGGAGGCCTGAGTCTACTGTATCTTTGGTTCCTGGCTATTTTCCCGCACGGATTTACTTGGTTTTTCTTTTTTTTTTTCCTTTCTTAAGCTGCGTTTGTTTCTTGCTTGAGAGCTCCAGCAGCATTTGTTTGCCCCATAGGTGAACTGTTTTTTTGATTCTCACCTTCTGGACTCAGGATATTCCTGAATGGACCTTGGTCCGCCGGTTTTTTTGTTGTATGTCCTGTTTATTTCCCTATGTTCTTTCTCTCCTGTTTCTGTTTTGCCCTTTCTTATGTCCTGCTTTATTGACCACATGTTTTCTTTGCCTTTGCTCAGTGTTTGAGGACTGTAAAACTGTTCTTATGCCTTTTCAATGAGTATCTCACTGCATTCAGTTAACGTTAATGGCCTCAACTCGCCGGGTAAGAGGTCTGTGGTTTGGCGTCAGTTGAGCAAATCCCGTCATGATATTTTATGTCTCCAGGAAACGCACTTGCTGGAATGTGATAACTCCAGAATGCAATCAGGTCTGTACCCGCATCAGTTTTTTGCCAATGGCCCATCAAAAAAGGCGGGTGTAGCCATTTTCTTCAGCAGGTCCAACTCCTTCCAACTGGTTCGCTCTATAGCGGATCCATTGGGTAGATTCATTGTGGTGTTGTGTCTCATTAATAATGCCCCATATACTATTGCCTCGATATATGCCCCTAATGTAGGCCAACTTAAGTTTTTGGAGGGTGTATTCAAAACTCTTAATGATATTCAACATGGGCACAAGCTGATAGCTGGTGACTTCAATGCCCCAATGTCCAAGGTCCTTGACTGCTCTGCCTCCTCACTGTCTAGATGTGAAGTCGGGCCTCTAGCTGACTCTTTCCACTTGCATGATGTCTGGCGGTACCTGCACTGCGGTGAGAGAGACTACACTTTTTGTCTCCCAGACACGGTTCTTATAGCAGGATCGATTTTGTGCTGGTGAGTGACGTGGCTCTCCCTCACTGCATCGCAGCAGATATTGGCAGTATCACCTGGTCAGATCATGCCCCGGTGTCCCTTACCCTGAAGGACCCCTTGGCCATCAGACCCCCTGCGCGTTGGCGCCTTAATGCCTACCTCCTGGCTGACCAATCCAATTCCCAATGTATAGAGGAGGCCTTGGGAGAATTTTTTACCTCCAACGACACTCCTGACATTGGTGACGATACCCTCTGGTTTGCCCACAAGGCGGTGATTAGGGGTCACTTCATCAAGCTAGCGGCAAAGGCTAAGAGGAAATACAATGCGGCACTTCAGGTAGCCTTAGACGAATTATCTCGCCTGGAATCTGCTCATAAACTTTCTCCTACTCCAGCGCTTCTCTCTGACCTTTCTAAAGCCCGCATACATGTTCGCAATCTCCTCCTCCATAAGGCTGAGAAGGCCCTGAGGAAAACCAGAGCCAAATTCTACACAATGGGGGATCGAGCGGGTGCTGTTCTGGCTAGACGTGTTAGGAAGAGAGAGGCCCAATCCAAGATCCCATTCTTGCTCCGGTCTGACGGCTCCCAGGTTCGCAACCCGATTCAGATTGCGGAGGAGTTTGCTTCTTATTATTCCTCGCTCTATGACCTCGGGTCTGACCTGGGGATTCCTCAACCTACGCGGGAGTCAATTTTGGCGTTCTTGGAGAGGGCTAATCTCCCCTCGGTCACTCAGGAGCAGCTCTCCTTCCTAAATTCCCCCATTGTCGAGTCTGAACTCTTGCAGATTATCAGAGAGGCCAATAAGGGTTCTTCCCCGGGGCCTGATGGCTTTCCCTTCTCCTACTATGCTCAGTTTCTTCCTGTCCTTGCCCCCTTTCTGTTGCGTCTTTTTAATAATTGGCTGGCGGTTGGTAGTATTAGGGCTGAGGGGTTGGAGGCAGCCATTGCGACTCTCCCCAAACAAGGGAAACCCACAACATCTCCGGGGAACTTCCGCCCGATAGCACTCTTAAACTGCGACGTTAAGATTTACGCAAAAATCTGGGCCAATAGATTGTTCTCAGTCCTTCCTGATCTTATTCACCCCGACCAAGTTGGGTTTGTTCCTGGCAGACAGACGAGGGATGGTACCAGACGATTGATAGATCTCTTGGATGTGGTGGAGAGGGGGAGTCTCCCCAGTGTATTCCTGTCGCTCGATGCCGAGAAGGCGTTCGACAGAGTGCACTGGGGCTATATCGAGCTCACATTGGAGAAATTTGGGCTTACCGGGCAGATTAGCAAAGCGGTTATGGCATTGTATTCCAACCCATGCGCGTCGGTTCGATCGGCGGGATTCGGGTCTCGAACGTTTCCCATTAAGAACGGTACTCGTCAAGGCTGCCCCCTCTCCCCTATCATCTTTGCTCTGATCATGGAGCCTTTGGCCGCCATGGTCAGGCAGTGCGCGGACATAAGGGGAATTGCGGTGGGGGGAACTGAACATAAAATTGGTCTTTATGCAGACGACGTGGTCCTGACCTGCACCTCTCCCTTAACTTCATTGACTGCAATCACCACCATCCTATCTGAGTTTTCGGCGGTTTCATATTATAAACTTAATCTCACCAAATCCACAATTTTCCCCCTCTTCCTCCCCCCCCCCCCTTCAGATTCAATCTCAATATGCTTTTATTTGGGCTCCCTTGGGCTTTACATATCTGGGCATCAAGATTACTAGGCTAGACAACATAGTCCGAGTAAATTGCGAAGAAACTCTTTCGGAGGTCAGGAGGGGCATGGAGCAAATATCAAGCGCGTCTCTCTCGTGGATGGCCCGCATACAAACGGCGAAAATGCTATTCCTCCCCAAAATAATGTACCTCTTTCGGTGCCTTCCCCTTTTTATCTCCTCGAAGTTTATTTCGGCTTTTCAATCTTTGATAGACCGATTTATCTGGAATAAGAAGCCCCATAGGGTCAGGCGTCGGATTATGTCCCTTCCGTACTCTGCGGGGGGGTTGGGAGCTCCTGCGGTCCAGGCGTATTACAGGGCGGCGATCCTTGAGCCCCTTAAAATATGGTGGGAGGGGAACTCACGTTTGCCCTGGTTTCTGATTGAATCCCATTTTGCTCCCCAAAACTCGCTTAGATTGCTTTTGGAGCTCCAACTACTTCAAGTTCCTCCTGTGGGCCCCTGTCTCCGTTCTATTAGGAACGCATCTAAACTATGGGCGCTCCTTAGCACTTCTCTCCTAACATTCATGTTTGACTATGTCTCTTTGCAGGCTGTGGAGTGTGCCATTGTCCACATTTCTCTTGCCTCCTGGACGAGGCGTGGGGTGCACCGGGTGGCGGACCTTTTCGGCTCGGATGGTCTCTTGTCGTTTGAGGATCTTGCAGGGAGATTTTCCCTCACTGGGTCTGACTTCTTTCAATACCTGCAGATTCGCAGCTTCCTCAGACCGTGGCGGTCATTCGGTGCACCCCCGCCTCTGACAGAGGACCCGGCCCATAGATTTTTTAGACCATCCACCATTGTGCCACATGGCATCTCCATAATTTATAAAGCCCTCATTTCATTTGGTTCTACTGACAAACTGCCTTTTATGTCTTCCTGGGAGTCAGCGTTGGGCTTTGAGGCTTCCCTGGAGGATTGGCAATTTGCTATGGTACACCCTTCTAGGTTCTCGTCTTGTTTGGGCCACTTGGAGCAGGTGAAAAAAATTCAGCTCCACTGGTACCTCACCCCCGCCCGATTGGCGAGGGTTTTCCCGGCTACCTCTCCGCGCTGCTGGAAGGGATGTGGCGCCCTTGGGTCCTCCTCTCATGTCTGGTGGTCGTGTCCGCAGGTCCGGGTCTTCTGGCGTGAGGTAGAGACTTTGATTGAGGATCTGATCCGTATGCCCCTTGTTCTGAGTGGCCAACTCGCTGTCCTGGGCAGCTCCCTCATCGATCTCCCTGCCCCCCTGCGCCCCATAGTTTCTAATATCCTAGTCGCCGCTAGGCAATGTATCGCGAAGCATTGGAAGACCTCCGTTTCCCCCTCCAGAGCAGAGCTGATCTCCAGGATTGATTTACATTTTTGTTATGAGGTCATGATGGCAGGGGGTCTTTCGAAAAGAGCTAGGGTCCTATCGTGGTGGGACCCTTGGACGTCCTCGCCATTTGTATCTCAGTCTGCCCTTTCCCTTATTTAAACTGTTTGCTCCTACAATTCTGCTCTTGTTTTTTGGTTTTCTGTTTATTTCTTCTATCCTCTATGTGACACTGTATTTATGTATTTTGTATTGATTACATTGTGGTTCTTAATACGGTATACATTGGATTTTTCCCCTGATCCCCCCTTCCCTCCCCCCACCTTTCCTTTTCATTCTGATATGTTGTTTATTGTGAAAAATGTTCAATAAATACTGATTGGTAAAAAAAAAAAAAAAAAAAGATAATGCTCAAAATTAAATCCACTTTCCAAATTAAAGGTCAATAGGGCACTATCTGTTCTATAGTTATGAGTGAGTTTAGATCCAGGCCCACATACAGAAAGTAATCCTACCTATATTGTAGTAATGACAAGTGTATGATATTCTTTAGGGCTGTGTTTTCTTTCTAAGGTCCATGTTTATCAATCTTGGCCAATATATCTCCTTGTAAAAGTGAATATTCTGAAGTGCAACACAAGTAGTAGAAATGTGTACAGGTAGAATCCAGTTTGAATTTGCTGCTTTACCATGTGACGACAAGCTATGTAAAGTCTAGCTGATAAAAAAATAAGAATAGCTGAGTTTGGGTCCATGATGAAGGAGAACAGCATATCTTAGTAGTGTAGGTTAACTAAAGTGTTAAATATGTAGCAAACTCTAGGGTATTTTAACTTAGTTCAGTTGATCCACCGAGAGGAGGCATGTTATATCTAGGTGCTGTCCTCAATATTTTGAAACAATTTAAGTTACAAAGTTTCCAGCAATACATTGTTTTTTACAATATAGAAATTATAAACCAGTTTTCTTTAACTCATAAGAATATAACCAATGCTCATTTTTGGGGGTTTTGCATGTTTATATGACAATCTCCCTTTAAAAAATATTCTGAAGTTTGCAAAACTAAAAAAAAATTGTGATTGTGTCGCCATTATTTGACAGCAATAGCCTGGACTTGGCTTGCTTTTTGCATGCCCTTCTGCAGTTTTTAACAGTCCTCTTACAGACATGGAAATGAAGAATATACTTCTTTTCAATGTTTTTATTTTTAACTGAGGAAAATTTATTATATTTTCACAGTTTAAAAGTAAATTTTGAATTGTGTTTTATTTGTTTTTTAAACTTTTGTTTTCGACATTACACAATTCTATATTCCACATAAGACACTTGAATCTGTGATCCTTTTATCATTTGTTCTATATGCTAAAATGCTTAAGAACTGCTGAATATTGGACCAATTACAGTCTCCTATGAAACACAGTCTGAGGCTAACCGGCATGGTCATCTTTATTCTCAAAAAACATTGTGGGTGGGTGGTACCGAAGGACACCCAAACTAATACTTGGAAAGCATCACTCACTTATATGCTGCTGATAGAGAATGAAAGTCAGATTTGATTGCTAATGTTAATGGCTTTGCTGCCTACTAGTGATGAGCGAGTGTGCTCGTTGCTCGGGTTTTCCCGAGCACGCTCGGGTGGTCTCCAGGTATTTGTGAGGGTTCGGAGATTTAGATTTTGTCAACGCAGCTGCATGGTTTTTGGATGCTAGCCAGCCTGAGTACATGGTGGGGTTGCCTAATTGCTAGGGAATCCCCACATGTATTCCGGCTGTCTGGCAGCCGCAAATCATGCAGCTGTGTCAACAAAAACTAAATCTCCGAGCACTCACAAATACTCGGAGACCACCCGAGTATGCTCGGGAAAACCCGAGCAAAGAGTATACTCGCTCATCACTACTGCCTATATAGCATAGTCAGAATCTGCTATGTATGCAGCATGCTCAGCTCCATACCTCTGCCCCTACACCATAACATACTAGTATGCCATGGTACTCCCCAAAAATTAATGATTTGTGTCTTGCATGGTTACTCTGGTCATATCCTATTCTTAAGGAAGGAGACACCCCAAACAAATATGATTTAGGGCTTGAGGACTTTCACACAAATACTACACTCAATACTCAAAGGGGTTATCCACTACCAGGACAACCGCTTCTTAAACTAAATGTTTGTCCAATAAAATAAATATACACATTTACTCCCAGCTGGCACTGTTCCAGCAGTGTCGGCACTCGTAGTCCCAGGGCTGTGATGTTACACCTGAGGCCCAGCTCCAATTTAGCGCTGGCATCACTGTCTCAGAATCCTGTCAAAATGATCATGAGAAGGAAGTCTAAGATCAGCTGTAGCCGACTTCCACATGTTCAGTTTGTCTGAAGGTGGAGACAGTGATGATAGAACTGTTTGGGAGCCAGGCACCACATGTCATTTCACCACATCACAGCCCCAGGACAGAGAGTGCTGTCACTGCTAAATCGGAGCCAGCGCAGGAGGCGAGTATAGGCTTTACTATTTTAACAGGGCTGAACATTTAGTTTAAGAAGGGGTTGTCCTAGTAGTGGACAATCCCTTTAATAAAGACAGTGTCAGTGGCACAATCATCAATATTCTATGGTTAACTAATTTGACAGTGTTGTTTGGACATTGCAGGACTGTGTAAATTGCACACTATAAGGCATCACAAAAGCCAAAATGTACAACTCTGGTTTTGATCAGATGTTATTGTCCAGAGAGTGTTCACACATTAAACAGAGGATTGTATGATAAATATGGAGAGGTAAAATATATCTGACTCTTACTCACATTTCTTGATCTTATTTATGTTGCTAGATGTACAGATTTTAATAAGATGACATAATGCTGCTTTGATGAGCATTTTAGCATAATATGAAAATAACAAAAAATTATACCTAGTGAAAACTTACCTTGTACCCTATAAAATAAGAACCGAAAATTTCCCTGTACGTTCCCAATTTTCGCATTGCATTTTTTTCTTCTTTTCAATGTGTACTGAGATCACAGCATATCATTTTTGAATATGATCAAACTACTGCTGTACTGGTGCCCTCCAATATGACCCTATCGTCTGTAGAAAATTGGCTAAATCCTTTCAGCATATGGTAGGAATGTATGAAGCTATATTTCATTTCTCCTTTGATTTAATCTAACCTTGAATCCTTTAGCATTGCTATCTTACCAAGTATATATATATATATATATATATATATATATATAATGATATTATATGTAATCACATTAATAGTTCACAATTTCAATACATATAAAATATGTTAGCAGCGACTTTGGCTTATGATTTTCATTTAAATGGCCATGTTCTTACAGAAGTCATAGACATTAAATAATCAAGACAAATCATGAGCAGATTCTTTGGCCCTCGTTCATTAAGACTTCTGTTTCATATGCCAGTTTTAATTCTTAATGGATTCTTAACAAGGGCTGTGCAGGAATAAGATGCGCCAAATTCATTAAGATTAAATTAATTTAGCATAACAAATTAGTGGCATGTGCCTCTCTAGAACTGTTCCTCCAGTTAGGTAAGAAATAGCATCAGAATTGATGAATTTTACAGGCTGGCATAATCACATAGTCCTGCCCAGCTCCACCCATTTTGATGTAGTTGCTAGAAACTGGCGTGAAAATGACAAAAGTGCTAAAATCTCTGTGCAATACTGCATTGCGCAAAAATCTTGTGACTTTTCAAAGTGTTTTATGCTAGTTTTCTGGTGTTAACATTTTGATAAATCACCCCCTTAACCCCTTCAAGTCGCGGCCCATTTTCATTTTTGCGTGTTCGTTTTTCGCTTCCCTCCTTCCCAGAGCCATAACTTTTTTATTTTTCCGTCAATATGGTCATGTGAGGGCTTATTTTTTGCGGGACAAGTTGTACTTTTGAACGACACCATTGGTTTTACCATGTCTTTTACTAGAAAACGGGGAAAAAATTCCAAGTGCGGTGAAATTGCAAAAAAAGTGCTATCCCACACTTGTTTTTTGTTTGGCTTTTTTGCTAGGTTCACTAAATGCTAAAACTAACCTGCCATTATGATTCTCTAGGTCATTACGAGTTCATAGACACCTAAAATGACTAGGTTATTTTTTATCTAAGTGGTGAAAAAAAATTCCAAACTTTGCTAAAAAAAAAAAAAAATTAAAAAAAAGGTGCCATTTTCCGATACCCGTAGCGTCTCCATTTTTCGTGATCTGGGGTCGGATGAGGGCTTATTTTTTGCGTGCCGAGCTGATGTTTTTAATGATACCATTTTTGCGCAGATACGTTCTTTTGATCGCCCGTTATTGCATTTTAATGCAATGTCGCGGCGACCAAAAAAACGTAATTCTGGCGTTTCGGATTTTTTTCTCACTACGCCGTTTAGCGTTCAGGTTAATGCTTTTTTTTAATTGATAGATCGGACGATTCTTAACACGGCGATACCAAATACGTGTAGGTTTGGTTCTTTTTTTATTGTTTTATTTAGGAAGGGGCGAAAGGGGGGTGATTTAAACTTTTATATTTTTTATATTTTTTTCATATTTTTAAAAACATTTTTTTTTACTTGTGCCATGCTTCAATAGCCTCCATGGGAGGCTAGAAGCTGGCATAGCCTGATCAGCTCTGCTACATAGCAGCGATCATCAGATCGCTGCTATGTAGCAGAAATGCAGGTGTGCTGTGAGCGCCGACCACAGGGGGGGCGCTCACAGCAGACCTGCATCAGTAACCATAGAGGTCTCAAGGACCTCTATGGTTACCTTCCTGATGCATCGCCGACCCCCGATCATGTGACAGGGGTCGGCGATGACGTCATATCCGGCCGCCCGGCCGGATGCGGTAGTTAAATGCCGCTGTCTGTGTTTGACAGCGGCATTTAACAGGTTAATAGCGGCGGGTGAATAGCGATTTCACCTGCCGCTATTGCGCGCACATGTCAGCTGTACAAAACAGCTGACATGTCGCGACTTTGATGTGGGCTCACCGCCGGAGCCCACATCAAAGGGGGATTCACGGCATGCGCAGTACTAGTACGGCGCATGTCGTGAAGGGGTTAATGTCACCCTGATCTAATGGTCAGGATATTGACCTTTATAACATGTGACAGCAAAGCTTTAATCATAATGGATCGGTTTGTAATATTTATCACTTTCTAGCTGAACAATAGTGGCTCATTAATAAATCTATGTAGTCTCCAGTATAGATATATCACTGTATTACTAAATTCATTAAATTATTAGCTATTATTAAAAATGCTATAAAATAAATAAACTTATGGTCATTAAAATTAATTATTTCTATTGTGTTGTTTCATGTTAAATGAGGAATCTTTACTTTATAATAGTCATAGTAAACAAATAGCAGTAGAATATTTTCATATTCAATGTGATAGGAAAACATTACTCAACATAACACTAGGCATACAACTTTTAATTAATGTATAATCTCTATGTTCCCTCATCAGGTCCGTGCTGCTCTGACTGATTACATTGAATTATGCTTTGATCTGAAGTGCTGCACAATACACAATACACAAATAAGAAGACATCTGTCATCCAAGTCGAGCTGGGTGGGAATTGGCTGGAGGGGACACTTCTCGACTTGTTAAACCTTTGTTTTCTTGTAACCTCACAGCTCTAAGCAGCAGGAACTTATTGCCATTGCAATTTAAATAAAAGAATTGATGGCACAACTGAAGCAAGAATACATCAGTTGCCATCAGACCTTTTTCTCATTTACCTTAATGTACACATCCTGGGCCAGAATCCCAATGTTACACAACATGTTGTTATCAGACCATCAAATCGGTACCTGTGCCTGGTTTTTGCAAAATTAAGGGTACTGTCTCACAGTGGCACTTTGGTTGCTACGACGGCACGATTCGTGACGTTTCAGTGATATACTTACGATCTCGCTGTGTCTGACACGCTACTGCGATCAGGGACCCTGCTGAGAATCGTACGTCGTAGCAGATCATTTGAAACTTTCTTTCGTCGTCAAGTGTCCCGCTGTGGCGGCATGATCGCATGGTGTAACAAAGGTGTGCACGATATTGTATACGATGTGCGCATAGTAACCAACGGCTTCTACATCGCAAACACGTCATGAAATTATCGCTCCAGCGTCGTGCATTGTTTCCATCTGGTGGGGTGGACAAATGTGGACAATCCATTACAAATAGTGAGATCAGTTTCTCCATCAGTTTCCATCTGGTGTGGTGCTTTTGTTACATGCCTGATGGAAACAACAATGCATCAACGAGCATACTTTGACTCAGGTTTAGTAATCTTTACAGATTTTAAAAAGTTCTAAGAACTTTGCTTGCATTGGCTCTTGGCATATGTGTGTGTATATATATATTTATATATATATACAGTGGGGCAAAAAAGTATTTAGTCAGTCAGCAATAGTGCAAGTTCCACCACTTAAAAAGATGAGAGGCGTCTGTAATTTACATCATAGGTAGACCTCAATTATGGGAGACATACTGAGAAAAAAAAATCCAGAAAATCACATTGTCTGTTTTTTTATCATTTTTTTTGCATATTATGGTGGAAAATAAGTATTTGGTCAGAAACAAACAATCAAGATTTCTGGCTCTCACAGACCTGTAACTTCTTCTTTAAGAGTCTCCTCTTTCCTCCACTCATTACCTGTAGTAATGGCACCTGTTTAAAGTTGTTATCAGTATAAAAAGACACCTGTGCACACCCTCAAACAGTCTGACTCCAAACTCCACTATGGTGAAGACCAAAGAGCTGTCAAAGGACACCAGAAACAAAATTGTAGCCCTGCACCAGGCTGGGAAGACTGAATCTGCAATAGCCAACCAGCTTGGAGTGAAGAAATCAACAGTGGGAGCAATAATTAGAAAATGGAAGACATACAAGACCACTGATAATCTCCCTCGATCTGGGGCTCCACACAAAATCCCACCCCATGGGGTCAGAATGATCACAAGAACGGTGAGCAAAAATCCCAGAACCATGCGGGGGGACCTAGTGAATGAACTGCAGAGAGCTGGGACCAATGAAACAAGGCCTACCATAAGTAACACACTACGCCACCATGGACTCAGATCCTGCAGTGCCAGACGTGTCCCACTGCTTAAGCCAATACATGTCCGGGCCCGTCTGAAGTTTGCTAGAGAGCATTTGGATGATCCAGAGGAGTTTTGGGAGAATGTCCTATGGTCTGATGAAACCAAACTGGACCTGTTTGGTAGAAACACAACTTATCGTGTTTGGAGGAAAAAGAATACTGAGTTGCATCCATCAAACACCATACCTACTGTAAAGCATGGTGGTGGAAACATCATGCTTTGGGGCTGTTTCTCTGCAAAGGGGCCAGGACGACTGATCTGGGTACATGAAAGAATGAATGGGGCCATGTATCGTGAGATTTTGAGTGCAAACCTCCTTCCATCAGCAAGGGCATTGAAGATGAAATGTGGCTGGGTCTTTCAACTTGACAATGATCCAAAGCACACCACCAGGGCAACGAAGGAGTGGCTTCGTAAGAAACCTTTCAAGGTCCTGGAGTGGCCTAGCCAGTCTCCAGATCTCAACCCTATAGAAAACCTTTGGAGGGAGTTGAAAGTCCGTGTTGCCAAGCGAAAAGCCAAAAACATCACTGCTCTAGAGGAGATCTGCATGGAGGAATGGGCCAACATACCAACAACAGTGTGTGGCAACCTTGTGAAGACTTACAGAAAACGTTTGACCTCTGTCATTGCCAACAAAGGATATATTACAAAGTATTGAGATGAAATTTTGTTTCTGACCAAATACTTATTTTCCACCATAATATGCAAATAAATTGTTAAAAAAACAGACAATGTGATTTTCTGGATTTTTTTTTCTCAGTTTGTCTCCCATAGTTGAGGTCTACCTATGATGTAAATTACAGACGTCTCTCATCTTTTTAAGTGGTGGAACTTGCACTATTGCTGACTGACTAAATACTTTTTTGCCCCACTGTATATATATATATATATATATATATATATATATATATATATATATACATATACATATTTACATGTATAGATTCACATATGCCAAGAGCCAATGCATGCAAAGTTCTTAGAACTTTTTAAAATCTGTAAAGATTACTAAACCTATAGTAAAGATTACTATATATATATATGCATCTATATTAAAAAAATCATAGAATGACTACAGATGGCACTAGGCGATGACTGTAGCTAAACAGACTGCTAATTGGCTGCAGAAGTTGGGAGGCATCTACAGTCAGAAGCCAAAGACCATCAGCAGTAGTACAGAAAAGTGGTGGAGTTTGGTAGGTATGTTTTTTTTGTCAAAGCAATGCAATGGGACTTTTATTATAACATTAATAAACAGATGCAGTCCCCTTAAGGCTAAATTGTTTCCTTATTCTCCGAACAATACCTGCATGCTTATTAATCTTATTAATCTTGACATGACCCAATATTTTTGAAACATACTTTTTAGATTTTCTTGAGCCTTTGAAAATATTAATACGGATCTATAAATGACTATGTGCACATGTAGTGGAGGTGATAAGTGTACAGATTTTTTTTTTTTATGATGAATCTTTGTGGAGAGCACAGATAGAAATTACATTTCAGAATTAGAAATGAAAAGATTATATTGTGCCGCAATTACTGTAACTTATAGCAACCGTACTATATCTGATCTGATAATTTCCTCACACTTTCTAGATTTATTTACCATTAACATTTTCCTTTTAGCTATGAACTATTATATTCTACATATTCTCAATTAGACTCCAAGGTGTTATTTTAAAATAATTACATATATCTGTCAAGCTCTTGATGGTTTACTAGTAAGAACATAAGGTTCTATAAAGGTCCAAATTGCTGTTATATACACCTTATGTGAATACATAGAATCTCAAAAGCTGATATCAAAATTCAAGATATTAAGGAAATGCCATAAGCCATGAGTGTATTTTTGTTATATGTATTAACCCCTTAAAAACCAGGCCTGAAAATGCATTAACATCAGTCATTTTTTTTTGATTTTCAGCAGTCATAACTTTTTTATTTTTTAACTATTATGTATACATGAGGCTTTATTTTATATGAGAGAAAGAATTTCATTTTTAAAGGTTGTTTAGTGAGGAAGGTGGGAGATTCACATGAATTACTTTTAATGTATATACTTTTTTTGTGATGCAAATATAGTTTTTATAAATTTTGTGAAATGTATAAGTAAACAAAATGTAAAATGATAAATTAATTTTTCAAGTTACAATTGTCATGTTTACAGATGGGTGAAATTATTTGATGGAATTGAATTGTACTCAATTTTTATAATAATCTGTATTCTTCAGAAAATGATTTTTTTGTAATTCACTCCACATGAGTTCAGCAAAATCTATATATATAATTGTCTAAGGGTTTTTCCGTCTGTCTGTCTTTCTGTCTGTCTGTCTGTCTGTAAAGGAAATCCCACGTCTCTGATTGGTCGAGGCCACCAGGCCTTGACCAATCAGCGACGGGCACAGCATCGACGTAGAAATCCCGCATCTCTGATTGGTCGAGGCTGCCAGGCCTCGACCAATCAGCGACGGGCACAGCGACGATGATGTCATAAAGGACGTAGACATCCCGCATCTCTGATTGGTCGAGGCCGCGAGACCTCGACCAATCAGCAACAGGCACAGCGACGATGATGTCATAAAGGACGTAGAAATCCCACGT
This sequence comes from Ranitomeya imitator, assembly GCF_032444005.1. Classification (NCBI taxonomy): domain Eukaryota; kingdom Metazoa; phylum Chordata; class Amphibia; order Anura; family Dendrobatidae; genus Ranitomeya; species Ranitomeya imitator. The sequence continues at coordinate 925,383,509 of NC_091282.1, read as the reverse complement.
TTCTGATTCAGCGACGGGCACAGTATCGACGTAGATGTCATAATGGTTGCCATGGCGACGTTGATGTCATAAAGGTTGCCTCGACCAATCAGCGACGGGCACAGTCTGCCGCGAATTCTGGAATCATCATTGTCCATATACTACGGGGACATGCATATTCTAGAATACCCGATGCGTTAGAATCGGGCCATAATCTAGTGGTAAATAACTGTGGACACTATATTGATGAACTGCAGAGGATCAGCAAATGATTAAAAATGAAAAATATATAATAATCACAGCTCACCTGTCATGATAACCCTGCTACCCCATGTGTCTGCTGCCTGCCATACTGTCCTCAGGGCCTTTTCTTTCCATAGTCGTGTGAAAATAGCTTCACTTTAGTACAGGATTTTCAGCTGAGATCACTGTAACATCTTAACCTTAAGACACGCTGTGACTGTAAATGCCTGGTTTCAGCAAGAAGTCCTATTCTGGAATTAAGACACCAGTTCTAGGAGGTCTCAGCTCTGCGTAATGATGTGAGATCATGATGCACCTTGACTTACTTGTGCTGTTTGCAGCCAGAAGTACTGATGTAAAACGAGAACAACAGGCCTCAGAGGTCATGGTACATCATGAAGTCACGGAAATCCATGCTGAATACAGCTGAAATTCCAGATCGAGAATGAAGACACCGCTGCTCGACAATGCAAAGAAGAGGCCCTGAGGACTAGACAGGTGGCAACAGGGTTCTAGGATAGGTGAGAGGTAAGATGAGCATTCTTTTTATTTAATTATTTTTAAATGTTTTGCTACTTCTAATAGGTGGCACTACAGTTCTAGTCCTCTTCCTCTCTGAAGAGACAATAAGCATTGGCCTCAAAAGTCACTCAGCCTAATTCCTGGTTTTGTGATAAAAAATAGAATACTTTATTTTCTGGATGGTTGAACTATGTGCAGGTTCTTTAGAATTTGCTAATGTTCTTCATTGGGAAAGAACATTGAATCGTGCAAAATCAACACCAAACAGTGCCACAAGAGAGTAATAAGCATTTTGCAAATAATATGATCATATTCTCTTGTTTTCACTCCTCCGTATGTTGAGCAAATGTTGGCCAAAACTCAATGTTTACTTTAAGCCTAGATAATCTACATCACGAGCAAGCCTAGATTTTATCATTGGTTTTCTTGTTTGTCTGGTGCAGAGTGGGCTGTGTATCTAAAAAGTGACATGCACATTGCTACTCCACGCTAGCACCTACTGAGTTGTCAACTTGTTTTTCATCTGCCCCCATATAGGACAAAGCTTCTACCCACTAAGTTGATGAGCTACTGTATTTGAATATGGTGCCCAACTGTGGTTCTGCTTTTAGTTTATTTATTCTCTTATAACCCATAGCTATACATATATATGTGTAATCATGGCATGTTTATGCAAATGTATATTATGAGTTAAGCAAAATCATACAGCCTCTTTAAACAAAAAAGGCAAACCGGGCATGATAATTGAAATAAACTACCAAAAAATCATGCATTATCTTGTTAAATTGTGAATAATATGAGAATATACATAGTGTAATACAAAGAAAGTTTGCAAATGTCTAGAAGTTTCTATTAGATTTTTAATTTTATTCAACATACTAGCATTTTTCACATTCCATTTAGCAGTTGAACAGAAGCTGAAATAGAAAAGTATTTTCGTACGGTAGGTCAAAAAATAAAATTTGAGGACATGACAGGCTGCAAAAGTTACAAGACTCTTGTAATCAAAATTGTATGGAAAAGTATAGAATCACACCATTACAGTAAATGACTACCTATCAAGGCAAAGTTCAGCTTTTTCTTGTACTATTCAATTACACTGTCCTTCATAGATTATTTTGTAAATGGTTGAAAACTGTGTCTACTGACATGGCATGGTTGACAATGTAATTCATCCTTGCAACCCTTGTACAAGCCTCTAATTTGCTCACGCTGCCTTAACTTAGCCTTTGCTTGACAAATATTTCACTGCTTTATAAAAAGCTGTAAGTCTCTCACATACAGGAAAAATTCTTTGACAAATAAAACATGATGGAAAGAATATTTAGAAATATTTGTTCATGATTTAGCTGTTTTTCATTTGTGTATACGCAAAAAAAAGATCTACCTTAAATGGGTATTCCCGTCTCCAAGATCCTATCCAAATATGCTGTAGGTGTAATAATAATATTAGCAAATATCTCCATGGATACCTAAGCCACTGCACTGATCTGCAAGCAAGGTAAGTGACACAGCAAATCAGGAGAACTATACTATATTTCTAATTGAAGGTATTTCCTAATATAATTATTACACCTACTATATATTGTGATAGGAACTTGAAGATGGGAATACCCCTTTAACAATTATATATTCTTAAGTTCATTGCTTGCCAACTTAATATTATTCAATAAGATTTGCATAGTACGTTGATTAAATGCCAAGCAATACCTGATATAGGCAAGAAATGGACAAATATATAATGTTAATATACTCCATTAGCTATCACAAAGATCAATATATGGTGCAAATCTACAAAAAAAGTTACTAGTAGTGTTGAGCGATACCGTCCGATACTTGAAAGTATCGGTATCGGATAGTATCGGCCGATACCCGAAAAGTATCGGATATCGCCGATGCCGATACCCGATGCCAATACAAGTCAATGGGACACCAAGTATCGGAAGGTATCCTGATGGTTCCCAGGGTCTGAAGGAGAGGAAATCGGTATCGGAATTCCGATACCGCAAGTATCGGCCGATACCCGATACTTGCGGTATCGGAATGCTCAACACTAGTTACTAGGCTATGGTTTTGATAAGCAAGAATGAGGCGCATGACCATAATCAGACTTAGAAAAGCTCTACCAAGCTTTGTTCTGCACTCACACACATTAAAATTAATTTTTTGCCTCTGATTTTATATGGTGGCGTGGAGCTTCTTTTCAGCTTGACTCCATAGAAATGACATGTTTCATTGCATTCTCATTATTCTATGTAGATAAAACACAAAGAGTATTACATACAGACACATGATATGCTAGCATAGTTCCTAAAGACTAAAAACACAGATGGATTTAACCTCTTAGTGACCACCACAATACATCTTTTTACTGACCTCACATATCAGACAACAGCATTCGCCGACAGGTAAATTTTCTTGAAAAAATGAAAAATTGCTGCTACCTTTCAGCATTCTATCAAAATAAAAGGATTTTTTAAAAATGGTGCTGATGTAAAGCAGACATGAGGGAAATGTTATTTAATGACTATTTTACGTGTTATGACTGTCTGGATGAAAAGGGATAATCATTCAAAGTTTGAAAATTGCTCAATTTTAAAATTTCTGGATACATTTCTGATTTTTTGAGAAATACATTGACATAAATTTATCATTAACATAAAGTAAAATGGAAAAAAAAACAGTCTCAAAATTAATGACACCTGCTGAAGCATTCAAGAGTTATTAATACATAAAGTGACACTGGCCGGATTTGAAAAATTTGGACTGGTCACTAAGGCGTTAAAACAGCATCAGATATAAAAAACTTGGATATAATATAATGCTAGATAATAATTAAATAATTGGAGACCTATACTGTTCAGCACCTAATATTGTTTGAAAGATAATATCACTAGACATGAAAAAAATAAAAAAGTTATGGGATTTAAAGCAGTGAGCCAGAGAGGAAATGGCTTCCCCAAACACTGAACACCAGGGACTAACCTAGGGAGATCTTTAGGAACGTAAAGGGAAACTTTCACCAGGTTTTTGCTACCCCATCTGAAAGCAGAACAATGTAGGGGCAGAGACTCCATTGTTATGTCACTTCTAGGGCTGCTTGCTGCAGTTTTGATAAAATCTGTTTCATCTACTGCAGATCTACCAGTTCTCTGAATGATGAGCCCTTTATAACATTTATAACAACACCAAAGTCACTGATTTACAGATTTTTGTAAATATTTTGCATAGATAATTAGCTGTCAATCAATGCTGGGACCAGGGTTTACAAAGCATACCAGTATGGATGACTACATGGTAGCAGGTCTACTAGCACTCTAGAGATAATCTCCTGCTGATAAAACAGTGATTTTATTAAAATTATATCAAGCAGCCCAATAAGTGACACATCACTGGAATCAGTGTCTTTGTTTTTACAACATGCTGCTCTCTGATTGGGTGACAAAAGTTGTTGTTTTTTTTTAGAATAAAGAAAATAGTGTGCAGACTTGGTATAGTTTCCAAAAATATTTTTAGCAAGAATTCAATATGTGCATTTTTTGTACATAGCTCTAAACAGTTAACCCCTTAGTGACAAGCCAGTTTTGACCTTAATGACCAAGCCAATGTTTACAAATCTGACCACTGTCACTTTATGTGGTTAACTCTGGAACGCTTCAACGGATCCCACTGATTCTGAGAATGTCATTTTGTGACATATAGTACTTCTTGATAGTGGTAAAATGTATTCAATATGACTTGTATTTATTTGTGAAAAAATTGAAATTTGTCAAAAAAGGTACAAATATAGCAATTTTCAAACTTTTAATTTTTATGCCCTTATGTCAGGGTTATGTCACACAAAAAAAAAACTTAACAAATAACATTAACCATGTCTACTATACATAAGCACAATTTTTGAAGCATAAAGCATATTTTTTTTTTGCTAGAACATTAGAAGGGTTAAAAGTTGACCAGTGATTTCTCATTTTTCCAACAAAAATTTACAAAACCATTTTTTAGGGAATACATCTGTTAGGACTGGCGGAACGCACCAAGACAGATGATAAAGGTGCGTTCGCAGTCCGGGGTCCACCGTGCAGGTGAGAACCTGCTGCTAGCAATTAGCAGACAATATGGCGGTACACCAAAGTATACACGCGTGGGTTAAACCTCACCCAGCGTGAAGAAAGCGATCCTGTTAATTCACAGGACCGCAGTACCGCACTAGTGCGCGAGCAAGTGGTCAGCGGACTTAACCCCAGAAGGGATTGGAGCCCGATTAGACCCTTGCTGGCGTAACACCGCAACTGGGTGTGTAGAGAACCTTAAGCAATCTGTGCACAAGAGTGCGAGCGATGCCGCACTAACGGACGCCACTAACCACCCAGACTCGGGTATGGAAAGCGCAAGGCAGGCGCACGGCGCCGTACTGGCAGGCACAGCTACAGGACGCTGTGATGTGTGTTAGTGCTGTAGGCTAAGTCGGGCGCTAGGTAGCAGCCATACACCTTCCGCGAACAGACATTCAATAGGGTAGGGGTTTCCAAGGACGACTTGCACTCACAACATACACACATAAGCAATTGTAAAACAATACTAGCGCATGGCCGTGCGGTCATGCGCAGTTTATAAAACAGCAGCACAGGAAGTGGCCACAGCACTTTTGCCCTTCTAGGACCTGCCAAAAGGACCAATGGAATGTGCTGCAGAGCCTGAGCACATGACCCTCGATCTCCAACGGGAGACCTTACGCTGGGCATGCTCAGTACATGCAGACAAGGACTTAGTCCCAGAGAAGTCCGCTCGCTGCTGACCAGCACTGACTTTAAAGGCAGAGACTGGAGAAGCAGCACTAACTCTCAGAACAGAGTGAGAATGAGCAAGACGCTGGGACCGACGTCCTTGCTGAGCAGGCTCCACTGCGGCTGGACAAGAATGGGAGACCGCAGCGGAAGTGGCTCGAGATTCCCCCTGTGCAGAAGCGGGAACTCGACCCCTAACATTACCCCCCCTCCTAGGGCCCCCCCCTCCTTGGGCCTCGCTACGTTCGAAGGCAGCAATGAGCTGCGGGGCCCGAATGTGCTCAACAGGTTCCCAGGACCTGTCCTCGGGGCCATAACCCTTCCAGTCCACCAAATAAAATTTTTTACCACGCACCACCTTGCACCCCAAAATAGCGTTCACCTCATAATCGTCCGTAGATGAACCCGATGTCCCAGCAGATGACTCGGAAAAGCGGGACATATACACGGGTTTCAAGAGGGACACATGAAAGGTGTCGGTGATACCCAGGCGTGGCGGAAGGGCCAAACGATAGACCACAGGATTAACCTGCTCGAGGACCTTGAATGGACCCAAGTAGCGAGGAGCAAATTTAGTGGACTCAACTCGCAGCCTGATGTTACGGGCGGAGAGCCACACCAAGTCGCCAGGAGCAAAGGTCGGGGCGGGGCGCCGATGAGCATCAGCGGAGGACCTCATTCTCTCCTTAGAGGCCCGAATAGCATCCTGAGTGCGGTCCCAAATATCCCGTGCCTCCACAGCCCAGTCTGCCACCCTGGAGTCGGCGGAAGACACGGGCATAGGCACAGGTACCCGTGGATGCTGACCATAGTTGAGGAGGAATGGGGTTTGTCCAGTGGAGTCGGCAACGGCGTTGTTCAGTGCAAACTCTGCCCATGATAGCAAGGATGCCCAGTCATCCTGCCTGGCTGAAACAAAATGTCGCAGGTATGTGACCAAGGTCTGGTTGGCCCTCTCTACCAACCCATTCGTCTCGGGATGATAAGCGGAAGAGAGATTCAACTCAATACTGAGAAGACGACAGAGCTCTCTCCAGAACCGAGACGCAAACTGGGGACCCCGGTCACTGACAATTTTGTCTGGCATACCATGTAGGCGGAAGATATGTCTGATGAACAACTCTGCCAAGGCCCGTGCAGAAGGTAACCGCGGCAGCGGCACCAAATGCACCATTTTTGAGAAATGATCGGTGATGACCCAAATGATGGTACAGCCGCGAGACTTGGGCAAACCCACAACAAAGTCCATCCCGACCATCTCCCAGGGCCTATCTGCCACCGGCAAGGGATAGAGCAAACCAGCTGGCCTTTGACGCGGAGATTTATTTTTGGCGCAGGAGACACACGCCAGAACGTAATCCCTGACATCCCGGACCATATGCGGCCACCAGTACGTCCTCGCCAGTAGCTCAGATGTCCTCTTTGTCCCAAAGTGTCCACCCACCCTGGACGAATGAGCCCAAGAGAGAACCTCCGGTCGCAAATTAATGGGCACAAAAGTCTTGCCCGGAGGCACAGACTCTAGCGATACCGGCGCCACGGTTCTCAGGCTCTCGGAAGGGACAATAAGCCGAGGCTCCTCTTCCTCCTCCTCAGTTGACATAAGGGAGCGAGAGAGAGCGTCAGCACGGATATTCTTCTCCCCGGCGAGATAATGCAGGGAAAAGTGGAACCGGGAGAAGAACAGGGACCATCTGGCCTGGCGAGAATTTAGCCGCTGAGCTGTCTGCAAATAGACTAAATTTTTGTGGTCCGTGTAAACTTGGAAGGGAAACCGCGCACCTTCCAGAAGGTGTCTCCACTCCGAAAAGGCCAACTTCATTGCTAGCAACTCCCTGTCCCCGATGGAGTAGTTCCTCTCCGCTGGCGTGAAGGTCTTGGAGAAGAAGAAGCATGGATGCTTCCGACCTTGAGCATCCTTTTGGTAGAGGACTGCTCCAGCACCAACGGACGAGGCATCCACCTCCAGTAGGAATGGCTTATTCACATCGGGACGATGTAAGATGGGAGCGCTAGCAAAGTGGGACTTAATAGAAGTGAAGGCCTTGGAGACCTCTTCCGACCACAATTTGGGATTCGCTCCCTTCTTGGTGAGGGCTACCAAGGGAGCCACCAGAGTTGAGAAGTGGGGAATGAACTGGCGGTAATAGTTTATGAACCCCATAAAGCGCTGCACCGCTTTAAGAGAATGGGGCTCTTGCCAGTCCATCACAGCCTGTAGTTTGGCAGGATCCATAGCCAATCCCTGGGCGGAGATGATATAGCCCAGGAAAGGTAAGGACTCCTGCTCAAACACACACTTCTCCAACTTTGCGTAAAGAGAGTTTGCCCGTAGGAGGTCGAAGACTCTGCCAACATCTCTCCGGTGGGAGTCAATATCTGGAGAAAAGATGAGAATATCATCCAGATAGACTACAACTGAGGTGGAAAGCATATCCCGGAAGATGTCGTTGACAAAGTCTTGAAAAACGGCAGGTGCATTACAGAGCCCGAAGGGCATCACCAGATACTCATAGTGCCCATCTCTGGTGTTAAATGCCGTTTTCCACTCGTCCCCCTCACGGATGCGAATCAGGTTGTAAGCACCCCGCAGATCTAGTTTCGTAAACACTCTAGCTCCCCGAAGCCTATCGAAAAGCTCAGATATCAACGGCAAAGGGTACTTGTTCTTAACTGTGATAGCATTAAGACCCCTGTAGTCTATGCATGGACGTAGTTCTCCATTCTTCTTCTGCACGAAGAAGAACCCTGCCCCAGCAGGTGACACTGACTTCCTAATGAACCCTCTTGCCAGATTCTCTTGTATGTACTGAGACATTGCCTCCGTTTCCGGGAGAGATAATGGGTAGACTCGACCCCGGGGGGGCTCAGCACCAGGCAAGAGATCGATAGGACAGTCATAGGGGCGATGGGGCGGAAGGGTCTCCGCCGCCTTCTTGGAGAACACGTCTGCATAAGACCAATATTGCTTGGGGAGAGAGGATAGATCTGCGGGTACCTCAGTAGTAGCAACCTGAACGCACTCTCGGTGACACCTACCCCCATATGATTCACCCCATCCCAGAATTCTGCCTGAGGACCACTCGATGTGAGGAGAGTGGTACCGTAGCCAAGGTATCCCCAACAGGACCTCATCAATACCCTCAGGAATGACGAGTAGAGAAATAATCTCCTGATGGGATGGCGACAGGGACAGAGTAACAGGGATGGTCTGATGTGTTATCTGTGCGGGGAGTGTCGACCCATTCACCACTCGTACCGTTACTGGTTGGGATAGCATAACCAGGGGTATTGCGTGACGTTGGGCGAAGGCAGAAGACATAAAATTGCCCTCCGCCCCAGAATCCACGCAGAGGTCTACCGAGTGGGAGGATGAGCCAAAGGTAATTGTCCCCTTAAAGGACAATTTGGAGGCAAACGTCGCAGTGTCTAGTGCACCTCCACCTACTACCACTAGACGCTGACGTTTCCTCGACCGCTGATGACATCTGGTGGCAAGATGTCCTGACTGTTGGCAAACCTGGCAACCCTGGAGTGCACGAGCAGTCTGGGACTTAGATCCCGCTCGTGACTCCACCTTAGGTTCCTGAACCTCAGGAGCCTGAACTGGAGATTCCAAAGGTTTGGCGAAGGTGGGAGCCAGCCGAAACCTCTGCCTACACTGGGCTCGCTCTAACCTCCGCTCGTGAAAACGGCGGTCAATGCGAGTAGATGCTGCTATTAACTCCTCCAGTGTGGCGGGAATCTCCCTAGTGGCCAGAGCGTCCTTAACGTGGTCAGCCAGCCCCCTCCAAAATATAGGGATAAGGGCTTTATCCGACCACTCCAGCTCAGATGCCAGAGTGCGGAAATGGACGGCAAAAAGGCTGACCAAGGACGAGCCCTGAGTCAGTGCCAACAGTTGGAGCGCCGTGTCATGGGTGACACGAGGTCCAAGAAAGACCTGTTTCAGAGTGCTCAGGAATAACGGAGCACTCTGCACCACATGATCGCCACGCTCCCACAGCGGCGTAGCCCACTGCAACGCCCTGTCCGACAATAAGGAAATTATAAAGCCCACCTTAGCCCGCTCTGTAGGGAAACGAGAGGCCAGAAGCTCGAGATGTATTGAGCACTGACTCACGAAACCCCTACAGGACTTACTGTCACCAGAAAATTTCTCTGGTAGCGGGAGGCGAGATAGCGTCGGTACAGGAGCGGCAGTGGACAAGGTAGCTGCAGCCACACTTGCAGCCTGAACAGCGACAGCAGTAACATCCACAGCTGAGGTTGAACGCTCAAAAGCCGCCAACCTTCCCTCCAGCTGCTGGATGTACCGCTGTAAACGCTGATCGTCCGCCATTTTACTAGCCAGACCCTGGCGCTAGTATTCTGTTAGGACTGGCGGAACGCACCAAGACAGATGATAAAGGTGCGTTCGCAGTCCGGGGTCCACCGTGCAGGTGAGAACCTGCTGCTAGCAATTAGCAGACAATATGGCGGTACACCAAAGTATACACGCGTGGGTTAAACCTCACCCAGCGTGAAGAAAGCGATCCTGTTAATTCACAGGACCGCAGTACCGCACTAGTGCGCGAGCAAGTGGTCAGCGGACTTAACCCCAGAAGGGATTGGAGCCCGATTAGACCCTTGCTGGCGTAACACCGCAACTGGGTGTGTAGAGAACCTTAAGCAATCTGTGCACAAGAGTGCGAGCGATGCCGCACTAACGGACGCCACTAACCACCCAGACTCGGGTATGGAAAGCGCAAGGCAGGCGCACGGCGCCGTACTGGCAGGCACAGCTACAGGACGCTGTGATGTGTGTTAGTGCTGTAGGCTAAGTCGGGCGCTAGGTAGCAGCCATACACCTTCCGCGAACAGACATTCAATAGGGTAGGGGTTTCCAAGGACGACTTGCACTCACAACATACACACATAAGCAATTGTAAAACAATACTAGCGCATGGCCGTGCGGTCATGCGCAGTTTATAAAACAGCAGCACAGGAAGTGGCCACAGCACTTTTGCCCTTCTAGGACCTGCCAAAAGGACCAATGGAATGTGCTGCAGAGCCTGAGCACATGACCCTCGATCTCCAACGGGAGACCTTACGCTGGGCATGCTCAGTACATGCAGACAAGGACTTAGTCCCAGAGAAGTCCGCTCGCTGCTGACCAGCACTGACTTTAAAGGCAGAGACTGGAGAAGCAGCACTAACTCTCAGAACAGAGTGAGAATGAGCAAGACGCTGGGACCGACGTCCTTGCTGAGCAGGCTCCACTGCGGCTGGACAAGAATGGGAGACCGCAGCGGAAGTGGCTCGAGATTCCCCCTGTGCAGAAGCGGGAACTCGACCCCTAACAACATCACATTTGAAGGGACTTTGAGGAGTGTAAATGACAGAAAATACCCAAACGTAACACCATTATAAAAACTGCACCCCTCAAGGTGTTTAACACCACATTCAAGAAGTTTATTAACCCATCAGTTGCTTCACAGGAACTGAAGCAATGTGGTAGGAAAACATGATTTAATTTAATTACATTTAATTTGTTCACAACAAATTTACTTTAGACCCAAACTTTTTTTCACAAGACTAACAGGAAAAAATGGACCCCAAAATTTGGGGTACAATTTCTACTGAGCATGCCAATACCCCAATTGTGGGGGAAATCTACTATTTGGGCATACGGCAGGGCTCATAAAGGAAGGAGCACCATTTGATGTTTTGAATGTAAAATTTGCTCTAATAGACGCCATGTCGCATTTGGAGAGACCCTGATGTGCCTAAATGGTGGAAACTGCCCACAAGTGACAACATGTTTAAAAACCATGCTCTTCAAATATTTTATCCAGGAGTAAAGTGAGCATTTTGAACCCACAGGTATGTGTTAGGTCTCGAGTTCCCGCCGCTGAACAGGGGGAATCTCAAACCACCTCCGCTGCGGTCTCCCATTCTTCTCCAGCCGCAGTGGAGCCTGCTCAGCAGACGCTTCTGGGACTAAGTCCTGCTTTTCTCCTTCTGAGCATACCCAAGGGAAGACCTCTCATTGAAGGTTGGGGGTCACATGCTCAGGTCCTGTTGCAGCTCCTATTTGTCCACTAGGAAGGTCCTGAAGAAGCTACAACTATAAAAGGTTTGCATGGCCGAACGGCCAAGCCCTACTATCAATTGTGTTTGGCTGTTGCTAGTGGATACTCTACCACTCAGACATAGGTGGAGAGTCTGTTTAGCTTTGGGGATGTACACTCAGGCAGGCAGCTAGCGTCAGTGGGGGCAATTAGACTTGCTTTAGCATCTGGTTCCTTCATGTGTGTGGCTAGCACAGAAGAATTCCAGAGCAAGCACAACCCTAGTTAGGGTAATAGTTTTCTGTGTATATCGCGACTCTGTGAAGCAACAGAGGTTGCTAACATTTCACACGGGGTGAGGTTAACCCACGTGTGAGCTCAGTGTCCATCCGCCATTACTTAGCAACAGGTATCTCTGCACGATGGACCCCGGGCTAAGAACGCACCTCGTATCTATCTCTCATGACTCGGTGCGTTCCGCTAGCCCTAATAGTATGACACAGAATTTGATAACATTAGGTCATCATATTGAATAGGTCGTCATTAGTGTTGGGCGCAAGTGCTCGTTACTCCTTTGTGTATCGGATGCTCAGGTATACACAACAAAATTTTGCTCTAAAACTAAGCCAACCATGAATTGGTAAAAATTCTGCAAATGTATTAAAAGATAGGCCAAATTTACCATCCATCATAAGCCACTATGATAAGTTAAGTGCATTTTCAGACCATATAGTCTAAGTTTTCACCATCTATATCTATGCAGGAATACTAAATCTGCCCCACATTCCTATTTGCTTCCTCTATTGCCTAGAGTATAGTAAAATGTAAAATATATATGTCAACAATATATGAAACAATATTTATTTTCATATTCTATTTCACTGCTATAACTTGAGAACATCTATTAATTAGCCAAATCTAGTCCTGAAGATGGAAAAAAATAAAGAAATTTACAGATGTGCTATAAAAATTCAAATACAAAAGTTAAATATAGGCATGAGATTATAGGGGTTGTCCAGTCAAATTATATTGATGACCTAACACTAGATACAGAAGGTCATTGATTTTGCATAGGTAGGTGTCCAGCACCAATCAGCTGTTATTTGCTTTATTGGTCACCAGGTGTAAGTACTTTGAAAAAAGCTATTTTACACTATCAGCAAATATCAGCAGATCAGTGGGAATGTGCATTGTAAAAACTGCACCAATCCAATAATGATTCTCTGCTAAGGGAATAAAAGCGCTTTGAAGATAGGCTACACAGATGGAAAAGAGTCTGTTGCTCCAAGGTAGTTCATCGAGGGTTCTGACAATGCGTTTCAACACTGGTCCAGTCATAAAAAATCCAGCCAATCTTCAAAGTGATTTATTCCCTATAAAAAAAAAATTTTTCCTTTGTTTTTACTCTGGGGCTCCCCCGAGCCATGAGGCAGCAGCAGGTAGAATTTCAAAAAGGGACACCTAAAAATCACTTAGGTGAGCAACTTATTTACTTTAATAGGGTCACCCTGTTGTGTGCGCTTTTCCCCATAGCTTCTGTCTACAATCCAGTAATGAAAATTCATCAATACTATTTGACAGCACAACCCCTTACATTTTTTATATTTTTTATTTCACAATTGACATAGCAGAAAGAAAGACATAAAAGGTCGAATTACAGTGGACAAAAAAAAGCTTTTACTTGCACTTCTGCAATATGTAAAAATATAATCCTCAGTTACATGTATTCACAATTTTTAAAAAAAAAAATCCATGCATAAAGGCCAAAAAAACACATAACAAGCTAATAATATGTTAAAATACTCTGATAAATGGAGCACTCAATGTCATAGTGCTACAAAAAATGTGTTGGGAAAATGTTTTTTGTTGTTGCTATTTCTATTAAGGACAAAAAATAAAATGTACAGTATGTATAGCCCCTAACGCTTCAGTTCTTTGTGTGTCTATTTTAGATATTTGACCTGCTGTATATTCCTTAGTTTGAATATACCGCATGTTGGCTTCTCATGCTTAAACCTGCTTAGAATAGAATAGCAGCAGAGCCTCTCTGTACCTATACAGAATAGTAAAGATTGATTTCCAATGAACAGTCTGTGATTTCAATTCCCCGAACATAGAAAGGCTTTTGTGCTTAACATTTCTGGCAATCAATTCTTTTTTTCCTACTATTATTTTTCCAGTGAGAAGGGTACACTATCAGAGAGTAACAAATTCACCCTAAATATAAAATTGATATTGCTCTCTGACCTCGCTACTCAGGTGGTTAGAGGCTTGAGCGATGCCTAAGGTTCTTTACTTTCTTTACTTCGTTAAACATAATTTCAGAGAAGCATTGAATTTCTTGGTGCAGTGATTTGCTGCAGTAAGAAAACGGTTCAGACATCCTCAAAGCCTTAAAAAAGAGATGTGATGCCACGAAGATGAAAGCTGCTTTTCCCTACTTTGTTTCCTACAATACGATTGTAATGATTCATGAAGTATACATTATGTTTACTGTGTTATCAAGTGCTTTGTTTTTTAATTCTGTACGAATGGCAAATTGTTTGAATACGTAATTTTTTGTGCGCTTTTGATTATTTCGTTTTTCTGCCTTAAGTAAGCGCTTTATTTATTTCACAGTATTCTCTTTCAGAAATTCTGCATTCTGTTGATATTTGTGCACTCTCACAAGAGATTTCTTGTTCTCTTTAGCTGAAAATGTGCTTCTAAAATAAATGTGACATTGACTGCATATCATGATTTAAGGGGTTGTTTTTCTGAACATAAAGTGATTATAAATTCAATTTGGATTATGCGCATATATGTGATAAACCCTGGTGAAAATCATATCATACAGGATAATATAATATAGATTATTTTTACCCTCCATAGGTTTATTTGTTTTGATAGACAATATAGGTTTTTCTTTGCAGCACTTATTTGTTTTCTGTGCATTTTGACTTCAATTTTACCCCCATTTTAGTTAAATTATAAAATGTCCTTTTCATATGTGCAGTTAAACAGTGTTCGACAGTCTGCAGAGTCTGGTCATAATGAATGATAGGGCAATGGCAATTAGTGCCTGACCTAATTGGAGGCTTTTGTTAAGGGCTGCCATCTAGGAAAACTCTGCACTATATTACCTACAATAGAATTAGGCACCTGGATGGAAATTAAAATCTGTAAGTCGTCCAGCTGCCTGCTGATATTCTAGTTAAGTTACCTATGCTTGAGACATTTTGGAAGTGCATCAAAATGCCAATGTTTTATGTTTCTACGTCAGCTTTAAAAATGATTTGAGCAAAACATAGATACTGTGTCAACCTACTTGTTGCTATCCTGTACTTTTCCACCATAAAGATACTTAGAGGGAGTCTGTCAACACATTTGACCTATCTAAACTATTAATATAATCATAACCATACAGGTTATAGACTGCTGAAAAAAAGTCATCAGTCTATGTCTCATATCAGATGTCTTGTTAATGAGAAATCCTCTTTTATTACTTTACATAAATATCCTCTTCCAAACTATGAGGAGGATGGTGCCTGGAAGCAAATTCGGCCTCCAGAATATATTTTTTATGAAGGGGGAGTTAGCAGTGTCAGGCATGTAACTAACGCGGAACAGGAGAGATGAAATTTGTCTTCTTGCAAACATATTTTTTGTTATTCTCTGAGCTCTGCTGTATTCAGCAATATTGAAAACCTGTCTGCCTGTGAGATGGAAGCTGGAGCTGAGAGGAATCTGCAGATGTGTCAGTTATAATCACACACAGCTCTGCAGTGAGATCAGGAGAGCGGCCATAACACATCACACTGGTTACTCCCCCTTCATGTAAAATAAGCTCTGGAGGCAGAGTTATCTTCCAGGCAGCATCCTCTTCATAGCTTGGAAGAGGTAATTTGCATAAATTGATAAAAGATGATTTATCAGCAACAAGGCGTCTGACATGAAGCATAAAGGCAGGACTTTTTTCAGCAGTCCATAACCTGTATGCCCATATTAATAGTTTAGATGACACAGAACCCGGCCAGCTAATAAAAAAAATGCTGAAAATCAGAGCAGGAAAAAAGGCAATCCTCAGTGCTTCTATCCAGCAGACAAATGTTAGTGACGTGGCTGATGAGCTGTATTTTTTTAATCGAGTTACACTAACTTGATGAAAACACAATGCATTACTATTGTAATGCACTGTGTTTTCCCTCCCTCCCTCTTACCAAACTCTCCCCGCTCCAATCTGTCCTGAATGCTGCTGCCAGGATCATATTCTTCACCAACCGTTACACCGATGCCTCTACATTGTGCCAGTCATTACACTGGCTACCCATCCACTCCAGAATCCAGTACAAAACTACTACCCTCATCCACAAAGCACTCCATGGCTCAGCACCACCCTACATCTCTTCTCTGGTCTCAGTCTACCACCCTACCCGTGCCCTCCGCTCCGCTGATGACCTCAGGTTAGCATCCTCAATAATCAGAACCTCCCATTCCCGTCTCCAAGACTTTACACATGCTGCGCCGATTCTTTGGAATGCACTACCTAGGTTAATACGATTAATCCCCAATCCCCACAGTTTTAAGCGTGCCCTAAAAACTCATTTGTTCAGATTGTCCTACCACCTCAACACATTAACCTAATGATCCCTGTGTGGCCTATCATAAAAAAAAAAAAAGTTCCTCGTATCATGTTCTCATTCACTTTATGCAGTTATTAGCCCTCTGTGTCTATATTGCTACATACTTAGGCAGTTAACTGGTTCATGCAGCTTTACATGAACACCCAAGCCCCCTTTTCCTCATAGTTTGTAAGCTTGCGAGCAGGGCCCTCATTCCTCTTGGTATCTATTTTGAACTGTGATCTCTGTTACGCTGTAATGTCTATTGTCTGTACAAGTCCCCCCTATAATTTGTAAAGCGCTGCGGAATATGTTGGCGCTATATCAATAAAATTATTATTATTATTATTGTACTTTCCTTGCTACCAACGGTCAGAGGTTCTATAATATATCACGGTAGGGGACTTACCCACGACCTATCCTTAAAGCAAGATTTATGAAAACTGTCATGGACTCTGAGGTGTGATCAAATCTAAGCTGTGTAAAACCCTAGAGTCACTTTCCAGCCCATTTAGTACTGAGAATACCGAGCTGATCACTTCCGTGCCATTTACACCATCTAAGCATTTAGTTGCTGCCCCTAGGAGTCCCTGAAATACATAATATAGCACCCAGGGCAGACAATTTAAATTCCACTATGAGGACTGCATACCTCACAGTTAAAGAGCAATGATAAAAAGACTGTTCATTAAACAGTTCATGCTTGGCAGACAGCATAAGGGGGTACTTATCAGATCGATAGTTCCCACACACGGCTCATCAGGAGGCAGGATAGATTGAGGCAGCATCATAGTGGAATTAAAATTGCCTCCTGGTCATTCTCCCCTGGGTGCTATATTATTTATCCTAGGGACTCCCAGGGGCAGCCATCGTTGAGCTGAAAAAACACAGTAGTTTGACAATAAATGGATCACCCAACCACTAACCATGACTGGAGAAAACGTTTTGGTGTTATCATTTATATTTTCTGAAAAAAAGGCCAAGAAAGCAAATTCTGCCGGGGTATGTAAATTTTCGAGCACAACTGTATAGTCTATATAAATTTACAATAAAGAAAGGAAATACAGAAAAGAGCTTATAAATGAATTTTCCAATAAAATTGGCACTTGAGCAATGACCTTTACAAGTCCCAGCAAAATCAATAAAACAATGTTTAATGAAGTTTACGCTTACTTAATGTGCTATAATTCACTGATCCAGCAATACAAAATAGCATTTAACAGTTGTCTGGCACAGACATGATACTTAAAGGAATCTTCTCAATTGTAAAGAAGACTGGCTATGTGATATAGGAATGTCGATATATCTGTAAGTGAGTTCAAGAGCTACCCAGGAAAGACTGTTAGCAAATTCGGAAAGAAAAAGCAGTATCTATATGACTCTAAATCTCCATCACTGCTAATGCATGAGTAAGCTATTGACTGTTAGTGATCTATTTAGATTGACAGACTAGATACCAAACCTAGGAGAAACTGCAATACAGTTAGAACTATAATCTGTGCAAACGACTAAAGCAATGGAGAATAACAGAATTGTCAGCAGATGCTACCTAACTGCTAATTATTCATTTCAATTATTTTTATATTACAATTAAAGAGGCTAAGTTTATTGATAAAAGCAAAGTGCTTTTTATGGATCTTTTCTCACCATGTAATAAGAATCTAACTGTGGAAAAGAGGAAAACATCATATAAAATGAACAGTCAAGAATGTAACATGTTTGTAAACTTGACAATATATCTTGCTAGTTGATTATTATTGACTATACCTCACTAGTTAATTTAACAAATGCTACAAATATAGATAAATGTAGAAAAATGAACATGTCTAACAATAGTTCTAAAATGTGCCATATTAATTTAAGAATATTTGTTAGATGTTTAGAACAATATTCAAAATAACAGTGATGCGTTATATGATCTTAAACTAGATTGCAATGCTAATTTTCATTTACTCATAAAGTAAATATAATCTGTAATCTTGCTTTACTCACTTTATAATGCTCCCTGATCTTGGCTCAAAACAGTTTTTGAGCAGCCAGACTGTAAGGATATATTCACACATGGGGATTTTGCAACATCTCTGTTGGGCATTTTTTTTCTGGCGGAAAAGAAGCTGCATTTTACAGTACCAGGAAAAACAATGAGATTTCAGGAATCTCATGCACACACAGCTATTTTTTCCTGTCTGAATATGAAACTGCAGCATTTTTTAAAATCTGCAACATGTTAGGGTTTTCAGCATTTTTGCAGTTTTTCCAACATTTTCAATGGGAAGTGGGATGAGAGCAAGATAAAGGGGGTGGCTTATCTCCCAAGGGAACACAAGGATAAAGGCCCCTTCACATTAAGCGACGCTGCAGTGATACCGACAACGATCCGGATCGCTGCAGCGTCGCTGTTTGGTCGCTGGAGAGCTGTCACACAGACAGCTCTCCAGCGACCAACGATGCCGGTAACCAGGATAAACATCGGGTAACTAAGCACAGGGCCGCGCTTAGTAACCCGATGTTTACCCTGGTTACCATCCTAAAAGTAAAAAAACAAACACTACATACTTACCTACCGCTGTCTGTCCCCGGCGCTCTGCTTCTCTGCACTCCTCCTGTACTGGCTGTGAGCACAGCGGCCGGAAAGCAGAGCGGTGACGTCACCGCTCTGCTTTCCGGCTGACCGACGCTCACAGCCAGTACAGGAGGAGTGCAGAGCAGAGCGCCAGGGACAGACACCAGTAGGTAAGTATGTAGTGTTTGTTTTTTTTACTTTTACGCTGGTAACCAGGGTAAACATCGGGTTACTAAGCGCGGCCCTGCGCTTAGTTACCCGATGTTTACCCTGGTTACCAGTGAAGACATCGCTGGATCGGTGTCACACACGCCGATCCAGCGATGTCTGCAGGAGTCCAGCGACGAAATAAAGTTCTGGACTTTCCTCAGCTACCAACGATCTCCCAGCAGGGGCCTGGATCGTTGGTCGCTGTCACACATAGCGATTTCCTTAACGATATCGTTGCAACGTCACCAAAAGCAACGATATGGTTAACGATATCGTTATGTGTGAAGGTACCTTTAGTCATCTGAATTCAAATGAGCAGATCCTTATCTTCACCAACATCATCTTCAGGGGAAAGTTGGAAAACCATTATACATATCAGATGGTGAATCAGTCCTTCCAAAAACAGCTAGTTTGGCCAACATTAATATAATCTGTGTGAGCATTTAAATCTTTACTATGAGGGTATGTGCACACGTCAGGATTTCTTGCAGAAATTTCCTGAAGAAAACCGGAAATTTTCTGCAAGAAATCCGCATTTTTTTTTTGCATTTTTTTCCCGTTTTTTTCGCATTTTTTTAGCATTTTGCAAGCGAAATTAGCTTGCAGAATGCTAAAGTTTCTCCAAGTGATCTGTAGCATCGCTTGGAAAACTGACTGACAAGTTGGTCACACTTGTCAAACATAGTGTTTGACAAGTGTGACCAACTTTTTACTATAGATGCTGCCTATGCAGCATCAATAGCAAAAGAAAGAATGTTTAAAAATAATAAAAAAATTTAAAAAAAATGGTTATACTCACCTGCAGACAGCCGATCTCCTCAGCGGCGTCCGTTCCTATAGATGGTGTGTGTGTGCAGGACCTTCGATGACGTCGCGGTCATGTGAGCGGTCACATGAGCGGTCACTAGTGTTGAGCATTCCGATACCACAAGTATCGGGTATCGGCCGATATTTGCGGTATCGGAATTCCGATACCGAGTTCCGATATTTTTGCGATATCGGGAATCGGTATCTGGATGAAGATTGATGTGTAAAATAAAAAATAAAAAGAAAAAGTATTGATATACTTACCCTCGGACGCGCCCTGGTTGTAACCACTGCAACCGCCATGCTTCTGTTCCTAAGAATGAGCGCGTGAAGGACCTTCGATGACGTCGCGGCTTGTGATTGGTCGCGTGAGCGGTCACATGAGCAGTCACGCAACCAATCACAATCCGCAACATCATCGAAGGTCCTTTACGTGCTCATTCTTAGGAAGGGAATCATGGCGGTTGCAGCGGTTACAACCAGGGCGCGTCCGAGGGTAAGTATATCAATATTTTTTATTTTTATTCTTTATTTTACACATGAATATGGATCCCAGGGCCTGAAGCAGAGTTTCCTCTCCTTCAGACCCTGGGAACCATAGAGGATACCTTCCGATATTTGTGTCCCATTGACTTGTATTGGTATCGGATATCGGTATCGGCGATATCCGATATTTTTCGGATATCGGCCGATACCATCTGATACTGATACTTTCAAATATCAGACGGTATCGCTCAACACTAGCGCTCACGTGACCAATCACAAGACGGCGACGACATCGCAGGTCCTTCACACACACCATCTATAGGAACAGAAGCGGCAGCATGCACCGCTGAGAGGCGGGAAGACTCCGGGGCCATCGAAGGTGAGTATATCACTATTTTTTATTTTAATTCTTTTTTTTTTTACCAATTATATGGTGCCCAGTCCATGGAGGAGAGTCTCCTCTCCTCCACCCTGGGTACCAACCGCATATAATCTGCTTACTTCCCGCATGGTGTGCACAGCCCCATGCGGAAAGTAAGCAGATCATTGCATTCCTAGGTGTGTGGAATCCCCGCAATTCCGCAAATTTAATGAACATGTTGCTTTTTTTTTCGCAATGCGATTTTTTCGCGGAAAAAAATGCAACATTTGCACAAGAAATGCGGAATACGCTGTAAATAATAGGAGGCATATGTAAGCCTTTTTTTCACATTTTTATCACGTTTGTATAGCAAAAAAATGTGAAAAAAACGCAAAAAATACTGAAAGTGTGCACATGGCCTGAGACTTTAGAAGGATGGTTTACAATCTGTAACTAAGGAGACACATAAATCTGTTTAAAACCACAAAACAATAAGATATTTCAAGTTAATTTTCATTTTAATATTTTTTAAAACTGTAATGTGCAATTAAATTCTTGGGCAAAATTGTGCATACACCAGTTCTATGCATTTAAGAAAATAACTTATACTTGACTAGATTTATATTTTAACCCCTTCCCGACCTTCGCCGTACTATTACTGCGAAGGTATGGTCCCCTGCTTTGATGTGGGCTCCGGCGCTGAGCCCTCCTCAAAGCCGGGACATGTCAGCTGTTTTGAACTCTGACACTCTGCTCAAACTCTGTAACCAATTGGACCCAAGTGTCAGCTTAGTCTGATATTGTCTCCATCTTCTCCATTGTCTGATTCTACCAAAATTGGACTGCATTCAGATGATACCGGAGTGCTGTCCGATGTTTTACACGCACCCACAGACTCGTATGGGTGCATGTCATCCGATTTGCGGATCCACTCATTGCATGCTGCAATTTTTTTTCCCATGCCAAATCGGTATGAGAAATAATCATTCATCTGCACTGCCCCATGGCATAACATTGGGCCGTGTGCTCTCCAGTAAAATATCGGATAATACTCAATCGAGTTATGTACTTTTGTGAGCAAGCCCTAAGATTCAGATCCTAAAACCTAGGAGTGGAAAGAATCAAATAAAATCTAATGTACTAAATTAATAATTTGTTTCATATTACAAATGTGTGGTTAAGAATTTTTCACATTTGTGAAAGACAGAAAAAGGTTGCTGATCATTTCTTTATCGATAAACTACCTCTGTGTCGTCATTCAAACTTTGTTTCTATATTAAAAAATGAAGACCTGGAAATAATTCATCAATTCACCTCTATCACCTCAAACTAGTCATCTTAATAAACATGAACTAAGTTTTATAACACGACTGCGGAGACTGACTAGAAGACATGACTTTTCGCTTAGAGTTTTCAAGGTCTCAGAACAATTGAAACAATAACAATTATAATCTATTCATTTGATGGTATTTCTCACTTTATGCTGTACATGAGCACTGAAAGCTACAACTGGGAAAAGATGTGTCTTTCATTCTTTTCTTTAGACACAAACTTCTTTAGGGTTTGCAGATTAAATCATGCCAAGGAGCACTCCAAACTCATTAATCCTTAAAGTGAGCATTTCACAGAGAACATTGTCACCAAAATATTCTTTTAAAATTGCTATAGAACAAGCAAATTATATAGTAAAGGTTCAAACAGGTTACATTTAACAGTAATATGTAGAAAAGTAGATTATTTATTAGAGAAAGATATATCTTCCTCACCATTCATTAGGCTGCGGATGCTTTTATTTTAAATACCAGCAGACTTTCTGTAAATGTTCTGTAAATGTACAAAAAGGTCTTTGTTCTATAAAAAAATCTGATTTATATAAAACAATAAATAATACCAGGTAAGATGGGGAAGGAGAATTAATCATGTTACAGTTTCTCAGCCGGTGTTTGATGCTCATGCTGTGAGTCTGAAGGGGGAACATCAGGCATAGTGCAGACAGTACAGGTCTGAATTCACAGCAATAAATTCCCACCCACCCAGCAAGCATGAAGAGAGGCAATAAAAATTTACAGAAATGATGCAAAAGGAAGAAAATGACTCGAACTAAAACAAATATGTGCACTGAACCTAATACCAATATACTGCTGCCTGCTTGAGAGGTTTTGTAACATTTTGTTTAATTTTAGGCAGCAACCATTTAAGGTTTGGTTGAAAGTTGAAGTAATATTGAAAATGTAACTACTTGGGTTCTTATTATTGAACCAATATGGGTAATGACTAGAAATGAGTACATTTGTTCAATGAACTAAATTTATTTTTAATTCTAAAAAAAGTCATATTTTCCCGAAGGCATTATTTTTGCAATTTGCTTTTTTCTATCTCAGCTAAATGGACGCCATCTGGTCATAATTTTGCAAAAGAGAGCCAATAACAACATTCAAAAAATTAAATCTCATCTCATACATATCCCGCCACAATATTCCGCCATTCGGGTTCTTTTCATCATCATTCAGTGTTCAACATCTTTTGATACAGGAAAGATATATATCTCGGTACATCTTTGGACCTCCTATGCTCTGAGGCTCCCAGGACTGAGCAGTCCTTTTTAATTACAGCACACTTTGAGATGTTATGTTAAGATCTATTCAAAACCTTGAGTGATGCATATCATGACTTTGTGACATCATAAGTAGAGATTAGCGAATTTGCTCGGGTCCCCACTTATTTGGCAAGCTATTGCACATACCGAATAAGCTGCAGAGGGAACAAGGCTTCCTGGATCATGCCGGCTGATCAGCAGTTCAGCTCCACAGCTGCATGTGTCGGGGCTATGTGACAGTCACAATTCATGCATGGAGAGCCCAACAAACTGGGTCTCCATACATGTGTCATGCCTGTTACACAGCCGCGACACATGCAGCTCTGGCACCAATCAGCTCATCGGCTGGAGTAAACAATTCATTCTCTGATTGTTTTCAGATTGGCTTTTGTCAATTGGGTTGTGGCTTATACTGAAAGTGGCAACTATTTATCACATACCCTTGCTATATTACAAGATTGCAGACACCTGTGATGCTATTTAATGGACACACCTTGATTTAACAAGTCCCTTTTGTCACATTATTTTCAGGGATACCATCATTCCTGTCCAGGCCTATTTCATGAGTTTTATTTTTTCTTAAATTCTGTGGAAGCATGTTTAAAAAGCAATGTCTGACTTTCATTTGTTTATTTTCATAGATCTTTTATTTATTATTACTTTTGTCAGATTCAAGTTAATTCTGTGACCATTGTGGGTTTTTCTGTCATTAAACAATTTTAACCATGTGCGTACTTGTCTGTCTGTTCTGACATATGATTGCATCTTTTACTGTTTATACTATAAACTGTGTATATAAATCCTAAGGGTACCATCACACAGTGCCATTTTGATCGCTACGACGGTACGATTAGTGACGTTCCAGCGATATCGTTACGATCTCGCTGTGTCTGACATGCAGCAGCGATCAGGGACCCTGCTGAGAATCGTACATCATAGCAGATCGTTTGGAACATTCTTTCGTCGCTGGCTCTCCCGCTGTCATCTCTGGATCGGTGTGTGTGACACCGATCCAGCGATGCGTTCGCTTGTAACCAGGGTAAACATCGGGTTACTAAGCGCAGGGCCACGCTTAGTAACCCAATGTTTACCCTGGTTACCATCCTAAAAGTAAAAAAAACAAACGCTTTATACTTACCTTCCGTTGTCTGTCCCCGGCGCTCTGCTTCTCTGCACTCACTGTGAGCACAGCGGCCGGAAAGCAGAGCGGTGACGTCACCATTCTGCTTTCCGGCCGCTGTGCTCACAGCCAGAGCAGAGAAGCAGAGCGCCGGGGACAGACAACGGAAGGTAAGTATGAAGCGTTTGCTTTTTTTACTTTTAGGATGGTAACCAGGGTAAACATCGGGTTACTAAGCACGGCCCTGCGCTTAGTAACCCGATGTTTACCCTTGTTACTGGCATCGTTGGTCGCTGGAGAGCGGTCTGTGTGACAGCTCCCCAGCGACCACACTACGACTTACCAACGATTACGGCCAGGTCGTATCGCTGGTCGTGATCGTTGGTAAATCGCATAGTGTGACGGTACCCTAAGGCTTTGCTCACACTGGTGTATAACACGTGATATCTGATGTTTTATAGGTTATACTCTGGGACAGCGCATATCTTCTATTTTTTTATAATGCCAACTGAGAAAACAATTGCAGAATGTTGAGGGTGGCTCTGCAAATCGGGCCATGAGCACCCATACAAGTTAATGGGTGAGTGTGAAAAATCAGACTGCCGTCGGATGTCATCTGAGTTTAGTGCAATTTAAATGGACATAGACAATGGAGAGAATGGAGTAATTGCATTCTCCATCCTCTCCTCACCTGCAATAGGATTCTCTCATGGGAGAGAATCAGATTACACTCAACTGATACTTAACGTAAACTCTGACAGAGTTGTAGCTGAGTGTCATTAGCATAATCGGCGCGATTCTTAAGCATGAGAGAATATATGTTAGTGTGAACGATCGCTTACTCTGACCCCTATGTTTTAAATTTATCATTGGGGAGTTTATTATATGTACATAAACTTGGTTGAAAGCAAAGTGGAGTTAGTACTCCAATGGTGGTCATCACTGACACTGAATAATAGCCATGATTTCTGCATGTTATGTATATAAAGGGATAATAATAACTAAAGAACAAATGCAATGAATATTTTGACGTTTAACATTTTTTCACAAATTATTGCATTCCTGGATATAGAATACATAAGCAATATTCTTTATAAAACGTTAGTAATTTTTAAAATTCGTTACAGTCAGTGGCATAAAAGTGGCAGAAGTGCTGGGATTTCCTGTCACTTGCAATCAATCTCAAAAAGTTCAGGTAGCCTGCATGAAGCAATCTGTGCTCTTGTGCTGGCAACAAAGGTTTTGGATAACCCAAGAAATATCCTTTCTTTGCTGTAGATATCCTTTATTAAAATGTACACAGTGAAACACCTGTCACTTTCTGGTCTTCAAAACATCTGGATTAAAACAGCGTAAAGTTTGAAGACATTAATACAGGAAGAGAACATTTCAGACAGCTGTGCTACAGTCATTTCATTTTGACCTTTACAGCAATGTCTTATCAATCTGAAGATTATCACTGCTAAAACCAGCAGTATGCCTCATCTGACAATTCAGAACGCAGGAAACATTCATAATCTGTAATAATTTGATTGAAGATATACTGTTCATACTGGAACTAGTGCAAGCTGATTGTTTAACAAGTCACATTCATTAAGTTTTGTCTTGAAATTTTACAGAGAAATATAAATAATTTCTGTTAAAGCAGACATTTGTATTATATACTGTATGTGGCTTTTGATATAGGTAGACAAAAAGGTTAAATGAGTCACTTCAAGGTAACCTTTCATATTCCAGATTGTTCTTTTTTCCCATAAACAATAATTTGGAGTTGCTTTTAAAGATGAGCGGATTTTTTTTTACATTTGGATTCATCAGCTTTTTTTTTTAATTCTCCAATAGGAATCAATGCACAACAAAAAAATTTGCTGCAAATTTCAATAGTGCAAAGCCTTTAATTATCCAAAAAAAATGTATATGAAACTCTTAGGTCTACTAGGACTGTTTTGAACATATTTTTAGCTATTCAGTGCAAACACTGACTTAAAGGGACACTGTCACCTGAATTTGGAGGGAACAATCTTCAGCCATGGAGGCGGGGTTTTTGGGTGTTTGATTCACCCTTTCCTTACCCGCTGGCTGCATGCTGGCTGCCATATTGGATTGAAGTTCATTCTCTGTCCTCCATAGTACAGGCATGTCCTATGTACTATGGAGGACAGAGAATGAACTTCAATCCAATATTGCAGCCAGCATGCAGCCAGCGGGTAAGGAAAGGGTGAATCAAACACCCAAAAACCCCGCCTCCATGGCTGAAGATTGTTCCCTCCAAATTCAGGTGACAGTGTCCCTTTAATATCCAAATAACCTCATTCTACCTTGCTAAAGGACAATCAACAAACAGTGTTATTCAGATGTTTCCAAGGGATTAATATTGGAAAAATACAACAGGAAGGGAAAGTGTGCAAAAATTTTTTTTTTGCAACCCACATTTTATAAAGTAAATAGTATAAATTTCTGGATTACTGACATTTTTCTTTTGCGTAAAAAAAAAATTAAAAATATGGCTTGCGCGACTCATGACAAGAAGTACACTTTCTTTGACACCCAAGCCTTGGTTTCAGCATTTTTCTTTATTAGCAAAATCAGGACAAAGCTGTATTAAACTGCAGTGTGCAAATAAAACAGATGTAGTTATTAAAGTGCTGTTACTGCAGTATATCACAGATCAGGGTAACACAGAACAATCAAGTCATAGTCACAATGACTACGCAAGTACAGCACTTCCCTATATATCTGAAAAATATTGAATAATATTGAAGAATATTCTTTTTTCTATGGAGAAACCGTTATCCCAGAAAAACATGTCAGGCATTATGCCAGGAGGTTTTTTTTTTTTTACATAGTATCACTAAATAAACCTATGTAGGGATTACACTATCCACGTGTGAAGACACAATAACATATCATCAATGAGAGCAGACACCAACACGGTCCACCAATACTGATATGCGATAACTATTAAGTGTATGTGTGGCTACTGCTGCAGTAGGGCCATGACTGCATCTGCTTGGTTGCCATTTTCATGCGGTCAGTACACTAGCCGCAGACAGAGTGATCTCAACTCGTGCTGCTTACTGATAGCAATATCCCTGTTACATTGTAAGGTGCACATCACCCTCCCGTATTAGCCGTATAAAATTACATCTTTGTGCTGACTGCATTGGCAGCATAAGAATTAGATCACAACTCTGTATGGGATGTTTTTGCGACATGCATGTAAAATTGATTACAGTGGAATTACATCACTGCTTAAATATACAGCTCTGGCAAAAATTAAGAGACCACAGCAAAATGTTCAGATTGTCTGATTTTTCTCTTTTAGGTATATTTTAGAGTAAAATGTAAATTGTTCTTTTATTCTATAATCTTCTGACAACATGTCTCCGAATTTCCAAGCAATAAATTTTGTATTTTTTTCCGACAAATAAAAATGGTCAATTTTTTTTTTTTTTAAATCGGTGCTATCAGACATCAAATAATGCAAAGAAAACAAGTTCATAATCATTTAGAAACAACAATACTAATGTTTTAACCCTGCTGTTCTGTTGGTCAAAAATGACCGACTTTGAACTTCAATATTCTTTAAAATATTCAAGATGCGGCTCTGAAACCCGTGGCCGACCGACCCATCCTCATTTAAGTCAATCAACCACAAGTTTCAGAACCGCATCTTGAACACCCCAAAAAATACCAAACTTCAAAATAGGTCTCCCCAGACCGAACAGAACAGCAGGGTTAAGTCAGGAAGAGTTCAGAAATCAATATTTTGTGGAATAACCATGATTTTTAATCACAGCTTTCATGCGTCTTGGCATGCTTTCCACCAGTTTTTCACACTGCTTCTGGTGCAAAAATTTAAGCAGTTCATCTATGTTTGATGGCTTGTGACTATCCATCATCCTCTTGATTACATTCCAGAGGTTTTCAATGGGGTTCAGGTCTGGAGATTGGGCTGCCCATGACAGGGTTTTGATGTGGTGGTCTCTTAATTTTTTGCCAGAGCTGTATATGATGCATACTGTACTGTATATTGTGCTAATAAAAAAGCAACTAAAAAAGACAGAAAAAATGAGTGCAAAGCTAATGTTAAGAAATCTGCATGAGTGAAAGAACAGTTATTGCCCAAGTCCTCTTACTTTTGCATAAAGCTATTTAAAGGTTATGGAATCCTTTAATTAGCCGCCTGCACTCTACTTTCTGTGTCCACTATTCTAACTCACTGTTTAATTTTCTTTCTTTCTTTTTCTAAATGTGCATTCTGCAGCTGGAGGGTTGTTGGCATAAATAGCCTGCCTGGTACAGCTGTAAAACTGATATTTTTAATCTCTTGATTTATGTATTACACAATATGTACTTTTGCAAAGCTTTGAAATGTGCACTTAGAAAAGAACTCTATCGATTAACTGGGGGATACAGATAAAATTCAACTAAATATTAAAATAATATTTTGAAATTGAATTTAGCACCTGTTCATTTCTCTACTCTTTCAGCTCACACCAAATTTCAGTTGGTTATGTAATCTCTATTAACTTGTAAAACTTCATAAAAGCATAAAGTATTTAAAGAATAATGGAAAATAACACACATTTGAAAAGCAATAAAATATCATTTGACAATATAATAGTACTTTTAGAAAAAAATTCAAGATATAAGTTAAAGGGAACCCAATTCCCTCCAACCCACCAGCATCCAGCTACAGTATGTGTTATTGAACGCCCTCCCTAATCATGCCTGTATACCATAATTCCACAAGACTGGAAGTTTGAATGATAGCTTCAGGTCATGCGAAATGTGCACTTTTGAAGCCGTGAAGCGTACACTTGTCTTCAGAGATGCATTGATGGTGCCAGAATAAGAGGCACGCGTACGTAGATTTGCATGAGCTGGTGATTACATTGATTGGTGAAAATTATGTCATCATGCGGACAGGGGCGTGATGACTTGGAAAGATGGTTGATAAGTCTGGGACAACTAAAGCCCCCATCACACACAGCGAGATCGCTAGCGAGATCGCTGCTGAGTCACAAGTTTTGTGACGCAACAGCGATCTCAGTAGCGATCTCGCTATGTGTGACACGTAGCAGCGACCAGGCCCCTGCTGTGAGATCGCTGTTCGTGTCGGAATGGCCTGGGCCATTTTTTGATCGTTGAGGTCCCGCTGGGTAGCACACATCGCTGTGTTTGACACCTTACCAACGACCTCGCTGACAGGACGTCCCATTGAATCGTCATGAAATAGCATCGTTGTACAGGTCGCTACAGGTCGCTACAGGTCGCCGCATCGCTGCTGCGTCGTTGGTGAGTAGGGTTGAGCATTCCGATACCGCAAGTATCGGGTATCGGCCGATACTTGCGGTATCGGAATTCCGATACCGAGATCCGATATTTTTGTGATATCGGGTATCGGTATCGAAAGTGTAAAATAAAGAATTAAAATAAAAAATATTGTTATATTCACCTCTCCGGTGGCCCCTGGACATCAGCGCGAGGAACCGGCGTCCGGCACGGCTTCTTTGTTCAAAATGAGCGCCTTTAGGACCTGCGGAATGACGTCGCGGCTTCTGATTGGTCGCGTGCCGCCCATGTGACCGCCACGCGACCAATCAGAAGCCGCGACGTCATTCCTCAGATAAATTCCTAGAATGATCGCCTTAAGGACCTGAGGAATGACGTCGCGGCTTCTGATTGGTCGCGTGGCGGTCACATGGGCGGCACGCGACCAATCAGAAGCCGCGACGTCATTCCGCAGGTCCTAAAGGCACTCATTTTGAACAAAGAAGCCGTGCCGGACACCGGTTCCTCGCGCTGATGTCCAGGGGCCGCCGGAGAGGTGAATATAACAATATTTTTTATTTTAATTCTTTATTTTACACTTTAATATGGATCCCAGGGCCTGAAGGAGAGTTTCCTCTCCTTCAGACCCTGGGAACCATGAGGATACCTTCCGATACTTGGTGTCCCATTGACTTGTATTGGTATCGGATATCGGTATCGGCGATATCCGATACTTTTCGGGTATCGGCCGATACTATCCGATACCGATACTTTCAAGTATCGGACGGTATCGCTCAACACTATTGGTGAGATCTCACTGTTTGACATCTCACCAGCGACCACATAGCGACGCTTGAGCGATCCCTGACAGGTCGTATCGTTGTCGGAATCGCTCAAGCATCGCTATGTGTGACGGGGCCTTAACGCCCCATCCACTAGTCAAAACCCTCATTAGCATAGATAAAGCAGAGGTTATCAATGCTTTTTAAAGCATTTATTTAACTGAATTATACCAGCATGGTTAGGAAGGAAGTGTAATCACACATAGCTGTACTGGAGGGAATGTGGGACCTGACAGGTTCCTTTTAAGTATGCTGTACGCTATAATGAAGACATTATAGGTATTCTAGACAAACAAATTTCTGTAAACACTGCAAAGTTCCATAAATCTCATGAAAATCATGATGGTGTCATTGCATGTTCAACATTTTATTGGTAGGGAATAGGAAAATAATTCTAAAATGGGACATATGAAGGTTGTCCGCCCACATTTGTTAAAATGTATTAGGGACATGATTTTCCCATTCACAAAATAGCAGTTGCTTGAGGGATATAGTACCTAACAGTGTCAGCCTTTTGAAAAACATTTTTCTTATAAGCATTTTTTATAGGAGGAGGCAGATGGAGAGGTCTGGTCATATGCTTCTCCACAAACTGCCATTTTTAGAAAAGGAGCCTGTGAGGATAGCCAATGTAACAAGTGAGCGGCTTCTCGCAAAAGGAACAGAGCTGAATACAAATAATAATAAAAACATAACTAATATTATCCTCACACAATGGTTAAAAAAATAGAAAACAAGGTATTAGAAACACATTTTTTTATTATTATTTTTCATTATTTAATTATTTTACTCACTTTTATAGTTCCAATAATTCCACAGCGCTATGCTGACATTTTCAGCATTGTCCCCATTGGGCTCACAACCTAGAATCTCCATCAGTATGTCTCTGTAGTGTGGGCAGAAATCTGAGAACCCAGAGGAAACCCACACAAACACAGGGAGAACATACAAACTCCTTGCAGATGTCCTTGGAGGAATTTGAAACCAGGACCCCAGTGCTGCAAAGCAGCAGTGCTTACCACTGAGCCACTGCACTGCCCATTACATAGTAAATTCTATGAAATTGTAAACAGTTTTGGTATTAGGTTCCATTATTATTCCATTCAAAGAAATGCATTATCAAGTTAGAGTATCCAATTATAAGAACACTCAAAATATATTCACTTTTCACTATGTTAAAGATCATACACAATATGTAAGTAGATAAGACCAACTTTAGAGATCAAAAACGTAAGTAATCCGGTGACCAGTGTTCTGTAAATCCAATTAAAATCTAATCCACTAAAGCATAAGTGCTATTGTATCCTTCTTTGAACATGTTAGTTTGGAATTAGCATATCAGCAATGAAATATCATCCAACCATGCATATATATAGGCACTAAATTCATTATGTATTATGTAGCATATTAAAAGGTCATGATCTGCTTTAGCACACACACATTGAAGAGCTAGGTGAACTAAATTATGAAGTGCACAAATTTAAGTAAGATTTGGTTTAATTAGAAAGTCTATTATACTTTTATAAAGATTGTACCATTATGTTTCTAATCTGTATACTGAAAGAGCCTTATTTAACCCCTTTACCTGTGAGCTTTTTTCAGTTTTGCATTTTCGTTTTTCATTCCCCTCCTTCCCAGAGCCATAACTTTTTTATTTTTCCGTCAATATGGCCATGTGAGGGCTTATTTTAGTTGCAATTTTGAATGACACTGTTTTTACCGTGTACTAGAAAATGGGAAAATAATTCCAAGTGTGGTGAAATTGCAAAAAAAGTGCAATACCACAATTTTTGCTAGGTTCACCAAATGCTAAAACTGACCTGCCACAATGATTCTCCAGGTCATTATGAGTTCACAGACACCAAACATGTCAAGGTTATTTTTTATCTAAGTGGTTAAAAAAAATTCCAAACTTTGCTAAAAAAAAATGTGCAATTTTCCAAGACTTGTAGCGTCTCTATTTTTCACGATCTCGGGTTGGGTGAGGGCTTATTTTTTGCATGCCGAATTGCATTTGCCCAGAATTGCATTTTAATGCAATGCTGCGGCAACCAAAATAAATGTAATTCTGACCTTTTTAATTTTTTTCTCACTTCATCAGACAAAGGAGGAAGCCGAAATGCGCTTCAGGGTGGACGCCACGTGGCTGAGGGAGCTACATTTATATACGTTTACTATTGACTACAATTTTATTGAATATGTCCCATACCATGAGGTGACTTACCGTATATTGACTTATGATGAGATGAATACCTCTTTATGCTTCGAGCATCTTACATTAAAATTTACTATTGTTCAACGCATTTAAGGTGTGCACTGGCACTTTACTTTCCCCTCTTCTCATTATGAGACTTATCACTATGATACTTGAATTAGGATGTATATATATTTTTATAGGATCATATATAAACTATGTTGGTTGTTGTTCTCCTTCACACATTCTGTGTGTGCGTCCCTGTTTTTAATTCTGGATTTAGTATCTTTGTGCTGACACTCCTGTTGCTGCCACGTTTCTAATAAAATTACTTGAACTTATAGATTATACATTGTATTGGGACTTTTTTGATTGGTCTTTCTTTCTCCTCCTTGCTATCTCACAATATAGATAAATATCAGTGAAACTGACCCACAATTCACTGAGAAGTCATACAATATAGTTTAGGATGAGCTCAAACAGTTAACAAAGCACCATCTGCTGTCTGTTTTACAAAGCCATAATGGCAGTGCAATGCTGCCCTTGGCCGTATAAATGGTCAAACCCCTTTTACTAAGTCAGATTAACCCCTTCCCGACCTTTGACGCATACGCTGCGTCATGAAAGTCGGTGCCATTCCGACCCATGACGCAGCATATGCGTCATGGAAAGATCGCGTCCCTGCAGATCGGGTGAAAGGGTTAACTCCCATTTCACCCGATCTGCAGGGACAGGGGGAGTGGTAGTTTAGCCCAGGGGGGTGGCTTCACCCCCTCGTGGCTACGATCGCTCTGATTGGCTGTTGAAAGTGAAACTGCCAATCAGAGCGATTTGTAATATTTCACCTAAAAAAATGGTGAAATATTACAATCCAGCCATGGCCGATGCTGCAATATCATCGGCCATGGCTGGACACACTAATGTGCACCCACTCCACTCCTCCGATCGCCCCCCCAGCCCCCCGATCTGTGGTCTGCTCCCCTCGGTCCTGTGCTCCGCTCCCCCGTCCTCCTGCCTGCTCCCCCCGTGCTCCAATCACACCCCCCGTGCTCCAATCAAACCCCCCCGCACTCCGATCCCCCCCCGCACAGCGATCCCCCCCCGCACAGCGATCTCCCCCGCACAGCGATTCCCCCCCGTGCTCCGATCCACCCGCCCGCACAGCGATCCCCCACTCCGTGCTCCAATTCACCCCCCCGTGTTCCGATCCACCCCCCCATGCTCCGACGCCCCCCCCCCCCGTGCCCTGATCTCCCCCCCTTATACTTACCTGGCCTCCCGGGGACCGTCCGTCTTCTTTCCTGGGCGCCGCCATCTTCCAAAATGGCGGGCGCATGTGCAGTGCGCCCGCCGAATCTGCCGGCCGGCAGATTCGTTCCAGAGTGAATTTTGATCACTGAGATAGGTTATATCTCAGTGATCAAAATAAAAAAAAAAAGTAAATGACCCCCCCCCTTTGTCACCCCCATAGGTAGGGACAATAAAAAAAATATATATATATTTTTTTCCACTAAGGTTGGGGTAAGAACTACGGTTAGGGTTAGGGGTAGGGGTAGGGTTAGGGGTAGGGGTAGGGGTAAGGTAGGGTTAGGGGTAGGGTTAGGGGTAGGGTTAGGGTTAGGGGTAGGGTTAGGGGTAGGGGTAGGGTTAGGGGTAGGGGTAGGGGTAAGGTAGGGTTAGGGGTAGGGTTAGGGTTAGGGGTAGGGTTAGGGGTAGGGTTAGGGGTAGGGTTAGGGTTTCGGTATGTGCACACGTATTCTGTTCCTCTGCGGATTTTTCCGCTGCGGATTTGATAAATCCGCAGTGCTAAACCGCTGCGGATTTATGGCGGATTTACCATGTTTTTTCTGCGCATTTCAATGCGGTTTTACAAAAGCGATTTTCTATTTGAGCAGTTGTAAAACCGCTGCGGAATCCGCAGAAAGAAGTGACATGCTGCGGAATGTAAACCGATGCGTTTCCGTGCAGTTTTTCTGCAGCATGTGTACAGCGATTTTTGTTTTCCATAGGTTTACATTGAACTGTAAACTCATGGGAAACTGCTGCGGATCCGCAGCGTTTTCCGCAGCGTGTGCACATACCTTTAGAATTAGGCTATGTGCACACGGTGCGGATTGGCCGCTGCGGATCCGCAGCAGAGTTCCATCAGGTTTACAGTACCATGTAAACATATGGAAAGCCAAATCCGCTGTGCCCATGGTGCGGAAAATACCGCGCGGGAACGCTGCGTTGTATTTTCCGCAGCATGTCAATTCTTTGTGCGGATTCCGCAGCGTTTTACACCTGTTCCTCAATAGGAATCCGCAGGTGAAATCTGGACAAAAAACACTGGAAATCCGTGGTAAATCCGCAGGTAAAACGCAGTGCCTTTTACCCGCGGATTTTTCAAAAATGGTGCTGAAAAATCTCATACGAATCCGCAACGTTGGCACATAGCCTTAGGGCTAGGGTTCGGTTGGAATTAGGGTTGTGGTTAGGGTTAGGGGTGTGTTGGGGTTACGGGTGTGTTGGGGTTAGGGTTGTGATTAGGGTTACGGCTACAGTTGGGATAAGGGTTAGGGGTGTGTTGGAGTTAGAATTGAGGGGTTTCCACTGTTTAGGCACATCAGGGGGTCTCCAAACGCAACATGGCGCCACCATTAATTCCAGCCAATCTTGTATTCAAAAAGTCAAATGGTGCTCCCTCACTTCCGAGCCCCGACGTGCACCCAAACAGTGGTTTACCCCCACATATGGGGTACCAGCATACTCAGGACAAACTGCGCAACAATTACTGGGGTCCAATTTCTCCTGTTACCCTTGTGAAAATAAAGAAATGCTTGCTAAAACATCATTTTTGAGGAAAGAAAAATGATTTTTTATTTTCACGGCTCTGCGTTGTAAATGTCTGTGAAGCACTTGGGGGTTCAAAGTGCTCACCACATATCTAGATAAGTTCCTTGGGGGGGTCTAGTTTCTAAAATGGGGTCACTTGTGGGGGGTTTCTACTGTTTAGGCACACCAGGGGCTCTGCAAACGCAATGTGACGCCCGCAGACCATTCCATCAAAGTCTGCATTTCAAAAGTCACTACTTCCCTTCTGAGCCCCGACGTGTGCCCAAACAGTGGTTTACCCCCACACATGGGGTATCAGCGTACTCAGGAGAAACTGGACAACAACTTTTGGGGTCCAATTTCTCCTGTAACCCTTGGGAAAATAAAAAATTCTGGGCTAAATAATTATTTTTGAGGAAAGAAAACGTATTTATTATTTTCACGGCTCTGCATTATAAACTTCTATGAAGCACTTGGGGGTTCAAAGTGCTCACCACACATCTAGATAAGTTCCTTTCGGGGTCTAGTTTCCAAAATGGGGTCACTTGTGGGGGGTTTCTACTGTTTAGGCACATCAGGGGCTCTGCAAACGCAACGTGACGCCCGCAGAGCATTCCATCAAAGTCTGCATTTCAAAACGTCACTACTTCAATTCCGAGCCCGGGCATGTGCCCAAACAGTAGTTTACCCCCACATATGGGGTATCACCGTACTCAGGAGAAACTGGACAACAAATATTGGGGTCAAATTTCTCCTGTTACCCTTGGGAAAATTAAAAAATTCTGGGCTAAATAATTATTTTTGAGGAAAGAAAACGTATTTATTATTTTCACGGCTCTGCATTATAAACTTCTATGAAGCACTTGGGGGTTCAAAGTGCTCACCACACATCTAGATAAGTTCCTTTCGGGGTCTAGTTTCCAAAATGGGGTCACTTGTGGGGGGTTTCTACTGTTTAGGCACATCAGGGGCTCTGCAAACGCAACGTGACGCCCGCAGAGCGTCAAAGTCTGCATTTCAAAACGTCACTACTTCAATTCCGAGCCCGGACATGTGCCCAAACAGTAGTTTACCCCCACATATGGGGTATCAGCGTACTCAGGAGAAACTGGACAACAACTTTTGGGGTCAAATTTCTCCTGTTACCCTTTGTAAAATAAAAAATTGCAGGCTAAAATATCATTTTTGAGAAAATAATTTTTTTTTTTATTTTCATGGCTCTGCGTTATAAACTTCTGTGAAGCACTTGGGGGTTCAAAGTCCTCACCACACATCTAGATTAGTTCCTTTGGGGGTCTAGTTTCCAAAATGGGGTCATTTCTGGGGGATCTCCAATGTTTAGGCACACAGGGGCTCTCCAAACGTGACATGGTGTCCGCTAATGATTGGAGCTAATTTTCCATTTAAAAAGCCAAATGGCGTGCCATCCCTTCCGAGCCCTGCCGTGCGCCCAAACAGTGGTTTACCCCCACATATGGGGTATCAGCGTGCTCAGGACAAACTGGACAACAATATTTGGGGTCCAATTTCTCCTATTATCCTTGGCAAAATAGGAAATTCCAGGCTAAAAAATCATTTTTGAGGAAAGAAAAATTATTTTTTTATTTTCATGGCTCTGCGTTATAAACTTCTGTGAAGCACCTGGGGGTTTAAAGTGCTCAATATGCATCTAGATAAGTTCCTTGGGGGGTCTAGTTTCCAAAATGGGGTCACTTGTGGGGGAGCTCCAATGCATAGGCACACAGGGGCTCTCCAAACGCGACATGGTGTCCGCTAACAATTGGAGCTAATTTTCCATTCAAAAAGTCAAATGGTGCGCCTTCCCTTCCGAGCCCTGCCGTGTGCCCAAACAGTGGTTTACCCCCACATATTAGGTATCGGCGTACTCGGAAGAAATTGCCCAACAAATTTTATGATCCATTTTATCCTACTGCCCATGTGAAAATGAAAAAATTGAGGCGAAAAGAATTTTTTTGTGAAAAAAAAGTACTTTTTTATTTTTACAGATCAATTTGTGAAGCACCTGAGGGTTTAAAGTGCTCACTAGGCATCTAAATAAGTTCCTTGGGGGGTCTAGTTTCCAAAATGGGGTCACTTGTGGGGGAGCGCCAATGTTTAGGCACACAGGAGCTCTCCAAACGCGACATGGTGTCCGCTAACGATGGAAATAATTTTTCATTCAAAAAGTCAAATGGCGCTCCTTCCCTTCCGAGCCTTACCATGTGCCCAAACAGTGGTTTACCCCCACATATGAGGTATCGGCGTACTCAGGAGAAATTGCCCAACACATTTTACGATCCATTTTATCCTGTTGCCCATGTGAAAATGAAAAAATTGAGGCTAAAAGAATTTTTTTGTGAAAAAAAAGTACTTTTTCATTTTTACGGATCAATTTGTGAAGCACCTGGGGGTTCAAAGTGCTCACTATGCATCTAGATAAGTTCCTTGGGGCGTCTAGTTTCCAAAATGGGGTCACTTGTGGGGGAGCGCCAATGTTTAGGCACACAGGAGCTCTCCAAACGCGACATGGTGTCCGCTAACGATGGAAATAATTTTTCATTCAAAAAGTCAAATGGCGCTCCTTCCCTTCCGAGCCTTACCATGTGCCCAAACAGTGGTTTACCCCCACATATGAGGTATCGGCGTACTCAGGAGAAATTGCCCAACATATTTTAGGATCCAGTTTATCCTGTTGCCCATGTGAAAATGAAAAAATTGAGGCTAAAAGAATTTTTTTGTGAAAAAAAAGTACTTTTTCATTTTTACGGATCAATTTGTGAAGCACCTGGGGGTTCAAAGTGCTCACTATGCATCTAGATAAGTTCCTTGGGGCGTCTAGTTTCCAAAATGGGGTCACTTGTGGGGGAGCTCCAATTTTTAGGCACACGGGGGCTCTCCAAACGTGACATGGTGTCCGCTAAAGAGTGGAGCCAATTTTTGATTCAAAAAGTCAAATGGCGCTCCTTCCCTTCCAAGCCCTGCCGTGCGCCCAAACAGTGGTTTACCCCCACATATGAGGTATCAGCGTACTCAGGACAAATTGCACAACAACTTTCGTGGTTCAGTTTCTCCTTTTACCATTGGGAAAATAAAAAAATTGTTGCTAAAAGATAATTTTTGTGACTAAAAAGTTAAATGTTCATTTTTTCCTTCCATGTTGCTTCTGCTGCTGTGAAGCACCTGAAGGGTTAATAAACTTCTTGAATGTGGTTTTGAGTACCTTGAGGGGTGCAGTTTTTAGAATGGTGTCACTTTTGGGTATTTTCAGCCATATAGACCCCTCAAACTGACTTCAAATGTGAGGTGGTCCCTAAAAAAAATGGTTTTGTAAATTTCGTTGTAAAAATGACAAATCGCTGGTCAAATTTTAACCCTTATAACTTCCTAACAAAAAAAAATGTTGTTTCCAAAATTGTGCTGATGTAAAGTAAACATGTGGGAAATGTTATTTATTAACTATTTTGTGTCACATATCTCTCTGGTTTAACAGAATAAAAATTCAAAATGTGAAAATTGCGAAATTTTCAAAATTTTCGCCAAATTTCCGTTTTTATCACAAATAAACGCAGAATTTATTGACCTAAATTTACCACTAACATGAAGCCCAATATGTCACGAAAAAAAAATCTCAGAACCGCTAGGATCCGTTGAAGCGTTCCTGAGTTATTACCTCATAAAGGGACACTGGTCAGAATTGCAAAAAACGGCAAGGTCTTTAAGGTCAAAATAGGCTGGGTCATGAAGGGGTTAAAAAACGCCCATACCCAGTGGCGTAACTACCACGGTCGCAGCAGTCGCCACTGCGACCGGGCCCGGGGGAAGTCAGGGGCCCCGGCAGGTCAGATGCACGCCGACACCAGCAAAAAGTTAAAAACAGTTGCCGTGCAGGTGATTCCTCCCGCACGGCAACAGACAGACCGGCCCTCCACCTGACCTGCCGGGCGCACACATCAGATCAGCAGCCGACGCCTGATCTGAAAGGAAGAGCTGAAGATCCTGTGGTGACGTCATCACTATCATAGGGCTTTCACCATTTATCAGCTCCGCCTCCTGATCACATGACGATGACGTCACCACAGGTCCTTCAGCTCTCAGCAGCTCAGTCCTGGTTGTGTGCAGCTCGTGTTCTCTGGTATCAACCAGCAGCAGATTTCCGGTTCCTGCTGTTCTGGTGAGATGTGGAGACAGGGGCAGAATGTGGAGACGGATGGGGCAGAATGTGGAGACGGATGGGGCAGAATGCGGAGACGGATGGGGCAGAATGGGGAGACGGATGGGGCAGAATGCGGAGACGGATGGGGCAGAATGCGGAGACGGATGGGGCAGAATGCGGAGACGGATGGGGCAGAATGCGGAGACGGATGGGGCAGAATGGGGAGGCGGATGGGGCAGAATGCGGAGACGGATGGGGCAGAATGCGGAGACGGATGGGGCAGAATGCGGAGACGGATGGGGCAGAATGCGGAGACGGATGGGGCAGAATGCGGAGACGGATGGGGCAGAATGGGGAGACGGATGGGGCAGAATGGGGAGACAGATGGGGCAGAATGCGGAGACGGATGGGGCAGAATGCGGAGACGGATGGGGCAGAATGCGGAGACGGATGGGGCAGAATGCGGAGACGGATGGGGCAGAGTGCAGAGTCGGATGGGGCAGAGTGAGGAGTCGGATGGGGCAGAGTGAGGAGTCGGATGGGGCAGAGTGAGGAGTCGGATGGGGCAGAGTGTGGAGTCGGATGGGGCAGAGTGCGGAGTCGGATGGGGCAGAGTGAGGAGTCGGATGGGGCAGAGTGAGGAGTCGGATGGGGCAGAATGAGGAGTCGGATGGGGCAGAGTGTGGAGTCGAATGGGGCAGAGTGCGGAGTCGGATGGGGCAGAGTGAGGAGTCGGATGGGGCAGAGTGAGGAGTCGGATGGGGCAGAGTGAGGAGTCGGATGGGGCAGAGTGAGGAGTCGGATGGGGCAGAGTGAGGAGTCGGATGGGGCAGAATGCGGAGACGGATGGGGCAGAATGCGGAGACGGATGGGGCAGAATGGGGAGACGGATGGGGCAGAATGCGGAGACGGATGGGGCAGAGTGCAGAGTCAGATGGGGCAGAGTGAGGAGTCGGATGGGGCAGAGTGAGGAGTCGGATGGGGCAGAATGAGGAGTCGGATGGGGCAGAGTGTGGAGTCGGATGGGGCAGAGTGCGGAGTCGGATGGGGCAGAGTGGGGAGTCGGATGGGGCAGAGTGAGGAGTCGGATAGGGCAGAATGCGGAGACGGATGGGGCAGAGTGCGGAGACGGATGGGGCAGAGTGC
Source organism: Ranitomeya imitator (assembly GCF_032444005.1). Taxonomy (NCBI): domain Eukaryota; kingdom Metazoa; phylum Chordata; class Amphibia; order Anura; family Dendrobatidae; genus Ranitomeya; species Ranitomeya imitator. The sequence continues at coordinate 925,342,758 of NC_091282.1, read as the reverse complement.
GGAGTCGGATGGGGCAGAGTGCGGAGTCGGATGGGGCAGAGTGCGGAGTCGGATGGGGCAGAGTGAGGAGTCGGATGGGGCAGAGTGAGGAGTCGGATGGGGCAGAGTGAGGAGTCGGATGGGGCAGAGTGAGGAGTCGGATGGGGCAGAGTGAGGAGTCGGATGGGGCAGAGTGAGGAGTCGGATGGGGCAGAGTGCGGAGTCTGATGGGGCAGAGTGCGGAGTCGGATGGGGCAGAGTGCGGAGTCGGATGGGGCAGGAGCATGGGCAGGATGTGGATTTGGGTGAAAAATATTTTGGCGGGGGGGGCCCCATTTGAAAGTTCGCACCGGGGCCCATAACTTTGTAGTTACGCCACTGCCCATACCACTTGGATAGTAGTTATCCCCATCCACATTAGACTAACATCAGCTGAACAAACCAATATTGATGGGTTCAGCAGACAGTCTTAGGTGTATAGAAGCCCCAGATATTATAAGAGATAAACAGCTGCCAGAGATGTTTGAAAGTGGCTCTCTTAAAAATGGAAATAATAGGTAAGATTGCTACTGGGCAAACAATGAACCAAACAATTGGTTGTGCAATAGCTATCTAAAGTGTATGGGTATCTTAGTGAAACACATGTTCGGCTGACATTCACAGCTCTGGCAAAAATTAAGTGACCACCACATCAAAACTCTGTCATGGGCAGCCCAATCTCCAGACCTGAACCCCATTGAAAACCTCTGGAATGTAATCAAGAGGATGCTGGATAGTCACAAGCCATAAAACAAAGAACTGCTTACATTTTTGCACCAGAATCAGTGTGAGAGACTGGGGGAAATCATGCCAAGACACATGAAGGCTGTGATTAAAATCATGATTATTCCACAAAATATTGATTTCTGAACTCTTCCTGAGTTAAAACATTAGTGTTGTTGTTTCTAAATGATTATGAACTTGTTTTCTTTGCATTATTTGAGGTCTGGAAGCACTGATTTCTTTTTTTAATTTTGACCATTTTACTTTGTCAGAAAAAAAAATCCAAAATTTATTGTTTGGAAATTCAGAGACATGTTGTCAGAAGTTTACAGAATAAAAGGACAATATACATTTTACTCAAAAATATACCTATAAAGAGAAAAATCAGACAAACTGAACATTTTGCAGAGGTCTCTTAATTTTTGCCAGAGCTGTATATTATTTTTCAGAACCAATGATACCAAACTATTTGAAAAATTTCCACTATTTATTGCTACATTTGATGATCATGCCATGAAACATACTATCTAAAATTATTTTAGTTTAGCTTGCTAGGTAATGTTTACATGTAGGTGAGTTGCTGAAGCTATTAACCCCTTAGTGACAGAGCCAATTTTGACATTAATGACCAAGCCAACTTTTACAATTTTGACCACTGCCACTTTTTGAGGTTATAACTCTGGAATGCTTCAACGGATCCCACTGATTACAAGATTCTTTTTCTGTGACATATTGTACTTCATGCTGGTGGTACAAATTCTTCGATATGACTTGCATTTATGAAGAAAACGGAAATTTGGCAAAAAAGTTGAAGATTTAGCAATTTTCAAATTTTAATTTTTGTGTCGAGTCATATAGCACAAAATAGTTAATAAACTTTTCACACATGTCTACATTACATCAGCGTAATTTTGGAAATATGATTTTTTGTTAGGATGTTATAAGAGTTAAAAGTTGACCAGCGAGTTCTCATTTTTCCAACAAATCATACAAAACCATTTTATAGGGACCACCTCATATTTGAAGTGAGTTTGAGGGTCAACATGACAGAAAATACCCCAAAGTGACACCATATTAAAAACTTCACCCCTCAAGGTGCTCAAAACCACATTCAAGAAGTTTATTAACCCATCATGTGCTTCACGAAAAATAAAGCAATGTGGAAGGAAAAAATTAATATTTTACTTTTCAACAAAAAATTAGCTTTAGACCCCAAATTTTTTATTTTCACAAGGGGAACAAGAGAAAGTGGACCACACAAGTACACGATAACCCATATGTTTGGGTGCATGGCAGGGCTCAGAAGGGAGGAAGCACCATTTGACTTTTTGAGCGCAAAATTGTCTGGAATCAATGGCGAGTGCCATGTCACGTTTGGAGACCCCAGATGTACCTAAACAGTGGAAACCCCCAATTCTAACTCCAACCCTAACGAAGCCCTACCCCTGTCCCTATTCCCAACCCTAACAACTCTAACCTACTCCAACACCACCCTAACTCCAACATCCCAAACATAACCTCAACACAACCGTATCCACAAAACAACGCTAAAATCAACACAACAACACATTCCTAACCCCAACACCACAACTATCAACTTCACACCACAACCATAGCTTCCACACCACAACTGTAACCCCAACACCACAACCATAACCCCAACCCGAACCCTAGCCCCAACCCTAACCCTAGCCACAACCCTAACCCCAGCCCATCCCTAGCTCTAATCAGTTCCCTAACCCTAGCCCCAACCCTAACCACAGCCCCACTCCTACCCCTAGCCACAACCCTAACCCTAGCCCAAACCTAACCCTAGCTCTAACCCCAACCCTAACTCTAGCTCCAACCTTAACCCTAATGGAAAAATGGAATTAAATACATTTTTTTACTTTATTATTTATGCCTAACTAAGGGGGTGATAAAGGGGGTTTCATTTAAATATTTTTTTTTACTTTGATCACTATGATAGCGTCTATCACAGTGGTCAAAATGAACCAGTAGGAAAAATCTATTGTTTCCAGGTGATGGCTGGCAGATCTAGGCAGGCGCACTGCGCATGCGCCTACTATTTTCTTCCCAGAAGAATACGTCGGGGGCCAGGGACAGAGTCGGAGGGTTCAGGTACACCTGAGGTACTGGGGTTGCTCGAGGGACCCCAAAATGAACCAGTAGGAAAAATCTCCTATTGTTTCCGGGTGCCAGCCAGCAGATCTAGGCAGACGCACTGCGCATGTGCCTACCATTTTCTTCCTGGAAGAAGACGTTGGGGGCCGGGGACAGAGCCGGAGGGTTCAGGTACACCGGAGGTTCTCGGCTTGCTCGAGGGACCCCATTTCTTTCTCCTTTGGTATGCTAGATCATATCAAAGGAGAGAGAAGCGAAAGGGAAATCAGCCTATTTTTTGCAATCACCATTAATTATTCCATGAATAATGTTGATCATGAGAATGGGACGGTAAAAACCGACTCGAATCATGTTCTCTGGGGTCTCAGTTATGGCCGTTAGCTGAGACCCCGGAAATTTTCTTATGCTGGGGGGGGCACTATAACCTTATTTCTCAGTGTCATTAAAAAGCGGCGCTGAAGAATAAGTACCCTTAACTGCTGCCATTAAGAGGCGTATCAGCGGTCTTTAAGGGGTTAAGATCATCCTAATGTATTTGTTATTCTTGCGAAAAACAGCTGGTGAAAAATGTTATGTAATTAAATCTATTGACTGGCAAGGCATGGGTTAGTTCTCAGCTGTATATATCCTGCACACTCAGCACGGAGTTCATGAAAGTGGAATAACCCAGAAATGTTGCAAATGTAAACTTTTACTGACTCTGTCTTTGCTTAAGCCTCCACTAAGCACTTTGCAACTATTTCAAAAGAAGACATTTCTGAACCATAACGACTGATAATAAGTATATTTGCTGATGTTATGGCCTCATTCTATTTGATGTATTAAAAAGAAGAATATATGTCATGGAATTGTTAAGCAGTCTACTTGCATTTTTCATTCCTATCACTCTACACCGCGCCATCAGCTGCCTTAACACTGTCCCTCTGCCAATATACTGCCTCCCCATATGGTGCTCTCACTCTCTTTACTGATTCCCTATACTATTCCATCACTCCCTATACCGATGCATCATACCGTCTTCACTCTGTATACCCCCATACTGTGCTCTCATTCTCTATATTGACCCTCCACATACACTAAGAACCAAATATATAGATTTAGAATAGTACAGAGGAAGCCAAACTTAGTCCCTGGTAAATGTAAGTGCCAACCCATTAGTAACCACCAATATTATAAATTGCATATAGTAGGTAGCAAAACCGTTAAAAGATTTTTCATTGGAACATAGACTTTCAAGTTACTCATCTGCTGAGGACAAACATACTGCTGAGTATACAAAATAAAAAAGTATAAACCAAAGTGAGTGATATTCCATTACTGATTAATAAAGTTTCTTTACTCTTCAAATTCAAAATATTTTCATTTTCTCTACAAATGTAGTTCAAAGAATGCAGATTTCTTATAGTCTGTGTCCTTAATGTCGGATCTTAATGTCTATATCACAAACAATGTTGAATAATACTGTAAAATGAACATTATATTGTGTTCACATCATGAATTTAACTGCACAGATAAAAGACTGTTCTGATGAATAAAATACACAGCCTAATGTTCTCTTTATTTAATTAGAACAGGAGATGTATGCCCACTCACATACTGGAGTGCTATGAAAGCTGTAAGTAATGCTCATTTGCAAAATGTGGGACGCCTGTGCTAAAAGATAGTGACTTCTTTCCTCCTGGAAGCACCCTCTGTGATAACAGAACTACGTTGGCTTGGTCTACTCTTTACAAAAGATCACACCTGTTTACAATTGCATGCCAAAGTTAAATATGCAATCTGGGCATCAACACAGGAAGTGGAGCAATGGGAATCTGGCTTGAAGAATTACTCGTCAGGTTAAATTCATGTGATGATATTTGGGCATTAAGAGAAAATACTATAATTGATTCGTTGTTGTAGAAAAAAAAAATTAAAAGGAAAAAAGTGTCACATTGATAAATTGTATACAGAATCCCCCTGAATTAAGCATTGTACATATAATCATTTTGTAAACTTCTAACTAAATGTTTGACAAACAGCGAACATAGAAAAATTCAGAAAAACATACAATAGGAAAATAGCCTCACCAAAACCTTGTCAAATGACAAATGCACTTGTCTTGTCTTTGAAACATAATAATAGCTTTTGATTTCTGTTCATTTTTTTCTATGTTCAATGGATACAGTATAAGTAAGACTATGAGTGATAAGTGAGTACACCTCATTAACTGAAAAATGTCTGTCTACTTTTTGATATGTCCTCTAAAAATATACCGCTAATTTATTAAAACTTTATTAAAATGGCCAGCAATGTTGGAGAATGCATATTAGATTATTGCATTTAAAGACATAGGATCATTATTATTGATGGCAACATTAAAATTAAAGTTGACAACTAGTGAGAATTGCATCTACTTCACTTAAAAAGCGCACCACTTAATACCGCTGGTGCCTTTGGATTCTCACTGTATTCTGGATTAAAATATCAAAAGACTGACAGTCACTTCCAAACAGAAATTAGGTGTGAACAGGTGCTCACTAAGGGTAGTCATCTCCATATACAGCCAACAAATAAATTAGCACTCTGTAGCACTATACCATCCAAACATGAAATAAAAGAAATTAGAATTGAATTACTGCATTGAAAATTTGAAAAATTGAGAATACTTAGCTCATAAATTGGCCAGTTCATGTGTACCCGGTAGCCACAACTAGGAAATTCTTGATTTTCGTGGCTGAAACCTGCTTAAGGCCTATGTCACACTTGCAACTGCAATGCGAGGATCTCACGCAAGTCTCTTGCCTCAATACCCGGCATTGCCGCCACCGGTTTGGACCGGAGCGTTTGGCTGCATAGAAATACATGCAGCTGCACACTCCGGTCCTGAGTGCTGGCTGCAGTGTCAGGTATTGAGGCAAGAGAATTGCGCAAATTTCTCGCATTGCAGTTGCAAGTGTGACAGTGGCGTAATGTGAATCCTCTCTTTGGCTAAAGCCTACATTTATAGGGGAAGGTAGGATCCTACTGTAATCAAAACACCTAAGGGTGATGGGTGGAGTGCTCAGTCAGAGAGCTAATGTATACAAATATCAAAAGACTGACTGTCACTTCCTTACAGAAATCAGGTGTGCTTACTAAGAGTAGGGCACATAGCCTCAAAGTAAACGTGATAAAGATTCAGGAATATCTTCTCTTAGAAATGTCCTTCTGCCATTCTGCTGATATTCCTGCTAAATATATTTTTTTGAAAGCTGATTTTCCTATAGTTAAAACAATAATGTCCAGAATGTCTAGAAAATGGCACTTCACACAATAGCTCAGCCCAGTTCCAGACTCACTTGGAATCACAGCCAAATGAGAGAACCATGAACAAAATGATAAATCTTTACTGAATACATTGAATACAAGATAAAAGCAACTTGTAAAATAAAAAATAAATGCAGGTTGATTATTATAGCATAATGCCCAGTAGGGTGGTAAAAATAGTACGTCCTAAACAGATTGTGTAATGTATATATACAGAACATAATGACCAAAAATGTCATATGCATAAATTATGTTGAATACATCAGTGATAATCACATGTAATTATGTATGGCTAGAGTACAAATATTACATCTTGAGCAGTTTTGAACCGACTAATTTAATGTATAAATAACAGTATATTATATTACTGCCATTCAGAAACTGCCTGGGTGAAAACACACATATGTAAAGCTATACAGTAGAAAGGGCTATATGCCGAGTGGTATATATTGCACAAGTATGGATAGGTAGTTAAAGGCAAAGAGCATAAAAAACTGTTACCTTAGTAGAAGACAAGAGGCATACCTTGCAGGATGGACCAGAAGTTCCCCTCTCACCTCGACGCACATTTCGCAACACAGCTTCTTCCGGAAGCCTTCAGCTACCTATCCGCACTTGTGCATTATATACCACTCGGCCTATAGCCCTTTCTACTGCATAGCTTTATATATGTGTTTTCTCACCCTGGCAAATTCTGAATGGCAGTAATATAGTATACTGTTGTTAATACATTATATTATTCTGTTTAAAGCTACTCAGGTTTTAATCTTTGTACCTTAGTCATACCTGTTTGCATGTGGTTATCACTGGTGAATGCACCATAATTTATGCATATGACATTTTTGGTCATTATTAGTGATGAGCGTACGTGCTCGCTACTACTCGGTACTCGCCCGAGTATCACTATGCTTGATGTACTCGGCAAGCACCGAGTATTTCCGGGATTATTCGGCGGGAGCTCGGGTCTCCTCCTTTTAATTTTGGCGCTTTTTAGAGCACCAATCAGCATGCAGGGATTGTATGCCATGCACTTTAAGACCGCAGCCATCTTTGTTGTAGTATTACAGTGATTGGCTGGCCGCACAACATCATCAGGTCTATAAGAGACCTGACGCCACCCTGCTTTCCGCATTCTGCTCCGGGCTCAGCTAGTGTAGGGAGAGCTGCTGCACAGATAGGGTCAGATTCTTACATTTATTAGTTAGTGTGGGTCTACTAGTGTTCAATCTACAAATCCTGACAAACCAACAGTCCTTTTTAGGGCTAAATTGGGGGTACATAGATTGCAGCACTAGGTAGGCAGGGGAATCTATGTGCACATATTCACATTAGTGCAAGGCCTGCAGGCACTGTATATGAGTATATAGATCTCACTGCGTACCTCAAAAAGCTCCATTCCTGTCTGCTGCTGCGTATTTTATATATATGTAGCTGCAGGTATCCATGGCAATTTTTTGTTTTGCACCTTATACCTGCTAATTTTATTAGAAAGCAATCCATAGCCCCATTTTTCTACATTTATTTGCTTGGTCACGCTGCAGAATAAAGCCAGGTCATTGCAATACAAGAGCGTGAAAATCTAACAATTTAATTATTTTTTTTGTCCCAGACATCTGATGTGTATGCGCAGAAAAATCTGGCCCTTTTTTTTTGGTACTATATTATTTTTTGGAGTGTCTTACAACTTTTTTTGAACACCATTTTGTTACCCCAAAAATCTGTAGCTGGCCCAAAAATATTTAGCTACAGTTCTTATGTTTATCATTGTGATTTGTATGTCAGACACATCGCATATCATTGAACTAAACATTTTACAATTTCAGTACTCCAATTTTTATTTTAGTGTCATAGCCTACTTATTGACACAATTTTGGTGGGCCTAAAAAAATCTAGGCCACATTTTGTTTAGTCTGTTATCTCCGTCTCACGCCTGGTCTATCTGTGGTCTCCAAATTCTTGCTTTTCAGGCATACATTGCATTTTTTGGTCTGCTAGCCTTGGTCTACTCAGTATTTAGTGGTTTATTTATTTTTTTTAAAAGGCCACATATTTAAACAGTCTGTTATCTCCGTCAGATACCTGGTGTATCTGTGGTGTCAAAATCCTCGCATTGCAGGCATACATTGCATTTTTTTTCTGCTAGCCTTGGTCTACTCAGTATTTAGTGGTTTAATTTTTTTTTTTAAAAGGTTACATATTTAAACAGTCTGTATTCTCCATAAGGCACCTGGTGTATCTGTGGTGTCAAAATCCTCGCAATGCAGGCATATATTGCATTGTTTTGTCTGCTAGCTTTGGTCTACTCATTATTTGGTGATTTACTTTTTTTTTAAAGGACACATAGTTAAACAGTCTGTTATCTCCGTCAGACGCCTGGTGTATCTGTAGTCTCCAAATTCTTGCTTTTAAGGCACACATTCCATTTTTTTGTCTGCTACCCTTGTTCTATACAGTATTTTGATGTTAAAAAATAATAATAATAAAAAAGCCACATATTGAAACAGTCTGTTATCTCAGTTAGACACCCAATATATCTTTTGTGTCCAAACCCTTGCTTTGCAGGCATACATTCCAGGTTTTGGTCTGCTACACTTGGTCTATGCAGTATTTTTTGGTTAAAAAAATAGAAAAAAATACAGGCCAAATATTTAAATATTTATCTCCGTCAGATGCCTGGTCTATCTGTTGTTTCCAAATACCTGCTTTTCAGGCATACATTCCACTTTTTTTTCTGCTATCCTTTGTCTATAGAGTATGTGCTGGTTAAAAAAAAAATAGCAAAATCCAGGCCACATATTGAAACAGTCTGGTCTATCTGTGGTCTCCAAATTCTTGCTTTTCAAGCATACTGATCACATGTAAGTTTTTTCAAAATTATTCCATTTGTATTGAACTTTTCAAATATTTCAGTAGTCCATTTAAAATGGGCAAGGCAAGGGGCAAGGGACGGGGAAGTGGACCTGATATTAATGGTGCATGCAGAGGCCGTGGCCAAGCTCAAAGTGGGCCACAACAAAGACCCACATCTCGCTCCTTCCTGTCCCAGTTTCTAGAGGACTGCAGCACACCACTATTGAAGCCAGAGCAGCATGAAACGGTTGTTGATTGGATAGCGAATAATGCTTGTAGTCACCTAGCCACCACCACTACCACGTCTTCCACATGGTCAATTTGGAGTAGCCATGAGTGTGGACCACAAATTACTCAAACTGAACCTCCTTCCTCCCACCATGTCAAGTGCTCTGAGACAACTGATCCCAAACTTGGACACTCCCAAGAGCTATTCAGTTTTCCCTTTAAAGATTCCGGATTCTCGGCCAGTCAACTTGAAGTGGGGCCAGATGAGATCGCATGTAGTGATGCCCAAAGATTTGAACAGCCACGGTCACACAAAGGCGATGGTGGGAAAGTGTCACAAGAGGTGGACGATGATGAGACACAATTGCCAGAAAGTCAGAAGGAGCAGGGTGTGGATGTGGAAGACGAGGTGGTGGATGACATAGTGACTGACCCAACCTGGCAGGAGGAAATGCAGAGCGAGGACAGCAGAACACATGGGGAAGGAGGCATAGCCTCCCAACAGGCAGGATGAACCTACAGCCAGGCATGTTCATGTGTGATGTGACAATGGCCAGAACCTGGTGGTGGCTCTGAGGCAAGGAGAGCTCACACACAATGTCTGGTCCATGTGCTTAACCTCATCGTTCAATGTTTTCTCAAAAGCTACTGGATCTGCTAGTGAAAGTACAACACCTGTCTGCCCATTTTAGAAAGTCAGATACAGCTTCAGCTGCCCTTGCCATGCTTCAGCAGTGTTTTCAGCGCCTGGCTCAGCGACTGGTGTGTGATACCCCGATGCATTTGGAACTCTACACTGCATATGTTGGAAAGGATTTGTGAGCAGAAGTGGGCAGTTGTTGACTACCAGCATAAACAAGACCTTCGTTTTTCAGTTCAGACTCCACACATAAGACCTCAGGAGTGGACATGGATGTCAGAAATATATACATCCTCAAAAATTTTGAACACTGAACCAAGATGATGAGCGGTGATGATGCCATAATTATCATCACCATCCTGCTTCTCTACATTCTGAAAACCTCTCTGCTCACAATTAAAGAGGATGCATTGCAGGCGGAGCCTGAGGACATGGAACAAGGAACCATACAGGGTGGTTACACTCAGCCCAGCATCATGTCCTCCCAAGATGGATTGATAAACTATGAGGAAGAGGAGGAGGAGGAAGCACAGGAGCTACTTTCATGCGCTATAGTTGTGCTACAAGCATAGCTGTCATACCATCTATTCAGCATGGATGGCCTGAGGACAGGAAGTAAGATGAGGAGGAGGAGAACAGCATGGTCAGTCGTCCTGATGGTGAGGACACAGAAGTCTTGCCTGTTAGCAGTCTGGCACGCATGGCTGACTTTATGTTGCGCTGCGTTTCCCATGACCCTCGCATTATTAAAAATTTTTGTGACACTCATTACTGGTTGGCAAGACTTCTAGACCCACACCACAAAGATAACTTTCAATCTCTTCTTCCAGAGGCAGGCAAGTGTACTAAAATGTTGCAGGGCAAGGGTGTCTATGATTCCCATAAAATATTTTTAAAAAATGTACCCCCATGGGTAATTGTTTTTTCAGGCCATGCACTTAGTGTATAGGCATTACAAGTCTAGGAAACATGCTCCTTTACATTGGGCCTAGTTTTTAATGAGGCCTTCATCAACGTCTCATCATTCACCATTCACCGCCACTAGAACACCAGGGTGAATGTGTACTGTGCTGCTACAGCCAGTCAAATTTTTGGTAAGGGTGCTTATGATCCCCTTAAAATATTTTTTAAAAATGCAACCCCTATGGGGAAATGTTTGTCAGCCCATGCAGTTAGTGTATGGGCATTACAAGTCTTGGAGACCCATTCCTGTACATTGGGCCTAGTTTTTAATGAGGCCTTCCTTAACGTTTCATCATTCACCACCACTAGATCACCAGGGTTAACGTGATCCTTTCTGCTACAGCCAGTCAATTTTTGGGCAAGATTGTCTATGATCCCCATAAAATTATTTTTTTTTAAAAATGTACCCCCATGGGGAAATGTTTGCCAGCCCATATACTTACTGTATGGGTGTTAGGGCTAGCGGAACGCACCAAATATTAAGACAGATAGAGTATGGTGCGTTCGCACCCCGGGGTCCACCGTGCAGAGTTGGAACCTGCTGCCAAGTAACGACGGACTATATGGCGGTACTCATAAGTATACACACGTGGGTTAAACTTCACCCAACGTGAAGGAAGCGATCCTGTTGCGTCACAGGACCGCGGTACCGCACATAGAGCGCGAGCAAGTAGTCAGCGAACTCAACCCCAACTAGGATTGAAGTCCGATTAGACCCTTGCTGGCATAACACCGCAACTGGGTGTGTAAGGAAACTAGATAACGATTTTAAGGCACAAGAGTGCATGCGGTGCCGCACTGACAAACGCCACTAAACACCCAGGCTTGGGTAAGGAAAGCACAGAGGAAGTGCACGGCGCCGTACTGGCGGTCACAGCAACTGGACGCTGTAATGTGTGATTCGTGCTGTAGGCTAAGTCGGGCGCTAGATAGCAACCATACACCTTCCGCGAACAGACATTCAATAGGGTAGGGGTATCCAAGGACGACTTGCACTCACAACATACACACATTAACAATTGTACACTAGCGCATGGCCGTGCGGTCATGCGCAGTTTATATAGTTGCAGCACAGGAAGTGGCCACAGAAACTTTGCCCTTCCAAGACCTGCCAAGAGGACCAATGGAATGTGCTGCAGAGCCTGAGCACATGACCCTCGATCTCCAACGGGAGATCTTGCCCTGGGCATGCTCAGTGTGTGCAGACAAGGACTTAGTTCCAGAGAAGTCCGCTCGCTGCTGACCAGCACTGACTTTAATGGCAGAAGCTGAAGAAGCAGCAGTAACTATCTGTACAGCGTGAGACTGAGCAAGACGCTGGGACCGACGTCCCTGCTGAGCAGACTCCACTGCGGCTGGATAAGAATGGGAGACCGCAGCAGAGATGGCTCGAGATTCCCCCTGTGCAGAAGCGGGAACTCGAGACCTAACATTACCCCCCCTCCTAGGGCCTCCCCCTCCATGGGCCTCGCTACGCTCGAAGGCAGCAATGAGCTGTGGGGCCCGAATGTTTTCAGCAGGCTCCCATGACCTGTCCTCTGGGCCATAACCCTTCCAATCCACCAGATAGAACTTTTTGCCGCGTACCACCTTGCACCCCAAAATAGCGTTCACCTCGTAATCGTCCGTAGACGAACCCGATGTCCCAGCAGATGACTCGGAAAGCCGGGACATGTATACGGGTTTCAAGAGGGACACATGAAAGGTGTCGGTGATACCCAAGCGTGGAGGAAGAGCCAAACGGTAGACCACAGGATTAACCTGTTCGAGAACCTTGAAGGGACCCAAGTAGCGAGGAGCAAACTTAGTGGACTCAACTCGCAGCCTGATGTTACGGGCGGAGAGCCACACCAAGTCGCCAGGAGCAAAGGTCGAAGCGGGACGCCGATGAACATCAGCGGAGGACCTCATTCTCTCCTTGGAGGCCCGAATGGCATCCTGCGTGCGGTCCCAAATGTCCCGTGCCTCCACAGCCCAGTCTGCCACCCTGGAGTCAGCAGAAGACACAGGCATGGGCACAGGAACACGCGGATGCTGGCCGTAATTTAGGAGGAATGGAGTCTGACCGGTAGAGTCGGCTACGGCATTGTTAAGTGCAAACTCTGCCCACGGTAGCAAGGATGCCCAGTCATCCTGCCTGGCAGAAACAAAATGTCGCAAATATGTGACCAAGGTCTGGTTGGCCCTCTCTACCAACCCATTCGTCTCGGGATGATATGCCAAAGAGAGATTCAACTCAATACTGAGTAGACGACAAAGCTCTCTCCAGAATCGAGACGCAAACTGGGGACCCCGGTCACTAACAATTTTGTCTGGCATACCGTGTAGGCGAAAGATATGCTTGACGAACAAGACAGCCAACGCCCGTGCAGAAGGTAGCCGTGGAAGAGGCACCAAGTGCACCATTTTGGAAAAATGGTCAGTGATCACCCAGATAATGGTGCAGTTACGAGACTTGGGTAAGCCCACCACAAAGTCCATCCCGACCATCTCCCAGGGCCTGTCCGCCACCGGCAGAGGATAAAGCAAACCAGCTGGCCGTTGCCGAGGAGTCTTGTTCTTGGCGCAAGAGACACACGCCCGAACATACTCTGCGACATCACGAGCCATATGCGGCCACCAGTACGTCCTCGCCAGTAACTCAGATGTCCTTTTGGTACCAAAATGTCCAACCACCCTGGACGAGTGTGCCCAAGAGAGAACCTCCGGTCGCAAATTGGATGGAACAAAAGTCTTGCCCGGGGGCACAGACTCTAGCGAAACCGGGGCCACAGTTCTCAAGCTCTCGGTGGGGACAATAAGCCGAGGCTCCTCCTCCTCCTCCGCAGATGACACAACGGAGCGAGAGAGAGCGTCGGCCCAAATGTTCTTCTCCCCAGAAAGAAAATGGAGGGTGAAATAAAACCGGGAGAAGAATAAGGACCATCTGGCCTGGCGAGAATTCAACCGCTGGGCTGTCTGCAGGTACACCAAATTTTTATGGTCTGTGAAGACTTGGAAGGGAAAACGTGCACCCTCCAAGAGATGTCTCCACTCCGAGAAAGCCAACTTCCTTGGCTAGCAACTCCCTGTCCCCGATGGAATAATTCCTCTCTGCTGGTGAGAAGGTCTTGGAGAAAAAGAAGCAAGGATGCTTCCGACCTTGAGCATCCTTTTGGAAGAGGACTGCTCCAGCACCAACAGAAGAGGCATCCACCTCCATGATAAATGGCTTATCAACGTCGGGGCGATGTAGGATGGGAGCGCTAGCGAAGTGTGACTTTACAGAGTTAAAGGCCTTGGAGACCTCCTCAGACCACAATTTGGGATTCGCCCCCTTCTTGGTGAGGGCAACCAAGGGAGCTACCAAAGTTGAGAATTGCAGAATGAACTGGCGATAATAATTAATGAACCCCATAAAGCGCTGCACCGCTTTAAGAGAAAGGGGTTCCTGCCAGTCCATCACAGACTGTAGTTTGGCAGGATCCATAGCCAATCCCTGGGCAGAGATGATGTAGCCTAGGAAAAGTAAGGACTCCTGCTCAAACATACACTTCTCCAACTTGGCATAGAGGGAGTTTGCCCGTAGGAGGTCGAAGACTTTGCAAACATCTCTCCGGTGGGAGTCAATATCTGGAGAGTAGATGAGAATATTATCCAGATAGACTACGACCGAGGTGGAAAGCATATCCCGGAAGATATCGTTCACAAAGTCTTGGAAAACGGCTGGGGCATTACAGACCCCGAAGGGCATCACCAGATATTCATAGTGCCCATCCCTGGTGTTAAAAGCCGTCTTCCATTCGTCCCCCTCACGGATGCGAATCAGGTTGTAAGCACCACGCAGATCTAGTTTAGTAAATACCCTTGCTCGCCGAAGCCTATCGAAGAGCTCAGATATCAAGGGCAAAGGATACTTGTTCTTAACGGTGATGGCGTTAAGACCCCTGTAGTCTATGCATGGACGCAACTCTCCATTCTTCTTCTGCACGAAGAAGAACCCTGCCCCAGCAGGTGACACTGACTTCCTAATGAATCCTCTTGCCAGATTTTCCTGGATGTACTGTGACATTGCCTCCGTCTCCGGGAGAGATAGCGGATAGACTCGACCCCGGGGAGGCTCAGCACCAGGCAAGAGATCAATAGGACAGTCATAGGGGCGATGGGGCGGAAGGATCTCCGCCGCCTTTTTGGAGAACACGTCTGCATAAGACCAATACTGCTTGGGGAGAGAGGAAAGATCTGCGGGTACCTCTGTAGTAGCAACCTGAACGCACTCCCTCTGACACCTACCCCCACAAGATTCGCCCCATCCCAGGATTCTGCCAGAGGACCACTCGATATGAGGAGAGTGGTACCGTAGCCAAGGTATTCCCAACAGGACCTCATCAATTCCCTCAGGAATGACGTGCAGAGATATAATCTCCTGATGAGATGGCGACATGGACAGAGTAAAAGGAATGGTCTGGTGTGTCATCTGTGAGGGCAGTGCCGACCCATTCACCACTCGTACCATTACTGGTTGAGCTAGCATAACCAGGGGTATTGCGTGACGTTGGGCGAAGGCAGAAGACATAAAATTGCCCTCCGCCCCAGAATCCACGCAGAGCTCTACCGAGTGGGAGAATGAGCCTATAGTAATTGTCCCCTTAAAGGACAATTTAGAGGCAAACATTGCCATGTTTAGTGTACCTCCACCTACTACCACTAAACGCTGACGTTTCCTCGATCGCTGAGAACATCTGGTGGCTAGATGTCCTGACTGCTGGCAAACATGACAGACCTTGAGTGCACAAGCGGTCCGGGACTTAGATCCCGCTTGTGACACCTCCCTGGCCTCATGTGACTCAGGAACCAGGACCGGAGATTCCAGAGGTTTGGCGAAGGTAGGAGCCAGCCGAAACCTCTGCCTACACTGGGCTCGCTCCAACCTCCGCTCGTTAAAACGGAGGTCAATTCGAGTGGAGACAGTTATTAACTACTCCAGTGTGGCAGGAATCTCCCTAGTGGCCAGAGCGTCCTTAACGTGGTCAGCCAGGCCCCTCTAAAATATGGGGATAAGAGCTTTATCCGACCAATCCAGCTCAGAAGCTAAAGTGCGGAATTGGACGGCGAAATGACTGACCAAGGACTCACCCTGAGTTAATGCCAGCAGTTGGAGCGCCGTATCATGGGTGACTTGAGGTCCTAAAAAAACCTGTTTCAGAGTGCTCAGAAACAGCGGAGCACTCTGCACCACATGATCGCCACACTCCCACAGCGGCGTAGCCAATTCCAACGCCCTGTCCGACAAGAGAGACACTATAAATCCCACCTTAGCCCGCTCTGTGGGAAAACGTGCAGCCAGGAGCTCGAGGTGAATAGAGCACTGACTCACAAATCCCCTACAAAACTTGCTATCACCAGAAAATTTTTCTGGCAGCGGGAGGCGAGAAAATGTCGGAGCAGGGGTGGCAATGGACAGAGTTGCTGCAGCCACGCTAGCAGCCTGTACAGCAACCGCGGTAACATCCACAGCTGAGGTTGCGCTCTCAAGAGCCGCCAACCTACCCTCCAGCTGCTGGATATACCGCAAGGATTGCTGTTTGTCCGTCATTACTAGCCAGACCCTGGCGCTAGTGTAATGTTAGGGCTAGCGGAACGCACCAAATATTAAGACAGATAGAGTATGGTGCGTTCGCAGCCCGGGGTCCACCGTGCAGAGATGGAACCTGCTGCCAAGTAACGACGGACTATATGGCGGTACTCATAAGTATACACACGTGGGTTAAACTTCACCCAACGTGAAGGAAGCGATCCTGTTGCGTCACAGGACCGCGGTACCGCACATAGAGCGCGAGCAAGTAGTCAGCGAACTCAACCCCAACTAGGATTGAAGTCCGATTAGACCCTTGCTGGCATAACACCGCAACTGGGTGTGTAAGGAAACTAGATAACGATTTTAAGGCACAAGAGTGCATGCGGTGCCGCACTGACGAACGCCACTAAACACCCAGGCTTGGGTAAGGAAAGCACAGAGGAAGTGCACAGCGCCGTACTGGCGGTCACAGCAACTGGACGCTGTAATGTGTGATTCGTGCTGTAGGCTAAGTCGGGCGCTAGATAGCAACCATACACCTTCCGCGAACAGACATTCAATAGGGTAGGGGTATCCAAGGACGACTTGCACTCACAACATACACACATTAACAATTGTACACTAGCGCATGGCCGTGCGGTCATGCGCAGTTTATATAGTTGCAGCACAGGAAGTGGCCACAGAAACTTTGCCCTTCCAAGACCTGCCAAGAGGACCAATGGAATGTGCTGCAGAGCCTGAGCACATGACCCTCGATCTCCAATGGGAGATCTTGCCCTGGGCATGCTCAGTGTGTGCAGACAAGGACTTAGTCCCAGAGAAGTCCGCTCGCTGCTGACCAGCACTGACTTTAATGGCAGAAGCTGAAGAAGCAGCAGTAACTATCTGTACAGCGTGAGACTGAGCAAGACGCTGGGACCGACGTCCCTGCTGAGCAGACTCCACTGCGGCTGGATAAGAATGGGAGACCGCAGCGGAGATGGCTCGAGATTCCCCCTGTGCAGAAGTGGGAACTCGAGACCTAACAATGGGTATTACAAGTCTAGGAGACCTGCTCCTTTGTAATGTGACAGTTTTTTTACGAGGCCCTCCGCCATGTTTCTTCCAAGGGGGGATTGTGTTGTGTGCATATTTGGGTCAAGGTGGCCCTTGCATTCAATGCATAAGGAAACAGTATGGCAGGACCAACTGAATAATGTGAAGTGGGTTTTCCTGTGGCCATCCAGTACCTGGGAGCAAAGGCTTATTGGGGTGCATGTGACTTGGTAGCAGGGCAGGCATTGCAATTAATACATAGGAAAATAGTTTGGGATTGGAAAATGACTAATGTGAAGTGGATTTTCCTGTGGCTATCCAGTACCTGGGTTCAAAGAATTCTTGGGGTGCATATGACTTGATAGCAGGCCTTGCATTCAATGCAACATCTTGCGTCATAATTCTTGGCAGTCCAGCCACTCACTGCATAGGCAATAACATCATATGAGACCCACTGTTTAATAATGGCCCTTTGAGAATATTAATGCCACCTGATGCCCTTCTAAAAATAGGGATTGTGATTTTAAGAGTCCATCCTTTATAAAAGAAAAAAGATGTGTCTTCTTATGTATCACACAATACATAGCCAGCTAGGGTTGTTAAATGTTACAATGACATTTCCCAGTGAATGCATTTGTATTGGTTGAAAGCAATGCTAATGTTGAAACACGCATCAAATACTTTGCATGTGAACATATCCCAAGTGGTGGAGGAACATTTTTGTCTGGGGTTAATTATTTTGCCTTATATACAAGTCATTACCCTGGTGAAGGTCTACCTTAACATATTTCACAGCAAAATCCATTTTGGTTTCATTTTTGTATGTTTTTTGGTGCACCTGTAAAAATGGAGTGAAACTCTGACAACATTGCTTACTGCTGTGACCTAGGAGTCAGAAAAGCTTCCAGGGGCAATCCCCATTATGTTCCCGTGTCATTTGAGCAGTGTTTCCATCATTTTCAAATGTATTTAGACCTGAAAAGAACCCCCGGGGAGATCGCGGTAAAAATACTCGGGTTTCCCATAGACTTACATTGGGCTGGTTGCTCGGGTCGAGTACCCGAGTGTTCCAATTTGCTCGACCCGAGCAACGAGCACCCGAGCATTTAAGTGCTCACCCATCACTAGTCATTATATATTGTATATATGAATTACGCCATCTCTTTTGGACGCACTATTTTTACCCCCCTGCTGGGCACTCTGCTATAATAATCAATATGCATTTAGTTTTGATTTTACAAGTTGTTTACATCCTGTATTCAATGAAGACTTATCATTTTATTCATGGTTCTTTTCATTCAGCTGTGTTTTCAAGTGAGTCCAAAACTGGTTAGAGTTGTTGTGTGAAGTGCCATTTTTGTCAATATATAGGTTGCCAAATATAGGATAATATAAGTTTTATATTTTAAGTTTAGCACAATATATCAATGATGCAAAATATAAAAGATTTATGAACAATGTCTGTAAATTCTTTGCAATTTATTATGATTTTCTGCATAGAATAAGCTAGTACACCGCAATACTCTGATGTATTTGTAAGGTCTATTGTTGTACATTCTGCCCTCTTAAACAAATTCCCATTTGTATGATAAGTTAGCGAATCTAGAAATAAGAAACTGAAAGGCCACCAACAGGAATAGTATTCCCAGTCCATCTGTGTGTTATATTAGAAAAATAAATAGTATGGGATATTACTTTGTTTTATCATCCTTTCAGCTAGAAAAATTCAGAGGCAATGTAAAAATATCCCATATAACAAAATCACACCCCCATGGCTCCCATACACTTTTATTTTTTATAAAATTTTAATGTGATGAGTTTGTAGAAAATAATAAAAGACACAAAATGTTTTTGCAAATATGCCCTGCATCACATTTTGGCAATGTTGTAGTGTATAATGAATGATAAATTTCCTCCTATGTGCACGTATTGGATCAGGAGTTGTGTTTCAGAAAAGCAGAATACCGATTCCAAGAAAACATATTATTAAATTTAGAGTTAGGTAAATAATTACGGAATGTTGAACATAAAAATTCCATGATGTTAAAACATGGACATTTACTTTATTGAATATAATAAATTAAGTTTTCTAGAATTATATACCTTTAAATGAAAAACTAAAGCCCCAATTTATCATGGTGTTGACACAAGAAAGCTGGAGTAAAAATCTTGTAAAATCTGAAAATTTCTGTTCCACTGGTCTAACTGATTTACACATATTTTTATTTATAAATAATAAGAAATAAAGCAAATCTGTTTTTTTTTACATAAAACACAAAGCCATGAAGAGAAGGCTATCTCTAATTTGTGTGCATAGATTACTTTTGGTTGATAAATCGCTTTGAAGGAACAAATCCCTTAAGGCCTGTTACCGAAGTAGATTATTCATAAGCACATCTTTAACTTATGATTAGAAAGTAAAATTTATGCCTTCTGTAAACCATAGTAAACTTCTAGTGATGAATACAAACATCAACTTTCTACAAATGCATGACTTTTTAACTGGCAATATTAGTTAATTCAAATACATACTTTTAGGGTACACAGCTTTGTTAATATGAAATCTTCTTGAGGTTTAGCACATTACAATTTGTGTCATGCTTGCCAGTAAAATAATAATTTCATGGCTGCTTAAAAAAAACTTTATATGGAAGAAACACTAGATGGGAATGCACCAGATTACACTATAGGATTGTATAGGGGTTATATATGCATATACCCAAATATTTGTGACTAAATATATAATATTAATTACCCCACCACGGTGATAGCCAAAAAGTGCAAAAAAAGAGTGGAAACCACTTAAAAGACTCAAACAATGGATATAAATACAGAACAATTGATGTATATATATATATATAAATAAATCCTAGACAAAATGTATAAAAATGCCTTTATTTAATGATATTGGCAAACAGTATACTACAGAAAAAACATGTGCACATGTCTGAAAAAATACTCCAATTAAAATATATATATAGAAAAGCAAATCAAAAATAAATAAAAAAATACATATGAAACCGGACCCAAAGGAATTATATGGTTGTAAAAATAAATAATAAAGCTCCTAATCATATAAAAAATATGTCACATAGATAAAAAAGGGGGAAATTTTATGTGGAAACTGAAAAAATTTCACATAAACTGTGAAATTGTGAATAACGAAGACCATTATTAAAGAATAAAAGGAAGTGAAGCACTACTGATCAACTGAACGCTTTGCGAGTGGCAGAAAATATATAATACAATAACGCCATTACTCTGGATCCATGATAGATCGTGAAAGCGCAAAAAGTGCTAATAAGGAAAGATCCCACAATTATATACGGACAATTTAAGGAGCAGTATACCTTGAAGGTCCGGACTAGGAGAGACACAGACACGCGCACACCTCGACGCGCGTTTCGGATTGGAATCCTTCGTCAGGAAGGAGAAACATTTTAGGGCTGCATGTAACTCAGAAAAGAGAAGAGGAAAGTACCCAACACAGGAGAAACATTGTGGAGAACACAGAAGCATAATTTTGTCTGGGGTCATTGTGGCTGCCATAATGTGAAGTTCTCTTATGGAACATTGTTTCTGACACTCAAGGCATTTTAGCTAATGTTGCATGGTATTGTAGCTAACAGTATGGGGTAGATTATGTCTAGTACTAGATTAGCATTGCAGTCAACAATGAGAAAAATAGTGGCTGGCACAGGACAGTACAAATAGTAGCCAGTTGGCACTGTATAAATGTACACTATTGCTGGCACTGCTTGTGCTTGTCAGTTGTTTCCAGACTGTTAGTATTTATGTTTGAGCAGCTTTTTATCCTTTTTATCCTTTGCTTGCTTTAGTCACGGGCCTACTGTATCTAATGATAAAAGTGTTGCTGATGTCAACATTAGAGTTAGGACAAGTGCCGTAGGAGATCAATAAAGTCCATTTGTTTGATTTTCCATGCAATGTAGTCGATTTTAAACATATAGGCATTAATTGAAGAAGAGCAAATGTATTGCTCCATAGGTAGAACTACTTTTAAAACCACTTAAAAGTGCCAACTGCAATAGCGTTTTTTTCATATACTAATACACTCATCATTACCATATTTTCTGCTATTGTTTTGTACAAAATAAATAGGTCAAAGAATTGTAAACGTAATCATTATTACATGTTGCTCCTTGATGGCAATTATATACTTTCAGAAATATGACATCAGAAGGGTGAAAAGAACATTTCCCATAGGATGATCCTTTATGTAGCTGAGTTAAAGGGATCATGTATGAAACCTCATTTATCTCCGTCACTTTGGCATTAAAGTGACCCAGTTACATTTTACTGTGGTCTAGTGTAGAATATATCAGCATGTTCAAATATTGAAATAACGCAGGATGGAGAAGCGCACAGAGCAGAATGTTTAATCTAAAATTAACTCCTCTAGGTGGATTTTTCTCCTGAGAAATAAATTGTGTTTTTATGATTATTTCAGCAAGAACAATTTTTTCTCACAAGTAAAATTCAGTAGACAATAGTGCTGAAAGGGTTTTAATGATTCTTTTTAAGGTGTTAACACCTAAGAAAATCGTCTGCAGGTACATTTCCCATTTCACGTTGTGTCTATTAATGACGTCCGAATACAATCCAGCAATTACTCAAAAATCAACAGCTGAAATATAGGTCAAGTTACTTACACAAATTTGATTTTCACAGTTCTACCATACAATGCAAGACAAAAAATATAGTCAGTTAAAGCAAGGTTTTTGTGCCCAAAGCAGAACGGTTTAAGAGGAGTAGCGCATAACCTGGTATTCCCCAAGGGACCTTAGCACTGACAGTGTTTGCACTAACATCATTATTTAGCAAATGGATTGACAATGCATTTTGTCAGGACCCTTAATCATGTTATGACAGATAAGGATGAATTACATGATGCTGACTTTGACTTTCATGATGCTTCATTATGCCAAAAAAACCAGCTGCGACTGCTAGAAAGTCTAATATTCAATGCTATTAGATCAATTTAGAGTAATTCTGAGAGATATTACTCAACTGCAATTGCCCTGCATATTAGCAGTGTGAAATAAAATAACATTTTATCACACACTCTGAAAGGTGGGTGATTTACTTGAAATTTCGGTCTGTTGTTTTCTGGAAATCAAAAGGTCCAGAGTCCCGAGTGAATTTAAAGCACAGCAGTTGGGATGAGCTGACTACTCTTTGCTTTTTTGTCTTCAAAATTATGAATGTAGAGTTTTTTTGTTTCATAGGAAATGATGATGGTCTTAATATTTTATTAGCGATAACCTTAGCAAAGAAGAAGATGGAGACTAGGATATTTGCTTATGGGTCAATATATCTATTAAGATCCAACGAAGATTAAACAGATTTTGTCTGCTGTTTCAACCCATTAGATGGTCTTTTATATCTCTATTTGATATCTGTAATGTATAGGAAGGTGTAGGTCAAAAGTCTTATACCCAGCACTTTTACAGGTGTTTCTCACAAAATTAGAAAATCATCCAAAAGTTTATTTATTTCAGTTCTTCAAAACAAAAAGTGAAACACATCTTATACAGCATAGAGTCATTAAAAACAGAGTGATCTATTTAAAGTTTTTATTTCTGTCAATGTTGATGACAGCCAATTAAAACACAAAAGTCATTATCTCAGTAAATTTGCACTCAATACTTGTTTGGAGCTCCTTTTGCATCGATTAATGTATCAAGGTGGTGTGACATGGAGGCTATCAGCCTGTGGCACTGCTTAGGTGTTATAGAAGCTCACGTTGTTTTGAAAGCAGCTTTCAGCTCGTCTGCATTGTTGGTTTTGGTGTCTTTCATCTTCGCTTTGACAATACCCCATAGATTGTCGATGGGATTAAGGTCAGGTGAGTTTGCTGGCCAATCAAGCACAGTGATACTGTTGCTTTTAAAGCAGGTATTGGTACTTTTTGGCAGTGTGTATAGCTGCTATGTCCTACTGGATAATGAAATTTCCATCTCCAAAAAGCTTTTCGGCAGAGGGAAGCATGAAGTGCGCTAAAATTTCCTTGCAGACGGCTGGGCTGACTTAGATCTTGATAAAACAGTGGACTTAAGGCCCCGTCACACATAGCGAGATCGCTAGCGAGATCGCTGCTGAGTCACAAGTTTTGTGACGCAACAGCGATCTCAGTAGCGATCTCGCTATGTGTGACACGTAGCAGCGATCAGGCCCCTGCTGTGAGATCGCTGGTCGTGTCGGAATGGCCTGGGCCATTTTTTGATCGTTGAGGTCCCGCTGACATCGCTGAATCGGCGTGTGTGACGCCGATTCAGCGATGTCTTCGCTGGTAACCAGGGTAAAAATCGGGTAACTAAGCGCAGGGCCGCGTTTAGTAACCCGATGTTTACCCTGGTTACCATCGCTAAAGTAAAAAAAACAAACGCTACATACTTACCTACTGCTGTCTGTCCCCGGCACTGGGCTTCTCTGCTCTGGCTGTGAGCACAGCAGCCGGAAAGCAGAGCGGTGACGTCACCGCTCTGCTTTCCGGCTGACCGGCGCTCACAGCCAGACCAGAGAATCAGAGCGCCGGGGACAGACAGCGGTAGGTAAGTATGTAGCGTTTGTTTTTTTTACTTTAACGATGGTAACCAGGGTAAACATCGGGTTACTAAGCGCGGCCCTGCGCTTAGTTACCCGATGTTTACCCTGGTTACCGGGGACCTCGGGATCGTTGGTCGCTGGAGAGCTGTCTATGTGACAGCTCTCCAGCGACCAAACAGCGACGCTGCAGCGATCCGGATCGTTATCGGTATCGCTGCAGCGTCGCTATGTGTGACGGGGCCTTTACACCAGCAGATGACATGGCTCCCCAAACCATCATTGATTGTGGAAACTTTATACTAGACCTCAAGCAGATTGGATTGTGTGACTCTCAACTCTTCCTCCAGCCTCTGGGACCTTGATTTCCAAATGAAATGCAAAATTTACTTTCATCTGAAAACAACACATTGAACCACTGAGCAACAGTCCAGTTCTTTTTCTCCTTGGCCCAGGTAAGACGCTTCTGGCATTGTCTTGATAATGAGTGGCTTGACACAAGGAATATGACACTTGTAGCCCACGTCCTGCATATGTCTGAGTATGGTGGCTATTGAAGCAATGAATACAGCAGCAGTCCACTCCTTGTGAATCTCCCCAAAATTCTTGAATGGCCTTTTCTTAACAATTCTTTTAAGCCTGTGGTTATCCCGGTTGCTTCTGCACCTTTTTCTAACACAATTTTTCCTTCCATTCAACTTTCCATTAATATTCTTGGAATCAGCACTCTGTGAACAGCCAGCTACTTTATCAATGACTTTTTGTGGCTTACCCTACTGGTGGAGTGTGTCAATGGCTGCCTTCTGGACATCTGTCAGCAGTCTTCCCCATGATTGTGGAGCCTACTGAAACAGACTAAGAGACCTATTTAAACACTTAGGAAGCCTTTGCAGCAGTTTTTTGTTAATTATTTTAATTTACTGAGATAATGACTTTTGGGTTTCCATTGACTGTAAGCACTAATCATCAACATTAACAGAAATAAACACTTGAAATAGATCACTCTGTTTGTAATGACTCTATATAATATATAAGTATCACTTTTGTATTGAAGAGCTGAAATAAATTAACTTTTTTACGATATTCTAATTTTGTGAGAAGCACCTGTATGTCCTTAAAAACAAACATCTAACAGATCAAACCATCTAACAAAATCTTTTTAACCCTCCATCAGGAACAACTGATCTGACAGGCACAGCTCCTTTAGTTTCACTTCTCCCTCCTCACCAGATTGTCAGAAAATCTCCTACCTCACAATACCTTCCTGACACTTGATGGTTTGTGAAACCTGATATCATAGTTGTACTGCAGAGACTCAGGAGAGCAAATATAACTGTGCTGGCTTGTCAGACACTTGTTCCTGCACATGTCACCCTATATTAGGTTGGTATGGTTTTAGTCTTCACAATTGTTAATTTAGCTTGTTTTATGAATGGATAGTGCAAAGTTTGTGAATATTTCATAACAATATGTAAGATTGATTCTCATCAAGAGGTGGAAGTCTGTGACATTTATTCTGAAACAGAGCAAGATGGTGAGAGTGAAGAGGATAAAGAAGATGTAGGAACATATATGGGAAGAGATAAAACAAACAAATGGAGCAATAGGCTTCCCATGCAAACTAAATGTAGGGAACCTCAAAACATTCTCACTCACCTTCCTGCAGTTAAATGAACAGCAAGTAATGCTAAAACTGCTGCTAAATGCTGGAATAGTTTATTCACAGATGACATTCTGGACTCTATTGTCACATACACAAATCAACATATAGACATTATACAGGACAAGTTAATGTGCAACATAATCATCAAACCCACAGATGAAATAGAATTAAGGGCTTTTTTTGGATTGTTATACCTTGCAGGAGATTATAGGGCAAATCACAAAAGTTTGGAGGAACTTTGGGGTGCAGATGGTGATGGACTAGAAAATTTTGGCCCTGTTATGTGTTTAAAAAGATTCAAGATTCTAATGCATTTAATTTGACGACAGAACGACGTGGACTCAACGTAAAACATATGTCCAGCTTGCTCCGATTCGCTATTTATTAAAAAAAAATGTTGAAAATTGTAAGAAAAGCTATTGCCCTGGAGAGAACGTCACTATTAACAAAATTCTCCCTGGTTTTTGAGGAAGATGTGCATTTCGTCAATACATTCCATCAAAGCCTAGCAAATACAGAATTAAAATTTTTGCCCTTGTTGATGCCAGGAAGACCTACACATACAACCTTGATGTTTATGCAGGAAAACAGCCAAAAGGTCCATACCATGACAGCAACAAACCCAGTGATATTGTTTCAATATAACAGCTGACAATTATTTATCAAATTGTTCTGATTAATTATCTGAAAATGTAGAATCTTTCATATGTAGGTACTGTAAGAAAAAAATGAGAAAGAATTGCCGCTGCAGTTTGTAAATGTGACAGGGAGAAAATAGTACAGCTGTATATTTGCATTCAATAATGGAAAGGTTTTGGTTTCTTATGTACTGCGCGAAAAGGAAAATGTAATTCTTGTCTCAACACTTCATGAAGATGATGCCATCGATCCCGTTTCTGAAGCACAAAAAAACGGAATTAATTACATTTTATAATGCAACCAAAGGGGGTGTTGATACAGCAGATCATATGTGCTCAACTTTCAGCGTTAGCAAAAACTCCAGGCGATGGCCAATGGTCATATTTTTTACTATGCTTAATTTGGGTGGTATAAGTTCACAAGTGATTTACTTTTAAAACCAGCTTGAACCACTCCATAGAAAAGCCTATCTGAAAAAACTGGCCCGTGAACTAGTGCTTGGAGATCTATGCAGGAGGATTATGAAAACTATCGGTATCCCCTCTAGCCTTCAATTTTGGCTAAAAAAATTCCACCCAGATGATAGTGAAAATCCACCGCCTACCAAAAGAAGGAGATGCACCATGGAAAACAGACACAGAAGGCTTTCTAATTATGATTGTCACAAATGTCATAATCCAATCTGCCTGACACATGCAAAAATGATGTTGAATTCTTGCTCTTTGCTCTGCATATGTGTTTTTTTCTGGTGAACCTTTAACATCTAATTCTGAATGAATCTGTGTCTAATACCATTTTAGGTACCTTAAAATTAAGCTTTTTCCCCGATATTTACTTTTTAATAGTTATGTCTTGAAAACTGGGGGCTATTTGGGGGGAGTTGTAAAATGTGTGTACTTTTAGAGTTATTACTTTATGGTAAGTAAATTGTTTTTTCTTTTTTTTTTTGCTTTTTTTGCACCTGATTATGTGTACTCGCTTTAATTAAATCCCTTTGAAGGTCACTGATCACTTTAAGAGCGCTGAAATTGAGAAAATTAGATATTATAGGCATTTTTCTAGCCTGCCCCTGACAGGCGCACTGTACCTGAACTCGTTAGTGAAAGCATTGTTTCTGACAGAGGGTTAGTCTATGCCAGATCCTAAAAAATGTATTCTCCCTTGAGTAAACATCATATTCTCCTTCTTATGTGTTAAAGATATATATTTTAATATTTAATTACTTTATTTTACTTCGTTCTCTTCCATACGTTATGCTAAAGTAATGTTTCAACTACCAGTTCATGATTCTATATATTGTCATTACTTCTTAGCAAAGTTACATACATTATATTCAAATCTACATGCAGTAATTCTCCTTTCCAAGTATGGATGATAAAAGCAGAGAGGCTCAGACAGGGGAATTCTCCTACACTACTGTTTGAATAGAGTGTACAGGTCTTGCTGAAAGGTAAGTGAAAGAACTTCCAAAAGAGCATTTACTGAGCATTGAAACAGCACTTCAGAATGGTGCTTGGAAGGAAATTGGAAAAATAATGTATAAATAATATTGCAAAAATTCATACTCATAGCAGTGGTTAAAAATGTAAAAGCATTAATATAGAATACTTTTTTTATTATTTTTTTTCTCATTCTTATTAGAGTTTATGGCAGAACCATTTGTCTTAAACGTCTGTACATATATAGGCAAACATTAAATCCTTTGTATGTCTATAGAAATATTGCATTTTTTACTTTAAGTATTTTTTTTTGTTTTTTTTTCTTGTTTTCAGATCTGTTAAAATTAATTCTTAGAAAAATGTTAAGAAACTGACCTCTTGCTCCTACTGAAATAAACATGACCAACTGAAATTAATGATCTTAAACATTTATTTGCCAATAAACCCAAAGTTTCATTGTTAATATTGCTGCATGTTAAAAAAATTTGTTAATGAATTTCTTCACTGCTCCCAGTAGAGAATAATTATACATTTAACATGGTTATTCTCTTGCTATGAGCATAGAGAAGATTTTCAGAACTGGATTTACGGTCCTAATGAGCTTATAATTTCATATTCTGTAAGAACATTGAAGCTTATTCAGAAAACTGTTATGTAATATTTAGGAATAAATGGCAATGGTGGGTTAAACCTTTAATTGAGAGTTGCTCATTTGATAAACACCTAAAGCAGAACTGCTGTTCACTCTTCACTAGTGTTAAGCATTTCAATACTGCAAGTATCGGGTAGCGGCCGATATTTGCTGTATCGGAATTCCGATACCGAGTTTCGATATTTTTGTGATATCGGAAATCGGTATCGGAATGTGCGGTGCGTATGGTTCCAAGGGTCTGGAGGAGAGGAAACTCTCCTTCAGGCCCTGGGATCCATATTAATGTAAATAATAAAGAATAAAAATAAAAAATATGGATATACTCACCCCTCCGAAGAACCCTGGCTGTCACCGCTGCAAGAGTCCGCCTCCGTTCCTGAGAGTGTAGTGAGTGAAGGACCTTTGATGACGTCGCGGTCAGGTGAGCGGTCAGGTGACCAGTCACCTGACCGTGACGTCATCGAAGGTCCTTCACTCTCTGCAATTCTCAGGAATGGAGGCGGACGCTTGCAGCGGTGACAGCCAGGGTCCTTCGGAGGGGTGATTATAGACGTATTTTTTATTTTTATTCTTTATTTTTTACATTAATATGGATCCCAGGGCCTGAAGGAGAGTTTCTTCTCCTTCAGACCCTGGGAACCATCGAGGATACATTCCGATATTTGTGTCCCATTGACTTGTATTGGTATCGGAACTCGGTATCGACGAGATCCGATATTTTGCCGGTATCGGCCGATATCATCCAATACCAATACTTTCAAATATTGTAAAGTATCACTCAACACTACTCTTCACTCTGCATTAGGTGCATCTCCGTCACACTAGAGTTTAAGTGCAGTGCACTTGGCAGGCACAGGTTAAAAAATCACAAACAATATCTAGTTACCTCAAATTCAGGTCTCTAAAAGTGATCATTGACCTTGATAGGAATATATTAAAAGAGAATACACAAAATCAGATGCAAAAAAACTAACCATCAAAGTGATAAAACCAAAAATATCTAAATTTCGCAACCACGAACAAATAACCTCCAATTTTTACGGTATAACTATTACTAAACATTAAAATTAGGTAAAAAAAACTTTTAAGGCACGTAGATGCTGCTAGAGTCTGGTTTACTCAGATTCAGATGTTAAAAGCTCAGCAGAAGAATGACATTGGCATATAGAAAAGCAAGGTTGGCAGATCATATTATAATATCATATATTATATCAGAGATTACTATTGCTTATTATGTGTTTGGGTGCAATGTTCCTGAGAGGCCATTTCTAAGAAAACCCTCTTGTTAGTAAGAAAACCATACTTATATCTACAAAATATCCACAAGCTTTTCATTATTCATTCATAAAACAAGCGAAAAAAACAATTGTGATGAAAATAAAGCCAGAAAATACAAACCTTCAAAAGTGAGACCCTTCAGATGCAATTAGCCAGAGAGACCACGGAGATCACACTTTCTCTCTCATTGGTCTCATGACATAATCAATGCTACACGGCGGCTCCAGGCCATAGAGCTGAGTTTGAGTCAGGAGCGGCAGTCTGGAAGGTATGTGTAAGGGTTTTTGTTACTTTATACAGCAACATAGAGCTATAGTAAAGGGAGTGTCTAATCATGGACAACACGTTTAAATATAATGTAAATGGTTAATGGTGATATTGAAAGGTATCACTGACACATGTCAATTCATAGTATGGCAATTCTGAGTTTTCAATTCCGACAGTACTCCAAAAAAAAAAGTATTGTTTTATGGGATTATTCTGCAAAAAACAGCATATTCATGATTCAATAAGTTAACATTGTATATCAGTTGATAATGTAATTATCCTTTAAATGGGTTTTAGTAGAAAAATATTTTCTCTGATCATGGTTTCCAGCTGTTGGGGACCCAGTAGACTGTGTTGCAAGCTTTTCATTCTACTACAAAATCATCATAAAGGCTTTGAAGCATAGCACAGTGTCCTATTGAAATCGATAGGTTGTGTATCAAACAAAGATTTGGATCTTGGACAGATATATGGATAGACAGAGATAGATAGATAGATAGATAGATAGATAGATAGATAGATAGATAGATAGATAGATAGATAGATAGATAGATAGATAGAAAAGAGAGGGAGACAGAGAAAGAGAAAAGGAGAAGACACTCTAATTAATATATGGAGATTTTAAACAGTGAAAATATTGTTTTGTTTTTTAAATTAAACAGCCCATTCAAAGTTATTTTTTACTTCATAGCATCAAATTATCAATTTCACGATTCTTATCAAAGCAATGCTGATTGACATCCTTGACACTCAATCAATGTAAACAAATACTTTATATCTTTAACTATCTACATGAGATGAGAACATTGATTTTCCAGAGTCCAGAATTGCAGATAATCTAGATATTTTATTACCTGGAGGATAAAACATAATGTAGATTTCTAAACCCATAACTAGTAAGTCAACGAGTTGCGCTGCCAATGATGAATCCACAGTGTATCCAATGGAATATGTTGAATTATTTATTGAACATGAATGCAGACTCAACGCGTTTTGTGGTCACTCAGGGCCTCTGCATCAGGACAGGACAGAAACCTGGTGTGACTAACAGAAATAGTTGTCCTTTTATGCTGTAATATTTAAAGAAAAAACAAGATGCCAAAACGGGCTTATGACCCTGTCAAAGTTCAGCAGTGTCACGGGGCTGACAGTGATTACAAATCTGACATAAAATGCTTGCCAGAAAAAACATCAATTGAACACAAATGAAAAAAAAATAAAATGTATTACAATGTATTATTTTTTATTTTTTTTCATTACAGTGTTCAATAGATGTTTTTTCTGTCAAGCATTTTATATCAGATTTGTAATCACCGTCAGCCATGTGACACTGCTGAACTTGGACATGGTTATGTGCCGAGTTTTGCATTTTTTTAATAATACTGCATAAAAGGACAACTATTTTTTTAGTCACACCAGGTTTCTGTCCTGACGAAGAGGTCCTGCGTGACCTCGAAACGTGTTGACTCTGCAAATATGTTCAATAAATAATTCAACATATTCTGTTGGATATACTGTGGATTCATCATCGGCAGTGCATAAGTGGCACCTCCTTCCTGGTTTCCTCTTTTAATTCAGTCCTTTTTAAGACTGGTGTCCTTACAGCAGCTGTTATGTGTATTTATGCCAGCTACACGTTGCTTTGTAGCTACCATACTAGGTGAATGGATTCACTTACTTTACACCTCAATGTTATCAGTTAACACCCTATTGCACTTTTATTTTTCCCAGTTTCCTATCCTACATAAATAGTGATTGACAGAAAAAAAATGATATGAAAATATTGTATATCTGCCTAAAGAGGTCTGGATACACATGATGAGAGCATTATACTGCCTCTGTACAAATCCCTAGTTAGACCGCACATGGAGTACTGTGTCCAGTTTTGGGCACCGGTGCTCAGGAAGGATATAATTGAACTAGAGAGAGTACAAAGGAGGGCAACAAAATTAATAAAGGGGATGGGAGAACTACAATACCCAGATAGATTAGCGAAATTAGGATTATTTAGTCTAGAAAAAAGACGACTGAGGGGCGATCTAATAACCATGTATAAGTATATAAGGGGACAATACAAATATCTCGCTGAGGATTATACCAAGGAAGGTGACGGGCACAAGGGGGCATTCTTTGCGTCTGGAGGAGAGAAGGTTTTTCCACCAACATAGAAGAGGATTCTTTACTGTTAGGGCAGTGAGAATCTGGAATTGCTTGCCTGAGGAGGTGGTGATGGCGAACTCAGTCGAGGGGTTCAAGAGAGGCCTGGATGTCTTCCTGGAGCAGAACAATATTGTATCATACAATTATTAGGTTCTGTAGAAGGACGCAGATCTGGGGATTTATTATGATGGAATGTAGGCTAAACTGGATGGACAAATGTCTTTTCTCGGCCTTACTAACTATGTTACTATGTTACTATTCTTCTGTATTATGTGTTAGGTGTCGAGTACCTGCTGCTGCACAGGGAGAATCTCAAACCATGTCCGCTGTGGTCTCCCATTCTCCTCCAGCCGCAGTGGAACCTGCTCAGCAGAGATGTCGATCCTAGCATCAGCCTTAAGCTTTTACTGTGCGCTTGATTACTGCTGCCTTTCCAGGCTCAGCCCTTGTAGCCAGCACTGATCAGTGATAAGCAGACGTTCCAGGGACTACGTCCTGCTTTTCCCCTACTGAGCATGCCCATGGGTCGACTTCTCATTAGAGGTCGGGGGTCACATGCTCAGGTCCTGTAGCGGCTCCTATTGTATCTCTAGGAAGGTCCTGGAGAGCTACAGCTATGGCCCCACGGCCAGTTATTGTGTGTGTGTGGATGTATGCCTGTTTTGGTGAAAGCTCCAAATTATACCCATCCCTAGTGTTGATGAATGCTCACGAATGTTGGAGCTGTCTAGGCCAGTTAGTGCCATCCAGCACCACGCACAATCTATAACGTCTAACAGCAGCATTAGCCAGTGCAGCACCGTGCACAACCAGTGCGCTTGCCTGTTCCTAGTTAGGGTGGTTAGTGGTGTCCACCAGAGTGGCGCTGTGCGCACCCAGTGTGCTAAATCTATTTTAAGTTTAGTTTACTCCTGACACCACTGTAGTGGTGTTGAGCACAAGAGGGCTCGAGGGACTCTTACCCTGAGTCTTGGGGCAGAGTTCTGTGACTCCTTCTTTGCACTCTGTGTGGTATCTCGGCCCTGTGATGCAACAGGGTTTACTTCCTTCATACTGGGTGAAGCTAACCCGTGTGTATCTTCTCTGAATACCGCCATATAGTCCGTCATTACCGAGCAGCAGGTGTCTTTTCTGCATGGTGAACCCCCGACTGCGAACGCATCCGATGTTGATAAACAATTTATCATGGAGTTGGATGCCTTTTCAGTCGGTGCTGGAACTGTCCTCTTCCAGAAGGATGCTCAAGGTCGGATGCATCCTTGCTTCTTCTCCAAGACCTTCTCACCGACAGAGAGGAATTATTCTATCGGGGACAGGGAGTTTCTAGCTATGAAGTTGGTCTTTTCGGAGTGGAGACACCTCCTGGAGGCGGCTTGCTATTCCAAGTATTCACCGACCACAAAAATTTGGCATATTTACAAACCGCCTAGTGGCTAATCTTTTGCCAGGCCAGATGGTCCCTGTTCTTCTCCCGGCTCCACTTCACCCTCCATTTTCTCTCCAGGGAGAAGAACACTCAAGCCGACGTTCTCTCTGGCTCCTTAGTGTCATCAGAGGGGGAGGAGGAGTAGCCTCGGCTTATTGTACCTCCTGAGAGCCTGAGAACTGTGGCCCCGGTTTTGCTAGAGTCTGTGCCTCCAGGCAAGACTTTTGTTCTACCTAATTTGCGACTGGAGGTTCTCTCTTGGGCCCAGTCCTCCAGGGCGGGTGGACAATTTGGGACTAAGAGGACATTTGAGCTCCTGGCAAGGACGTACTGGTGGCTGCATATGGCCCGTGACGTAGGAGACTATATTCGGGCATGTGTCTCCTGCACCTAGAATAGGACCCCTCAACAATGGCCTGCTGGATTACTTTACCCCCTGCTGGTGGTGGACAGGCCCTGGGAAATGGTCGGGATGGACTTCGTGGTGGGTTTACCCAAGTCCCGTAGCTGCACCATTATTTGGGTAGTCACCGACCATTTTTCCAAAATGGTGCACTTGGTGCCTCTCCCACGGCTACCTTCTGAACGGGCCTTGGTGGCGTTGTTTACTAAACACATTTTCTGCCCACATGGTATGCCAGACAAAATTTTCAGTGACCGGGGTCCTCAGTTTGCGTCTCGGTTCTGGAGAGAGCTTTGTTGTCTACTCAGCATCGAGTCTCTTCTCTGAATGTCTCTTCTGTATACCATCCCGAGGCCAGTTAGTGCCATCCAGTACCACTCATATATATATATATATATACGTCAATAGCGTCTATTAGAAGTGTTAGCCAGTGCAGCACCGTGCCCAACCAGTGCGCTTACCTGTCCCTAGTTAGAGCGGCTAGTGGTGTCCGCCAGAGAGGCGCTGCGTGCATCCAGTGCGCTAAATCTATTTTAAGTTTAGTTTACTCCTGACACCACTGTAGCAGTGTCGAGTGCAAGAGGTCTCAAAGGACTCTTACCATGAGTCTTGTTGCAGAGTTCTGTGACTCCTTGCTTGCGCTCTCTGTGCGGTATCGCAGCCCTGTGATGCAACAGGGTTTGTTTCCTTCATACCGGGTGAAGCTAACCCGTGTGTGTCTTCTCTAAATACCGCCATATAGTCAGTCATTACCGAGCCTGTGTGTTTTCTGCGGATGCATCTTGTATCGCCTTTTATTTATATTAGGTGCATTCCGAAGGTCCCAACATTATGAAATTAAAACAAAAATCATCTCTGCCTCTACCATGATAATAACAACACACCAATGTCTAATGTCACTAATAGCATATATTATAACTGAATTACTGCACAAATGTACATAGCTTGTGACCTGCTGCTAATTGAGGGCACATTAGTATTCAACGGCCTCAATGCCCATTAGCATGGCCTTGTCATGCACCATATAAAGGAACTTGCTGTTATACCCTTTGTAGATGGACATAGAGTGGGCACAGCTGTTATGTATGTAAAATGAAAGTGAGCTGAAAATAGTCTTATTAGCAAATAAAACTCAGAGATGTAGACTTCAATATGACTTACATTAAATTGATGTTAATTGCTTTATTACTGACTAAATATACTCTAATATACTTTAATAATGTATAATATAACATGTAAGATAATAATACCATACTCTGGAACTCTCTACCCCAACACATCAGACTGTCGCCTACCACGGAAACCTTCAAAAAGAACCTGAAGACTCACCTCTTCCGACAAGCCTACAGCCTGCAGTGATCGTCAACCTACTGAACCGCTGTACAACCAGCTCTACCCTCTCCTAGAGTATCCTCACCCATCACCAATAGACTGTGAGCCCTCTCAGGCAGGGTCCTTTCTCCTTCTGTACCTGTTAGTGTTTTCTTTTTGCTCATGTTTATTGTATGTGTCTATATTTGCCCCCTTTTCACATGTAAAGCGCCATGGAATAAATGGTGCTATGAAAATGTATAACAATAATACAAAATAATAATTAAAAAATCAAAAGTATATTAAATATTTTCATTACTGCATTTTTTTCATTAAAAAACACAGTAACATAATTGTGATATTAAATGTTAAGGTAATGAAAATTTGTAACTTTAAAAAAAAAAATTATATGCGTCCTCTGAATTCATTTCTATAGCATGGGGAGAGAGTGGCATTATTTCCAATACACACAATGAAATGTGTCATCGAAATATAACTTTCTCCAATCCATCGTGAATCTAACAGCCAGGATCATATTCCTATCCAACCACTATATCAATGCCTCCATCCTGTGCTAGTCATTGTACTAGTTGCCCATCCGCTATACAACATAGCATAACCTTATTTCTCACACCCACAAAGCTCTCCACAGTTCTGCACCACCCTCCATCTCTTCCCTCATCTGTTTACCACCCTACTGGTGCCCTCCATTCTGGTAATGATCTAAGACTTACAGCCTCAATAATTCGAACCTCACACTTTCATCTCCAAGACATCTTGTGTGCTGTGCCAGTTCTTTGGAATTGACTACCCAGGACAATTTGATTAATTCTCAATGCCTACAGTTTCACATCATATGCCATTTTACATTCTGATGGTTTGGAGGGAACCGAAGGACCATTTAACATTGATATTTCTGCTTAATGGACATTAAAGAAATCACATCTAAAACAAAATATGCAGCTAATTAATCCAATTTGCCATCTGCAATGAAGCCTTTCCAACATAGCAAAGACCTTCGTGTACCAAAGTGTTGAGATTTTGTCACCATGACAGTACTGACTGTGACATTACTCGCATTGAAGAGGAAGCCTACAGCAATATGAGAAGTGATTTTACTTGAGAAGCAAATTGTTCATCAGAACCTCATTTCTTATCTCAATGATATCTCAATGACAGTATCGTGATTTAGACTTGTCTAAACAACAATCAAAACTTCCAGGTTCCAGGATCAACACAAAGAATGACATCCAATGGTATGATATAGAGATAGCCAATAAAATCAATATTTTATATATAAAAATGCTCAATTAAACACCATAGAATCACCTTATGTGTAAAGATTGAGAGGGAACCACTTACAGAATAGGACTAATCCGTGTAGCACGACAGGATCCAACCAAGAACCACCATAACAAGGAATGTGCAATAAAATATATATTTAATAAGAAATACTATGACAATATAACAACATTCAAAAATTGTGCACGTATCAAGATATGCATAAAACAATATGTATATAGAAAAAAGACCAATTTTGCGTCAAGCAGATAAGGTAACCAGAATTAATCTATTTATAATATTTCTCCTAGGAATAATAGGCACCACTCATGAAAAAATAATTTTAAAACATAAAATTTTAAAATTTTTGTAACTACTACATGGGAAAAAATTTGAAAAAACCGCAATGTGTGACCTGAGTAATAATAATTAAGGAAACAATTTAAATGTGTGACCTGAGTAATAATAATTAAGGAAACAATTTGCATATCCTATGTACTACAAAGAGCTCTATAAATAGGAGGCACAGGATATAAGGTGCAAAGTGCAAAAGAGACAATTTGCATATCCTATGGACTACAATGAGCACTGTAAACAGGAGACACAGGAGATAAGGTGCAAGTGCAATGAACAGCAAGTAAAATAAAGTGCATTACTAAAGTGATTTGTGCATGGCATTCTAGTTCCACTTAGGAGTAAATAAGGGGACTGTACCTTTAAATGCTGCCAGATCCTTATAACGTGCACCCCGACGCGCGTTTCGAAAATAACATTCCTTCGAAAAACATACACTGACGAGCTAAAATGTAACAATGTTTTGAACTCTTGACTTTCAGGCTCCATATCTCACCATCCACTAATACTTCAAATGTTAGACTACCATTATTTTGGCTTTATCATACCTAAATTTGACTTGCAAATATTTAGCATATGATTAATTATTTTGACATATTTATTATTTTGTTATTAGTTTGTAAACCCACCTTAGGCTATTACACTGCCTGAATCCTTTTGGGCTTTTTTTCGATCAGATTAAAACATTTCATGACCTAAATCTGATTCTACGTCTCTTCTACCCATTCCCAAAATTGGTGCATACTAGTCGACTCACTTAGGTACATATACAGGTTTTTTTTCAACTCTACCCACAAGCAGAGTCGGCATTAGGGGCAGGAGGACCAGGCAGCTGCTTACGACCCCTGCTCCTCCAGGCCCCAACCAGTGGCATGCCGCTAACAGCGGCACACCACACAACCGCTATGGGGCCCCTGAGTAAGTGGTGCCCAGCTCCGCTCCCTGCCACATCACCCATTCAACTTACCGAGATCATAGATGCTGATACAGTTGAAAGCAGTGATGGAAGAGAGCATTATGTGGCTCTCCCTCTCCCATCACTTCCACTCTGCCTCTGACTCAGAGTGAGCAAGCAGTGGAGCTGATGAGATGCTGAAATGCTCTGCAGAAGCCAGAGCAGCAGGGGGACAAGAAGGAGAGATAAGTATTGTTTGTGTGTGTGTGTGTGTGTGTGTGTATGTCTGCTACATGATACTGTATGTGGGGGGACTGCACTATACTGTGTTGTGTGTGTGTCTGCTGCACTATACTGTGTGTGGGGGACTGCATTCCTGTTAATCATAATAGCGACACCACTCTGATTTTAGTAAAAGAAGCTTCTGCACATAACATAATTTTTTTGCTTGAGAATACTGGATGGTTACCCTTCACCCAATGTGTTTCATGCAAAAATACAATATGAAAATTTTCTCAATGCAGATGATTTAATTTTTTTTTTCCTTTTGATCGGGGAATTCAGGTCATTGGCATTCCAGGAACACCAAAGGAGAGATGTCATAGCGGACTTTTTTTTACCTATTGATATCTACCATTAACCCATCCCAGTGCGGTAAATATGATTAGATGTAACTGTTACATAATAATGGTATCCCTGACCATCCCAGCGAGTTGGCATTAGAATCCCTGGATTGTTGATTACCTGAAATCGAATGCAGAGACCCCCCCCCCAAAAAAAAAACTCCCCCTCCCACCAAATTTGTAACTGTGAGTCAAATTCCACCTTTCCCTTAAACCCGCATCCTAATGTTAGACACAGAAGTAAAAAAACAACAAAAACAACAACATAATAAACAGATGTCAATTGACATCACATTATGTGATTCATGGTATTGTCGCTGAGAAAGCCATTCTGGATTTTCTCACGGTGGCTGGGCAGTTTCCCAAACAACCTCTAGAGCCCTCACCGGGTCGTCGATCACCCAGCTTTTCCCGGATAGGTTAAAGCGCAGTATTGCCGGATATTGTAGGCCAAATCTGATGTTTTTGTCAGCCAGCAGCTTACACACCAGGTTGAAGGCCCTGTGTGTGGTCATCACCATGGCCGAATAGACATGGAACATCAGAACTTTGTGCCCTTTGTAAGATAGATGCAGTTTCCTCCTGTAAGCAGTGAATAGATGAATTTTGTCTTGACAGTCAAGGACCTTAAATATCACTGGTCTGTATCTGTCACTGTCTTTTCCCCTAGGCGGACCTTCTCTATGTGATCTCTCAATCGCCATTGAACCCGATGTTAGATGAATGTCCAAGGCTATCGGAAGCCACTCAGATGTTAATTTTAGCAATTCAGAGGGATGTATGGACTCTGGCAGTCCTATCAATTTCAAGTTATTGTGTCTAGATTTGGTTTTCTAAATCGTCCACTTTAGATTGAAGCTCTGTGATGACTTTCTCGTTTCCCTCTAGACGTTCTGCCATCTCCCTGGAAACATCCTCCAAATCAGAGATACGCTGTTTGGTCTCATCCAGGCGAGTGCCCTGATTGTTAACTTGTGATATTATAGAGTCTATTGAGGTTTGAAAGGTGGCAAATCTAGAATCAATTTCAGACATAAGGCGTTCCATAATGGCATTTGCTATTGAATGTGAAGTCTCGCTACAAGTATCAGAGGGAGAT
The DNA here is from genome assembly GCF_032444005.1 of Ranitomeya imitator. Classification (NCBI taxonomy): domain Eukaryota; kingdom Metazoa; phylum Chordata; class Amphibia; order Anura; family Dendrobatidae; genus Ranitomeya; species Ranitomeya imitator. Next base: position 925,303,275 of record NC_091282.1, on the reverse strand, counting down.
TTAGGCGAGGATGAGCCTTGTTGGTTTTTAGAAGAGGCATGGCCTCCTTCAGTTTGTTTTCCCACAAATGTATCCATATCCAGCAACAATGATGATAACATAGAAGGTGGTGAAGTGTCAGTTAAGAAATGTTACAATAGAATCTGCTATGTAACATTTAGCTCCTGTATGGAGCATATAGAGTATGGACCTCTTGCTGCTGACCTTTATTTATAGAGGTTAAATAACCTTGAATCTCAGAGAGGTCAAATATAAACCTCTAAGTTATAAACAAATTAATGTGTCACTGAGTGAGGATTTCACCAGGTTAAACTGCTGCCAAGGTGTTACACCCAGTCCCAGTCCTGTACCTTTGTGGGGCCCCCGTTGTGACTCCCACTCTGTGCTGGCCCCAAGCAAACCCGAGGAAAGGTAATGGGAGCCTAAAGAAAATATTTAGGCCCCTCTCCTACTGAAAAAATTCTACGCAGGTGTGAAAAAGAGGGGGCATAAAGAGGGGGATGCTGTTACACCCAATCCCGATCCTATACCTTTGCGGGGTCCCCATCGGGACTCCTGCTCTGTGCCAGCCCCATGCCATCCTGCTACAGCTTCTGCTTCCCCTTTTCCCCCTGCTTACTGGCGTGCGGCCAGCAGGTTCTTGGATAGAGTGTTAGGTCACGCGTGAGCTCTCCTGGTCTCTTAAAGAGACAGGGCACATTTTTCAAAAAGTACTTCAGACCAATGGCGTGTAAGTAATTACTATTTCAAGCCCCTCCGCCATAGGGAGGGTGACAGAGCAACAAGTATCCTCTGTTGATAGTTACCGGTTTTGGCTAGTGTATGCTTTAGCTTCTGAAGTGTTCTGCCAGTGCTCCGCTTAAGGTACCTTCACACATAACGATATTGTTAACGATATCGTTGCTATTTGTGACGTAGCAACGATATCGTTAATGAAATCGTTATGTGTGACAGCGACCAACGATCAGGCCCCTGCTGGGAGATCGTTGGTCGCTGAATAAAGTCCAGAACTTTATTTCGTCGCTGGACTCCTGCTGACATCGCTGGATCGGCGTGTGTGACACCGATCCAGCGATGTCTTCACTGGTAACCAGGGTAAACATCGGGTAACTAAGCGCAGGGCCGCGCTTAGTAACCCGATGTTTACCCTGGTTACCATGTTAAAAGTAAAAAAAAACAAACAGTACATACTTACCTACCGCTGTCTGTCCTCCAGCGCTGTGCTCTGCTCTCCTCCTGTACTGGCTGTGAGCCGGAAAGCAGAGCGGTGACGTCACCGCTCTGCTTTCCGGCTCACAGCCAGTACAGGAGGAGAGCAGAGAAGCAGAGCGCAGCGCTGGAGGACAGACAGCGGTAGGTAAGTATGTACTGTTTGTTTTTTTTTACTTTTAGCATGGTAACCAGGGTAAACATCGGGTTACTAAGCGCGGCCCTGCGCTTAGTTACCCGATGTTTACCCTGGTTACCGGCATCGTTGGTCGCTGGAGAGCGGTCTGTGTGACAGCTCTCCAGCGACCAAACAGCGACGCTGCAGCGATCCCTATCGTTGTCGGTATCGCTGCAGCGTCGCTAAGTGTGAAGGGGCCGTTACACTGTCTCCGCAGACTATCAGCTACCTGCTACCCAGCTATCATGGATAAAGACCGTTCTGTCTACGCCAGTTCTGTCACATCCTGCCTTTCGGCCATTCGTACCTCTGGACAATGCCAGTACCACCTGTGCCAGCTCCACGACATCTGTTTACTCTGTTTTTCTGTCTATCCCGCTGGGACAGCTGCCACATGTCCGGGGTCTAACTGGAGGTAGCACCCTTGTCCTCCAGGCATTCCATTCTGACCCTGTTTGAGGGGACTTACCACGGGTGCCTGGGGCTCATGTAGTCATGCCCCCTTCGGAGCCACCTGGACCGTGGTCCCGAGGTTCCACAAAATTATCAATAAAAAACGCATATGAACTTCACTACCTGTGCCTCCACTTCCATTCATAACACAAGGGGTTAAAAAATTAATATCAGCTGTCCTCTAGGTTCTGTACTGTTTGTATTCTCTGAGGTAGTCCTCTTGTGACTTCTTAGGCTGAATTTCTTGAGCTCTGTAGAGGGGCCTCAGGGGTTAATCCCTAGTCAGACAGACCATGTGTGCTTTATGGCTTCTATCACCTCTGAGGGGATGGTCAGCAACTTAAGACAATGCAGCTCACAGCCAGAGTATTGTGCAGAGATGCTGCTGAGAGCTGTGAGTGGCAGGGGGATGGCGTATGTTGTATTTAACCCACCCCCTTTTGCCACTGCACTCATCGCCTCCAGCCTTAGATGCAATAACAGCCAGGGCTTCACTGTTTTTTTTTCTTTTCCCCAGCAATTGCTTGCTTGTTATCTCTGGACTGCTTCCCTGTTTTTTACACAATTCAGTAGAATACATGATCCATCTTGGTAATAATCCCATTAAATTAAATCTATCATATCTACCAAGATGGACCTAGACCATAAATGGACAACTGCATGTAGATATACCACACAAACAAGCACCAAAGAATGCAGTCCAAAAAGTCCGATTATGCAAATATAGAAAGAACCTTTATTGATAAAAAGACACAGGTACACAACATGGCAGGCTAAAACAATCCCCCACACAAGCCCACACATACACATCTAATCAAAAGGGACCGGACTGAAGTGCACTGGTATTTCCATGGACAAAGTCCATATGAGACATGAATTTGCTTACAGCATATAAAAACATCATCAGTGTCTATGACCATACAGATGTAAATAAGATATATAATATACATACCACAGTGGTAGATCACAATGCATGTGCACAGCAGTCCCGCCCTCCCCTTCCCTGTTTTTTAATCTAAGAGCAAGGGGTGCAAGTGCCAGAGCATCCCTCTGTCTTCACCACTCACATGCGTACCACGTTACACTGCGTCTCCTGTACCCGGAGCCTACCGAGGAGCATGGAGAGACAGACCTGACAGACATGCTCCCTGTCCTGGTATCCCCCCGCTGATTAATGCTGTTTCTCTGCTCACAAATGGATGGATGGCCACGGATAAGAATAGGCTAGCGGGGAGCTCTGCTAAAAAGCGGCCATTCCTTGGCTCCGCCTCCCGGAAGTCTAAAAATGATATTTTGCCACTTCTTTGTTTTTAAATGGAAATAAGGACTTAATTTAGCATTCTTCTTATTGCCATGGCACTCACATGATGCAGTGGGGCAATTTTATCGGCCAAGAGACCACTATTGATGAGATGGATCATGCTGTTTTCTTTTCTTGAGAAATCTTAATTATGGCTGCTCCTCCATGTGAACCAGTGTCCTTTCTCTTGCGAATCAACCTAATAACACACTGAGCTATTCAGGAATGTGAGAACAGGCTGTTATTTGCAGTCTACAGGAAGAAAAATATTTTTTTCACCACCAATAACAAAATAGTAATAATGCAGTGACATGACAAGTATATACTGAACTAATCATATGCTAAATTGTTTTAAGTAGGAATAGGAGGTCTCACGATATTAAAAAGGACAGTGATGATACCATATGTAAATCGCTGCAGAATATGATAACGCTATATAAGGAAAGCATACTAAAATATAAATCTCTTGTTTCTGAACAAACAAATGTATCAAATATACCTTTAGTGATCCCTGAAAAAGTATATTTATCTCCACTTCAAATTGAACTAGGATTAATTAAACAATTCTTAAAAGCTCTTGATTAAAATTCTGATGCATTTATATATTTGAAATCGAAATCTAAGTTAGTAATTCGAAACTGAAAAAAGCATTTTTATAGGGTCACAAATAAAATCTGTAATAAAAAATCAACAATTTCAGGAATGGATCTATTGCAAAATGCAGCCTGGCTGTTCTTCAAAAGCATCTCCTTCTTTTCTCAGAATTATAAAGGAAAAATTTATAGCGATATAGTGAGTAAGCTATGGGATGCAACATGTCCTTAAAACTTAATTCTTTGGACTCCCACCTGGACTTCTCCCCAGAACATATTGGTGCTATCAGTGACCATTATTGGTAGTGTTTTCATCAGCAGATTAATATGATTAAATGTAGGTAGGAAGACAAGTGTAACCCCAGCATGCTGTCTGACTAATGCTGAACCATAAAGAGAAACATCCCAAAAACAAAATATTCCTGTAAATCATCATCAAAAATGTTCTAGGTATGCTGTATTCCATTTAATTTTGACTAGATAAGTATTATTTTTTTTAATATTTCCATAAAACTTGAAATGCGTATCACAAAATAACCCTGCTTGATGGAAAAAATCTGAAAACATACTCAAATTCAGCACAATTTTTTTTATTTAAATCAAATTAATTTATGCTTTTGTGAAAGAACTTTTTTTGGTTAACTAATCATATGAAAGGATTCAACAATGTGACATTGGTGTGTGTTAGGGTTGGAGATTTGCGCTAAATAAAATTAATAGTAAAGTGCAATTGCAACTCGGGGGCCAACGTGCAGAGATGTTAACCTGCTACTAGTGTGAACAATGACAGGACACACAGCAAGCAATTGCTTGCACCCTCTGAGTTAAACGCCACTCAATGTGAAAAGCACAAGGACTGAACTCGCATGCAGAAACAAGACTGATGCTGTGCAACTGAGCTGTTGCACGTGTAAACAGAAACGGAACAGATGCTCTGCAACTGAGCTGTCACTCGCACACAGAAACGAAAGATATATGGCGCTAGACATGACCCCTTTTAACATCACAGTGGAACATAGCCCGCTTACGGGGTAAAAGGCAAACAGTGGTCACACAGTCAGCAAATGCACTCCACCAACTCCTCTCTGGAGGTGCCAGAATTCTAATGGCTAGATGCCAGCCCTGAATTCACACAGACTATCTCCTCTCTGGAGAACGTTAATTCTAATGGCTTACCGCTAACCCTGAGCACATGCTGGTAAAGACCACACTGGTGCAATGTCCCATACACACATGTAACAAGAATGATACTAGCATGCCAACGTGCACCTCTGAGACCCTTTTTTATGTTTAGCTCAAGTCCAGTCGGACAAGATCTTGCTTGCGGACCTATCCAGCCACATCATCAGAGCAGCTTATGACTGACCACCAATTGAGTCACCGCCACATCAAGTGCATGCTCAGTAGGGTGATTTCTGGACTTAGCCTCCTGAGCGTCTGATCATTGCTGCCTACCGCTGGTTACTATAGACTTGGCTGAGCCAGCAGTAACCAGATGAACAGCACGAGCCAGAACAAAACGCTGGGACCGACGTCTATGCTCAGTAGCACCAGCAGCAGCCAAAGCTGCAGATGTTGTACAACAACAAATGTAACTCTCAATGTAATTCATGTAGCCCTCCCCCTTGTTACCCGGGGTCATGCTGACCTTTATTTCCCATGTACCCAGATCATGTTGTGGCTGACTATTGAGAACATATATTATAAGAAGTATAGCCTCCTTGAAGAGGAGACTACCAGACTACAGCGTCATAAGAATAAATTCTAGCAATTCTAGCAATTAAAGGCAAAACATTAACCCTTCTATGTCACAGACAAGGCTTAGAATTTACCCTGTGCAGCGGGAGAATCCTGGCGCTTAACAGAGTGGGTCTGATAACTGGCACCCTTTCCAATCAGCTTGTATCTATTTATACACCTACATTGATATCGGACTTATGAAATTACATTTTTTTTAACATGAACAGAAAATATTAAAATAATCTAGGAAATATATATATATATATATATATACAGTTAGGGCCAGAAATATTTGGACAGTGACACAATTTTCGCGAAATGGGCTCTGCATGCCACCACATTGGATTTGAAATGAAACCTCTACAACAGATTTCAAGTGCAGATTGTAACGTTTAATTTGAAGGGTTGAACAAAAATATCTGATAGAAAATGTAGGAATTGTACACATTTCTTTACAAACACTCCACATTTTAGGAGGTCAAAAGTAATTGGACAAATAAACATAACCCAAACAAAATATTTTTATTTTCAATATTTTGTTGCAAATCCTTTGGAGGCAATCACTGCCTTAAGTCTGGAACCCATGGACATCACCAAACGCTGGGTTTCCTCCTTCTTAATGCTTTGCCAGGCCTTTACAGCCGCAGCCTTCAGGTCTTGCTTGTTTGTGGGTCTTTCCGTCTTAAGTCTGGATTTGAGCAAGTGAAATGCATGCTCAATTGGGTTTAGATCTGGAGATTGACTTGGCCATTGCAGAATGTTCCACTTTTTGGCACTCATGAACTCCTGGGTAGCTTTGGCTGTATGCTTGGGGTCATTGTCCATCTTTTCTATGAAGCGCCGTCCAATCAACTTTGCAGCATTTTGCTGAATCTGGGCTGAAAGTATATCCCGGTACACTTCAGAATTCATCCGGCTACTCTTGTCTGCTCTTATGTCATCAATAAACACAAGTGACCCAGTGCCAGTGAAAGCCATGCATGCCCATGCCATCACATTGCCTCCACCATGTTTTACAGAGGATGTGGTGTGCCTTGGATCATGTGCCGTTCCCTTTCTTCTCCAAACTTTTTTCTTCCCATCATTCTGGTACAGGTTGATCTTTGTCTCATCTGTCCATAGAATACTTTTCCAGAACTGAGCTGGCTTCTTGAGGTGTTTTTCTGCAAATTTAACTCTGGCCTGTCTATTTTTGGTATTGATGAATGGTTTGCATCTAGATGTGAACCCTTTGTATTTACTGTCATGGAGTCTTCTCTTTACTGTTGACTTAAAGACAGATACACCTACTTCACTGAGAGTGTTCTGGACTTCAGTTGATGTTGTGAATGGGTTCTTCTTCACCAAATTAAGTATGCGGCGATCATCCACCACTGTTGTCATCCGTGGACGCCCAGGCCTTTTTGAGTTCCCAAGCTCACCAGTCAATTCCTGTTTTCTCAGAATGTACCCAACTGTTGATTTTGCTACTCCAAGCATGTCTGCTATCTCTCTGATGGATTTTTTCTTTTTTTTCAGCCTCAGGATGTTCTGCTTCACCTCAATTGAGAGTTCCTTTGACCGCATGTTGTCTGCTCACAGCAACAGCTTCCAAATGCAAAACCACACACCTGGAATCCACCCCTGACCTTTTAACTACTTCATTGATTACAGGTTAACGAGGGAGATGCCTTCAGAGTTAATTGCAGCCCTTAGAGTCCATTGTCCAATTACTTTTGGTCCCTTGAAAAAGAGGACGCTATGCATTACAGAGCTATGATTCCTAAACCCTTTCTCCGATTTGGATGTGGAAACTATCATATTGCAGCTGGGAGTGTGCACTTTCAGTCCATATTATATATATAATTGTATTTCTGAACATGTTTTTGTAAACAGCTAAAATAACAAAACTTGTGTCACTGTCCAAATATTTCTGGCCCTAACTGTATATATATATATATATATATATATATACAGTGGGGCAAAAAAGTATTTAGTCAGTCAGCAATAGTGCAAGTTCCACCACTTAAAAAGATGAGAGGCGTCTGTAATTTACATCATAGGTAGACCTCAACTATGGGAGACAAACTGAGAAAAAAAAAATCCAGAAAATCACATTGTCTGTTTTTTTAACAATTTATTTGCATATTATGGTGGAAAATAAGTATTTGGTCAGAAACAAAATTTCATCTCAATACTTTGTAATATATCCTTTGTTGGCAATGACAGAGGTCAAACGTTTTCTGTAAGTCTTCACAAGGTTGCCACACACTGATGTTGGTATGTTGGCCCATTCCTCCATGCAGATCTCCTCTAGAGCAGTGATGTTTTTGGCTTTTCGCTTGGCAACACGGACTTTCAACTCCCTCCAAATGTTTTCTATAGGGTTGAGATCTGGAGACTGGCTAGGCCACTCCAGGACCTTGAAATGCTTTTTACGAAGCCACTCCTTCGTTGCCCTGGCTGTGTGCTTTGGATCATTGTCATGTTGAAAGACCCAACCACGTTTCATCTTCAATGCCCTTGCTGATGGAAGGAGGTTTGCACTCAAAATCTCACGATACATGGCCCCATTCATTCTTTCATGTACCCGGATCAGTCGTCCTGGCCCCTTTGCAGAGAAACAGCCCCAAAGCATGATGTTTCCACCACCATGCTTTACAGTAGGTATGGTGTTTGATGGATGCAACTCAGTATTCTTTTTCCTCCAAACACGACAAGTTGTGTTTCTACCAAACAGTTCCAGTTTGGTTTCATCAGACCATAGGACATTCTCCCAAAACTCCTCTGGATCATCCAAATGCTCTCTAGCAAACTTCAGACGGGCCCGGACATGTACTGGCTTAAGCAGTGGGACACGTCTGGCACTGCAGGATCTGAGTCCATGGTGGCGTAGTGTGTTACTTATGGTAGGCCTTGTTACATTGTTTCCAGCTCTCTGCAGTTCATTCACTAGGTCCCCCCGCGTGGTTCTGGGATTTTTGCTTACCGGTCTTGTGATCATTCTGACCCCACGGGGTGGGATTTTGTGTGGAGCCCCGGATCGAGGGAGATTATCAGTGGTCTTGTATGTCTTCCATTTTCTAATTATTGCTCCCACTGTTGATTTCTTCACTCCAAGCTGGTTGGCTATTGCAGATTCAGTCTTCCCAGCCTGGTGCAGGGCTACAATTTTGTTTCTGGTGTCCTTTGACAGCTCTATGGTCTTCACCATAGTGGAGTTTGGAGTCAGACTGTTTGAGGGTGTGCACAGGTGTCTTTTTATACTGATAACAAGTTTAAACAGGTGCCATTACTACAGGTAATGAGTGGAGGAAAGAGGAGACTCTTAAAGAAGAAGTTACAGGTCTGTGAGAGCCAGAAATCTTGATTGTTTGTTTCTGACCAAATACTTATTTTCCACCATAATATGCAAATAAAATGTTAAAAAAACAGACAATGTGATTTTCTGGATTTTTTTTCTCAGTTTGTCTCCCATAGTTGAGGTCTACCTATGATGTAAATTACAGACGCCTCTCATCTTTTTAAATGGTGGAACTTGCACTATTGCTGACTGACTAAATACTTTTTTGCCCCACTGTATATATATATATACCATGTCAGACAGTAAATAAAAAATAAATAAATTTGAGAGTCCTCGTTGGTTGATATCTTTTAGTTGCTAACTGAAAAGATGGTAACAAACTGCAAGCTTTCAAGACAATAAAGGTCTCTTCATTAGACATAGAATAACACAAAATCTTAAGAGACCCAAATTTATATACAATAGTGCACAGGAATAATGCAATAGATTAGACAAGTGACAAAAAGCAGAAGTATCAATGATAGACCGGGAGAAAAAGTCTTAGCAATAATATTGGAGCAGTTCATCCATAAAGAGTGTGAAAGTTTTATTCTCCCATGATTGAGGTCTGGCCCATGGTTTTGATGCCGCTAAGTAGGTCTGAGGAGCCCATTCATTAGTTGATGTAGATAGATATAAATCAATGTGACACATTCATTCTTGTACTGAGTTTGTCAAAGTTGTCATAAGCTTGTACTTCAAAATTTTTCTTTCTCTGAGATTTGAAGTTACCTTTTAATTCAAGTAATTTCATGTTCATGGTGCTGTGATCAGGGATACAAACATGTTCTGCCACAGTACATCTATTACTTTTTCTTTTGTTGTGTGGCAATAAGAATTCATCACTGTTCTAAGTTTTTGCCCTGTCTCCCTACATACAGACTCCTAGTTGGACATTTGGTGCATATAATAAAATGCGCTACATTAGATATGATGCAGCTGAAATCACCTGGGAACTTGTGGTTCTGATGCAAGTTGGGGATCTTTATCTTGTACTTTGTCATTATAAATGTTGTGTTACATTATGCCTGATGAAGAGAGCTGAATAGTTTCGAAAGCTTGCAATTTGTCACCATCATTTTAGTTATCAAATAAAAGGTATCAACCTATGAGAACTCTAAATTTTAATATTTTCCTAAAATAATCTGGTAACATATTGTGCTTAGCAAACAGTAGGTCATCTATTTTCTGCAGTATTTCTCACAATATGACCAGCTTCTTAAAATAACACACTGTGAGTCATAGATATAACACCTAGCCCACAGTTCTTTGAAAATTAACAATATGGATGATACAAAACTGCAAATTTATTATGTTTCAAATATATTTATCCTAAGCTAACTTATATTAGTCTAGAATACAATAAAGCAAGTAAAAAAGTACTTTTTTCAGAAACATTGAGTCTATAATACAGCAGGCCTTCTTGAGTTAACTCCAGTTTTAACCTTAATAACCAGGACACTGTTTTAATTGTGACTGTGAGTCAATTTATGAGGTAATATCTCTGGAACACTTCAACAGATCCCAGTGATTCTGACAAAGTTTTTTCAAGACATACTGTTAGGAGTCGAGTTTCCTCTGCTGCACAGGGGGAATCTCGATCCATCTCCGCTGCGGTCTCCCATTCTCCTCCAGCCGCAGTGGAGTCTGCTCAGCAGGGACGTCGATCCCAGCGTCTCGCTCAGTCTGACTCTGTGAGAAGAGTTACTGCTGCTTCTCCAGCTTCTGCCTTTAAAGCCTATACTGGTCAACAGCGAGCGGACTTCTCTGGGACTAAGTCCTTATCTGCACACACTGAGCATGCCCAGGGCAAGATCTCCCGTTGGAGATCGAGGGTCATGTGCTCAGGCTCTGCGGCACATTCCATTGGTCCTCTTGGCAGGTCTTGGAAGGGCAAAAGTTCTATAGCCACTTCCTGTGCTGCAGCTATATAAACTGCGCATGACCGCACGGCCATGCGCTAGTATCAAGTCATATGTGCTTTGCGCCAGTGTGGTTATCATAAGTGTGTTCAGGGACCCGGCTGAAATAAGCCCCTAGAATACCGGCACCTCCGGTGAGGAGATTGTATGAGTGTGCTCAGGGACCCGGCTGAAATAAGCCCCTAGAATACCGGCTTCTCCGGTGAGGAGATTGCGTGTTGCTTAACCACAGACTGCTATCAGCTTGGCAGTAAGCTTGTGCTCCTGTGAGGCTAACAGGGCGCAGTGCTTTCCTCTCGCGGCTGCTCTGTGAGGTAACAGAGCTAGTCTACACCGCCATATTGTGCCACCATTCACTAGCAGCAGGTTCTTCCTGCACGGTGGACCCCGGGCTGCGAACGCACCATTAATAATAAATATCTATTTCTACTCGGTGCGTTCCGCTAGCCCTAACATAATACTAGCGCCAGGGTCTGGCTAGTAAATGGCGGACGGTCAGCGTCTACAGCAGTACATCCAGCAGCTGGAGGGTAGGTTGGCGGCTCTCGAGCGCACAACCTCAGCTGTGGACGTTACTGCTGTCGCTGTTCAGGCTGCAAGTGCAGCTGCAGCCAGTTTGTCCGCTGCCACCCCTGCTCCGACCTTATCCCGTCTCCCGCTTCCAGACAAGTTTGCTGGTGACAGTAAGCTATGTCGAGGATTCGTGAGCCAGTGCTCCATACATCTCGAGCTGCTGGCTGCACGTTTTCCTACGGAACGGGCGAAAGTGGGATTCATTATATCTCTCTTGTCGGGCAGGGCGTTGGAGTGGGCAACGCCGCTTTGGGAACGTGGTGATCGTGTGGTACAGAGTGCTCCTATCTTCCTGGACGCTCTGAGGCAGGTCTTTCTTGGACCCCGTGTCACCCACGATACCGCGCTCCAATTGTTGGCAATTACTCAGGCTTCGTCCATGGTCAGCCAGTTTGCCATCCTATTCCGGACTCTAGCTTCTGAGCTGGAATGGCCGGATAAAGTCCTTATTCCGGTGTTCTGGAAAGGACTGGCAGATCATGTGAAGGACGCCTTGGCCACCAGGGAGATTCCCGCCACACTGGAGGAGCTTATTACTATAGCTACCCGCATCGATCTCCGTTTTAACGAGCGGAGGTTGGAGCGGACCCAGTGTAGGCAGAGGTTTCGGCTGGCTCCCACCTTTGCCAAACCTCTAGAATCTCCTGTTATGGCGTCCGACTCCCATGAGGCCATGGAGGTTTCTCGAGCGGGACCTAGGTCTCAGACCGTTCGAGTACCTGTGGTATGTAAAAATTGCCAGCAACCGGGACATTACGCAAATAAATGTCCACGGCGGTCGGGAAAACGATCGCGTCTAGTGTCCATTGGAGGAGGTTCACTGGACACTGCGGCATTTTCCTCAAAATTGTCCTTTAAAGGGACAATCCTGTTAGGCACATCCACTCTTACAGTAGAGCTTTGTGTGGATTCAGGAGCAGAGGGAAATTTTATGTCTTCTGCTTTTGCTCTGCGCCACGCAATACCTCTGGTTATGCTTGCCAAACCAGTAACCGTTAGAGTGGTGAATGGGTCGACACTTCCATTACAGATCACACATCAGACTGTCCCTTTCACGTTAGCCATGTCCCCATCCCACCAGGAGATTATTTCCCTTCTTGTCCTTCCCGAGGGAACGGATGAGATTCTGCTGGGAATACCCTGGCTCCATTTCCACTACCCACATATTGAGTGGACCTCTGGGAGGATATTGGGTTGGAGTGAATCCTGTAAGGGCAGATGTGTGAAAGAGTGCGTTGAGGTTTCCACCACTGAGATACCCGCAGATCTCTCTACTCTCCCCAAATACTATTGGTCTTATGCAGACGTCTTCTCCAAAAAGGCCGCGGAGACCCTTCCGCCTCACCGTCCCTATGACTGTCCTATAGATCTCTTGCCTGGAGCAGAACCTCCTCGGGGACGTGTCTATCCCCTCTCTCTCCCGGAGACGGAGGCTATGTCCCAATACATCCAGGAGAATTTGGCAAGAGGATTTATTAGGAAGTCAGTGTCACCAGCAGGGGCAGGGTTCTTCTTCGTACAGAAGAAGAATGGAGAATTGCGTCCTTGCATAGACTACAGGGGTCTTAACGCCATCACCGTTAAGAATAAGTACCCGCTGCCCCTGATTTCTGAGCTTTTTGATAGGCTACGGGGAGCTAAGGTATTTACCAAATTAGACCTGCGGGGAGCTTATAACCTGATTCGCATTCGTGAGGGGGACGAATGGAAGACGGCGTTTAACACCAGAGATGGGCACTATGAGTATCTGGTGATGCCCTTCGGGCTCTGTAACGCCCCAGCCGTTTTCCAAGACTTTGTCAACGACATCTTCCGGGATATGCTTTCCACCTCGGTCGTAGTCTATCTGGATGATATTCTCATCTTCTCTCCAGATATTGACTCCCACCGGAGAGATGTTGGCAGAGTCTTCGACCTCTTACGGGCAAACTCTCTTTACGCAAAGTTGGAGAAGTGTGTGTTTGAGCAGGAGTCCTTACCTTTCCTGGGCTATATCATCTCTGCCCAGGGATTGGCTATGGATCCTGCCAAACTACAGGCTGTGATGGACTGGCAAGAACCTCATTCACTTAAAGCGGTGCAGCGCTTTATGGGGTTCATTAATTATTACCGCCAGTTCATTCCCCATTTCTCAACTTTGGTAGCTCCCTTGGTAGCCCTCACCAAGAAGGGAGCAAATCCCAAAGTGTGGTCTGAAGAGGTCTCCAGGGCCTTTTCTTCTACTAAGTCTCATTTTGCTAGCGCTCCCATCCTACATCGTCCCGATGTCGGTAAGCCGTTTATAATGGAGGTGGATGCCTCTTCCGTTGGTGCTGGAGCAGTCCTCTTCCAAAAGGATGCTCAAGGTCGGAAGCATCCGTGCTTCTTCTTCTCCAAGACCTTCACACCAGCGGAGAGGAATTATTCCATCGGGGACAGGGAGTTGCTAGCGATGAAATTGGCTTTCTCTGAGTGGAGACATCTCTTGGAGGGGGCTCGTTTTCCCTTTCAAGTATAAACAGACCACAAAAATTTGCTATATTTGCAAACAGCCCAGCGGCTAAATTCTCGCCAGGCCAGATGGTCTTTATTCTTCTCCCGATTCCACTTCACCCTCCATTATGTTGCTGGGGAGAAGAACATTCGAGCTGATGCTCTTTCTCGCTCTGTTGTGTCATCTGAGGAGGAGGAAGGAGAGCCTCAGCTTATTGTTCCTTCTGAGAGCTTGAGAACCGTGGCTCCGGTGTCGCTTGAGTCTGTGCCTCCGGGCAAGACTTTTGTGCCCATAAATTTGCGACCGGAGGTTCTCTCTTGGGCTCATTCCTCCAGGGTGGGTGGACACTTTGGGACAAAAAGGACATCTGAGCTGCTCGCGAGGACGTACTGGTGGCCGCATATGCTGCGAGATGTCAGAGATTACGTTCTGGCGTGTGTCTCATGCGCCAAAAATAAGTCTCCTCGACAACGGCCGTCTGGGTTACTCTATCCCTTGCCGGTGGCAGACAGGCCCTGGGAGATGGTCGGGATGGACTTTGTAGTGGGTTTGCCCAAGTCTCGCGGCTGTACCGTCATTTGGGTTATTACCGATCATTTCTCGAAAATGGTGCACTTGGTGCCGCTCCCACGGTTACCTTCTGCACGGGCCTTGGCAGCGTTGTTCATAAGACACATCTTCCGCCTACACGGCATGCCAGACAAAATTGTCAGTGACCGGGGTCCCCAGTTTGCGTCTCGGTTCTGGAGAGAGCTTTGTCGTCTTCTCAGCATTGAGTTAAATCTCTCTTCCGCATATCATCCCGAGACGAATGGGTTGGTAGAGAGGGCCAATCAGACTCTGGTCACATATCTACGACATTTTGTTTCTGCCAGGCAGGATGACTGGGCATCTTTATTACCATGGGCAGAGTTCGCCCTTAATAACGCTGTAGCCGACTCCACCGGTCAGACTCCTTTCCTCCTTAATTACGGCCAGCATCCGCGGGTTCCTGTGCCTATGCCCGTGTCCTCTGCTGACTCCAGGGTGGCAGACTGGGCAGTGGAGGCACGGGACATTTGGGACCGCACTCAGGATGCCATTCGGGCCTCGAAGGAGAGAATGAGGTCCTCCGCCGATGCACATCGGCGCCCTGCCCCGACCTTTGCTCCTGGCGACTTGGTGTGGCTCTCCGCCCGTAATATCAGGCTGCGAGTTGAGTCCACTAAATTTGCTCCTCGCTACTTGGGCCCATTCAAGGTCCTCGAGCAGGTTAATCCTGTGGTCTATCGTTTGGCCCTTCCGCCACACCTGGGTATCACCGACACCTTTCATGTGTCCCTCTTGAAACCCGTGTATATGTCCCGGTTCTCCGAGTCATCTGCTGGGACATTGGGTTCGTCTTCGGACGATTATGAGGTGAACGCTATTTTGGGGTGCAAGGTGGTGCGTGGTAAAAAATTTTATTTGGTGGACTGGAAGGGTTATGGTCCCGAGGACAGGTCCTGGGAGCCTGTTGAGCACATTCGGGCTCCGCAGCTCATTGCTGCCTTCGAACGTAGCGAGGCCCAAGGAGGGGGGGGCCCTAGGAGGGGGGGTAATGTTAGGAGTCGAGTTTCCTCTGCTGCACAGGGGGAATCTCGATCCATCTCCGCTGCGGTCTCCCATTCTCCTCCAGCCGCAGTGGAGTCTGCTCAGCAGGGACGTCGATCCCAGTGTCTCGCTCAGTCTGACTCTGTGAGAAGAGTTACTGCTGCTTCTCCAGCTTCTGCCTTTAAAGCCTATACTGGTCAACAGCGAGCGGACTTCTCTGGGACTAAGTCCTTATCTGCACACACTGAGCATGCCCAGGGCAAGATCTCCCGTTGGAGATCGAGGGTCATGTGCTCAGGCTCTGCGGCACATTCCATTGGTCCTCTTGGCAGGTCTTGGAAGGGCAAAAGTTCTATAGCCACTTCCTGTGCTGCAGCTATATAAACTGCGTATGACCGCACGGCCATGCGCTAGTATCAAGTCATATGTGCTTTGCGCCAGTGTGGTTATCATAAGTGTGTTCAGGGACCCGGCTGAAATAAGCCCCTAGAATACCGGCACCTCCGGTGAGGAGATTGTATGAGTGTGTTCAGGGACCCGGCTGAAATAAGCCCCTAGAATACCGGCTTCTCCGGTGAGGAGATTGCGTCTTGCTTAACCACAGACTGCTATCAGCTTGGCAGTTAGCTTGTGCTCCTGTGAGGCTAACAGGGCGCAGTGCTTTCCTCTCGCGGCTGCTCTGTGAGGTAACAGAGCTAGTCTACACCGCCATATTGTGCCACCATTCACTAGCAGCAGGTTCTTCCTGCACGGTGGACCCCGGGCTGCGAACGCACCATTAATAATAAATATCTATTTCTACTCGGTGCGTTCCGCTAGCCCTAACACATACTGTACTTCATGATAGTGGTTAGATTTGTTTCATATGTCTTGCATTTATATGTGAAAATATCAGAAATTTGGCAAAAATTAGAACATTTAGTAATATCAAACTTTTAATTTTTATGTCTTTAAACCAGAGAGTTGTCTCAAAGAAAAGTTAATAAATAACATTCACCACACATCTTCTTCATCATTTTTTAAATATAATTTCTGTTTTTTAAGCAGTCAGAAGAGTTAAAAGTCGAAAAGCAATTTCTAATTTTTCCAACAAAATTTACAAAACCATTTTTTAGGGACCACATTACATTTTAAGTGACTTTGGGGGGCCTATGTGACAGACAATAACCAAAAGTGACACCACGCTGCAAACTGCACCCCTCAAAGACCTCAAAACCACATTCAAGAAGTTTATTAACCATTCAGGTGCTTCACAGGAACTAAAGCATTTTACTTTTTTCCCCCAAATTTTACTTTAACCCTATTTTTTTATTTTCACAAGGGTAACAGAAGATATTGGACTCTATAATTTGTTATGCAATTTCTCCTGAGTATGCCGATGCCCCATATGTAAGGAAGGAAAAGTATGGCTGAATAGGGTGCTCAAACCAAGACAGACACTTGTTTTAGATAGAAAAGAAACTTCTTTACTTGGTCATTATCACCTCACAAAGCTTTTCAGCGGTGAATCCACTGGAAGCGGGGATGGCGAATGGTGCACGATAAGCACCGCATGGCAGGTTAGTGCACTTTGTTCTTAACCTCCTTCACTTCACCACTGGGTATCACAACAGGAGCGCCACTCCTCTACTATTTTGATACCCCATATGTCGGTGAAAAATACTGCTAGGCTCAGAAGGGAAGGAGCACCATTTGACTTTTTGAACGCAACAATGCCTGAAATAGAGAGTGAACACCATGTCATGTCTGGAAAGCCCCTGATGTACCAAAAAAGTTTAATCATCCCACAAGTGATATAATTTTGTAAACTGGGCTCCTCAATGAATGTATTTAAAAGTGTGGTGAGCACCTTGTTTATACGTTTATAACGTAGAGACGTGAAAATAAAATAAACTACAAAAATAAAAATGTAATTATAGCCCAAATGTTTTTATTTTTTAAAAGGGTAACAGGAGAAACTGGACCCCAAATGCTTTTGAGCAATTTCTCCTGAAGATGCCAATAGCCAATATAGGGGGGAAAATTACTGTTTGTGTGTATGGCAGAGCTTGGAAAGGAAGAAGTGACATTTTGGATAGCAGACTTTGATGGAATCATCTGCTGGTAACATCTTGCATTTGGAGAGCCCCTGATGTGCCTAAACAGTGGTAACCCCCATAAGTGACCCCATTTTGGAAACTCCACCCCTGAAGGATGTTATGTAGAGGTACAGTGAGCCTTTTGAACACACATGTACTACACAGAATTTTATAACATTATGTCTCTTCAGAGAGGAAGAGAACTAGAACTCTAGTGCCACCTATTGGAAGTAGCAATCCTAACAGTCAATGTCGACCCTTTACCTAGCCTTGTCACATGAGTTAGGATAATAGCCAAACCAGAATCTCAATTTGCAGACACTGTGTTTCGGGGTACTGCCCCTCGTCAGTGCAAAGTGGAGATCTGGTTTGTCTGATTGAGAGGCGTCTAACCGGGATCCAAGAAGTATCATTTCTCCTTGTGGAGAGTGACATGATAAGCATGTCGAGGTGAGGAGACTTAAAGCTGCAATGACTGTTAGGATTGCTACTTCCAATAGGTGGCACTAGAGTTCTAGTTCTCTTCCTCTCTGAAGAGACAATTTGCATTGTGGTTTTAAGTCTCCTCACCTCGACATGCTTATCATGTCACTCTCCACAAGGAGAAACGATACTTCTTGGATAACATTATGTCATAATTGATTATTTTCTTTTTTTTTCAGAGAAATGTTTTAGCACTAAATTTTTAATTTTAACACTGGATAATAGGTGAAGACAGACCACATAATTTGCTACACAATTTCTTCTGAACGCGATGATACCCCATATGTGTTTAAAATTTTTGTTTGGGCACAGGTTCCTGAAGACCTGAAAGAAGAGTGTGCCATAGAGTCTGTGCATGATGAAATTAAGAAGGCCGTGGAAGCCTGTAAGGTGTACTGGTCCCTAGAAGCTAAACAGCTGGTGGTTCTGTCCACATCCGAAGTCACTGTGGATCAGATGGCTATCCTGAGGGACATGCACTTGAGGTGTGTTCGCATCAAGCGGTTAATCCGGTTAAAGAACGAAGAAGCTGCTAGGTGGCTGGGGCTTATGAGGAAAGCTCGAAGTCTACTGGAAGATGTACAGGTACCTAGTGCTCTGCTGAGAGAAGTCATCTGGAAAAATGGACAACTCATGCAGGAATTGGTGGATAAGTCTGGAATAGCGAAGACAAGATACCCAGGGAAAAGGGTATTCTTCCATTCCTCATGGTGGGGACAGGAGAAAGTCTTGGCAATATGCGTATTCTTCTCATATATAGGGTGTCTCACCCCAAAGAAGTACAGCACCTAAGGCTGGAAAGAGCGAGAATTGGGAAACAGTGTCACTTCTAAAGATGGAACTTATCTTTAAATCTTGGTAACAAATGAAGAAGGGGTCCTCCCAGTAATAGACGGGCCACAGCAGAAGCTAGAGTCAAGTCGTGGAACAGGTCTCTAGGCGATAAACGAAAGATGCCAACTGACAGCTTTCCAGAGACGTCCTAAGGATAATGGGCATAATAGGTTGAGGGGTAGTGAATCCCCTGTTAAACCAATGCTGATGGTCCTAGACATGAGGCCTAATGGTGTTTATAACAATACCGAGCCAGTCCTGACCACAGATACAGAGGCAAGTGAACCCCACTGCTGTATTGACAGCAGGGGCGGGGGAGGTCTTACTGAGTTGCAACTCTGGATTGTGAGAGGACAAGGTCTGAGGCCACATTTGTCACAAAAAGGAAGTTGGGGACAGTGACGGACAGTGACGGACAGTAGGTCTTAAGGAATCAGGTGACGATGAGGGATCATGTTCCAGGAACCAATGCTCATAGTAGATGGAGAGGGTCCTCTCGGCTGATATGTCGAGATGACAGGGAAGCCTTTTCTCTGGGCCCTGGATTGTGGTTATGTGTTTATCCCCACTGGTTTGAAGAGAGGGGCAGTGTATGTGATGTATCAAGTAGTGCATTGAGAGACAGGTATGTATCGCACAGACAGACGTCTGCTGCGATCTGATTCTAGGACAGGTGGCAGGATCTTGTTGTCCTACAAACCTGTATATTCCAGGGGGTGTGTTCCTGTGATGTCAGAAAGGTACCTATATATATGCTTCCTGGTTGCACCACATGGGGGAGATGGCTATGTGTGAGACTGGAGCTGGCTGGAGCACCTTTGTGTCCAGGAAGCACTAAGCGTCCAGGCTACTGACAGGACCTATATGAAGCCAGGCTGGGAAAACTGAGGATCTGTTAGGCAGGTTACCCAGAGCATGAGAAACTGTGTGTGTTGGCTCCAGACCGAGCCAGAATACTGGACACTAACCAAGCCTGTGCAACACAGGCCTGACGGAGCAGAGCCCTGTTATGGACATTGTTGTTTTGTTTTGCCTGAAGTAAAGGCTATTTACTGTCTGTTTGTGCTTCTGGGGTTTATGAAGCAATAAACCCACATGAATTTTTAAAGGAAGACATTCTTGCTGTACGTTTTATCACTGCCAAGTGAGTGTACTTCAACCCGCTCAGTGATCATTACTTCGCAACGTGTACAAAAATATTTAGTTAATTGTTGTTCTAATCTATTTGCCATGTACAGTAGTGTCATTTTTTCCTCTTTAGTGAATATTGGAACAGTAACTTATTGGGTTTTGTGCTTTTCTTTGAATCATGAACAAATGTTTAGCCTATTTTTGTCTAGAACATCTCTATACACTATATACAGTAATCTGTACGGCATTATTATTGCGGAGAAGTAATATTTGCAGAATGTCAGATATTATATTATACTGTTGATTAACCTCTATTGTATAGGCCCGTTTTCTTGTAAACTGCTGTGCTTCTTAGATATTCATATTCGTTTAAATGTAAGGACAACTTCCCACAGAGAAGGCTGCTGTTACAGGGACAGATGCTTGTTGTTCTAATTGTTGAGGGAATGTCAACACTGAATGCAGCAAGGTGCTGGAGCACTGATACACCGTATCTTGCCGTGACATTATCATTGGATTCTAATTCTCTCAGAACTCTTTGGCAGTTTACATGGTTATCATTGTGTTTCAGGACTGTCCCATTCATTGCTGCCTCTCCTCCACACAAATTATTTTCCAGTGACTTTGGATGAAACATTGACTGCAAAGTAGTAATTCAAGTGTTTATCAATACATACAAATAAGTAATTTTAAAACTAATTGGTTTGAATATATTTCTGGCCAATTAACTAACTGTTTGATCGAACAGCTAAACTGTTATTGATTTCTCTTATAACTGGTATAGATTTCTTCCCCTTCCTTCATAATACCTTAGTTGTTTACAGCCAGTGGATCTGACTGAGCCATGAGAAATGCATATGTAAGGTGAGAGTCATATTTAAAGCTGTCTGATGGTCAGTGTTTATTGCATTCCAGATATAAACATTTATCAATACCACAGACTGCCTTCTCTCTTTTAGGAAAGAGAAACCCAAAGAAAAATGAACACTAGAGCAAGTTAAATATCTTAAAATTTATTACCAAGCATAAAAATAAAAATAATAAAAATCCTTACATATTGATAAAGACAAAGAACAATTAAAAATGAGAGACGAGACGACATCAAAGTGCCAAACCAAGGCAGGCGGTATAGAGAAAATTGACACAAATATGCAATAGTGAGCTAACCAATCAAATTGTATCTATATCTCAAATACTATTAAGTGTATCACTGTGTTGTGATTAATCTAAGGTATAATCATTATGTTACAAGTTATATATGTCAATCATTGAATATACATTGATAGTGAAAATGTCATATCTATATTGATATCATTTCTGCATATATATCCTTTTCAACAATACGTGTGTATAGAAAAATATGGTGAGGGCTCAACTAACTTATCAAATCACAGAGGAGTTGAAAAATAAATTAAATTAAAGTGCATAGTGCATTAATATAATAAGATGCATAGTGCAGTAATGCAATCTGCCGTATGGCAAATAATAAGCTTGAATCATACATAATCCTCCAAGTGAGGGCTAAAGGGAATGTACCCATTAGTTAGGACACATAATATTAACAAAGGCCCAGCAGCTAGAAAAATCAACTCCATATATAGATGGGAAAACAAAAGTGTGAGCATCTATAACCAACCTGCTATTGGTGTGGAATGAGGAGGACCCCAACACGCGTTTCACACACTGCTTCTTCGTGGGGCGTAGTAGAGGAAATAGGGGGATTAGTGAATATTAGTATTTAGTAATAGTTATGTTGGAATTAATTTTACTTCAAGTTTTAGCCATACAATGTAAATTAGGACAAACATGGAAGCTTCAAGCTCCTTGATATTGTCTTAAAATACATGGGTCATGTTAAATATATGGAGAAATTATCAATGCCTCAACCGGTGTAATAAAAAAAGTTAAAAATTAATATTAATGTTGTGTTCATATTTATCCATTGCATTCGGCTAAGACTTTCAGCCTGCAGAACCCATAATAAAATAACTTTTTTACCATCTACTTCCAGGAGTTGATCCAGGGCTTGATTACAATGCTACATGAAACTTTGTGACTGCATGCCCTATGTCAAGACCTACATTTATATGGTGCAAAAGAGACAGGAACAATCCCATTGCAAATAATAAGATCAATTCCTCCATCAGTTTCTGTCCAAGTTTTTCCTAAATGCCGGATGGAAAGGAAGATGCAGGACTTGACGTATGTGGATCCAGTCTTACACAATATATTACGATCTCATAACTTTCGCTGCCGCTCATGCCAATTCTCTGAAGAAAAAGCACAGTGTTAGGGCTGACGGAACGCACTGAGTAAATATAGATGTTATTATTGGTGCGTTCACAGCCTGGGGTCCACTGTGCAGGAGGAGAACCTGCTGCTAGCAAATGGTACTATATGGCAGTATAAGCGAGCTCTGTTACTTCACAGAGTCGCTGTGATAGAAAACCACTGTGTCCTGTTAAGCTCACAGGAGTGCACAGCTAACTGCTGAGCTGATAGCAGTCAGTGGTCATGCAGTCAGATAAGCACACAAACAATTCCTCACTGGAGGTGCCGGTATACTAGTGGCTTATTTCAGCCGGGCCCTGAGTACAAGCATACATGACCACACAGTGGCGCAAAGCTCATAACAAAGATTGATACTAGCGCGTGGCTGTGCGGCCATGCAAACCTTTTATAGTTGCAGCAAATTCAGGACCTTCCTAGTGGACCAATGGGAGTTGCTTCAGGACCTCAGCGTGTGACCCCTTACCTCCAATGAGAGGTCTTCCTTTGGGCATGCTCAGGAGGGAGAAAGCAGGACTTGGTCCCAGAAGCGAGTCCTCGCCGCTGACCAGTACTAGCTATAATGGCAGAGCCTGGAACAACAGCAGTAGCCAGATGCAGAGTATCTGCCTGAGCCAGACGCTGGGACCGACGTCTCCACTGAGCAGGCTCCACTGCGGCTGGAGAAGAATGGGAGACCGCAGCAAAGATGGCTCGAGATTCCCCCTGTGCAGAGGCGGGAACTCGAGCCCTACCACAGAGCTTAAAGAATTAGAAGGATAAACTAGGATTTACTCCAGAAATTGGGTTCTATTAGATTGGAATTTTTGACTAACTTTTTAAGAAAGACATTGAAAGACCAGTCTTAAAAAATTTCCTTCACTTACTTTTGCATCTGACAAAAGCTCATCGTGTCTTCAAAATGCAAATCATTCTAATGGTCCACGAAACATGCACATGTCATTTTTTAAATGCATTCCTAACTATGATATTATAATTGCACAAACAGGTTGCAGTAAATCATAAAAATAAGCTCCAACAAGTTGTAACTTCTCTACTCCCTTCTTTCTGCCCTATTTGTATGTCTTTCAATGTTACAGACACTATAAAACAAACCCTACTTAAGAATTGTGAATAACCACTGTCCCAATACTTTAACTCGGTTCACATACAGTGAGGAAAATAAATATTTGATACTGATGATTTTGGAAGTTTTCCCACCTACAAACATTGGAGAGGTCTGTAATTTTTATTGTAGGTACCCTTCAACTGTGAGAAACAGAATCTTAAAATAAAAAACAGAAAATTACAGTGTATGATTTTTAAATAATTAAATTTCATTTTAAAGCATTAAATAAGTATTTAATCACCTACTAACCAGCAAGAATTCTGGTTCTCTCAGACCTGTTAGTTTTTTTTTAAGAAGCCCTCCTACTCTGCACTCATTACCTTTATTATTTGCACCTGTTTGAACTCATTACCAGTATAAAATACATCTGTCCATACGCTCAATAACACTCCAACCTCTCCACCATGGCCAAGACCAAAGAGACGCCAAGCAACAAAATCGTAGGCCTGCATAAGGTCTACAATTGGCTACAGGACATAAGGCAAGCAGCTTGGTGAAAAGGCAAAAACTGCATAATTATTAGAAAATGGAAGAAACACAAGATTTATAGATTTTACTCCATTATATGACACTATTAATTCTATGGCGCTTTACAGACATTATTGGCACTGTCCCAAATGGGTCTCATAATTTAGATTACCTATCAGTATGTCTTTGAAGTGTGGGAGGCAGCCTGATAACTCTTAGGGAACCCACGCAATCATGGGGAGAACACACAAACTCCTTGCACATTTCATTCTTGGTATGATTTCAACCGAGGATCCCAGTGCTACAAGGTTGCAGTGCTAACAAATCTTCCTCGGCCTGGGGCTCAATGCAAGATCTCATTTCATTGGGTAAGGATAATTCTGAGAAAGCTCAGGAATCATCCCAGAACTACATGGGAGCCCCTGGTTAATGACATGAAGAGCTGGGACAACAGTCTCACACATTACTGTTAGTTACACACTACATCATCATGAATTATAAACATGAAGAGCATGGTCCCATTGTTAATGCCATCACATGTTTGAGCCCATTTGAAGTTCGTCAATGACCATCTGGATGATCCAGAGGAGGCATGTGAGAAGAGCATGTGGTCATATGAGACCAAAATAGAACTTTTTGATATCATCTCTACTTGCCATGTTTGGAGGAATAAGAAGGATGAATACAACCCCAAGAACACTGTCCCAACGAAGAAGCATGG
Organism: Ranitomeya imitator; assembly: GCF_032444005.1. Taxonomy (NCBI): domain Eukaryota; kingdom Metazoa; phylum Chordata; class Amphibia; order Anura; family Dendrobatidae; genus Ranitomeya; species Ranitomeya imitator. The sequence goes on along the minus strand of NC_091282.1, from coordinate 925,278,828 downwards.
TTGGGATACATCAGACTATGGAGGCACTTTCCTGTGAAGGGGACAGGATGACTGCACCATATTGAAGGGAGAATGGATGGGGCTATGTATGGCAAGATTTTGGCAAACAAGCTTTTTCCCTCAGTAAGAGTATAGAAGATAGGTGGTTTCTGGGTTTTCCACAATGACCCGAAACACACACACAGGGCAACTAAGGAGTGGCTCCAGAAGAAGCATTTCAAGGTCCTGGAGTGGCCTAGCCAGTCTCCAGACCTGAATGCAATAGAGAATCTTTTGGAGGGAGATAAAACTCAATGTTTCCCAGCAACAGCCCCAAAACCTTAAAGATATGGGGAAGATCTGTATGGAGAAATGGGCCAAATCCCTGCTTTAGTGTATGCAGACTTGGTCAAGAACTACAGTAAATGTCTGATCCCCATAATTGCAAACAAAGTTTCTGTACCAAATATTGAGTTCTGCTTTTTATTGTATCAAAACGTATTTCATGCAATAAAATGCAAATTAATTATGTAAAAATCATATAATGTGATTTCCTGGATTTTTTAAGATTCTGTCTTTCACAGCTGAAGTGTACCTATGATAAAAATTAAAGACCTCTCAATTCTTTGTAGGTGGGATGATTTGCAACATCAACAGTGTATCAAATATTTATCTTCCTCACTGTATGGCTAGTGTTACATTATCATTTAATTCCAGCATTTTACAAAAAGGTTGAATGGAAACAGATGGAGGAGGCAATAGGATTATTCCCACATGTGTTGCATCAGTTTTCAAAAAGGTGCATTATGGACTGGTAGCCTGATCATAATGTTTCATGTATTGTTGTTATTTGACCCCTGACCAGTGTCGGTGGTAAATGGTAAAAAAAAGCCTGGTGGCAACTGATGCCTTTTTGCATACATTTTGCCATTACAGCTCTTCAATTGATGTGCATCAGGCTAAAAACTGAGCTCTATATAATGGATACATGTGAACCTCATCTTAATCATTCAGTTATGTCTTCTATACAATGCAATCCTTAAATGTTGTAAGTGGAGAAAAGAAGATCTTTGTAATTCAGAATTTGCCCACTTCACTAAAGTTTCCACTAAACTTTGAGTCAAACAATAAATTTACTGCAAATCTCAATGCTGCAAATACTCTAAATGAAGGGAAAATATGTTTAACCCCTTTCTGACATTGGGCGTAATAGTACACCCTTGTCGGAATCCCTCCCTATGATATGGACTCTGGCGCTGAGACCACATCTTTACTGGCACATGTCAGCTGTTTTGAACAGCTGACATATGTCTCTAACAGCTGCTGGTGGAATTGATATCCAGCCGTGGCTGTTAACCTGCTAAATGCCGCTGTTAATCTCTGGCAGCAGCATTTAATTTGCACTTTTGGGAAGCATGCTGGAAATCCCACCGCCCATCGGTGAACCCATCACATGATCGTGGGTCACTGATGAATCATCATGACAACCAGAGGTCTCCAGCAGACCTCTATGGTTGTCCCTGCCAGATTGTTTTGAGCGCCGCCCGGTTGTCGGCGCTCATAGCAAGTGACCACTTCTGCTACATGCAGGCAATCTAATCAACGCCTATATGTAGGAGAGCAGATCAGATAACTGCAGCTTCTAGTCTCCTACAGAGACTATTGAAGCACGCAAAAGTAAAAAAAAGTTTTTAAAAATTGAAAGAATATATATATAAAAGTTCAAATTACCCCCTTTCACCCTATTCAAAATGAAATAAAAAAAAATCAAGCATGCGCATATTTGGTATCGCCACATTCAGAATTGCCTGATCTATCAATATAAAAAAGCTTTAATCCTAATTAAATGGCATAACAAGAAAAAAATAAAAAATGCAAGAATGATACTTTTTGTTGCAATAAAATGCAATAACGGAAGATAAAAAGATTGTATCTACACCGAAATTGTATCCATAAAAACATCAGCACAGTGTGCAAATAATAAGCCCTCAACCAGTTCCAAATCACGAACAATGGAGACTCTACAAGTCTGAAAATGGAATAACTTTTTTTTTTTTACCAAAGTTTGGATTTTTTCACCACTTAAATAAAAAAAACCTAGACATGTTTCATGTCTATGAATTTGCAATGACCTGGAACATCTTAATGGCAGGTCAGTTTTAACATTTAGTGAACATGGTTAAGAAAAAAACAAAAAACAAACAACTATAGAATTGCACTTTTTTTTGCACATGGCCATTTTGACCAAAAAATAGAAAAGTTATGGCTCTGGGAAGAAGTGGAGCATAAACAAAAATGCAAAACTGGAAAATGACTTGAGGGTTAAGGGGTTAACACTCTGAGTACTTTTAGGAATTTATTGAACCTTTTTGAGCTCTTATATGCAAGCACAGTATTAGTAATAATGACCTATTATTTACAGGCCTTTTTCTACCTCTATGCCTAATGATCTGTATATCTGACCCCCTTCTATCATGTAAAATCATAAATTAGCTGCAGCTTTCCTTGCCCTCATTTATAGTTCATGTGATAGCCCCTCCCCCGATCAATTGCATTACACCATGTGGTGTGATTACTAAAATGCGTTATGGAGAAGCCTCTAATGATACTGTTTTCTGACTGATGCAATCTTCCACAATGTGTGAAATGGCATTGGACATTATTATTTCCACAGTCCTCGCAAATTGAATAGAAAATAGTTAAATTTCATTGGGACCAGAGTTTTAGGGTTGGCAGATTGCTCCAAATAAAAATAAATAATTATTAAGGTACAAACACAACCCAGGGTCCATCATGAGGTAAACTGCTGCCAGTGTGAACAATGACAGATAAAAAATTAGTGAACGTTCCTCCTTAAATGCACTGAGTTAACTCCACACAGTGTGTATGGAACTAAGAAACCAAGCCCAGATACTACTCAAAGGTGCACAGGGAGAAGAGTAACTACTCAGCTAACCACCGAGAGGTACAGCGACAGTAAGTACCAGCTCAGCTAACCACCCAGGAATACAGCGACAGTAAGTACCAGCTCAGCTAACCACCCAGGAATACAGGGACAGCAATTCCAGCTCAGTTAACCACTGAGGAGTACAGGGACAATAAGAAGTGAGCAATACCCCATTAGAACCACTGTAAAATAACACGTGGGTTGAACTTGCTCTGTGGTGCAATACCCAGTTAACTCCACAGGGAAGTATAGCATACACACGGGACAGAACAGATAGCAAAAACTCACAGTCAGCAATAACATGCAGCAAACCTCTTCTCCGCAGGAGGTGGAATTCTAATGAATAGATACCAGCCTTCTACTCACACAATCTCCTCTCCAGAGATTCTGGAATTCTAATGGCACAGGACCAGCCCTAAACACATGCTGACACAGATAACTGTCGTTCCACTGGTAGCTGATACAGTGCTAAACACACAAAAAGCACAGACAGAGCAGTAGCGTATCCATCCACACATAAACCAAACACAAGTGACACAAGCACGCCCACATGCTTCGCTCAAAGCCCTTTATGGACCAGGCTCCCCCTCCAAACACATATGCCCAGTAGGACGAGGTATCGCCCGTTGGCCAATCCGGAGCTGCCACATCACCAGAGCAGAAAGCATCTGAGCACCAATGACAAGGCACCACATCACGAACATGCTCAGTAAGGTGATTTCTGGACTTAAGACTCCAGAGAGTGGGGCTGCCTCTATATACCACTGGTTACCATAGACTTTAGCTGGAGAGCCACCAGTAACCACATGTATAACAGGAGCCTGAGCGGGACCAATGTCTAAGCAGCAGACCCAGCACTTGGATGTGAATGGGAGACCAGAGCAACAAACAGTACCTGTGATACATTCCATACATCCTGGCCCTAGCACCGGAGAATTTAATTCAACTCATCTTGAAGTCAATCTGATCATCTCTAATTTTAGAGAAGTAGAGGAAAATGTGAGTATTTTGCACTGCTGGTTTGTATTCACGATAGTCCAATATGCGGTATAAAAAGTGCCAGTGTGGTTTTATTCTCAACATGCTTAGAAGTTTACAAGCGTTTTTAGGAGAACCACGAAAGTTATATACCACTTTGGTTCTACCAACCAGTAGATATGCATCAGAGGGAACATATTTTCCCTAAAGCCTAATTAGTGTCATACACAATTATACAAAATGAGCAATTACTGTGTTTCCTCATACATTGGTACACTGGATAAAACCCTATTGCGCTTAATTTGTCCCCATAGCTTATTAATCTCTAATTGTAAGCATATATGGGCTTTACTCTCTTAATGGATTTCATTTGCACTGTGTTTTCATTAGTCTATTCTAAGAATTGCTTTCATGTGTGGTTGTTGTAATGTAATATACATACTATACAAAAATACTTTTAAAAACCTTAATTAATGAACAAATTCCAAGTGTTACAAAACGTTAGAATGTTATCATGAAATAATATTGAGTACAGAATTAAAATAATATATAGCAAACTAGTATACAAAAGTATAATTTCTATATACAAACCAGCAGCATGTTAAATTAATAATGTACTCATGTCAGAGCATGGTCTGTAAACAAACATACATTTACATAGTAACATAGTAACATAGTTAGTAAGGCCGAAAAAAGACATTTGTCCATCCAGTTCAGCCTATATTCCATCATAATAAATACCCAGATCTACGTCCTTCTACAGAACCTAATAATTGTATGATACAATATTGTTCTGCTCCAGGAAGACATCCAGGCCTCTCTTGAACCCCTCGACTGAGTTCGCCATCACCACCTCCTCAGGCAAGCAATTCCAGATTCTCACTGCCCTAACAGTAAAGAATCCTCTTCTATGTTGGTGGAAAAACCTTCTCTCCTCCAGACGCAAAGAATGCCCCCTTGTGCCCGTCACCTTCCTTGGTATAAACAGATCCTCAGCGAGATATTTGTATTGTCCCCTTATATACTTATACATGGTTATTAGATCGCCCCTCAGTCGTCTTTTTTCTAGACTAAATAATCCTAATTTCGCTAATCTATCTGGGTATTGTAGTTCTCCCATCCCCTTTATTAATTTTGTTGCCCTCCTTTGTACTCTCTCTAGTTCCATTATATCCTTCCTGAGCACCGGTGCCCAAAACTGGACACAGTACTCCATGTGCGGTCTAACTAGGGATTTGTACAGAGGCAGTATAATGCTCTCATCATGTGTATCCAGACCTCTTTTAATGCACCCCATGATCCTGTTTGCCTTGGCAGCTGCTGCCTGGCACTGGCTGCTCCAGGTAAGTTTATCATTAACTAGGATCCCCAAGTCCTTCTCCCTGTCAGATTTACCCAGTGGTTTCCCGTTCAGTGTGTAATGGTGATATTGATTCCCTCTTCCCATGTGTATAACCTTACATTTATCATTGTTAAACCTCATCTGCCACCTTTCAGCCCAAGTTTCCAACTTATCCAGATCCATCTGTAGCAGAATACTATCTTCTCTTGTATTAACTGCTTTACATAGTTTTGTATCATCTGCAAATATCGATATTTTACTGTGTAAACCTTCTACCAGATCATTAATGAATATGTTGAAGAGAACAGGTCCCAATACTGACCCCTGCGGCACCCCACTGGTCACAGCGACCCAGTTAGAGACTATACCATTTATAACCACCCTCTGCTTTCTATCACTAAGCCAGTTACTAACCCATTTACACACATTTTCCCCCAGACCAAGCATTCTCATTTTGTGTACCAACCTCTTGTGCGGCACGGTATCAAACGCTTTGGAAAAATCGAGATATACCACGTCCAATGACTCACCGTGGTCCAGTCTATAGCTTACCTCTTCATAAAAACTGATTAGATTGGTTTGACAGGAGCGATTTCTCATAAACCCATGCTGATATGGAGTTAAACAGTTATTCTCATTGAGATAATCCAGAATAACATCCCTCAGAAACCCTTCAAATATTTTACCAACAATAGAGGTTAGACTTACTGGCCTATAATTTCCATTTGTATGTATTCATCAGGTACAAGCAAGTTTTCCATTTTACAATATAAAATTTGATATAAACCAATGGTCTGATAGTCGTTGTTGTTAAAGCCTGCAGATAATTATTTTACTAATACAAACGGGTCTATTGATACAATTTTATATTACATTTTTTTATTAAGTTAAAGTGTAATAGTGCTCGATTTTTTTGTATTTGTAGCATGACCATAAACATAATTATGTTTTAGCCCACGAGCAAGGAAATGATTCAAAGAAAGAGTCTCATGAATTATACAGTTGCCATAAATCACTTTCTTGGTGTCAAGTGTATAGTATATAACATATCACGGGTGGTTACTTGGGGAAATAACTTAATATAGGGTATTGCAAATAATGTTATTGTTTCTATGGAACTACTAAGGTTCAGCTGAAAAATATGCTTTAATACTTGGACTCATGGTTTGTATAAGCAGATAGTGGATATGCAGGCAGGCAAAAGGGTACATTTTAAGTACCGTATATACTCAAGTATAAGTCGACCTGAGTATAAGACGACCCCCCTAATTTTGCCACAAAAAAACTAGGAAATCTTAATGACTCGAGTATAAGCCTAGGGTAGAAAATGCAGCAGCTACTGGTAAATTTCAAAAATAAAAATAGATACCAATAAAAGTAAAATTAATTGAGACATCAGTAGTTTAAGTGTTTTTGAATATCCATATTGAATCAGGAGCCCCATATAATGCTCCATATAGTTCATGATGGCCCAATAAGATGCTCCATACAAAATGCGCCCCATATAATGCTCCATACAGTTTATGATGGGCTCCATAAGATACTCCATATTAAAATATGCCCCATATAATGCTGCACAAATATTGATTATGACCCCATAAGATGCTCCATAGACACATTTGCCCCATATAATGCTCCACAAATGTGGATTATGGCCCCATAAGATATTTGCCCCATATAATGCTGCACATGGCCCCATAAGATGCTCCATACAGATATTTGCCCCATATAATGCTGCACATGGCCCCATACAGATATTTGCCCGATATAACGCTGCACATGGCCCCGTAAGATTCTCCATACAGATAATTGCCCCATATATTGCTGCACATGGCCCCATAAGATGCTCCATACAGATAATTGCCCCATATAATGCTGCACATGGCCCCATAAGATGCTCCATACAGATATTTGCCCCACATAATGCTGCACATGGCCCCATAAGATGCTCCATACAGATATTTGCCCCCATATAACGCTGCACATGCCCCCATAAGATGCTCCATACAGACATTTACCCCATATGAGGTTGCTGCGATTAAAAAAATAAAAAATGACATACCTCTCAGGCCCCTGGCATTTGCTATACTCACCTTTCCCGTTCCACCGCTGACCGCCGCTGTGTCTTCCCCATCCTCTGCACTGATGTCCAGGCAGAGGGCGGTGCACACTAATCGCGTCATCGCACCCTCTGACCTGCGCATCACTGCAGAGAATGCGGAAGATGCAGCGGTGCCGACGGTGGAACGGGGAGCAGGTGAATATCGTGCACTGCCCCCGCTATACTCACCTGCTCCTGGCGCATCCCTGCACGTCTGTTCCCCAGCACCGGCAACTTCATCCTGTAGTGAGCAGTCACATGGTACCGCTCACTACAGGAAGAAGCTGTCGGCGCTGTGGAAAAGACGTGCAGGGACCGCTCCAGGAGCACGTGAGTATTATTACACAGCTCCGCTCCCCCTCCCTTGCCGACCCCTGGGTATGACTCGAGTATAAGCCGAGAGGGCTGAAAATCTTGGCTTATACTCGAGTATATACGGTATATACTTTATTCTGAACATATATACTGTATATATATTACACACCTCAACATTTAAATAGTAAAAACCAATACAGAAAAGACATCAAATTGTAAAAATAACAGTGGTGAAAGGCATGTTAATAATAATCAAATGATGAAACAAAGTTTTCAAAACACTTCAATTTTTTTATCATCAAGTATCCGCACCATGTACATAAATACAAGCACTGACAAGCTGTGGCATGCTATCAATGCAATTATTAATGGTTGTCTGAGATTTGCTCTGCCACATTGAATGCACCTGAGCAAATCGTCAAGATTCATTGCTTGGCAGCTCCCTTTGCAATTCCTGAACATCGCGTTTGATAGGAGAAAAGTTTAGAGACACAGTAGGTGGCAGCCTGGTGTTGTCATGTAAACTGGTTCCAGATTCTTTGGAGAAAGGACACTACCACTGGTTCCATCAGCAAATCAATGTAACAATGAGCTCTTATTTTACCTGGAATGACACAGTTTGTCTAAACCAAAAGCGTGACTCATTGCTGAAGAGGATAGATCTCCAGTGTGGACTCCATTGAAGTTTGATAGCCTTGGAGACTGGTGGCCATGAGGTCAGTTGAACACCTTCACAAGGAAACATCACCCAGTCTTATATATATATATATATATATATATATAAATATATATATATATATATATATATATATATATATATATATATAGTGTGTCCGTACGTAAAGTCATGGTGCACTTTTGACCAGTCACTGGAAAGCAACAAAAAATGATAGAAATGTGAAATCTTCTCCAAATAAAAGAGTTTCATACCTATTCAGTGCAGTTCGATGTGGGCTCCATTTGTTGCCCTACACACATCCAAACGATAGTGAAGCTCTTGCCAAACACGGGTAAGGATGTCTGGTGTAACAGAGTGAATAATGTCTGTGATTCTCTGTTTTAAGTGATTAATATCGTTGATACATTCAATCTAAATGCATCAGATCCAGGGATCATGTGGCCATGGCTTGACAAAACCCCTGACTATCCACCGCCAGGGGAATGTTCTATCCAGAAACTCACGAACAATGGTGGCGTAGTGTGGAGGAGCGCTGTCCTGTTGAAAGATGACACCTTCTGGAAATTGTGGCACTGCATACAATTCCAACATGTTAAGATAGATGTTTGCCATCACAGACCGCTTCGCAAAAAGAAATGGGCATATCACCTTCTCATGCATCAGGCCACACCACACGTTCACTTTAGGGGTGTTACGTTCATACTCAACATAGGCATGAGGAGGTTCAGCAGCCCATATTCATACATTATGGAAATGAACATGTCCACAGAAATGAAAGGTCGTCTCATCGCTAAACACAATCTTCTGCAAAAATCTTGCATCATTGTCAATCTCAAGAAGCATATCTTTAGCAAACACGCATCGTTAGGGTCTATCTACCGGTTTAATAGTGTGCAACAGTCGCAATTTGTACCCCACAAAACACAGACATTTCTTTAACATCTTATGAACTGTAGTCTTGCTTAAGTGTAATTGTCGAGCACACACATGCACAGATTTTTTAGGGCTCCTTAGGTAGCTATTCCATATAGCCTCTACAGACTTGTCACTGAATGATGGCCTACCAGAACGGGGTTTCTCCACCAAACTGCCAGTTTCTTTCAACTGCTTATCCCAACCTTCACGGCAAGGAAGGGAACTAAGATAGTCCACAACTCCTCCCTGCTTTTCACCCCATGTTATCACCAGGAAACTCCCCTTCCTTGGCATCACTGAAACCTGGCTCACCCCCTCTGACTCAGACTCTTCAGCTGCACTTTCCTATGGTGGATTCCATCTCTCTCACATCCCTCGCCCCAGCAACAAATATGGTGGAGAAGTTGGCTTGCTCCTGTATGATACCTGCTCCTTTACCTAAATTCCACTACCACCCTCTGCTACTCTTCCCTCGTTTGAGGTGCACTCTGTCTGCATTCACTCCCCCTCCAGCTTCCAGCTGGCTGTTATCTACTGCCCCTCAGAACTAGCCATGTCCACCTTCCTTGACCACTTCACCACTTGGCTACTTCATTTCATCTCTGCTGACATCCCCATTATCATCATGGGTGACTTCAACATCCCCATTGGCACATCCACCCCAACTGCCTCTAAACTTTTAATACTCACTGCCTCCTTTGGTCTCAATGGTCCTCCAATGCCACTCACAAAGATGGTCACACGTTGGACCTAATCTTCATCCACCTCTGTTCCCTTACTAATCTCACCACTCCCCCGTCTGACCATAACCTACTCACATTCTCTTCCGTCTCCTCTCCTAGTGTGCAACCCCCACTCCACAAACTCACCCACTCTCTCAGAAATCTCAAACACCTCAATTTACACTCACTCTCTGAGTCCCTTCTCCCTCTTACAGACATAGCTTCCTTACATGACACAGATGCTGCTGCCACTTTATACAACACCACAATAACAGCAGCACTTGACTTGGCCACCCCCTCACATACAGCAAAACTCGTACAATCAACAGGCAACCCTGACTGATCAGCTGAGCTAAAGAACTGAGATGGGCTTTCAGGGTTGCTGAGCGGAGATGTAAGAGAACCTGTTCTGCTGAGCACTTTATCACATACAAGCAGTCCCTCGCCAGCTTCAAGTCCACGCTCACTGCCACAAAACAAAGTTACTTCTCATCTCTTATATCCTCCCTGTCTCAAAACCCTAAACAGCTTTTCAACACTTTCAATTCTCTACTCTGTCCCCCAGCACCTCCTCCCTCTCCTCTCATTTCTGCTGAAGACTTTGCCTCTTTCTTTAAACAGAAGATTGATTACATCAGAAAAAGATTTGGCCCGCAGCCCTCAATGCCCCTCCTCTTAACTGCTCAGCCCTGTTCTTCCAAAACCAGCTTTTTCACCATGACAGAAGATCAGCTCTCCACCCTTCTGTCAAGATCACATCTCACCACTTGCAAGCTTGACCCACTCCTATCCCACCTCATGCCTAACCTTGCCACACTCTTTATCCCAACCCTAACACATCTCTTCAACCTTTCACTTGCAAATGGTGTCAAACATGCCTCAATCACACCCATATTCAAAAAGCCATACCTCGACCTGTCCACTGTGTCTAGCTATCACCCAATATCACTTCTCACTTATGTTAGGGGTCGAGTTCGCACATCTGCACAGGGGGAATGTCGAGCCATCTCCACTGCTGTCTCCCATTCCTCTCCTGCCACAGTGGAGCCTACTCAGCGGAGGCATCGGTCCCAGCGTCTTGCTCAGTCTAATACTGTGCAAAGGGTTACTGCTGCCCTTCCAGCTTCTGCCATTGTAGCCAGTACTGGTCAGCGGCGAGCAGACATCTTTGGGACTAAGTCCTACTTTTCCCCTTCTGAGCATGCCCAGGGTAAGATCTCTCATTGGAGATCAAGGGTCACATGCTCAGGTACTGCAGCAACTCCCATTGGTCCTCTAGGAAGGTCCTGAAGTTGCTCAAGTTCTGTGGCAGCCTCCCATTGGTCCTTCTGGGAAGGTCTTGAAGTTGCTGTAGCTATAAAAGGTTCACATGATTTCACGGCCATGCGCTAGTATCAATCTATGTTATGTGCTTTGCGCCAGTGTGGTCTTGTATGTATGTATTGTGGGCCCCGGCTGAAATAAGCCCCTAGAATACCGGCACCTCCAGTGAGGAGTTTTGTGCGTATGTATTCAGGGTCCCGGCTGAAGTGAGCCCCTGGTATAACAGCACCTTCGCTGAGGAGTTAGTGTGTGTGCAAGACCACTGACTGACATCAGCTCAGCAGTTAGCTGTGTACTCCTGTGAGTCTAACAGGGCACAGTGCTTTCTTTTGTCGGCGACTCTGTAAAGTAACAGAGTTTGCTTATACCGCCATATAGTGCAATTTGCTAGCAGCAGGTTCCTCCTGCACAGTGGACCCCGGGCTGCAAACGCACCAATAACTTCATCTATTTACTCGGTGCGTTCCTCTAGCTCTAACACCTTATGCCTCAAAACTACTGGAACAGCATGCACATCTTGAACTGTCCTCCCACTTAAACTGCCCTAACTAAAGTCACCAATGACCTAATAACCGCAAAGAGCAAGCGACACTACTCTGTCCTCTGTCTCCTTGACCTGTCTTCTGCCTTTGACACTCTGGACCATTCCCTCTTGTTAAAGATTCTGTTATCTCTTGGCATCACAGATTTGGCTGTATCCTGGATCTCGTCATATCTAACAGACCAAACATTCAGTGTCTCCCTCTCCCACACCACCTCCTCACCTTGCCCCTGTCTGTCTGTGTTCCCCAAGGCTCAGTACTAGAATCCCTACTCTTCTCCATCTGCACCTTCGGCCTGGGACAGCTCATAGATACCCGCAGTTTTCAGTATCATCTCGAATTGAGAGTCCTCAGTGGTTGATACCTTTTAATGGCTAACTGAAAAGATGGTAACACATTGCAAACTTTCTAGACTACTCAGGTCCCTTCATCATACATAGACGAAAAGAAATTCTGAAGAATCACATATTTATGCACAATACAGCCCAAAAATAATGCCATAGAAAAGACAGGTGACGTGAAGCAGAATTACCATTATGTGAGAGTGATAAACAGTTATGTCCATAAATATTGGAACAGTTCATAGATAAGGAAGTCTTAATGTTTTATGGTCATCTGAAAGGGTCTGGTACTGTGTTATGATGCCCCCACACGGTCTGAGGAGAAAATTCCTTAATTGATGTATAAAGACATAATTCCATGCAGCACATTCATTGCTGCAATGAGTGTGTTAAATGTCGTCATCAGTTTGTACTCCCAAACTCTTCTGTCTCTCTGATATTTGAAATTACAAATGATCTTATGTCCATGGTGCTATGATCAGGGAGACAAAAATGTCTTGCCACAGGTACATCTATTCTTTTTTCTCTTATTGTGTGGCAATGAGAGTTCATCCTTGTTCTCAGTATCTGCCCAGTCTCCCCTACATACAAGCCCCCAGTTGGACATTTAGTACAAATAATTAGGTACTCCACATTAGATGTGATGCAGCTGAAATTACCTGGGATCTTGTAGTCCTGATATGAATTGGGGATCTTTATCTTGTTTTTAAATCAATATAACATGAATATTGAGTGCAGTGTTGTTCTGGCATTATTTTCTTATTGATCATGGTTCTAGACCTTTACAAGTTCAGTGTTTTAGTTACTGTGTAGTATTAATCTATGTTGTACTTGTTGCCTTCCATAATTCCTAATCCCTAGTTTCCTTTTGTACACTATTATCTAGGGGTCACAATGCCACTGTACAAAAGGTATAGAGCAAGAAGAAGCAATTCCAGACTTCTGACCAACTATAGAATTCTCTGGATTACCAGCAGTGCTACACTAGCTACACTAATGGTGTTCTACTTGTCAACAGTTAATCAGAAAAAGGCTGAAATACACATTTCTGTCTTAGTCATTCTCATCCCCATATATATGCAGACAAATGTAGTGAAAGAGACATATATATTTTACTCTTTGTGACCACTGTCTTGAGCCTTAGGCCACTTTCACACTAGCGTCGTACAACGCACATCGCAACGCAAAATTGCTTGCAGGATGCGTTTTTTCTCCATAGACTAACATTAGCGATGCATTGCGATGCTTTGCCACACATCGCAACCGTTGTGCGACGGTTGCGTCGTGTTGCGTCGGACCGTCGAAACCAAAAAACGTTGCATGTAATGTTTTTTGGTGCGTCGTGTCCACCATTTCCGACTGCGCATGCATGGCCGGAACTCCGCCCCCTCCTCCCCGTGGCTCAGAATGGTAGAGCGGATGCGTTGAAAAACTGCATCCGCTGTCCCTGTTGTGCGGCGCATTCACAGCATGCGTCGGTACGTCGCAACGTCGCATTGCGACGTGCATCGTACAACGCTAGTGTGAAAGTAGCCTAACAGACAATACAGTATTTTATTGTTATTCTACTTGGACTTATGTTCAGAAATCATTTTAAAATCTCTTCTTTAAGAGTCTTTATGGTCTATATGTGTTGCTCATTGCTCAATTGCTGATTACTTACTAATAAACATACCTTACAGTTATATTTCTAGTACTAGTATAAGGTGAAAAAATACTAATTTAACATTTTCCAGGATGCCTGCCTCAAGTTCTATGTCACTGCATATAAACAATAGAATTTTATATTTTTAATAATTATTTTAGAATTTCAATGAAGCCTTTAAAGTCCCCAATTTAAGTGTTGCCAACATTAAAAAGAAAGAGATTCCATTTAAGGCCATCTATTGTTCAGTGTCTGTAAGATTTAAATAGGATGTCTGCCATTCAGCATTGCAATACAGCCCACTATGAATACTTCTATATTTATTTCTTTTGAAAAGCATCTACAATGCAGAAATAGAATAGTAGGAACATGAATATATAAGCATACATTATTTGCAATTGGCACTGTTTGTATTGTTGCTAGAGAACAATAAATTAGTGAGAATTTTTTTGTAATCCAAAGCTCACTATTTCTTCTACTGTTAGAATTAGGCCATGGTATATAATAAATATATATATAATAAATCTGTGTGTCACGATCCATTTTTTGGATTTGTGGCAGCTATGTTTCCACTCTGTTTTAAATGAAGCTTTTTCATTTCAGGATCAGTGGGGTGAATGTCAGTTCTCCCGTTGTTGGCAAACTACTGCAGTTGTAGAGTTGCTGGGTCAGCTGATGTGGGTGGTGACCTCTCACACTGTCCTTTAACCCCTATCTGACCTCGGACGGGATAGTACGTCCGAGGTCAGATCCCCTGCTTTGATGCAGGGCTCCGTGGTGAGCCCGCATCAAAGCCGGGACATGTCAGCTGTTTTGAACAGCTGACATGTGCCCGTAATAGGCGCGGGCAGAATCGCGATCTGCCCGCACCTATTAACTAGTTAAATGCAGCTGTCAATCGCAGACAGCGGCATTTAACTACCGCATCCGGCCGGGCGGCCGGAAATGACGTCATCGCCGACCCCCGTCACATGATCGGGGGTCGGCGATGCGTCTCCATTGTAACCATAGAGGTCCTAGAGACCTCTATGGTTACTGATGACCGGTGGCTGTGAGCGCCACCCTGTGGTCGGCGCTCACAGCACACCTCCATTTCTGCTACATAGCAGCGATCAGCAGATCGCTGCTATGTAGCAGAGCCGATTGCGTTGTGCCTGCTTCTAGCCTCCCATGGAGGCTATTGAAGCATGGCAAAAGTAAAAAAAAAAAGATAAAAAAAATGTGAAAAAAATAAAAAAAATATAAAAGTTTAAATCACCCCCCTTTCGCCCCAATAAAAATAAATCAATAAAAAAAAATCAAATCTACACATATTTGGTATCGCCGCGCTCAGAATTGCCCGATCTATCAATTAAAAAAAAGCATTAACCTGATCGCTAAACGGCGTAGCGAGAAAAAAAATCGAAATGCCAGAATTACGTTTTTTAGGTCGCCGCAACATTTCATTAAAATGCAATAACAGGCGATCAAAAGAACGTATCTGCACCAAAATGCTATCATTAAAAACGTCATCTCGGCACGCAAAAAATAAGCCCTCAACCGACCCCAGATCACGAAAAATGGAGACGCTACGAGTATCGGAAATTTGCACAATTTTTTTTTTTTTTTTTTTTTCTTTTAGCAAAGTTTGGAATTTTTTTTCACCACTTAGATAAAAAATAACCTAGTCATGTTAGGTGTCTATGAACTCGTACTGACCTGGAGAATCATAATGGCAGGTCAGTTTTAGCATTTAGTGAACCTAGCAAAAAAGCCAAACAAAAAACAAGTGGGGGATTGCACTTTTTTTGCAATTTCACCGCACTTGGAATTTTTTTCCCGTTTTCTAGGACACGACGTGCTAAAACCAATGATGTTGTTCAAAAGTACAACTCGTCCCACAAAAAATAAGCCCTCACATGGCCAAATTGACGGAAAAAAAAAGTTGTGGCTCTGGGAAGGAGGGGAGTGAAAAACGAATACGGAAAAACGAAAAATCCCAAGGTCATGAAGGGGTTAAATGGTCACCTGATGAATCATCTGACTGTTGGTGATAGAGCTTCTCTATGGAGACCAGCCTTGCAGTGGCAACTCTCTGGTGTCTGCTGTTTCTGAAGTTTAGAGTCCGGGTTTGGTGTCATCTGTGGTGTGGAGCTAGGCAGTGGAGTCTGGAAGGTAAGTGAGGTGTTTTCTCCTCATGCCAGCCAGTGCACTAGCCACGGCAGTGCTTAGTAACAGCGAGGAAGAAGGTTCCTGATGGTGGTGGGGGGAAGGACCCACTTAGGCTATTAGTGGGAGTGCAGGGACAGGCTCAGGTTTGAGCTCAGGTGGTGACCATTTCCCAATCCCTATCAGTAGGGCTTTCCTCTCACCATTTCAATCCCATTGTGTGTGTGTTGCTGACCAACCCCAGGTTGGGTCGTGTCTATTGTTGAGCGATACCTTCCGATATCCAGAAGTATCGGTATCGGATTGGATCGGCCGATATCCAAAAAATATCGGATATTGCCGATACCTTCCGATACCAATGCAAGTCAATGGGACACAAATATCGGAATGTAAATAAGCCCTTTCTTTCCTTCTATATCCTGCTCCGGATGGGGGAAGAGTGTGGGCGGTGCGTGGGTGGACACTGTGTGTGTCTGTGTGTGTGGGGTCTGTGCGCGCCTGCCGAGGATCTGTAGGGGCCTCGCGGGGGTCTGTGCGTGCCTGCCCGGGGTCTGTTCATGTGTGTCGGGGCTCTGTGTGGCGTGCCGGGGCTCTGTGCGGCGTGCGGGGCTCTGTGCAGTGTGCCGGGGCTCTGTGCGGTGTGCCGGGGCTTTGTGCGGCATGTGGGGCTCTGTGCGGCGTGCTGGGGCTCTGTGCGGCGTGCTGGGGCTCTGTGCGGCGTGCGGGGCTCTGTGCGGAATGTGGGGCTCTGTGCGGCGTGCCGGGGCTCTGTGCAGCGTGCGGGGCTCTGTGCGGAATGTGGGGCTCTGTGCGGTGTGCGGGGCTCTGTGCGACGTGCCGGGGCTCTGTGCGGCATGCGGGGCTCTGTGTGGCATGCTGGGGCTCTGTGCCTGTGTGCAGGCATCGTCTGATGGGACTACAAGTCTCATCGCACGATGCCTACTACAGTGACAGTGATTGACACATTAGCCAATCATGGGACAGTAGTAGTCCCATCATCTGGCTAATGTGCTGAATGAAAAAAAAGCAAAAAAACATACATACTACATACATGCTACATACATACTACATACAGTACATACTACATACATACATACTACATACATACTACATACAGTACATTCATACATTACATACAATACATACATACAGACATATACAGTGCATTAAACATAGAGTTCATACTCACCATTACTTGTCAATTTGTTCCCCGAAGCCAGTGTCATCTGTAAAAAAATATGAAAATAACAAACAACCAATATACTCCCTGTCCGCTGAATTCCACGAGTGTCCCACGATGATCTCCCGTAGAGAACAGCAGCACAGCTGATGCGACCGCTCTCTAGGGGCTCCAGGAACATAATGACGGGAGGAAGGTATCCTTCCGCACTGTATTCCTCCGCCACTGTAAAAAAAAATAGTCCCTAGTCTCACTTTTGGCATTGCTGTATGAGAAATTTTCCCACGCAGCAATTGCCATAAAGTGAGACTTTGTTCTAAGGTAACCTCTCAGTGATGCACTGCAGGAGCCATTGACTCCTGTCAGTGTGCCACTGAGGGTCCTATAGAACAGTGACGTCACCCGATGTCACTGTTCTATAGGTGAGATCGTCATGGGACACTCATTATTAATTGGACTACGGCAGACAGATAGTATACGGTTTATTATTTTACGTTTTTTGCAGGCGCTGAAGTATGGTAAGTATGGTTAAATGAAGAATATTAAAATACTTTTTTTCTAATGTGTGTGTGTTTTATTAACACTTTATTACTATTGGATTAATAATGGATAGGCGTCTTATGGACGCCTCTCCATTATTAACCCGGCTTAATGTCACCTTACAGTAGCAAGCTGACATTAACCCCTTATTACCCCATATCCCACCGCTACATGGGAGTAGGAAGAGAGGGGCTAAGGCCCGGAATTGGCGCATCTTACAGATGCGCCATTTCTGGGGCGGCTGCGGACTAGTCTTTGTAGCCGGGGGGAGCAATATCCATGGCCCCTCTCTAGGCTATGAATATCAGCCCACAGCTGTCTGCGTAGCCTTTCTAGCTATAAAATATAGGGGGACCCCACGTCATTTTTTTTGGGGTCCCCCTATTTTAATAGCCAGTAAAGGCTACGCAGACAGCTGCGGGCTGATATTCATAGCGGGCTACAGATATTGGTCCCCGGCCATCGGCTTTCCCCCTCTGGCGCAGAAAATTGCGCAGGAGCCCATGCCGTTTTTTTCCATTTTTTTTTTAAATTCAACGCTCATTAAGGACTCTTTCACACTTGCGTCGGTACGTGTCCATGGCTATGCGTCGGGCCAACAATCCGACGCACCTTGTGAAATTTTTGCACGATGTGGGCAGCGGATGCAGTTTTTCAACGCATCCACTGCCCATTCTGAAGTCCGGGGAGGAGGGGGTGGAATTTCGGTAGCGCATGCGTCGTAGAAAATGGCGGACGTGATGGACAAAAAAACCTTCACTTGAACGTTTTTTCATGCCGAAAATCCACCAAAACACGATGGATTAGTTGCACGATGGACGCGACGTGTGGCCATCTGTCGTGATCCGTCGCTAATACAAGTCTATCGGTAAAAAACGCATCCTGCGAGCACATTTACAGGATCTGTTTTTTTCCCAAAACGACAGATTGCGACGGATTGCTAGTTCCATTTTTTTCTTCCGGATCTGTTTTTTTCTGCCAGATCCGTTTTTTTTCAAAACTCGCCGGATTGCGCCTTACGGCAAAAACCTGATGTGTGAATGCAGCCAGATATATGAATAGGTACATCTATGTATCTATAGATATATCTATCTATAAATATATCTATGGATAGATATATCCATAGATATATAATGGAAAGGCCCATGTTTCTAAGGCTACTTTCACACTTGCGTTTGTCGCAATCCGGCAAATGTGCTCGCAGGATACGGTTTTTACCCATAGACTTGTATTAGTGACGGATCGCGATGGATGGCCACACGTCGTGCAATGGATCCGTCGTCTTTTGGCGGACCGTCGGCATGAAAAAACGTTCAAGTGAAAGTTTTTTTGTCTGTCGCGTCCACAATTTTCTACCACGCATGCACAGCTGAAACTCCGCCCCCTCCTCCCCAGACTTCAGAATGGGCAGTGGATGCGCTGAAAAACTGCATCCGCTGCCCACGTCATGCACAAATTTCACAACGTGCGTCGGTACGTCGGCCCGACGCATAGCGACGGACACGTACCGACGCAAGTGTGAAAGAGGCCTTAATGAGCGTTGAATTTTTAAAAACAAAAGGAAGATAACGGCGTGGGCTCCCGTGCAATTTTCTGTGCCAGAGGGGGAAAGCCAATAGCCGGAGGCCAATATTTGTAGCCTGTTCTGAATATCAGCCCGCAGCTGTCTGCGTAGCCTTTACTGGCTATTAAAATAGGGGGACCCCCAAAAAAATGACGTGGGGTCCCCCTATATTTTATAGCCAGAAAGGCTACGCAGACAGCTGTGGGCTGATATTAATAGCCTAGAGATGGGCCATGGATATTGCCAACCTCCCTGGCTACAAATACTAGTCCGCAGCCGCCCCAGAAATGGCACATCTGTAAGATGCACCAATTCCGGCACTAAGCCCCTCTCTTCCCACTCCCGTGTAGCAGTGGGATATGGGGTAATAAGGGGTTAATATCACCTTGCTATTGTGAGGTGACATTAAGTCTGGTTAATAACGGAGAGGCGTCAATAAGATGCCTATCCATTATTAATCCAATAGTAATAAAGGGTTAATAAAAACACACATTAGGAAAAAAGTATTTTAATATTCTTCATTTAAACATGCTTACCATACTTCAGCGCCTGCAAAAAATGTAAAATAATAAACCTTATACTACCTGTCCGCTGTAGTTCAATTAATAACGAGTGTCCCATGATGATCTACCCTATAGAACAGTGACATCGGGTGATGTCACTGCTCTATAGGACCCTCAATGACACACTGACAGGAGACAATGGCTCCTGCAGTGCATCACTGAGGTTATCTTAGGACAAAGTCTCACTTTATGGCAATTGCTGCATGTGAAAATTTCTTATACAGCAGTGCCAAAAGTGAGACTAGGGACTATTTTTTTTTACAGCGGCGGAGGAATACAGTGCGGAAGGATGCCTTCCTTTCCCATGGCAATTGCTGCATGGGAAAATTTCTTATACAGCAATGCCAAAAGTGAGACTAGGGACTATTTTTTTTTACAGCGGCGGAGGAATACAGTGCGGAAGGATACCTTCCTCCGGCTATTATGTTCCTGGAGCCCCTAGCACCCTAGAAAGCGGTTGCATCAGCTGATGCTGCCGTTCTCTACGGAAGATCGTCGTGGGACACTTGTAGATTTCTGCGGACAGGGAGTATATTGGTTGTTTGTTATTTTCATTTTTTTTTTTACAGATGACACTGGCTTCGGGGAACAAAGTGACAAGCAATGGTGAGTATGAGCTCTCTGTTTAATTTACTTTATGTCTGTATCTATGTATTGTATATAATGTATGAATGTACTGTATGTAGTATGTATGTAGCATGTATGTAGTATGTATGTATGTAGCATGTATGTAGTATGTATATAGCATGTATGTAGCATGTATGTATGTATGTAGCATGTATGTAGCATGTATGTAGCATGAATGTAGCATGTATGTAGTATGTATGTAGTATGTATGTAGCATGTATGTAGCATGAACGTAGCATGTATGTAGTATGTATGTAGTATGTAGCATGTATGTAGTATGTATTTAGTACAGTATGTAGTATGTATGTAGCATGTATGTAGCATGTTTGTAGTATGTATGTAGTATGTATTTTTTTTCATTCAACACATTAGCAGGATGATGGGACTACTACTGTCCCATCATTGGCTAATGTGTCAATCACTGTCACTGTAGTCCCATCGGACGATGCCTGCACAAAAGCACATAGCCCCGGCAGCCCGCTGAGAGCCTTGCACGCCACACAGAGCCCTGGCACGCTGCACAGAGCCCCGGCACACATGCCCAGAGCCTCGCACACTGCACAGAGCCCTGGCTTGCCGCACAGAGCCCCGGCTCACATGCACAGAGCCCCGCACACACACAGAGCCCCTGCACCCCGCACAGAGCCCCGGCCCACACGCACAGAGCTCCGCATGCCGCACACAGCCCCGGCATGCCACACAGAGCCCGGCACGCAGCACAAAGCCCCGGCACACACACACAGAGCCCCGCATGCTGCACAGAGCCCTGGCATGCCGCACAGAGCCCCAGCACACACGCACAGAGCCCCGCATGCCGCACAGAGCCCCATCACACCGCACAGAGCCCCGACACACATGCACAGAGCCCCAGCAGGCCCACACAGAGCCCAGCAGGCCCGCACAGAGCCCTGGCACACACGCACAGAGCCCCGGCACGCTGCACAGACCCATCGCAGGCACGCACAGACCCCCCATGGTCACGCACAGACCCCGCCCGCACACACACAGTCTCCGCCCACGCAACGCCCACACTCCATTATAGTGCATCATTGCACTATAGAAACTTCCAATTCCGGTATCCGATATCGTAAAAGTATCAGAACTCGTATCAGAATTCCGATACAGCGAATATCGGCCAATACCCGATATTTGCAGTATCAGAATGCTCAACACTAGTCGTGTCACATCGTGACACTGATCAAAAATATGGCTAGTAGAGGTGTAAATATTGATGAATAAACACTAGCAATTCTATCTATAAATTTTTCTATCTCTCTCATATCTATCTTTCACAGTATTTACTTATGTTTACGGCCTGATCATTCATTCACTAGCCTCATAATGTGTCATGGAGCACTATGCATGCCATTGACATACGTTATGCCTCACATTACGGCATGGGGTAATGAAACAAAAGACATATCCAAAATGGGCAGAGTACAAACACAAATATAGACAATTATGATCATAAAAAATAAAATAAATAAGATAGAAAACAGAAAATCCAATCAGAGGACAGTAAGCAGTGAAATACTGTATGTAACAAAAAATAGTTAATAAATAACATTTCCAACATGTCTACTTTACATCAACACAATACTTCAAACATAATTTTTTTGTTATGAGGGTTAAAAGTGGACCAGTGATTTCTCATATTTCCAAAAAATAGTCCCAATTTTTTTTATTTTTTTCAAGGTTAACAGGAGAAAATTGGCTCAAAAATGTGTTATGCAATTTCTCTTGAGTGTGCCAATACCCCATGTGTGGGTGAAAACTACTTTTGAGGCACAGTGCAAAGCCCAATAGGGAAGGCATGCCAAATTATAGTGCAGATTTTACTATTATGGTTTGAGGGTGCCATGACCCACTGAGAGAGCCCCTGAGGTGCCAGAACAGCAGAACTCCTCATAAGGGACCCCATTTTACAAAATATACCTCTTGATGAATTAATATAGGGGAGCAGTGATCATTTTGACACCTCCAGTGGGTCACAAAATTTTATACCATTGGGAAGTGAAGAAAAAATGATTACATTTTTACCATAAAAATGTTGTTTTAGCCCCATACTTAACATTTTCACACAAGAAGTGTCTAAAATTGGAACCAGAATTTGTCACACAATTTCAACTTAATATAGAAATAACCCAAATGTGGCTGTGCAGTACTACTTAGCCATATGGTGAGTCTCAGTAGGGATGGAGCACTATTTGCCTCCTGGAGTGCAGATTTTCCTAGAAATTTCCTGACTCAATATACAAAGCCCCTAAGTGCTAGAGAGCAGAATCCCCCGAAGTGACCCCATTTTGGAAATTATACCCCTAACAAATGTGAACACTAAAGGTGGTTTATGCACACTGAGGCTCAGAAGGGAGGGGGACATTTGGATTTGGGAGTACATAATTTGTTTTCGGGGCAAGGAGCCATTTTGCTTTTCCAGAGCATTTGTGTTACAAATAATGTGGAAGCCCCCTATATTTCCATTAACACGATAGACCTAGTGGAGACATGCATTTTTTGTGGATTGAGTTGAAGCTTTTACTGGGAACATTTTTCATTTCATTTGGGATTACATTTATCTGGCGCTCTAAGCTGAGCACTTACTTTGGGGTTTCCATCTAAATCTCTGTGTGATGTGACTGATTAAACACAAAAGGGATCCAATCACTTTATTGTGGCAGCAGAGTTATTCTGGACTCTGTCTGGCCTCTGTTCAGCATGGGCCTTCCTTTCAGAGGTGCACAAAACTATAATGCACCGTTTATTTCATCCATGCCTAAACAGATGGACACAGCCGGATCACAAGTCCTATGGCGTTCACAGTACCTCCATCTGCCTTATTATAGGGCATCTTCCTCTGGAGGCCCTGTCTCCATCATGTATTTCAGAGATTTACATGGAAGCCCCAGTAGAATCGCTCAATGTATAGAGCAGGATAAATATGAGCAGAGCCTTACTGTGATCTTTGGAAGGCAAAATAAACAAATCCACAGCATATGAAGAATTGGTTTTATTTATTTTTTACACTGTTCTTTGTGCGGTATAAGTGATTAGGCGACATTATTCTTCAGGTCAGTGTGATTTCAGCGATACCAGATGAATATCCGTTTTTTTTTTAATAGTGTCACACACTAAAACATGCTTTTTTTGCACGAAGTTTTTGCTTTGCCATATTTTGAGAACTATAATTTTTCCATATTTCCCACAGAGTCATGCGACAACTTGTCTTTTGCAGGACAAGTTGACTTTTTTATTGGTACCATTTTTGGACACATGACATATTTTGATTGCTTTCTGATCTGATTTTTGTGGAGGCAGAATGAATAAAAACCAGCAATTCAGGATTTTTTACCCACGTTCTGTGTGTGGCAAAATTGATAAGGCCACTTTATTCTGCGAGTCAGTATGATACAGTGATGCCACATTTATATAGTTTTTTTTAAATGTTGGCGCTTTCACACAATAAAAACTTTTATAGAAATTATTTTTGCATCGCTTTATTCAGAAAGCTATATCTTTTTTTATTTTTCTGCTGATTGAGCTGTATGGTGGCTTGTTTTTTGTGGGAGAAGATGGCATTTTAGTGATACTATTGTTAGTTACATTTGTCTTTTTTAATCTCATTTTATTCCACTTTTTCCTAAGCGGTATGATGATAAAGCATAGTTTGCTACTTTGCGACTTTTTTGTCTCTTTTTTTAAGCTGCTCACTGAAGGGGTTAACTAGCATGACACTTTTATAGATTGGATTGTTCCGAACGTGGCAATACCAAACTTTTTCGTTTATTTAATTTTTCTTACATAAAAATGTGTGTTTATTAGTGGATTTTTAAAATATATTATTATTTGGTAATAATTTTTACATATTTTTTTTTAAATGCTATTTTTGTACCTAGTCCCTTTATGAGACTTTCACTTTTTTACATTGAATGAAGATATAATGAATTGCAATGCACTAGCATTGCACTGCATAATACCTATACTGAAAGCTTCTGACACAATGCTGTGAACATGGTCTCAGAAGCTTTTTGCAGCTTAGTGACCTGGGGGTCATCATGATGACCTCGGGTCACCATGGCAACGATCAGGCCCCCACAATGATGTTGCAGGGACGCCAATCTGAAGGAAGAGGGAGCTCCAGGCCCTCTGCATCCCTGAATGCTGCAATCATGCTCGATCGCAGCTTTTAGGGGTTAAAAGCCAGGAGTGGTTAGTGGCACCACTCCCGGCTGTTAGCTCAGATGCTTAGCCACTGGCAGAGCTAAGCTGTTGCACTGATTAGGCAGGAGGTGCTGATATTTCAGCATCTCCTGCGCAATCATGCTCTTATCGGTCAGTCAGATTGACTGCCCGATCATAGCAATCTAGGTGTGGTCACCGACAGCATAGGTCCCCTCACCTCCTCCGGTGCCTCTCTGCTGTCACAGACAGCTGTCAATACTGAACAGTCACTGCGTGTTTACACACAGTGACAATTTAAATACATGATGGGCGTAACCCGTCCTGCTGCGGGAACTGCCACCCGGCCAAGACAGGCTATGCCTGTCATTGGACGTTAAAGGATTAAGCATTTTTTAAGTATATTTTTAAGTCTAGTAGTGCTATTCTTCTATAGATCGATAAAGAGCAAAACATGCAATTTTAAGTTGTAGACTTGGAAACAGTGATAGGTCCTTCCAAACTGGTCATCAGATGAGCTCTTGGACAGGATTGTTAAGAACCACATGCTGCCGAAAAATGATTTTGCTACTTTGATTTGGTTTGAATTAACCCCTTCCCGACCTGTGACACAGCGTATGTGTCATGAAAATCGGTGCCAATCCGACCTGTGACGCATATGCTGTGTCACAGAAAGATCGCGTCGCTGCAGATCGGGTGAAAGGGTTAACTCCCATTTCACCCGGCCTGCAGGGACAGGGGGAGTGGTACTTTAGCCCAGGGGGGGTGGCTTCACCCCCCCCCCCCCGTGGCTACGATCGCTCTGATTGGCTGTTGAAAGTGAAACTGCCAATCAGAGCGATTTGTAATATTTCACCTACAAAACTGGTGAAATATTACAATCCAGCCATGGCCGATGCTGCAATATCATCAGCCATGGCTGGAAACACTAATGTGCACCCACCCCACCGATCGCCCCCCCAGCCCCCCGATCTGTGGTCCGCTCCCCTCCGTCCTGTGCTCCGCTCCCCCGTCCTCCTGTCCGCTCCCCCCGTGCTCCAATCACACCCCATGTGCTCCAATCAAACCACCCCGCACTCCGATCCCCCCCCGCACAGCGATCCCCCCGTGCTCCGATCCACCCCCCGCACAGCGATCCCCCACCCCGTGCTCCAATCCCTCACCCCGTGTTCCGATCCACCCCCCGTGCTCCGATCCACCCACCCGTGTTCCGATCCACCTCCCCGTGCTCCGACGCCCCCCCCCCCGTGCCCTGAATTCCCCCCTTATACTTACCCGGCCTCCCGGTGTCCGTCCGTCTTCTTTGCTGGGCGCCGCCATCTTCCAAAATGGCGGGCGCATGTGCAGTGCGCCCGCTGAATCTGCCGGCCAGCAGATTCGTTCCAAAGTGAGTTTTGATCACTGAGATATAACCTATCTCAGTGATCAAAATAAAAAAAATAGTAAATGACCCCCCCCCCCCTTTGTCACCCCCATAGGTAGGGACAATAAAAAAATAAAGAATTTTTTTTTTGTTCCACTAATGTTGGGGTAAGAACTAGGGTTAGGGTTAGGGTTAGGGGTAGGGGTAGGGGTAGGGTTAGGGGTAGGGGTAGGGTTAGGGGTAGGGTTAGGGTTAGGGGTAGGGTTAGGGGTAGGGATAGGGGTAGGGGTAGGGTTAGGGGTAGGGTTAGGAGTAGGGTAGGAGTAGGAATGTCCACATGTATTCTGGTCCTCTGCGGATTTTTCCGCAGAGGATTTGATAAATCCGCAGTGCTAAACCGCTGTGGATTTATCGCAGATTTACCGCGGTTTTTCTGCGCATTTCACTGCGGTTTTACAACTGCGATTTTCTATTGGAGCAGTTGTAAAACCGCTGCGGAATCCGCAGAAAGAAGTGACATGCTGCGGAATGTAAACCGCTGCGTTTCAGTGCAGTTTTTCTGCAGCATGTGTACAGCGATTTTTGTTTCCCATAGGTTTACATTGAACTGTAAACTCATGGGAAACTGCTGCGGATCCGCCGCGTTTTCCGCAGCGTGTGCACATACCTTTAGAATTAGGCTATGTGCACACGGTGCGGATTTGGCTGCGGATCCGCAGCAGTGTTCCATCAGGTTTACAGTACCATGTAAACATATGGAAACCAAATCCGCTGTGCCCATGGTGCGGAAAATACCACGCGGAAACGCTGCGTTGTATTTTCCGCAGCATGTCAATTCTTTGTGCGGATTCCGCAGCGTTTTACACCTGTTCCTCAATAGGAATCCGCAGGTGAAATCCGCACAAAAAACACTGGCAATCCGCGGTAAATCCGCAGGTAAAACGCAGTGCCTTTTACCCGCGGATTTTTCAAAAATGGTGCTGAAAAATCTCATACGAATCCGCAACGTTGGCACATAGCCTTAGGGTTAGGGTTGGAATTAGGGTTGTGGTTAGGGTTAGGGGTGTGTTGGGGTTAGGGTTGTGGTTAGGGGTGTGTTGGGGTTAGGGTTGTGATTAGGGTTACGGCTACAGTTGGGATTAGGGTTAGGGGTGTGTTGGGGTTAGAGTTGGAGGTAGAATTGAGGGGTTTCCACTGTTTAGGCACATCAGGGGGTCTCCAAACGCAACATGGCGCCACCATTGATTCCAGCCAATCTTGTATTCAAAAGGTCAAATGGTGCTCCCTCACTTCCGAGCCCCGACGTGCGCCCAAACAGTGGTTTACCCCCACATATGGGTAACCAGCATACTCAGGACAAACTGCGCAACAATTACTGGCGTCCAATTTCTCCTGTTACCCTTGAGAAAATAAAAAATTGCTTGCTAAAACATCATTTTTGAGGAAAGAAAAATGATTTTTTATTTTCACGGCTCTGCGTTGTAAACGTCTGTGAAGCACTTGGGGGTTCAAAGTGCTCACCACATATCTAGATTAGTTCCTTGGGGGTCTAGTTTCCAAAATGGGGTCACTTGTGGGGGGTTTCTACTGTTTAGGCACACCAGGGGCTCTGCAAACTCAACAAGACGTCCGCAGACCATTCCATCAAAGTCTGCATTTCAAAAGTCACTACTTCCCTTCTGAGCCCCGACGTGTGCCCAAACAGTGGTTTACCCCCACACATGGGGTATCAGCGTACTCAGGAGAAACTGTACAACAACGTTTGGGGTCCAATTTCTCCTGTAACCCTTGGGAAAATAAAAAATTCTGGGCTAAAAAATTATTTTTGAGGAAAGAAAACGTATTTATTATTTTCACGGCTCTGCGTTATAAACTTCTGTAAAGCACTTGGGGGTTGAAAGTGCTCACCACATATCTAGATAAGTTCCTTTGGGGGTCTAGTTTCCAAAATGGGGTCACTGGTGCTGGGTTTCTACTGTTTAGGCACACCAGGGGCTCTGCAAACGCAACGTGACGCCCGCAGACCATTCCATCAAATCTGCATTTCAAAAGTCACTACTTCCCTTCTGAGCCCCGACGTGTGCCCAAACAGTGGTTTACCCCCACACATGGGGTATCAGCTTACTCAGGAGAAACTGGACAACAACTTTTGTGGTCCAATATCTCCTGTAACCCTTGGGAAAATAAAAAATTCTGGGCTAAAATATTACTTTTGAGGAAAGAAAACGTATTTATTATTTTCACGGCTCTGCGTTATAAACTTCTGTGAAGCACTTGAGGGTTCAAAGAGCTCACCTCACATCTAGATAAGTTCCTTGGGGGGTCTAGTTTCCAAAATGGGGTCACTTGTGGGGGGTTTCTACTGTTTAGCCACATCAGGGGCTCTGCAAACGCAACGTGACGCCCGCAGAGCATTCCATCAAAGTCTGCATTTCAAAACGTCACTACTTCACTTCCGAGCCCCAGCATGTGCCTAAACAGTGGTTCACGCCCACATATGGGGTATCAGCGTACTCAGGAGAAACTGGACAACAACTTTTGGGGTCAAATTTGTCCTGTTACCCTTGGGAAAATAAAAAATTGCGGGCTAAAATATCATTTTTGAGAAAACAATTTTTTTTTTTAATTTTCATGGCTCTGCGTTATAAACTTCTGTGAAGCACTTGAGGGTTCAAAGTCCTCACCACACATCTAGATTAGTTCCTTTGGGGGTCTAGTTTCCAAAATGGGGTCACTTGTGGGCGAGCTCCAATGTTTAGGCACACAGGGGCTCTCCAAACGCGACATGGTGTCCGCTAATGATTGGAGCTAATTTTCCATTTAAATAGCCAAATGGCGTGCCTTCCCTTCTGAGCCTGCCGTGCGCCCAAACAGTGGTTTACCCCAACATATCGGGTATCTGCGTACTCAGGACAAACTGGACAACAACATTTGCGGTCCAATTTCTCCTATTACCATTGGCAAAATAGGAAATTCCAGGCTAAAAAATCATTTTTGAGAAAAGAAAAATTATTTTTGATTTTCATGGCTCTGCATTATAAACTTCTGTGAAGCACCTGGGGGTTTAAAGTGCTCAGTATGCATCTAGATAAGTTCCTTGGGGGGTCTAGTTTCCAAAATGGGGTCACTTGTGGGGGAGCTCCAATGTTTAGGCACACAGGGGCTCTCCAAACGCGACATGGTGTCCGCTAACAATTGGAGCTAATTTTCCATTCAAAAAGTCAAAAGGCGCGCCTTCCCTTCCGAGCCCTGCCGTGTGCCCAAACAGTGGTTTACCCCCACATATGAGGTATCGGCGTACTCGGGAGAAATTGCTCAACAAATTTTAGGATCCATTTTATCCTATTGCCCATGTGAAAATGAAAAAATTGAGGCGAAAAGAAATTTTTTGTGAAAAAAAAGTACTTTTTCATTTTTACGGATCAATTTGTGAAGCACCTGGGGGTTTAAAGTGCTGACTAGGCATCTAGATAAGTTCCTTGGGGGGTCCAGTTTCCAAAATGGGGTCACATGTGGGGGAGCTCCAATGTTTAGGCACACAGGGTCTCTCCAAACGCGACATGGTGTCCGCTAACGATGGAGATAATTTTTCATTCAAAAAGTCAAATGGCGCTCCTTCCCTTCCGAGCCTTACCATGTGCCCAAACAGTGGTTTACCCCCACATGTGAGGTATCGGTGTACTCAGGAGAAATTGCCCAACAAATTTTAGGATCCATTTTATCCTGTTGTCCATGTGAAAATGAAAAAATTGAGGCGAAAAGAAATTTTTTGTGAAAAAAAAGTACTTTTTCATTTTTACGGATCAATTTGTGAAGCACCTGGGGGTTTAAAGGGCTCACTATGCATGTAAATAAGTTCCTTGGGGTGTCTAGTTTCCAAAATGGGGTCACTTGTGGGGGAGCTCCAATGTTTAGGCACACAGGGTCTCTCCAAAAGTGACATGGTGTCCGCTAAAGAGTGCAGCCAATTTTTCATTCAAAAAGTCAAATGGCGCTCCTTCCCTTCCAAGCCCTGCCGTGCG
This sequence comes from Ranitomeya imitator, assembly GCF_032444005.1. NCBI lineage: Eukaryota > Metazoa > Chordata > Amphibia > Anura > Dendrobatidae > Ranitomeya > Ranitomeya imitator. Next base: position 925,248,816 of record NC_091282.1, on the reverse strand, counting down.
CCCAAACAGTGGTTTACCCCCACATATGCGGTATCAGCATACTCAGGACAAATTGGACAACAACTTTCGTTGTTCAGTTTCTCCTTTTACCATTGGGAAAATAAAAAAATTGTTGCTGAAAAATCATTTTTGTGACTAAAAAGTTTAATGTTCATTTTTTCCTTCCATGTTGCTTCTGCTGCTGTAAAGCACCTGAAGGGTTAATTAACTTCTAGAATGTGGTTTTGTGCACCTTGAGGGGTGCAGTTTTTAGAATGGTGTCACTTTGGGGTATTTTCAGCCATATAGACCCCTCAAACTGACTTCAAATGTGAGGTGGTCCCTCAAAAAAATGGTTTTGTAAATTTCGTTGTAAAAATGAGAAATCGCTGGTCAAATTTTAACCCTTATAACTTCCTAGCAAAAAAAATTTTGTTTCCAAAATTGTGCTGATGTAAAGTATACATGTGGGAAATGTTATTTATTAACTATTTTGTGTCACAAAACTCTCTGGTTTAACAGAATAAAAATTCAAAATGTGAAAATTGCGAAATTTTCAAAATTTTTGCCAAATTCCGTTTTTATGACAAATAAACACAGAATTTATTGACCTAAATTTACCACTATCACGAAGCCCAATATGTCACAAAAAAACAATCTCAGAACCGTTAGGATCCATTGAAGCGTTCCTGAGTTATTACCTCATAAAGGGACACTGGTCAGAATTGCAAAAAATGGCAAGGTCTTTAAGGTCAAAATAGGCTGGGTCATGAAGGGGTTAAAAAATAGACAAATGCTATAATGAGTCAATGAATCTGTTATGTGATCTTGTAATGTACCTTATATGCACATTATGAAATTATATTTTATTTTACTTTAATGAATAATTCAACTCTAAGTGTATTGTAATAGTAATACAAAGTTTTCAAAATTTTCTAACTGCTCAGTCTATAATTTCCAACATATAGAATACCATTTACGTAGCATAGGCATTACCAGACACACATATTTAAATGCTTAATATTTCCCTAGGATGACTAAAATGGCAACTTGATAATGAAGTCATATATGTCTCAAGTAGAGTCAAGCAAATTTCCCAGAATTTAATTTGAGCAGATTTGCTAAATTCAGGAGGTAGGTCGGAATTTCAATGGCATTGAATAAATTGCAAGTGAACTGGTTAGGCTTTGGCTTTGGATGGCTTTGGGCCTTTAGTTCTGTGTACATGCAGAATGTGTCCAAGTATCAGATTGTAAATGTTTTCTTGAAGTGACATACGGTAATTCCATTTAGCTGCTTCAGGAGAATGAAATATCGACATGTCCCTCACCCTAAAAGTTGAAATATTTTCATAAAAATGTATGACATCTATAAAATTTAATATGCATAACAGAAAAAAAGCTGCTAGGCAAAACAGCAGCATGCAAATGAAAGCTTCGGGTGTTCAATATTCCAAAAGCAGCAAAATCCATATCATTGTCTGGCTGATAGGCTCATTTCTATTAAATATAATAATGTAGAAAAAATATTTATGGGTTTGTATCTCATTACTTTACAGGCACACTACAAATGATTGCCCATTATTGCTAAAGGAAAACTTTTGATTTGCAGCCAAGCTTTTTCTTATCCCAAATATATTTTAAAAAGTGTTCAGAGAAGCTTGTTAAAAGGATTTTATTATTGTTTTCAATATCCCAGAAACCATTATGTATATTCGTAATATATAAAAACAAACAGAAAGCATGACATAAAATGTCCACTAAAAAGAGTAATGTGAGGCTTTCTATGTTCGGTAATAACATGAATCTATCAAGCGATTCAGACAGAATTTTAACTATGTAAGAATAAAGCTCAAAAACATTAGAACGCCGTAACTTTGCCAGATATATTTCATCATAGAAATACTACTTACAAAATAACAAATGTATGTGATAAAATATATATATACATATATATATATATATATATATATATATACATATATATATATATATATATATATATATATATATATATTAGGTGTCAAGTTCCTGCTGCTGCAAAGGGGGAATCTCGAACCATGTTCTGTACGGTCTCCCATTGTTCTTCAGCTGCAGATGAGCCTGCTCACCAGAGATGTCAGTCCCAGCATCTTGCTCAAGCTTATGCTGTATGTCTGGCTACTGCTGCTGTGCCAGGTCCAGCTATTGTAACCAGCATTAATTAGTGGCGAGCAGACGCTACTGGGACTAAGTCCTGCTTTTTGTCAACTGAGCATGCCCGTGGGAAGACCACTCATTGGAGTTCGGAGGTCACATGCTCAGGTCCTAAAATGACTCTGATTGGACCACTGGCAAGGTTCCGGAAGGCTGCCACTATAAAAGGATTGCATGGCCACTCGGCCATGCGCTAGTATAAACAGAAATTGTGTGTGTGTGGATGCGTGCATGTTATCTGGTGAAAGCTCCTAGTCATTCCCATCCCTAATGTTATTGTTTGTGGTTGGGTGTCTGGCGCAAGTACAGCACCAGATAGTGCAAAACAGCACAAAGAATGAGAACAGCATCAATTTAGCAGCGTTCGCCTGTGCGGCACCATGCGCACATGGTGTGCTTTCCTGTCCCTAGTTAGGATGGTTAGTGGCATCCGCCAGAGCGGCCCTGCATGCACTCTGTGTGCTAAATCTATTATTTAGCTTTCCCTGACACTGCAGGTGCAACGTCAAATGCTAGTGGGTCTAGAGGGACTCTAACCCCGTGTCATTGGGGCAGAGTTCTGTGACCGAACACTAGCATTTATTCTGAGGTATTGCGGCTCTGTGACATAACAGGGTCCATTTCTAATTCAATCCGGGTGACATTAACCAGTGTGTGTTTTTACTGTACTGCCATATTCTGTCTGCCATTACAGCAGGTAATATCACTGCATGGTGGACCCCGGGTTACCACCGCACCTTATACCTTCCTTTATATTATTTGGTGCGTTCCGCCAGCCCTAACATATCTATCTATCTATCTATCTATCTATCTATCTATCTATCTATCTATCTATCTATCTATCTATACACACACACACATATAGGTGTTCTCACAAAATTAGAAAATCATTAAAAACTTAATTTATTTCAGTTCTTCAATATAAAAAGTGACAATCATATATTATATTGAGTCATTACAAACAGAGTCATTTATTTCAAGTGTTTATTTCTGTTAATATTGATGATTATAGCTTACAGCCAATGAAAACCCAAAAGTCACTATTTCAGTAAATTAGAATACTTTATAACACCAGCTTGAAAAAATGATTTTAACATCCAAAATATTTGCCTACTGAAATGTATGTTCAGTAAAAGCACTCAATACGTGGTCGGGGCTCTTATTGCATCAATTACTGCATCAATGCGGCATGGCATGGAGGCAATCAGCCTGTGGCACTGCTGAGGTGTTATGAAAGTTGAGGTTGCTATGATAGCAGTTTTCAGCTCATCTGCATTGTTGGGTCTGGTGTCTCTCATCTTCCTCTTGACCATATCCCATAGATTCTCTATGGGGTTAAAGTCAGACGAGTTTGTTGACCAAACAAGCACAGTGATACTGATGTTTGTAAACCAGATATTGGTACTTTTGGCAGTGTGGACAGGTGCCAAGTCCTGCTGGAGAATTACATTTCCATCTCCAAAAAGCTTGTCGGCAGAGTGAAGCATGAAGTGCTCTAAAATTTCCTGATAGACAGCTGCGCTAACTTTGGTCTTGATAAAACACATTGTACCTATACCAGCAAATTACATGGCTTACCAATCCATTACTGATTATGGAAACCTCACAAATTCTTCAGATCCTTTGCACAAACACTCATATTTAATTCACATGATGTCTATTTCCTTGTGATCCTCCTTGAGATGGATCTACTCCTTCTTTGGAGGCCAGCTGTGTTTAATTAAACTGATAGGACCTGATTTGGAAAGGCACACACCTGTCTATATAAGACCTCACAGCTCACAGTGCATGTCAGACAAAATGAATAATCATGAGGTCAAATGAACTGGCCAATATGCTCAGAGACAGTATTGTGGCAAGGCACAGATTTGGCCAAGGTTACAACAGAATTTCTGCAGTTCTCAAGGTTCCTAAGAGCACAGTGGCCTCCATAATCCTTAAAAGCCTCTCTTCAGTGCAAGATATGAAAGCCTGCATAGAGTTCACTTAAAAAAAAAACACATGAAGGACACCCAGATTATGAGAAATAAGATTCTCTGGTCTGATGAGATGAAGATAGATCTTTTTGATGATAATTCTAAGCAGCATGTTTGGAGAAAACCAGGTACTGCTCATCACCTGCCCAATACAAACTCAACAGTGAAACATGGTGATGGCAGCATCATGCTATGGGGGTGTTTTTCAGCTGCAGGGAGAGGACGACTGGTTGTCATTGAAGGAAACATGAATGCAGCCAACTACAGAGATATCCTAGATGAAAATCTCTTCCAGAGAGCTCTGGACCTCAGATTTGGCCGATGGATCACCTAAGACAATGACTCAATTCCCACAGCTAAAATAACAAAGGAGTGGCTTCAGAACAACTCTGTGACCATTTTTGACTGGCCCTGCCAAAGCCCTGATCTAATCCTAATTGAGTATCTATGGAGAGACCTGAAAATGGCTGTCCACCAACATTCACCATCCAATCTGACAGAACTGGAGAGGATCTGCATAGAAGAATGGCAGAGGATCCCCAAATCCAAAGACTCATGGCGGTACTAGCTCAAAAGCGAGCTTCTACTCAAGTTAATGTATAAACCAAGTTTATACATGTGAAGTGTATTTGTCAAAAGGGGTTTTGTTTTTATACTTGTTAATGTTTTTTAGGAAATCAGTCATGTGGGACTTCATTGCTGGCAGACGTGTTGGCATTGGCATAAATGTATAAAATGGTATTAATTATGCTACCATCTGCTGTATATAATGTATAGAATTTCAAATATGGACAATATAGCAAATTTGAATTGAAGAATATTATGGATAGTACATGCAAACTAACAGTTTATAATTGGAAATAAAAATGTAAAAATCTTTTTTTTTACAAGCATCACTTCTCCTTGCTTTCTACTTACTTCTAATAGACCATATTCAATATGTATGAAAAGGGGAAAATAGCCCTTAGTATAAATATATGATATGATGGACTATGTAAAAAATATATATGTCATATGTATTAAGAATTCCATGTGCTATATATATATATATATATATACAGTGGGGCAAAAAAGTATTTAGTCAGTCAGCAATAGTGCAAGTTCCACCACTTAAAAAGATGAGAGGCGTCTGTAATTTACATCATAGGTAGACCTCAACTATGGGAGACAAACTGAGAAAAAAATCCAGAAAATCACATTGTCTGTTTTTTTAACATTTTATTTGCATATTATGGTGGAAAATAAGTATTTGGTCAGAAACAAAATTTCATCTCAATACTTTGTAATATATCCTTTGTTGGCAATGACAGAGGTCAAACGTTTTCTGTAAGTCTTCACAAGGTTGCCACACACTGTTGTTGGTATGTTGGCCCATTCCTCCATGCAGATCTCCTCTAGAGCAGTGATGTTTTTGGCTTTTCGCTTGGCAACACGGACTTTCAACTCCCTCCAAAGGTTTTCTATAGTGTTGAGATCTGGAGACTGGCTAGGCCACTCCAGGACCTTGAAATGCTTCTTACGAAGCCACTCCTGCCCTGGCGGTGTGCTTTGGATCATTGTCATGTTGAAAGACCCAGCCACGTTTCATCTTCAATGCCCTTGCTGATGGAAGGAGGTTTGCACTCAAAATCTCACGATACATGGCCCCATTCATTCTTTCATGTACCCGGATCAGTCGTCCTGGCCCCTTTGCAGAGAAACATCCCCAAAGCATGATGTTTCCACCACCATGCTTTACAGTAGGTATGGTGTTTGATGGATGCAACTCAGTATTCTTTTTCCTCCAAATACGACAAGTTTTGCTTCTACCAAACAGTTCCAGTTTGGTTTCATCAGACCATAGGACATTCTCCCAAAACTCCTCTGGATCATCCAAATGCTCTCTAGCAAACTTCAGACGGGCCCTGACATGTACTGGCTTAAGCAGTGGGACACGTCTAGCACTGCAGGATCTGAGTACATGATGGCGTAGTGTGTTACTTATGGTAGGCCTTGTTACATCGGTCCCAGCTCCCTGCACTTCATTCACTAGGTCCCCCCGCGTGGTTCTGGGATTTTTGCTCACCGTTCTTGTGATCATTCTGACCCCACGGGGTGGGATTTTGCGTGGAGCCCCAGATCGAGGGAGATTATCAGTGGTCTTGTATGTCTTCCATTTTCTAATTATTGCTCCCACTATTGATTTCTTCACTCCAAGCTGGTTGGCTATTGCAGATTCAGTCTTCCCAGCCTGGTGCAGGGCTACAATTTTGTTTCTGGTGTCCTTTGACAGCTCTTTGGTCTTCACCATAGTGGAGTTTGGAGTCAGACTGTTTGAGGGTGTGCACAGGTGTCTTTTTATACTGATAACAAGTTTAAACAGGTGCCATTACTACAGGTAATGAGTGGAGGAAAGAGGAGACTCTTAAAGAAGAAGTTACAGGTCTGTGAGAGCCAGAAATCTTGATTGTTTGTTTCTGACCAAATACTTATTTTCCACCATAATATGCAAATAAAATGTTAAAAAAACAGACAATGTGATTTTCTGGATTTTTTTTTCTCAGTTTGTCTCCCATAGTTGAGGTCTACCTATGATGTAAATTACAGACGCCTCTCATCTTTTTAAGTGGTGGAACTTGCACTATTGCTGACTGACTAAATACTTTTTTGCCCCACTGTACTTTCTTTGTTCTTTGTACTGATTTCTTTGGTTTCTTCATCATATACCTTAGATACATACCATATGTAATGTGCAATTATAGACTTTACAATTAACTGTTAATTAAACCTCAATATTCTATACCCTTAAAACTTGGTATGGAAAAACATGGCATAACAAGAATTATTTGATATTTCTCAGGTAGACATATTGTACATGTCTACGTAATAAGTGTAAGAGGAATAATATTTTACAAATTCCCTAAAATCAAATATTGCGGAGAGAAAAATATGAACATGTTAATGGTTTCATAATAGTTCTCTAGGATTGAGGCATGAATGAATGAGCCTGTTCTTGTACAACATAAAAGGTTCATTCTACAAATCCATTTTGCCCTAGAGACATCTATTCAATAAGCGATTTCATGTTCTTCAATCAATCAGACTCAGCAGACATTGCACAGAACAGGAATAGACATTGCTACAACAGTAGTGTAAAAAAAGTATACACCAAGTATTATGGGTAGCAGTTTCAACAAAAAGATATTTCAGGTGACATGTTTATTTTCTGTTAGACTCCAATGCAATATGAAGTTTAAAGTTTAATTTGTAAAAATCAAACTTTTCTGACAAACTAATTTCAGTGTTCCAAAATATTATAAAGTATACTATATAAAATAGCAGCAACTTCACATGAACAAACCTAATTACTTTTACCCTGACCATGTAATTTGTCATTTTTGAGCATTAGCTTTTTCCTTCACCTCTTATGAGAGCTTTTAACAATTTTATTGCTCTGTCAACATAGCTGTATAAGGTTTGTTTTTCTGCTGGACAAGTTGTGGTTTTGAATAACACCAATCATTTTAGTACTGGAAAATGAGAAACAAACTCTGAAAGATGACTGCTGCCAAGAGTCATGTGCCATGCCAATTATAAAGTATCTTAAGTACACCATTCATGTGAAGTTGTTTTTCATTCAAAGGAGTGGGCTTACTCACATTTTTGCCTGAGAATACAATGAATGAAGAATTGTGTATAGACAGCTTACAAGAGCAACTTCTCCGAATGATCCAAGAGCAATATGGTGATGAACAATGCTTTTTCTAGCATGATGGATAACCAAATCGGAAGGCCAAAGTGATAGATAAGTATCATGGTGAACAAAACATTGAAACATTGAAATTTTACTTCCATAGCCAAACAACTCCACAAATCTTATTGAGAACCTATGATTAATTCTTAAAATGTGGGCAGACTTAAAAAAAACACAGAAATTGTGATAAAGTACAAGCACTGATTAGGCAATAATGAGTGGCCTAAGTCAGGATTTGATCCAGAAGCTTATATCCATTATGCCAGGTTGGATTGCAGAAGTCTTGAAAAATAACAATCAACACGCTATGTATTTGTCAGTAAAAGTTTTAAAACTTATCAAATGCTGATAATTGCACTTCTATTTATATAATAGAAACATCTGAATAAAAGTTCTATAAAATATTGAAGTAGTAGACGTTTTGAAAATTAAAACTCATGACATCTGAAAACTTTTCGACCTAACTGTAAAGCTTTCCTAAAATAACTTCAGTAGTAATTTATTAAGACTATCAGTGCTTGATTCCTTTTGCTTCCATTTTCTGACAAATTTAATTTAATATTACTGGGATGAACAGTATTGATATATTCTGCTACTCCTAATATTTTTATTAAGTTGGTGTAATATGTTCTCATTAAAAGAAAGCAAAGCACAATAAAAAAAAACAAAAGCAAAAAAACAAAAAAAGTTGTTTTTGAGTTTGCTTTTGCATCAGCATTTCACAATAACTTATTTTTGAAATCTTTAATGTTAAATGTAACACAATTATAAATTATGCTAAATTTATAAAGATCCAGAAAAAATATAAAAACCCATGCAAGACAATCTTTGCAACATGGCTATAGAATGCTAATAAAATAAATATATCAACCACAGTCGGATCCTTCAGACGGAACCTGAAAACTCATCTCTTCAGGAAAGCCTACAGCCTGCACTGACACCGCTGCTGCCTCATCACTATCGAAGCTACCGCCTCACCAACACCGGAGCTACCGCCTCACCAACACCGAAGCTAACGCCTCACCAACACCGGAGCTACCGCCTCACCAACACCGGAGCTACCGCCTCACCAACACCGGAGCTACCGCCTCACCAACACCGGAGCTACCCCCTCACCAACACCGGAGCTACCGCCTCACCAACACCGGAGCTACCGCCTCACCAACACCGAAGCTACCGCCTCACCAACACCGGAGCTCCTACAACCCTCAACCTACTGTCTCCTTCCCCATAATCCTGTAGAATGTAAGCCCGCAAGGGCAGGGTCCTCGCCCCTCTGTATCAGTCCGTCATTGTTAGTTTGTTTACTGTATGTGATATTTGTAACTTGTATGTAACCCCTTCTCATGTACAGCACCATGGAATCAATGGTGCTATATAAATAAATAATAATAATAATAATAAATATATATATATATATATATTAATATATAAATATTTTTATATATATATATATATATATATATATATATGTATATATATATATATATATATATAAAAAAAGTGTTACTAGAATCCAAACTTGATGGTACTAAAATAAACTAAACTAAATAAAAATGTACTAAAGATTTAATATTTAATAAAAATATAGAAAAGCAACATTTACTTTTTTTAAGAATTGCATGCCAGCTTTGAAGCTGAATAAGCATTACATGATAGAAGTTAATCAGATTCTTTCCATGACCTCTTAAGACAAGCAGATATCCAAGGGATTAATTAACAGCGGTCATGTATCTACGCTGGACATTTTGTAAGAGTTTTCATCCTCTCCGACATCTCATATAATTAATTTGGTTTACTACTTTGTAATACGTTACACTAAATAGGACAGTGTAGAATATATGAATAAAATACATAGGTAACTTTTTATCTGCACAATAATCTTGGACATCTCTCTTTGTCACCGGGTGTCTAATATTGCCTTGGGAACAATTAAGTTTCAGTGTTCAGATATGCAACACTTCTGTTATCCCTTAACTTGAAAATCATTAAAAATGCAAATTACAAATTCATTATACCAAATGAATAAAACATGAACTTACCTTCTGTTTTAATATAATACAGACCAAGACAAAGTAATGGTCCAAAATAAACTTTAGAAGATATTGTCTTTAAAACTTGTATGTGTTTTAAGGTACCGTCACACTGAGCAACTTTAGAACGATAACGATAGCGATCCGTGATGTTGCAGCGTCCTGGATAGCGATATCGTTGTGTTTGACATGCAGCAGCGATCAGGATCCTGCTGTGACATCGCTGGTCGGTAGGGTTGAGCGAAACGGGTCGGCCAGCTTCAGAAGTCGCCGACTTTTGGCAAGGTCGGGTTTCATGAAACCCGACCCGACCCCTGTGTGGGGTCGGCCATGAGGTCGGCGATCTTCTGAACTGGAATCGGAATTCCGATGCCGATTCCCGATATGTTTAAGATATCGGGAATCGGTATCGGAATTCAGATTTAAGTGTAAAATAAAGAATAAAAATAAAAAATATTGCTATACTCACCCTCGGACGCGCCCTGGTTGTAACCGGGAGCCTTCCTTCCTAAGAATGAGTGCCTGAAGGACCTTTCGATGACGTCGCGGCTTGTGATTGGTCGCGTGAGCGGTCACATGGTCGTCACGCGACCAATCACAAGCCGCAACATCATCGAAAGGTCCTTCAAGCGCTGATTCTTAGGAAGGAAGGCTGCGGGTTAGAACCAGGGCGCGTCCGAGGGCGAGTATATACTCACCCTCAGATGCGCCCTGGTTCTAACCCGCAGCCTTCCTTCCTAAGAATCAGCGCTTGAAGGACCTTTCGATGACGTCGCGGCTTGTGATTGGTCGCGTGACGCCCATGTGACCGCTCACGCGACCAATCACAAGCCGCAACGTCATCGAAAGGTCCTTCAGGTGCTCATTCTTAGGAAGGAAGGCTCCCGGTTACAACCAGGGCGCGTCCGATGGTGAGTATAGCAATATTTTTTATTTTTATTCTTTATTTTACACATTAATATGGATCGCAGGGCCTGAAGGAGAGTTTCCTCTCCTTCAGACCCTGGGAACCATTAGAAACCCAATGCACTGCATTGGGTTTCGTGTTTCGGCCGACCCCGACCCTGACTTTTCTATAGGATCGGCCGATTTCACTCGACCCGACTTTTGAAAAAGTCAGGTTTCGTGAAACCCGACCCGATCCTATAAAAACAAAAGTCGCTCAACCCTACTGGTCGGAGCTAGAAGGCCATAACTTTATTTCGTCGCTGGATTACCCGCTGACATCGCTGAATCGACGTGTGTGATGCCGATCCAGCGATGTCTTCACTTGTAACCAGGGTAAACATCGGGTTACGAAGCGCAGGGCCGCGCTTAGTAACCCGATATTTACCCTGGTTACCATTGTAAAAGTAAAAAAAAAACCACTACATACTTACATTCCGGTGTCTGTCGCGTCCCCCGGCGTCAGCTTCCCTGCACTGTGTCAGCGCCGGCCGGGCATAAAGCAGAGCACAGCGGTGACGTCACCGCTCTGCTTTACGGCCGGCGCTTACACAGTGCAGGGATGCTGACATCGGGGGACGCGACAGACACCAGAATGTAAGTATGTAGTGTTTTTTTTTTGTACATTTACAATGGTAACCAGGGTAAACAACGGGTTACTAAGCGCGGCCCTGCGCTTAGAAACCCAATGTTTACCCTGGTTACCCGGTGACTTCGGCATCATTGTTCGCTGGACAGCTGTCTGTGTGACAGCTCTCCAGCGACCACACAACGACCTAAACAGCGATGCTGCAGCGATCGGCATCGTTGTCTATATCGCTGCAGCGTCACTTAATGTGACGGTACCTTAACACTCGTGAAATCAAAGTATCTATCTCATGATTTGAAAGGGAACTCTGTTTTCAGTTACAGTAAGATATTTCTACATAAGATTGTTGTTAAATTACAGTAAATGCTCTTAGTTGTTATATATTCTTAGAAACAGTGTCCTCTTGTTATGCATCTCTTATTTAAAGTATATATATATATGTATATATATTATTATGATGCATACTAACAAGAAATTATTACATTTGCCAGATTCAAGTTTGCTAAATTGCATGGATTTACTGGTTTTAATGCAAATTGAATGCTCTTTATTGTTCTGCTGTGTCTCTAGGCCCCAGTGCATAATAAATGTTGGATTTAAAAGAAATAAATGCTCACCTCTAATTTAACCTGTTCCACAGCCCCAGCAATCCATTGTTTTATTTTCTGTGCCTCTTTTTTTTCCCCTTCCCCAATCACAATTATTATCTTCTCCAGCCTCTTCACATGTGTACTGGCTCAGCTAAGTCTCATGATGACACTGTGCCATCTCTCAGTTGACGTGTGCAGAAAATTTGCTACGTCATGATATGATTCCCAGCTGCCTGTCTGAGGCCTTGTAAGGCCAAAAGCCATAGCCTAGAGTGAAGAGGAAAAAAAGGATGTGTGCCTCAAGGGGAGTGAAAAAATGCACAAAGAACCAGGTTGCACACTGTAGGGGTAAAGAGAAAGGTGTGTGGTGAGGAGAGTGTAGTTAAGGTGATTTTTAAACCATTTGCCTGGCCTACTAAAGTTCAGCAAAATGTCAGTCACTGTTTGCCACCATTTTTCATTGAATTTGCAAGAAGCAAATAGCGAAAACTCCATATTCTGGACAATATAAATGTTTGCTAAATTTGTAGAAAAATAAATTCAACTCGAATAAATTATCTCATGTTTAACAGTAACCCATCTGAATTATAATAAAATTTACTTGGTTCAAAAGCACATTACTGAAATACTTTGGTGGAAAACATTTTGTCATGCAAGATTTTTCCTAGACTTAATCAATAGAGAAAATAGAACATTTGGAAGATAAGGTAAAAATATGCATGACTTTGTTCACATTAATTTTCTGCTTTTACATTTGAGTTTCTATAATGGTTCTTGTCACTTTTTTTAGTATGTATAAAACAATATTTAGGATTATTCTTTCTGTGAGAAAAACTGAAACCTTCCAAGCCCCCAACAGATCACATAATGAGTCAATGGAATCCATCCGTGTTTGTTTTTTGTTTCATCGCTGGAGTAATGTTACTAATCTAAGATCCCTGCTCTTAGTATTATACTTAGCAGGCATCTTCTTCTGTTCTTAGCTCTGCTCTGATCATCATCTACAGTTTGTGATCTGCTGGATTGCTCCAGTGTTTGCATGAGACGGAAGTAACCTATTAATGTAAGTTAGATCAAGGTTCTCATACGCTTATATTATGAGCTTATGACTGGTGGCTCTGACTTCTCTTTGTCAGTACTAGAAAGAAGCACTGGGAAAAGTGCCAGATGTGGCTGGGAAGTATTTTACTAGGTGTATGATTATTGCAGTACATTATCAATACCACTCCAGAGTGAAATTAAAAAAAAAACACTTGAGTGGTGCTTTAAGATTTTATCTTTGCAGTAAACCTCTATTTATGTAGAAAAACAATTATCGTGGACAAAGTGTGCATTATATTTATTTTTCCAAATCAGTGACTGATTCTATTTTTGCTTTCACATGTGTTCATTGCTGGTGGTTGCTCCTTTCTAAGCAACAGGGGAATGAACATTTTAGCCCCCTGTATCATGTAAAAAAGTAAACAATGAAGAATGGAATATGATTCTGATTCTGCTCAGGGCCAGAACAGGAAATCATATCTCTTAATACACAGTTAGGCCAATTTCATACGTCCTGTTATTTCCGGTACCAGAAAAAATGGCACCTGAGATATTAGTTTCTGTGTGTCCATCTGTGTACTATGTGTGGCACACGTGTGGCAACCGTGTCCCAATCGTGTGCCGCAGCAGTACCACATGGATGCCCGCTGGGGAAGCAGCGCTACAGTAAGCAGAGTTCCCCTGAGTATGGTGCTGAAGCCGGCTGTCATCCCTTCTCCACTGCTCGGCCGGCAAGCAGCACGAGCAAAAGAGAATGAATGATAAGCATTGGGCAAACCGCTAGTTACTGAGCCTGTGCCCGCTGCGTATCATTCATTCCCCAGTAGTTTACAGCCAGGCTGGTCACATTAGCACCATTCCCAGTTGTAGACTGTCTGTTCCCCAGATATGGGACTGACTGAACGCTGGACAGGTATGGGTATATTGTTGGTTTGATATTTTTAATTTTTTAAAAAGGGATCAAGGGCATAGCTTGAAAACTGGGAGGTGTATGATTCCTAAAAATACTTTATTCTTATGGTGTGGTGTGTTTAATAAACCCTTTACCAACTATAGGATTAGTAATAGATAGGTGTCTTATTTACACCTCTCCATTACTAAGCCAGCTTAATGTCACCTTACAATAGAAAGGTGACATTAATCCTGCATTACCCCACTTGCCACTGCTACAGGGCAAATGGGAAGAACCAGGCAAAGCTCCAGAATTGGTGCATTTAATATATGCACCTTTTATTGGCATCTGCGTGCTGCTGTTTTTAGGCTGGGGGGCCCATATTTATGGCCCCTTACCAGCCTGAGAATAGCAGCCCACACCTATGAGTTTTGCAGGGTTGGCTTAACAACATAAGGGAGACCCCATGTCGGGTTTTTCATTCATTCATTGTGCCCTGCTCTCGCTGCTCGCCGGCAGAGCAGGGACAATGGATGAAAGCCACGTTCAGCACCACACACAGGGGAACAGTGCTTACAGTAGCGCAACTTCCCAGGTGGCCATCCGTGCACATTGAGGACAGTGGACACTGTTCTCCGTGTGCACTTGTGGCTCGTTTTGCGGCCCTTGTGTCCGGGTAAAAACGGACATGTCTGTATGCTTTGCACACGGACACATGGTCCGTGAAAATCCGCTGACATTTTCATAGAGCCATTAATTTGAATGGGTCTATGTGTGTCAGTGTCTCCGGTAAGTGAGAAAACTATCATTACTCGTACCAGAGACACTGAAGTGTGAAACCGGTCTTATGAGTAGCCCATTACAGACCACAGCCAGTTTATGCTGGTTTATTTTAAAGAAAAATCTGTAGTAAATATAATTTATATGTAAATAACAAAAAGTGCATATTCCTGCACAATAATGATTTTTCTATATAATTGAAGGTACTTGTTATTATCATTGATATTATAGCAGGTGACTGAGCAACTATAACTAGACATGAAATTTCTTGTCTAAAGTGTAAGAAAAAAGATACAGTAAAAACGTTAGAACAGAAATAAAGGGTTAAAGTATCTATTTGCCCGTTTAATTTAATCAGAAGCTCTGTATAGATTTGTGTACTTTTAATAAGTTTTTAATATTTGTTTATTAGCAGCTATGTATTACTTTTAAAATACGATGTCCATTTTTTTGATATGTTGGAAGAACATTGGAATATGTTGTTGATATGTTGGAAGAACATTGCCAAAGTTGAGAAACAAACATTTTCTGCCAAATCTTATGCTGCACAGCTTTACAGCTGCTTTAGGCATTATACAGTTGCTTGGCATATAAAACCACCTTTCTGTTTCCCCTGCTGTTACACTAAGCAGACTTGTATGCTGAATGAGAAATTATTTTTTGCATAAATTGGTAGGCAAATATGGCTTGAAATGTGACTTAACATAATTTTTCTCACTTTCAGATTTAATTAACAGTGAATTAAATGTTACTATTCTGCTAATTGTTACATGCTATTTAAACTGAAGACAATCTATTTTCAAAATAGATTTATTTCAATGTTCCAAGTTTTATTTTGAGAACAATTAGAATCTCATTAAAGTAAACATTTCAACAGAAAAAATGCAATAATTACTTGCAACTATTAAAGGTAAAATATGATTCATGAATTTTTGCAAATTTACTTATCAACCATATGCTAAATGACTTGAAAGAAGATTAGTTAAATGAGTAGCATTTATCATTAGAAAATTATTTTAAGATATGAAGAGACACAATATTGCTTACTGATGCTAATGAAAAGTTTTTTTTTTAAAGAGAGAATATGCAATTTGAATAGAATTTCATGATGTTAAAATATATACATGTATATATCTTTTGTCTTTATTGATTTTACTTTTCTCGTCCTTATGGATATATTAGTTATTATGTGATTAGACCTCCCTGATCAGAGTTCTGGTAATCAATATGTTATCGCACTTGTAACTATGCTTTTTTTCATGGCTATAGTTCATACCGTATTGTTTCCGTTTCTTTACAGTTATTATTTCTTCTCAGTAAGTTATCCTTTGACACACAGCGCATTGATCATATACAGGTACACTATGGCGTCGTTTTCTCTAGTGTTTTGCCCTTGACTGGCTTTTGTTTCCTTTAGTTATATGGATATAGATGGACGGGCAGTAATATACATGCACATACTCTCACTTGTGGAGTCTTCTCCCTGTTTTTTGTGACTTTGTTCACATGCACATCGATATAGACCTTATTTGGATGTCTATTCACTTTTATGTGTTCTCCTTATTGTCACTTTGTGGTCTTAATTATTATGTATTCCTTTCTTGGATGTCCTTTTACTTTTTTCCCTACACATCCCCTTTGTTTAGTCTGTTTGGTATCTAATTTTCTTATTGTTTAATAAAAAGATTATCGTCTTTTATTCCTACACGGTGTTTTCTGTTCACACGGTGTCTCCAGTCTCTTCTTTTCTATTAAATATATTTTTTCTCTGGTATGATTTATTCAGCCTCAAATCATGTTATATAGTTTCATATTTGAATTTATTTCATTAATGAGAATGTATCTTTTTTTGTTCTGTTATCATAGACTTCCTTGATAAAGGCATTGTATGCCGATACGTTGGTTTTCTTGCTGGCTGATTACCAATAAATCATTTTTTTACTGAGAATAAATATTTGTGGACTTGTTGAGTGCTGAAGGTTACCCCTTCTACATATATATATATATATATATATATACATGTATATATATCATCTGTTTTCCCTATGAGACAACAATCCTACAGATAAATATACAGGGGGAGGATTATGGACATGTGTCAGGATTCTGACTAAATGTCAAGAAGCCACGAGATACATTTTATAAGGTTTTAACTCCTGAACCCCCAAGGGTGGTTTGCACATTAATGACCGGGCCAATTTTTACAATTCTGACCACTGTCCCTATTTGAGGTTATAACTCTGGATCTCTTCAGCGGATCCCGGTGATTCTGACACTGTTTTCTCATGACATATTGTACTTCATGATTTTGGTAACATTTATTTGATATTACCTGCGTTTATTTGTGAAAAAAATAGAAATTTGGCAAAAATGTTGAAAATTTCGCAATTTTCCAACTTCGAATTTTTATGCCCTTAAATCACAGAGATAAAGTACAGACCAAAAGTTTGGACACACGTTCTAATTTAAATATGTTCCTGTATTTTCAGGACTATGAAAATTGTACATTCACACTGAAGGCATCAAAACTATGAATTAACACATGTGGAATTATATACTTAACAAAAAAGTGTGAAAAAACTGAAATTATGTCTTATATTCTAGGTTTTTCAAAGTAGCCACCTTTTGCTTTGACGACTGCTATGCACACTCTTGGCATTCTCTTGATGAGCTTCAAGAGGTAGTCTCCGGAAATAATCTTCCAACAATCTTGAAGGTGTTCCAGAGATGCTTAGCACTTGTTGACCCTTTTGCCTTCACTCTGCGGTCCAGCTCACCCCAAACCATCTCGATTGGGTTCAGGTCTGGTGACTGTGGAGGCTAGGTCATCTGGTGTAGCACCCCATCACTCTCCTTCTTGATCAAATAGCCCTTACACAGCCTGGAGGTGTGTTTGGGGTCATAGTCCTGTTGAAAAATAAATGATGGTCCAACTAAACGCAAACCGAATGGAATAGCATGCCGCTGCAAGATGCTGTGGTAGCCATGCTGGTTTAGTATGCCTTCAGTTTTGAATAAATCCCCAACAGTGTCACCAGCAAAGCACCCTCACACCATCACACCTCCACCTCCATGCTTCACGGTGGGAACCAGGCATGTAGAGTCCATCTGTTCACCTTTTCTGCATCGCACAAAGACACGGTGGTTGGAACCAAAGATCTCAAATTTGGAATCATCAGACCATAGCACAGATTTTCACTGGTCTAATGTAAATTCCTTGTTTTCTTAAGCCCAAACAGGTCTCTTCTGCTTGGTGCCTGTACTTAGCAGTGGTTCCCTAGCAGCTATTTTACCATGAAGGCCTGCTGCACAAAGTCTCCTCTTAACAGTTGTTGTAGAGATGTGTCTGCTGCTAGAACTCTGTATGGCATTGACCTGGTCTCTAATCTAAGCTGCTGTTAACCTGCGATTTCTGAGGCTGGTGACTTGGATCAACTTTTCCTCAGAAGCAGAGGTGACTCTTGGTCTTCCCATCCTGGGGCGGTCCTCATGTGAGCCAGTTTCTTTGTAGAGCTTGATGATTTTTGCCACTGCACTTGGGGACACTTTCAAAGTTTTCCCAATTTTTTGGACTAACTGACCTTCATTTTTTAAAGTAATAATGGCTACTCGTTTTTGTTTACTTAGCTGCTTTTTTCTTGCCATAATACAAATTCTAACAGTCTATTCAGTAGGACTATCAGCTGTGTATCCACCAGACTTCTGCACACCACAACTGCTGGTCCCAACCCCATTTATAAGGCAAGAAATCCCAATTATTAAACCTGACAGGGCACACCTGTGAATTGAAAATCATTCCCGTTGACTACCTCTTGAAGCTCATCAAGAGAATGCCAAGAGTGTGCAAAGCAATCATCAAAGCAAAAGGTGGCTACTTTGAAGAACCTAAAATATAAGACATATTTTCAGTTGTTTCACACATTTTTGTAAAGTATATACGGTAATTCCACATGTGTTAATTCATAGTTTTGATGCCTTCAGTGTGATTGTACAATTTTCATAGTCATGAACATACAGAAAAATCTTTAAGTGAGAAGGTGTGTCCAAACTTTTGGTCTGTACTGTATGTCACACAAAATACTTAATAAGTAACATTAATCACATATCTACTTTACATCAACACAATTTTGGAACCAATTTTTTTTGTTAGGGAGTTATATGGGTTAAATTTGACCAGCAATTTCTCATTTTTACAACACCATTTTTTTTAAGGACCACATCACATTTGAAGTCACTTTGAGGGGTCTACATGAATCCAAGGGTAACAGGAGAAATTGGACCCCAAAAGATGTTGTACACTGATACCCCATATGTGGGGGCAAACCACTGTTTGGGCGTATGTCAGAGCTCAGAAGGGAAGGAGCGCCGTTTGACTTTTCAATGCAAAATTGACTGGAATTGAGACAGGATGCCATGTTGCGTTTGGAGAGCTCCTGATGTTCTTAAACATTTAACCCCTTACCGGCATCGGACGTACTATACCGTCCGATGCCGGCTCCTCTGCTTTGATGCAGGGCTCCGCGGTGAGCCCGCATCAAAGCCGGGACATGTCAGCTGTTTTGAACAGCTGACATGTGCCCGTAATAGGCGCGGGCAGAATCGCGATCTGCCCGCACCTATTAACTAGTTAAATGCCGCTGTCAAACGCAGACAGCGGCATTTAACTACCGCTTCCGGCCGGGCGGCCGGAAATGACGTCATCGCCGACCCCCATCACATGATCGGGGGTCGGCGATGCTTGTGAATGGTAACCATAGAGGTCCTAGAGACCTCTATGGTTACTGATGATCGGTGGCTGTGAGCGTCACCCTGTGGTCGGCGCTCACATCACACCTCCATTTCTGCTACATAGCAGCGATCAGCAGATTGCTGCTATGTAGCAGAGCCGATCGCGTTGTGCCTGCTTCTAGCCTCCCGTGGAGGCTATTGAAGCATGGAAAAAGTTAAAAAAAAAAGTTTAAAAAAATGTGAAAAAAATAAAAAAAACATAAAAGTTTAAATCACCCCCCTTTCGCCCCAATCAAAATAAATCAATTAAAAAAAATATCAAATCTACGCATATTTGGTATCGCCGCGCTCAGAATCGCCCGATCTATCAATTAAAAAAAAGTATTAACCTGATCGCTAAACAGCGTAGCGGAAAAAAAATTTGAAACGCCAGAATTACGTTTTTTTGGTCGCCGCGACATTGCATTAAAATGCAATAACGGGCGATCAAAAGAACGTATCTGCACCGAAATGCTATCATTAAAAACGTCATCTCAGCACGCAAAAAATAAGCCCTCAACCGACCCCAGATCATGAAAAATGGAGACGCTACGAGTATCGGAATATGGCGCAATTTTTTTTTTTTTTTTTTTTGCAAAGTTTGGAATTTTTTTTCACCACTTAGATAAAAAATAACCTAGTCATGTTACTCGTACTGACCTGGAGAATCATAATGGCAGGTCAGTTTTAGCATTTAGTGAACCTAGCAAAAAAGCCAAACAAAAAACAAGTGTGGGATTGCACTTTTTTTGCAATTTCACCGCACTTGGAATTTTTTTCCCATTTTCTAGTACACGACATGCTAAAACCAATGATGTCGTTCAAAAGTACAACTCGTCGCGCAAAAAATAAGCCCTCACATGGCCAAATTGACAGAAAAATAAAAAAGTTATGGCTCTGGGAAGGAGGGGAGCGAAAAACGAACACGGAAAAACGAAAAATCCCCTGGTCATGAAGGGGTTAAACCCCCCACAAGTGACACCATGTAGGAAAGTAGACCCCCTAAGGAACTTATCTAGATGTGTGGTGAGCTCCTTGACACACCAATTGCTTCACAGAAGTTTATAATGCAGAGCCATAAAAATTAAAAAATCATATTTTTTCACCAAATGTATATTTCACCCCCATTTTTTTATTTTCCCAAGGGTATCAGAAGAAATTGGACCCCAAAAGTTGTTGAGCAATTTGCCCTGAGTATGATGATACCCCATATGTGGGGGTAAACCATTGTTTGGGCGCATGGCAGAGCTCGGAAGGGAAGGAGTGCCGTTTGGAATGCAGACTTAGATGGAATGGTCTGCAGGCATCACATTGTGTTTGCAGAGCCCCTGATGTACCTAAGCAGAAGAAACCCCCAACACATGACCTGATATTAGAAACTTCACCCCACAAGGAACTTATCTAGATGTGTTGAGAGAAATTTGAACCCCAAAGTGTTTCATTACAGTTTATAATGCAGAGCCGTGAATAAAAAATCATTTTTCTTCCACACAAATTATTTTTTAGCCCCCAGTTTTGTATTTTCCCAAGGGTAACAGGAGAAATTGGACCCAAAAAGTTGTTGTCCAATTTGTCCCGAGTACACTGATACCACATTTGTGGGGGTGAACCACCGTTTGGGCACATGGCAGAGCTTGGAATGGAAGGAGCGCCGTTTGGAATGCAGACTTAGATGGATTGATCTGCAGGTGTCACGTTGCATTTGCAGAGCCCCTGATGTACATAACCAGCAAAAACCTAAACAGTAGAATCCCCCCCAATTGACCCCATAATGGAAACTAGACCCCCAAGCAACTTATCTAGATGTGTTGTGAGAACTTTGAACCCCCAAGTGTTTCACTACAGTTTATAATGCAGAGCCATGAAAATAAAAAACCTTTTGTATTTTCCCAAGAGTAATGGGAGAAATTGGACCCCAAAAGTTGTTGTCCAATTTTTCCTGAGAACGCTGATACCCCATATGTTGGGGTAAACCCCTGTTTTGGCGCACGGGAGAGCTCGGAAGGGGAGGAGCACTGTTTAAGTTTTACAGCACAGAATTGGCTAGAATTGAGATCGGATGCCATGTCGCGTTTGGAGAGCTCCTAATGTGCCTAAACAGTGGAAACCCCCAATTGTAGCAGAAACCCTAACCCAAACACACCCCTAACTCTAATCTCAACCCTAACAATAACCCTAACCACACCCCTAACCAGAACATGCACCCAACCCTAATCCCAACCCTAACCACACCCCTAACTCCAACACTCCCCTAGCCCTAATCCCAACCATAACATTAACCACACCCCTAATCCTAATCCCAACCTTAATCCCAACCGTAAATGTAATCCAAACCCTAACCCTAAATTTAGCCCCAACCCTAAAGCTAACTTTAGCTCCAACCCTAACCCTAACTTTAGCCCCAACCCTAACTTCAGCCCCAACCCTAACTTTAGCCCCAACCCTAACTTTAACTTTAGCCCCAACCCTAACTGTATCCCTAACCCTAACTTTAGGCCCAACCCTAACCCTAATGGGAAAATGGAAATACATTTTTTTAATTTTATTATTTTTCCCTAACTAAGGGGGTGATGAAGGTGGGTTTGATTTACTTTTATAGTGGGTTCCTTAGTGGATTTTCATGATTGACAGCACACACTAAAAGACGCTTTTTATTGCAAAAAATCGTTTTTGCGTCTCCACATTTTTAGAGCTATAATTTTTCCATATTTTGGCCCACAGAGTCATGTGAGGTCTTGTTTTTTGCGCGACGAGTTGACGTTTTTAATGGTACCATTTTTGGGCATGTGACTTTTTTTGATCACTTTTTATTCTGATTTTTGTGAGGCAGAATGACCAAAGAGCAGCTATTCATGAATTTCTTTTGGGGGGGCATTTATACCATTCCACGTTTGGTAAAATTGATAAAGCAGTTTTATTCTTCGGCTCAGTATGATTACAGCGATACCTCATTTATTTTTTTAATGTTTTGGCGCTTTTATACGATAAAAGCTATTTTAAATAAAAAAGTATTATTTTTGCATCGCTTTATTCTGAGGACTATAACTTTTTTATTTTTTCGCTGATGATGCTGTATGGCAGCTCGTTTTTGCAGAACAAGATGACGTTTTCAGTGTTAACATAGTTATTTATGTCCGTCTTTTTGATCGCGTTTTCTTCCACTTTTTGTTTGGCGGTATGATAATAAAGCGTTGTTTTTTGCCTCTTTTTTTAACGGTGTTCACTGAAGGGGTTAACTAGTGGGACAGTTTAATAGGTCGGATATATAAAAGATGGCTGACAGCACTCACTATATTGGGGCACCCGTTCCAAGTCCAAGGAACCCTCCTGGATAGTCCAAACAGTCAAACAGGTAGACGAACAGCGCTCCGTTCAGTGCAATCTGACAGGCACTGCAGGGAGGCTTGCCGGCGCCTGCTCTGAGCAGGAGCTTGCAAGCCATCTCCCTGCAGGACCTGGAAGGAGCCCCTCAGCCATTTTGGATCTGGGGCCTGCAGAGAGGAGACGCTCGGTGCAACATGATCACATCGCATTGTACCGAGGGTCTCAGGGAAGCACGCAGGGAGCCCACTCCCTGCACAATGCTTCCCTATGCAGCCGGAATTCTGCGAACATGGTTGATCGCAGTGTTCCGGGGGTTAATGTCCCGGGAGCGGTCCGTGACTTCTCCTGGCACATAGTGCCGGATGACAGTTGTAATCATCTGACACTCGGCGGCGATCGGCCACGCTCCCCCCGTGAACGCGGCCGATCGCCTATGACGTACTATCCCATCCCTGGGAATTAAGTCCAAGGTCATCTCGATGGTATAGTATGTTATATGGGATTACGGGGTTAAAGATGACCTGTCATCAGCTGAAAAGTGATTGGTCATTGTATTGCCTTGTAAAAATAGCACAATATATTTCCTACTGTAGGTCAAACTTTTAAAAAAAATGTAATGATCAGGATAATAGGATCAAACAAATAACTTATGTGTTGTTGGCAGGTTCCCTTTAACCCGTTAGTGACAGAGACAGCTTTGAGCGTGATGACCAAACCCCATTTTTTCAAATTTGACCAGTGTCACTTTTGGTGCAAATAAAGTCAGGAAGGCTAATATATATTCTGGTGATTCTCAGATTTTTTTTATAACATCTTGTACTTTGTGTTAGCGGTAAAAAAATGTTAGATACTTTTTTTATTTCTTGTGAAAATATCTGAAAATTGCTGAAAATTTTTAAAATTAGTGATGTTTAAATTTTAAAGGCTTATATCCTTAAGTCCTGAAGCCAGATAGTCATACAGCACAAAATAAACCTATTCCATTTTGAAGGTACTTTGAGGGGCCTATATATTAGAAAAACCCCAGAACTGTTACCATTTTAGAAACTTAACCTCTCAAGGTATTCTAAACTGCTGTTAGGAAATGTATTAACCTTTCAGGTGTTGCACAAGAATTAAGGCAAAATGGAATGAAAAAATGAAATATTACATTTTTCTTTACTAATATATAGCTTTAGCTACAAATTTTCATTTTCATAAGGGGTAATTCTGTAGTAGAAAATGGCAATATTTGATACACTGACAATTTTGCAAGTTTTACCAACTAAAAAGAATGGAGAGGACTGTAATTTTTGTCAGAGGTACATTTCAACTCTTAGAGCAAAAATATTTAAAACAAATCCAGAAAATCACATTGCATTATTTTTGTATAATACATTTGCATTTTATTGCATGAAATAAGTATTTGATGCAATAGAAAAACAGAACTTAATATTTCGTACAGAAATCTTTGTTTGCAATTACAGAGGTCAGACGTTTCCTGTAGTTCTTGACCAAGTTTGCAGTAGGAATTTTGGCTCACTCTTCTGTACAGATTTTCTAAAGATCTTTCAGGTTTCAGAGCTGTCGCTGGGCAACATTGAGTTTCAGTTCCATCCAAAGATTTTCTATGGGGTTTAATTCTGGAGACTGGCTAGACCACTCCAGGACCTCGAAATGTGTCTTACAGCACTACTCCTTAGTTGCTCTGGCTGTGTGTTTCAGGTCATTGTCATGCTGGAAGACCCATCCACAACCCATCTTCCATGCTCGTACTGAGGGCAGGAAGTCGTTGGCCAAAAGATCACAATACATGACCCCATTCATCCTCTTTTCAATACGGTTCAGATGTCCTGTACCCTTTGTTAAAAAGCACCCCCAAAGTATGATGCTTCTTACATCATGGTTCATAGTTGGGATGCTGTTTTTGGTGTTGTAACCATCCTTCTTATTCTTCCCAATTTGGATAGTGGAGTTATAATAATAATAATAATAATCTTTATTTTATATAGTGCTAACATATTCCGCAGCGCTTTACAGTTTGCACACATTATCATCGCTGTCCCCATTGGGATTCTCAGAAGCAGAATCAGAGGGATCCAATGCCTGGATATCGTTAAGGACAAAAATGTCCAGAAAGGATGGGAAATTTTGAAAAATGACATTCTCAAGGCATAATTGTTAACAATTCTGAAAATAGGGAAGAATAGGAAGCATTTAAGGAAACCAGGATGGATGAACACAGAACTTAAACACATGCTAAAAAGGAAGAAAGAAATGTTTATCAAATGAAAAGAGGGAGGTACAATGTATCTAAAGAGGATCATAATGCAGGCTGCAGAACCTGCAGGGCACAAATCAGATTATCTAAAGCTGACAAAAAATTAAGGCTTGCAAGAGATGTCAAAAGCAATAAAAAAGGATTTTGGTAATATGTCAGAAGTAAAAGAAAAGTCAAAGATGCAATAGGACTTTTACAGTATGAAAATTATGAAATGATAAGAAAAGCTGGTGAGAAGTCCGAACTTTTAAATTCCTATTTTGAATCTGTTTTCGCTCAGAAAGGAAATGTAGCATCAACTGATCTTGACTGTCCTATTAAAGGAATAGAAGAATCAAGGCTATCTATAAACAGAAAGATAGGGAGGGAATACTTAGCTAGCATAAATGAATTCAAGTTTCCAGGTCCAGATGTATTACATCCCAGAGTACTGAAGGAGATAGCAGAAGAAATTTTTGAACCACTCTCCATAATCTTTGAAAATTCTTGGAGAACAGAAGTCGCACAGACTGAAGAAGAGCAAATGTTACTATCTTCAAAAAGGGGAAGAAGGTTGACACGGGGAACTACTCTCCAGTTTCTCCCCTCTGCAAATCCCCCCATTGGCTCCCAATTCCCCAATGAATCCAGTTTAAACTAATAACACTAGCCTACAAAGCCATCCACATTCTGTCCCCTCCCTATATCTCTGAACTAATCTCCCAATATTTTCCCTCATGTAATCTTTGATCCTCCCAAGACCTCCTACTCTCTTCCACACTTATTCATTCCTTACACAACCTCCTCCAGGATTTCTCCCAAATATCCCCCATCCTCTGGAATTCTATGCCTAAACACATCAGATTATCCACCACCCTCAGATCCTTCAGACGGAACTTGAAAACCCATCTCTTCAGAAAAGCCTACAGATTGCAATGACCATTCTGCCGCCTCACCACCACCCTAAGCTGCCACCTCACCATCACCAGAGCTGCTGCACCCTCAACCTTCTGTCTCTTCCCCATTATCCCCTACAATGTAAATGGGTACTCTCCCCCCAATACCATCGTAAATTTGTTCACTGTAAACGATATCTATAACTTTGTATGTAACCCCTTCTTATGTACAGCACTATGGAATTAATGGTGCTATATAAATAATAATATTAATAATAATAATAATGATAATAGTAATAATATCTATAGGCTGGTGAGTCTGACTTCTATACCAGGAAAGATCTTTGAACAAATTATTAAGAGACATGTGTTATGACCTGGTGGTCAGGACAATAATGGACCTGGTGGTTAAGAGCACACGGAATGACCTGATAGTTACTGATAATTAAGGACGAGCTCTGGGACGTGGTAACTCTGCTAACCGCAATCCCTAATCCTATCAAACACACTAGAAATAGCCGTGGATTGCGCCTAACGCTCCCTATGCCACTCGGCACAGCCTAAGGAACTAGCTAGCCCTGAACATAGAAAAATAAAGCCTACCTTGCCTCAGAGAAATTCCCCAAAGGAAAAGGCAGCCCCCCACATATAATGACTGTAAGTAAGATGAAAATACAAACACAGAGATGAAATAGATTTAGCAAAGTGAGGCCCGACTAACTGAACAGACCGAGGACAGGAAAGGTTACTTTGCGGTCAGCACAAAAACCTACAAAAAGACCACGCAGAGGGCACAAAAAGACCCTCCGCACCGACTCACGGTGCGGAGGCGCTCCCTCTGCGTCCCAGAGCTTCCAGCAAGCAAGACAACAATAAAAATAGCAAGCTAGACAGAAAAATAGCAAACCAAAGAAATACAAGCTGGAACTTAGCTTCTGCTGGGAAGACAGGTCACAAGAACGATCCAGGAGTGAACTAGACCAATACTGGAACATTGACAGGTGGCATGGAGCAAAGATCTAAGTGGAGTTAGATAGAGCAGCCAGCTAACGAATTAACCTCGTCACCTGTGGAAGGAAACTCAGAAACACCCACCAGAGGAAGTGCATGGACAGAACCAGCCGAAGTACCATTCATGACCACAGGAGGGAGCCCGACAACAGAATTCACAACAGACATGTATGTAAGTACCTGGATAAGAATTAAGTGATTAACCAGAGTCAGCATAGGTTTGAGGCTAATAAGTCATATCAGACTTACTTAATTTTCTTCTATTGCAGAATTACTGACTGGGTGGATCAGGGAAATGTGGTAGATATAGCATATCTTGACTTTAGCAAAGCATTTGACAAAGTATCTCACACCATCCTTATTGAAAAAATGCCTAAGTATGGAATGGACAAGTTAGGTGGATTCATAACTGGCTTAGTGATCAGACCCAAAGAGTGGTCATAAATGGCTGCACATCAAGTTGGAAGAATGTCACAAGTGGGATGCCACACAGCTCTGTCCTGGCCCTGTATTGTCCAACATCTTTATCAATGACTAAGATGAACGAATTGAGGGTAAACTGATTAAATTTGCTGATGACACAAAGCTAGGAAGGATAGCTAATACTAGGGGAGAGAGATGATTCAAAAAGAAATAAATAACTGGAGCAGTGGGCAGCAACTAAAAGAATAGTTTTTAACAGGGAAAAATGCAAAGTGCTATATCTTAGCAATAAAAATGAGAAAAGCATATACAGAATGGGAAGAGCAACAGCACATGAGAAAAAGACTCGGGTATACTGAAAGATTACAGACTGAACATGAGTCAACAGTGTGATGCAGCAGACAAAAGGCAAATACAATTCTGTAATGTATTAACAGAAGCATTCAGTCTTGAACATGTGAAATCGTTATCCCCCTCTACTCCTCTTTGGTCAGACCTCATCTTGAATACTGTGTCCAGTTTTGGGCACCACATTTTAAAAAATACATCAGCAAACTGGAGCAAGTTCAGAGAAGAGCGACCAGAATGGTGACTGGTTTGTAAGCCATATCCTATGAGGAACAGTTACAGAATTTCAGAATTTTTAGCTTGCAAAAAAGAAGACTGAGAGAAGACTTAATAGCTGTCTACAAATATCTCAAGGGGTGTCATAGTGTACAGGGATCATCCTTATTCCTATTTGCACATGGAAAAATGAGAAGAAATGGAATGAAACTGAAAGGGAGAAGATACAAATTAGATATTAGAAATAACTTTTTGACAGTAAGGGTGATCAATGGGTGGAACAGGCTGCCACGAGAGATGATTAGTTCTCCTCAAATGTAAGTCTTCAAACAGAGGCTGGACAGACATCTGTCCCGAGTGATTTAGTGAATCCTGCTTTGAGTAGGGGGTTAGATCAGATGATCCAGGACATCCCTTCCAACTCTATCATTCTATGATTCTATGATTCTCCCGAAGGTGACAATATCTGATATGTGGTCATGTTTGTTTAAGCTCAAGGAAGGAAAAAAATCATCAATATCCTTTTCTCATCCATATTTTTAAAAGTTTTGTGAAGCACCTATGTTAAGGCTAGCGGAACGCACCGAGTAAATAGAGATGTTTTTATTGATATTGGTGCGTTCGCAGCCCGGGGTCCACCATGCAGGAGTACCTGCTGCTAGCAAACGGCGGTACTATATGGCGGTATTGACAAACTCAGTTAATTCACCGAGTAGCCGTGAAAGAGAAGCACTGTGCCAGGTTAGACTCCACAGAGGCACAGGCTAATTGCCCAAACAGAGAGCAGTCAGTGGTCACGCATGTACACAAAACTCCTCGCCGGAGGAGCCAGCATTCTAGGGGATTATTTCAGCCGGGTCCCTGAATACATTCAAACACAAACTCCTCGCTGGAGGTGCCAGCATTCTAGGGGCTTATTTTAGCTGGGTCCCTGAACACACTCTCAGAGCACATAACAAAAGACAATACTAGCGCATGGCCGTGTGGCCATGCGAGCCTTAAATAGTTGCAGCACGTTTAGGACCTTTCAAAGAAGGACCAATGGAGTTGCTGCAGTACCTGAGCATGTGACCCCAGATCTCCACTGAGAGATCTTGCCCTGGGCATGCTCAGAGTGCAAAGCAGGACTTAGTCCTAGCACCTACAAGGACCTTCCAAGAAGGACCAATGACCTTAGCTGCAGTATCTGATCATGTGACCCTCAATCTCCACTGAGAGATCTTACTCTGGGCATGCTCAGAACGTGAAAAGCAGGACTTAGTCCCAGAACCGTCTGTTCGCCGCTGCCCAGCACTGACTTCAATGGCAGAAGCAGGAAATGCAGCAGTAACTCTTAGCACAGATCTACATCTCTGCTGAGCAGGCTCCACTGCGACAGGAGAAGAATGGGAGACCGCAGCGGAGATGGCCCGAGATTCCCCCTGTGCAGAGGCAGGAACTCGACCCCTAACAACCTATGAAGTTCAAAATGCTCAACACACCGTTAGATGAGATCTTTTATGGGTATGGTTTCCAAAATGGGGTCACTTGTGGGGGATTTCTGCTGTTTTGGCACCTCAAAGGCTTTGCTAATGGAACCCACAATCTGTTCAGAACAGAATCTTTGTTCTAAATGCCAAGTAGTGCTCCTTCCTATACGATCCCTGCCGCAAGCTCAAACAGTAGTGTTCAAATATGACATGGCATCCTCAATCTGCTCTGCCCAAATTTGTGCTTGAAAAATAAAATAGCACCCATTTCTTTCCATGCCCTTACATTGTGTCCAGTCTAAATTATTAATTGTTCTCTCCGCACTATAGTAATGGCAAATATGTGGTCACATACTTCTGTTTAGACACAATGGGGCTGAGAAAGATGGGATCATTTGGATTTGGGATCCCAGAGTTCACTGGATTTTAATTGTTGGGGAGGGAGCCTTGTCACTCTTCCCAGTGGCTTTGGCAGCGTGGAAATATCTGTATTTCCATTTAAAGTTGATGGAATTAACAAATAGACAGCAGTACAATAAAAATTTTCATTTTTATGTTTACACTGTTTTTCCTTCAGTATAAGTGATAAGATGGCTTTATCCTTTCAGGTTAGTTCTAATACAGAGATACCAGATTTACAGGTTTGTGAAAAAGTGTTTGCCCCTTTCTTGATTTCCTATTCTTTTGCATGTTTGTCACATTTAAATGTTTCAGATCACCAAGGAAATTTACATATTAGACGAAGATAATACAAGTAAACACAAAGCACAGCAGTTTTTAAATAAAGGTCTTTATTATTAAAGGAAAATGATATCTTAACTTACAGGACCCTGTGTGATTTTGCCCCTACACCAAAACATAAATTAACTGTGGTTTATCACATCTTTGAGAAGCTGAGTTCAAATTCTCTATCCAAATGCAGACCAGATTACTGCCACATATGTTCTAAATCAAGAAATCATTTAAATAGGACCTGCCTGACAAAATGATGTAAACCAAAAGATCCCCAAAAACTAGACATCATGCTGCAATCCAAAGAAATTCAGAAACAAGTGAGAAGCAAAGTAATTGAGATCTATGAGCCTGAAAAAGAATATAAAGCCATTTCTCAAGCTTTGGGACGTTAGCAAACCACAGTGAAAGTCATTATCCACAAATGGTGAAAACATGAAATAGCGGTGAACCTTCCCATGAGTGTCTGGCAGACCAAAACTACCCAAGAGCACAGCGACAATTCTTCCAATAGGTAACAAAGGACCCCGCAACAACATCCAAAAAACTGCATGCCTCACTTGTCTCAGTTAAGGTCAGTGTTTATGACTCCACCATAAGAAAAAATGGCCTGCATGGCAGAGTTCCAAGATAAAAACAGTTTCTGAGCAATAAGAACATAAAGGCTCAGTTTCCAGAAAAAATATTGATGATCCCCAAGACTTTTGGAAGAATACTCTGTGGACTAATGAGACAAAATTTGATCGTTTTGGACGGTGTATGTCCAATTACATAATATGGTGATTGTAGTGTTATGCTCTGGGGATATTTTGCTGCTTCAGCACCTGGAAGATTTGTGGTGGTAAACTTGACCTCAAGCTGAAGCACACTTGGTCTATGCAGCAGGGCAATGATCCAAAACACACCAGCATGTCAACTTCTGAATGGCCTAAGAAAACCAAAATTAAGACTTTGGAGAGGCCTAGTCAAAGTCCCGACCTTAATCCAATTTAGATGTTGTGGCCTGACCTAAAAAGGCACTTTATGTGGCTTAATTACAGCAATTATGTAAAGTTGCATGGGCCAATATTCCCCCAGAGCATTGTAAAAGACTAATTGCCAGTTATTGCAAATACTTGACTGCAGTTGTTGCTGCTTAGGGTGGCCCAACTAGTTATTAGGTTAAGGGGTTAATCACTTTTCACACAGGGCCCTGTAAGTTTGGATTTTGTTTTACCTTATTAATAGAGACCTTCATTTAAAAACTGCATTTTGTGTTTATTTGTGTCATCTTTGTCTAATATTTAAATTTGTTTGGTGATCTGAAACAGTTAAGTGTGACAAACATGCAAAAGAAATCAGGAAAGTGGAAAACTCTTATTCCACACAACTGTATGTTGTGCTTTTTATGTTTTACTACTATCACACAATTAAAATGCTTTTTTTATAAACTTGTTTTTTTGCAATCGTATTCTGAGAATTACAACTTTTTTTATTTTTTTGCCAACATAAGCTGTATGAGGGGCTATTTTTTTCTCAATGAGTTGAAGATTTTTTGGTACCATTTTGGGGTACATGCCTTTTTTTAAATTCAGATTTTTCATTCAGAGATTCTTCATACGCAGAATTAACCAAAACCAGCAATGCAGTTATTATATATATATATATATATATATATATATATATATATATATATATATATATACATGCATAAATGTATTAATCTTATGGCGCAGCTCACCTTGTCATAAACATTATTCTTTGAGTCAGTACGATTACTTTTATGCTTTGCCACTTTTGCGCACTAAAAACAATATTTAGCAAAAAAGTTTTTATTTTTGCATCACCATATTCTGAAAGCTGTAGCTTTTTACTATTTTGCTGATAGAGCCATATTAAAGCTTATATTTTGCAGAACAGCTTAGCTTTTTCATTAATACAATTTTTTTTTACACATGCCTTTTGGATCGCTTTTTATTCCATTTATTGTGTGCCATGATAATAAAAGAGATACATTTTTAGTGTGTTTTTTATTAATTTGTTTTATGGTATGCAGAATGAGTAACGAGAAAGTATCATACTTTGGATCTTTCCTGATGCGGTAATACCAATTATGTGCATGATTTTTTGGTCATTTTTGTTTTTTTACATAAAGCTGTGTGTTGTGAATTCTGTGGCAGAGCTCCCTCCTGTGGTCACAAGTGGTACTTCGGCTGATTCTCTCTGTGAGCTTCCGTTGGTGGAGGAAAGTGGTACTGCGGCTTCTGAGTTTCCTTCCTCAGGTGATGTGGTGAAGTCGTTAGGTGCTGCTCTATTTAACTCCACCTAGTGCTTTGATCCTGGCCTCCAGTCAATGTTCTAGTATTGGACCTGTTTCCTCCTGGATCGTTCCTGTGGCCTGCTGCTCTGCATAGCTAAGTTCCGCTTTGCTATTTTGTTTGCTGAATTTTTCTGTCCAGCTTGTCTATTTGTTTTTTCCTGCTTGCTGGAAGCTCTGGGACGCAGAGGGTGTACCTCCGTGCCGTTAGTTCGGTACGGAGGGTCTTTTTGCCCCCTTTGCGTGGTTTTTGTAGGGTTTTGTGTTGACCGCAAAGTTACCTTTCCTATCCTCGCTCTGTTCAGAAAGTTGGGCCTCACTTTGCTAAATCTATTTCATCTCTACGTTTGTCTTTTCATCTTACTTACAGTCATTATATGTGGGGGCTGCCTTTTACTTTGGGGTATTTCTCTGAGGCAAGGTAGGCTTATTTTCTATCTTCAGGCTAGCTAGTTTCTCAGGCTGTGCCGAGTTGCATAGGGAGCGTTAGGCGCAATCCACGGCTGCCTCTAGTGTTGTTGGAGAGGATTAGGGATTGCGGTCAGCAGAGTTCCCACGTCTCAGAGCTCGTTCTATGTTTTTGGGTTATTGTCAGGTCACTGTATGTGCTCTGACCTCTATGTCCATTGTGGTACTGAATTACCTTATCATAACAGTACTGGAGGCCAAAAGTTCTAATGATTCTCAATAGAGGGAAAAAAGAAGTTCTGAGACCATTTTATTTTCTCTGCACTGTGTTTTGCCTTTTTTTTTCCCTAGACATTTGGGTGGTTCAGGACACAGGTGTAGCGATGGACATTAAAGTTCTGTCTTCATGTGTGGATCAGCTCACGGCAAGAGTACAAAATATTCAAGACTTTGTGGTTCAGAATTCTATGTTAGAACCGAGAATTCCTATTCCTGATTTGTTTTTTGGAGATAGAACTAAATTTCTGAGTTTCAAAAATAATTGTAAACTATTTCTGGCTTTGAAACCTCGCTCCTCTGGTGACCCAGTTCAACAAGTTAGGATCATTATTTCTTTTTTACGTGGCGACCCTCAGGACTGGGCATTTTCTCTTGCGTCAGGAGATCCTGCATTAAGTAATATCGATGCGTTTTTACTGGCGCTCGGATTGCTGTACGATGAGCCTAATTCAGTGGATCAGGCAGAGAAGAATTTGCTGGCTCTGTGTCAGGGTCAGGATGAGATAGAGGTATATTGTCAGAAATTTAGAAAGTGGTCCGTACTCACTCAGTGGAATGAAGGTGCGCTCGCAGCTATTTTCAGAAAAGGTCTCTCTGAAGCCCTTAAGGATGTCATGGTGGGATTTCCTATGCCTGCTGGTCTGAATGAGTCTATGTCTTTGGCCATTCAGATCGGTCGACGCTTGCGTGAGCGTAAATCTGTGCACCATTTGGCGGTATTACCTGAGCTTAAACCTGAGCCTATGCAGTGCGATAGGACTTTGACCAGAGTTGAATGGCAAGAACACAGACGTCTGAATGGGCTGTGTTTTTACTGTGGTGATTCCACTCATGCTATCTCTGATTGTACTAAGTGCACTAAGCGGTTCGCTAGGTCTGCCACCATTGGTACGGTACAGTCAAAATTTCTTCTGTCCGTTACCTTGATTTGCTCTTTGTCATCGTATTCTGTCATGGCATTTGTGGATTCAGGCGCTGCCCTGAATTTGATGGACTTGGAGTATGCTAGGCGTTGTGGGTTTTTCTTGGAGCCCTTGCAGTGTCCTATTCCATTGAGAGGAATTGATGCTACGCCTTTGGCCAAGAATAAGCCTCAGTACTGGACCCAGCTGACCATGTGCATGGCTCCTGCACATCAGGAGGTTATTCGCTTTCTGGTGTTGCATAATCTGCATGATGTGGTCGTGTTGGGGTTGCCATGGCTACAAGTCCATAATCCAGTATTAGATTGGAAATCCATGTCTGTGTCCAGCTGGGGTTGTCAGGGGGTACATGGTGATGTCCCATTTCTGACTATTTCGTTATCCACCCCTTCTGAGGTTCCAGAGTTCTTGTCTGATTACCGGGATGTATTTGATGAGCCCAAGTCCGATACCCTACGTCCGCATAGGGATTGTGATTGTGCTATCGATTTGATTCCTGGTAGTAAATTCCCAAAAGGTCGACTGTTTAATTTATCTGTGCCTGAGCACGCCGCTATGCGGAGTTATGTGAAGGAGTCCTTGGAGAAGGGGCATATTCGCCCGTCATCGTCGCCGTTAGGAGCAGGGTTCTTTTTTGTAGCCAAGAAGGATGGTTCACTGAGACCTTGTATAGATTACCGCCTTCTAAATAAGATCACGGTTAAATTTCAGTACCCCTTGCCGTTGTTATCTGATTTGTTTGCTCGGATTAAGGGGGCTAGTTGGTTCACCAAGATAGATCTTCGTGGTGCGTATAATCTTGTGCGTATTAAGCGAGGCAATGAATGGAAAACTGCATTTAATACGCCCGAGGGCCATTTTGAGTATCTAGTAATGCCATTCGGACTTGCCAATGCTCCATCAGTGTTTCAGTCCTTTATGCATGACATCTTCCGAGAGTACCTGGGTAAATTCCTGATTGTGTACTTGGATGACATTTTGATCTTCTCGGATGATTGGGAGTCTCATGTGAAGCAGGTCAGAACGGTGTTTCAGGTCCTGCGTGCTAATTCTTTGTTTGTGAAGGGATCAAAGTGTCTCTTTGGTGTTCAGAAGGTTTCATTTTTGGGGTTCATCTTTTCCCCTTCTACTATCGAGATGGATCCTGTTAAGGTCCAAGCCATCCATGATTGGACTCAGCCGACATCTCTGAAAAGTCTGCAAAAGTTCCTGGGCTTTGCTAATTTTTATCGTCGCTTCATCTGCAATTTTTCTAGTATTGCTAAACCATTGACCGATTTGACCAAGAAGGGTGCTGATGTGGTCAATTGGTCTTCTGCTGCTGTGGAAGCTTTTCAAGAGTTGAAGCATCGTTTTTCTTCTGCCCCTGTGTTGTGTCAACCAGATGTTTCGCTTCCGTTCCAGGTCGAGGTTGATGCTTCTGAGATTGGAGCAGGGGCTGTTTTGTCGAAGAGAAGTTCTGATTGCTCGGTGATGAAACCATGCGCCTTCTTTTCCAGGAAGTTTTCGCCTGCTGAGCGAAATTATGATGTGGGCAATCGAGAGTTGCTGGCCATGAAGTGGGCATTCGAGGAGTGGCGTCATTGGCTTGAAGGAGCTAAGCATCGCGTGGTGGTCTTGACTGATCATAAGAACTTGACTTATCTCGAGTCCGCCAAGCGGTTGAATCCTATACAGGCTCGTTGGTCGCTGTTTTTTGCCCATTTTGACTTTGTGATTTCGTACCTTCCGGGCTCTAAAAATGTGAAGGCGGATGCTCTGTCTAGGAGTTTTGTGCCCGACTCTCCGGGTTTATCTGAGCCGGCGGGTATCCTCAAAGAGGGAGTAATTGTGTCTGCCATCTCCCCTGATTTGCGGCGGGTGCTGCAAAAATTTCAGGCTAATAAACTTGATCGTTGCCCAGCGGAGAAACTGTTTGTCCCTGATAGGTGAACGAATAAAGTTATCTCTGAGGATCATTGTTCGGTGTTGGCTGGTCATCCTGGAATCTTTGGTACCAGAGAGTTAGTGGCTAGATCCTTTTGGTGGCCATCTCTGTCGCGGGATGTGCGTACTTTTGTGCAGTCCTGTGGGATTTGTGCTCGGGCTAAGCCCTGCTGTTCTCGTGCCAGTGGGTTGCTTTTGCCCTTGCTGGTCCCGAAGAGGCCTTCGACACATATTTCTATGGATTTTATTTCAGATCTTCCCATCTCTCAAAAGATGTCAGTCATTTGGGTGGTCTGTGATCGCTTCTCTAAGATGGTCCATTTGGTACCCTTGTCTAAATTACCTTCCTCCTCTGATTTGGTGCCATTGTTCTTCCAGCATGTGGTTCGTTTACATGGCATTCCAGAGAATATCGTTTCTGACAGAGGTTCCCAGTTTGTTTCGAGGTTTTGGCGAGCCTTTTGTGGTAGGATGGGCATTGACTTGTCTTTTTCCTCGGCTTTCCATCCTCAGACTAATGGCCAGACCGAACGAACCAATCAGACCTTGGAAACATATCTGAGATGCTTTGTTTCTGCTGATCAGGATGACTGGGTGTCCTTTTTGCCTTCGGCTGAGTTCGCCCTTAATAATCGGGCCAGCTCGGCTACCTTGGTTTCGCCGTTTTTCTGCAACTCTGGGTTCCATCCTCGTTTCTCTTCAGGGCAGGTTGAGTCTTCGGACTATCCTGGTGTGGATACTGTGGTGGAAAGGTTGCAGCAGATTTGGACTCATGTAGTGGACAATTTGACCTTGTCCCAGGAGAAGGCTCAACGTTTCGCTAATCGCAGACGCTGTGTGGGTCCCCGACTTCATGTTGGGGATTTGGTTTGGTTATCTTCTCGTCATATTCCTATGAAGGTTTCCTCTCCTAAGTTTAAACCTCGTTTCATTGGTCCGTATAGGATTTCTGAGGTTCTTAATCCTGTGTCTTTTCGTCTGACCCTTCCAGATTCTTTTTCCATACATAACGTATTCCATAGGTCATTGTTGCGGAGATACGTGGCACCTATGGTTCCATCTGTTGATCCTCCTGCCCCGGTTTTGGTGGAGGGGGAGTTGGAGTATATTGTGGAGAAGATTTTGGATTCTCGTGTTTCAAGACGGAAACTCCAGTATCTGGTTAAGTGGAAGGGTTATGCTCAGGAAAATAATTCCTGGGTCTTTGCCTCTGATGTCCATGCTCCCAATCTTGTTCGTGCCTTTCATATGGCTCATCCTGGTCGTCCTGGGGGCTCTGGTGAGGGTTCGGTGACCCCTCCTCAAGGGGGGGATACTGTTGTGAATTCTGTGGCAGAGCTCCCTTTTGTGGTCACAAGTGGTACTTCGGCTGATTCTCTCTCTGAGCTTCCGTTGGTGGAGGAAAGTGGTACTGCGGCTTCTGAGTTTCCTTCCTCAGGTGATGTGGTGAAGTCGTTAGGTGCTGCTCTATTTAACTCCATCTAGTGCTTTGATCCTGGCCTCCAGTCAATGTTCTAGTATTGGACCTGTTTCCTCCTCGATCGTTCCTGTGGCCTGCTGCTCTGCATAGCTAAGTTCCGCTTTGCTATTTTGTTTGCTGATTTTTTCTGTCCAGCTTGTCTATTTGTTTTTTCCTGCTTGCTGGAAGCTCTGGGACGCAGAGGGTGTACCTCCGTGCCATTAGTTCGGTACGGAGGGTCTTTTTGCCCCCTTTGCGTGGTTTTTGTAGGGTTTTGTGTTGACCGCAAAGTTACCTTTCCTATCCTCGCTCTGTTCAGAAAGTCGGGCCTCACTTTGCTAAATCTATTTCATCTCTACGTTTGTCTTTTCATCTTACTCACAGTCATTATATGTGGGGGCTGCCTTTTCCTTTGGGGTATTTCTCTGAGGCAAGGTAGGCTTATTTTCTATCTTCAGGCTAGCTAGTTTCTCAGGCTGTGCCGAGTTGCATAGGGAGCGTTAGGCGCAATCCACGGCTGCCTCTAGTGTTGTTGGAGAGGATTAGGGATTGCGGTCAGCAGAGTTCCCACGTCTCAGAGCTCGTTCTATGTTTTTGGGTTATTGTCAGGTCACTGTATGTGCTCTGACCTCTATGTCCATTGTGGTACTGAATTACCTTATCATAACAGCTGTGTTCTTAGTGGTGGAACAACTTTATGTGAGTTGTGTGAGCTTTTTTTTGTGGGATTTTAATATTACTTTTTACAAATTTTGTTTACATTTTTTAATTGTTTTTAATTAGACCCACTACGGGACATGAATATTTTTTACTTTCATCACTTGTACTTCATTGCTTGATCCCAGTTTGTTCTGCACTGACACAGCCTGGTAGACAGTGCTTATGGCAGGGATTAATGAGCTACAGTAACCTGAGGTTTTCAGATGACCTTATGATGCAATGCCAACTATCAGCACTCTGCAATTACATTCACATGGAGCTGATAACCTTAAAAGGGAGTGCATATCCATTTTTACCACTTAGATGCTGCTCTCATGATTACCAGAGGTATATAAGGGATTAATCTGTCATTGTTACAATATTATTGAGACCTTAGAGAAATTAATTTGAGATACAACATGTGATGGATTATAATTTGTACAAAACACAGATTCCACATGAGAACAAATTTCTGTCTAATATTAAAGGTAGATACTAGCTAATCAAAGTAACAATACCCATCACAGTTTCTGATAGAATCCACCTAGAAGGCAAATCAATAAGTATCTAATATAATTACTCACTCACATTAATTTTCTCACTATGGAAACAACAAAAACCCTCACTGTCGCCCTGATCCACTTCCGCCTGTACTGCAATGCTCTATTAATTGGCCTCCCCCTCACTCGACTTTCTCCTCTCCAGTCTATCCTAAATGCAGCAGCCAGGGTTGTTCATCTGGCTAATCATTATTCAGACTCATCTGCTCTTCGCCAGTCGTTACACTGGCTGCCCATTCATTAAAGGATACAATTCAAAGTTCTTGTTCTCACCCACAAAGCTCTCCACAGTGTGGCACCCCCATACATCTCTTCCCTCATTTCTGTCTATCGGCCTAACAGACCACTGCACTCTGCAAATGACTTTTGACCAACCTCTGCATTAATCCGTACCTCCCACTCTTGACTCTAAGACTTCTCCCATGCTGCGCCAATCATATGGAATGTTCTACCCCAAGATATTAGGATGATCCACAATTTGCATAGTTTTAGGCGCTTGCTCAAAACACATTTGTTCAGAGCAGCCTACCATGTTCACTAATCAAAGTCATTTTATGTTTGTGTGTGTGTGTAGCCCATTCACTATCCCCATCTATTCCCCAACCCCTGAAGATGGCTGAACCATCATTGTAAATAAATCATTGTAAACACACACCTGTACTTTGTATCTCCCCCTCCTCATTGTGGATTGTAAGCTCTCACGAGCAGGGTCATCTTATTTCACTTTAATTATTGTATTGTTAACATTGTTACTTATGACTGTTGGGTTTGAAACTGTTAAACTGTAAAGCGCTGCGGAATATGTTGGCACTATAAAAATAAAGATTATTATTACGCTATCACTAAGCTGAAAAAGGTCTGAAAAGAAGGAAAAAATGCCTGCAAAGAGCACTTGCTTAGTTGATTTAATTTTTTGTTGTTATTATCACATCTTTTGTAAGATACAGTGGGGCAAAAAAGTATTTAGTCAGTCAGCAATAGTGCAAGTTCCACCACTTAAAAAGATGAGAGGCGTCTGTAATTTACATCATAGGTAGACGTCAACTATGGGATACAAACTGAGAAAAAAAAATCCAGACAATCACATTGTCTGTTTTTTTAACAATTTATTTGCATGTTATGGTGGAAAATAAGTATTTGGTCAGTAACAAACAATCAAGATTTCTGGCTCTCACAGACCTGTAATTTCTTCTTTAAGAGTCTCCTCTTTCCTCCACTCATTACCTGTAGTAATGGCACCTGTTTAAACTTGTTATCAGTATAAAAAGACACCTGTGCACACCCTCAAACAGTCTGACTCCAAACTCCACTATGGTGAAGACCAAAGAGCTGTCAAAGGACACCAGAAACAAAATTGTAGCCCTGCACCAGGCTGGGAAGACTGAATCTGCAATAGCCAACCAGCTTGGAGTGAAGAAATCAACAGTGGGAGCAATAATTAGAAAATGGAAGACATACAAGACCACTGATAATCTCCCTCGATCTGGGGCTCCACGCAAAATCCCACCCCGTGGGGTCAGAATGATCAGAAGAACGGTGAGCAAAAATCCCAGAACCACGCGGGGGGACCTAGTGAATGACCTGCAGAGAGCTGGGACCAATGTAACAAGGCCTACCATAAGTAACACACTACGCCACCATGGACTCAGATCCTGCAGTGCCAGACGTGTCCCACTGCTTAAGCCAGTACATGTCCGGGCCCGTCTGAAGTTTGCTAGAGAGCATTTGGATGATCCAGAGGAGTTTTGGGAGAATGTCCTATGGTGTGATGAAACCAAACTGGAACTGTTTGGTAACATACATAGTAACATAGTAACATAGTTAGTAAGGCCGAAAAAAGACATTTGTCCATCCAGTTCAGCCTATATTCCATCATAATAAATACCCAGATCTACGTCCTTCTACAGAACCTAATAATTGTATGATACAATATTGTTCTGCTCCAGGAAGACATCCAGGCCTCTCTTGAACCCCTCGACTGAGTTCGCCATCACCACCTCCTCAGGCAAGCAATTCCAGATTCTCACTGCCCTAACAGTAAAGAATCCTCTTCTATGTTGGTGGAAAAACCTTCTCTCCTCCAGACGCAAAGAATGCCCCCTTGTGCCCGTCACCTTCCTTGGTATAAACAGATCCTCAGCGAGATATTTGTATTGTCCCCTTATATACTTATACATGGTTATTAGATCGCCCCTCAGTCGTCTTTTTTCTAGACTAAATAATCCTAATTTCGCTAATCTATCTGGGTATTGTAGTTCTCCCATCCCCTTTATTAATTTTGTTGCCCTCCTTTGTACTCTCTCTAGTTCCATTATATCCTTCCTGAGCACCGGTGCCCAAAACTGGACACAGTACTCCATGTGCGGTCTAACTAGGGATTTGTACAGAGGCAGTATAATGCTCTCATCATGTGTATCCAGACCTCTTTTAATGCACCCCATGATCCTGTTTGCCTTGGCAGCTGCTGCCTGGCACTGGCTGCTCCAGGTAAGTTTATCATTAACTAGGATCCCCAAGTCCTTCTCCCTGTCAGATTTACCCAGTGGTTTCCCGTTCAGTGTGTAATGGTGATATTGATTCCCTCTTGGTAGAAACACAACTTGTCGTGTTTGGAGGAAAAATAATACTGAGTTGCATCCATCAAACACCATACCTACTGTAAAGAATGGTGGTGGAAACATCATGCTTTGGGGCTGTTTCTCTGCAAAGGGGCCAGGACGACTGATCAGGGTACATGAAAGAATGAATGGGGCCATGTATCGTGAGATTTTGAGTGCAAACCTCCTTCCATCAGCAAGGGCATTGAAGATGAAACGTGGCTGGGTCTTTCAACATGACAATGATCCAAAGCACACCGCCAGGGCAACAAAGGAGTGGCTTCGTAAGAAGCATTTCAAGGTCCTGGAGTGGCCTAGCCAGTCTCCAGATCTCAACCCTATAGAAAACCTTTGGAGGGAGTTGAAAGTCCGTGTTGCCAAGCGAAAAGCCAAAAACATCACTGCTCTAGAGGAGATCTGCATGGAGGAATGGGCCAACATACCAACAACAGTGTGTGGCAACCTTGTGAAGACTTACAGAAAACGTTTGACCTCTGTCATTGCAAACAAAGGATATATTACAAAGTATTGAGATGAAATTTTGTTTCTGACCAAATACTTATTTTCCACCATAATATGCAAATAAATTGTTAAAAAAACAGATAATGTGATTTTCTGGATTTTTTTTTCTCAGTTTGTCTCCCATAGTTGAGGTCTACCTATGATGTAAATTACAGACGCCTCTCATCTTTTTAAGTGGTGGAACTTGCACTATTGCTGACTGACTAAATACTTTTTTGCCCCACTGTATGTTATTAATAATTACTGGTAAAAAAAATTTTTTAATTAAATTACATTTTATCCTAATTAGAAATAACTTTTGTGTTGTAAATTCAACATTTTAATCCATAGAAATATAGCCATCATGATTAAATATTCCAAAATTACAGAAAAATTACATTAGAGAAAAAACACACTCATTAATGATTAGTCATATTGAAGGTACTTACAGTAATGCATGTTTTAAAATTTAGGTCTGTCTAAGCATTTAAGACAGCAAAACAAAATTTAAAAATATGCATTAATCTTCTTGACATATAACAGCTTCGGGGAAAATGTAGCACATGAGAGTAAACTACAAGTAAAAAAAAGTGCTAATGTACCTCAAGTTTGCTCTTTAGACCAGTAGATGGAAAATGTTGGATTATGTGAAATGACAGCTTATCATGTTATCACTTCACACGCAAGACAGTGCAATGAAAAATGATGTGATCATGAGAAAGAAATTTGTAAGAGCAAAGCTTTGAGAAAGCTCCTTGAATATGTCCTTTAAAGGAATTATTATTTTATGTATTGAATGTGCCACAAACCTATGTGACCTGTTTTCCAAGTTGACATAATTAAAATCAATAAAGGAATTGATATCTCGTAAGTAAAAAAATATCATGTTTGTTCAGTAGAGGTTCTATTTCTCCAGGATAAATTATAGATTTTTTTTACCCTCAATCTTTTGATGGCCAAAATGACTCTTTTTTATATAGAAGCCATAATGTATATGATATATATTATTATTACTATTATAAATATTATTATCATTTGTTTTTAATTACCGTATATACTCGAGTATAAGCCGAGATTTTCAGCCCAAATTTTTGGGCTGAAAGTGCCCCCCTCGGCTTATACTCGAGTCACGGTAGCGGTGGGGTCGGCAGGTGAGGGGCTGAGGGCGCTGGGGTATACTTACCTAGTCCCAGCGATCCTCGCGCTGTCCCTGCCGTCCCACGGTCTTCGGCGCTGCAGTTTCTTCCTCTCTTCAGCGGTCACGTGGGACCGCTCATTACAGAAATGAATAAGCGGCTCCACCTCCCATAGGGGCGGAGCCGCTTATTCATTTCTCTAATCGGCGGTGCCGGTGACCGCTGATAGAGAAAGAAGCTGCGGCACCGAAGACAGGA
This sequence comes from Ranitomeya imitator, assembly GCF_032444005.1. Classification (NCBI taxonomy): domain Eukaryota; kingdom Metazoa; phylum Chordata; class Amphibia; order Anura; family Dendrobatidae; genus Ranitomeya; species Ranitomeya imitator. Next base: position 925,205,596 of record NC_091282.1, on the reverse strand, counting down.
GGGGACAGCGCGAGGATCGCCAGGACTAGGTGAGTATGTTATATTCACCTGTCCTCGTTCCAGCCGCCGGGCGCCGATCCATCTTCCCGGCCGGCGCCTCCATCTTCCCGGCGTCTCTGCTCTCTGACTGTTCAGGCAGAGGGCGCGATGACGCATACAGTGTGCGCGGCGCCCTCTGCCTGATCAGTCAGAGCAGAGACGCCGGGAAGATGGAGGCGCCGGAACGAGACGCCGGGAGCTGCAATCAAGGGAGGTGAGTATGTGTTTTTTTTTCTTTATTGCGGCAGCGGCGGCACAAATTTATGTGGAACATCTATGGGGCACAGTGAACGGTGCAGAGCACCGTATATGGCACAGCACAGCTATGGGGCACAGTGAACGGTGCAGAGCACCGTATATGGCACAGCACAGCTATGGGGCACAGTGAACGGTGCAGAGCACCGTATATGGCACAGCACAGCTATGGGGCACAGTGAACGGTGCAGAGCACCATATATGGCACAGCACAGCTATGGGGCACAGTGAACGGTGCAGAGCACCGTATATGGCACAGCACAGCTATGTATGGGGCACAGTGAACGGTGCAGAGCACCGTATATGGCACAGCACAGCTATGTATGGGGCACAGTGAACGGTGCAGAGCACCGTATATGGCACAGCACAGCTATGTATGGGGCACAGTGAACGGTGCAGAGCACCGTATATGGCACAGCACAGCTATGTATGGGGCACAGTGAACGGTGCAGAGCACCGTATATGGCACAGCACAGCTATGTATGGGGCACAGTGAACGGTGCAGAGCACCGTATATGGCACAGCACAGCTATGTATGGGGCACAGTGAACGGTGCAGAGCACCGTATATGGCACAGCACAGCTATGGGGCACAGTGAACGGTGCAGAGCACCGTATATGGCACAGCTATGGGGCACAGTGAACGGTGCAGAGCACCGTATATGGCACATCTATGGGGCACAATGAACGGTGCAGAGCACCGTATATGGCACAGCTAGGGGGCACAATGAACGGTGCAGAGCACTATATGGTTCACACCTATGGGGAAATATGAACGGTGCAGAGCACTATATGGCACAGCTATGGGGAAATAATGATCTATTTTTATTTTTGAAATTCACCGGTAAATGCTGCATTTCCACCCTAGGCTTATACTCGAGTCAATAAGTTTTCCCAGTTTTTTGTGGCAAAATTAGGGGGGTCGGCTTATACTCGGGTCGGCTTATACTCGAGTATATACAGTAATCCTGAAACATCCATTCCATCAGATTTTTTTTTCCCATTTACCGGTACTCTAGCCATTAAATAACAAAACAAATCTGATGAAAAAAACTAACACATTTATGGAAAGAGTCTTAAAAGATTCATAACTGTTTATTGTAATATTTTAAAAATTAGACTTGTAAGAGGTAATACAATTTATATGGTGACAAATCAAATATCTGTTTTACAGTTGTTCACATTACATTATTACTTTGTATGTGTGTAATTATATAAGTTTTTGTTTATTTATTCCTTAAAGTATTTTGAAATACATGTTGTGATGACACACCATTAATTGCTAACTATGCCAGACGTATATTTAGTAGTCCCAGAGACAGGAGCTATAGTTCACATGAGTACGAAAGTTGACTCTTATTGTAGATTGATTTGATGTTTGTGAATTGTTGCATGGCTGCTGTTTACCTATTATATCAGCTTGTAAAGTTTTTTGTGTTGCTATTTTTGGAGGCCATAGACGCATGGTAACTGAACAATAGATGTTAGCTAAAATGTTGATTACCTATTGTATAAGTCCATGCAGATTGTTGAACTGCAAACAGTGAAGGACAAACTATGCAGATGTGGATTATGGCCTCAAGGACAGTTGTGAACTGTAAAAGTGGGATCTGCCTCTGTTCCAAAAGAGACTCTACAGAACCACAGGTAAGTCATCATGGCTCCATTAACAGGAATACAGATTTAACATTCTACAGGATGCCAGCTTAAGGGACAATGGCCTAGCTGAAGGAATACAGATCTGCTCCACTGACCATCACTTAACCCATGGAGACATTCGAAAAAATGAGGTTGGGACCATTCGGTCACCTCAACCCATGGAGACATTAAGAGAAGCTAGGTTGGGATCATCCAGTCATCTGTGCCCATGGAGAGGTTTGTAGAAGCCAGGTTGGGACCATCCAGTCACCTAGCCCCATGGAGACATTCGGAGAGGCCAGGTTGGCATCATCTAGTCACCTGGCCCCATGGAGACGTTCGGAGAGGCTAGGTTTGGACCATTTAGTCTCCAGGCCCTATGGACCCGGCTACATGCCTCAATGGACTGTCAGCTTCCAAAGCTTGTTGTTACCTCTTCTCTGTGGGTGCCTGCCAAAAGCGGGGTTCCACTGGTGGGAGCAGTAGGCCCTGGAATTCCCCAAAGATTAGCTGCTCTAATCCTGGTGAGCAAGCAGAAGGGTGAGACTCTTTAATTTGCACCATCTTATGTACTTTCTAGGACTGTCCTATGTGTTACTGTCTGTTGATGATTCAATAAAGTATTGTCACACTTGAATGTATATTGATATTTTTAAATTATTAAGGCCCTAATTTCTTAATTAAATTTTATAAGTTCTTTTGTATAAAACTGCTTGAAAAGTGGAAAAAAGTTTCCTGAATAAGTAAAGTTACTCTTTAAGAAAACATATTTTTCTTACAATAAGCAAACTATTTAATGACAGCCACATGTAATTAAAAACAAAAAAATATTTTGCTCATATCTGTCATCCTCATAATCACAATAATTCGTAGTATAAAACAGCTCATAAAATTAAAATTCTCATGCATCTTGTTTGATATGAAAATTAAAAAAGGTTGTAAACACCATAATAAACAGGAAGATTGAAAAACAAATTATTTTTTGGACAGGTTCAAAGAGGCAATATATGGGTGTTCCCACTAAATATATTTATCACTTAACTAAAACTGATATCCTTCATGAATATGCAATCAAAGCGGACAATATCTAAGCTCAATTCAGATTTGAAAAATTAAAAATTGAAAAGCTTTTTCCTGTATCTAAAAAGATACCAGAATATTTTTCTTAAACTCTATTCAAGAAGGAGTATTTGCAAGCTCGATTTACATGATTGCCGGGGGTTAACTCAGGTGAACCCACATCGATAGGACATTTTTCTTTCCCCCCACTAATGATGTTTTTATGTGTAAAAAAATGATTACTAATTCAACAGATGCTACATTATGTATTATTAAATTAGTATGCTCATCAGATTAGACAGTTTTTATTTAGTTCATTGCAATTGCAAAGAGAAAAATGACTTCCAAAAAAAATTAGCAGAATTATAGTCTCTGTTATCATTGCATTTTAACTTTATTTTTGTTTCATGTGCCTAAAGTCTCCCAAAATATGTGCCAAATATAAAATTCTGGCATTGCCCTGTTTTAATGGCTTTTGGCAAAGTCAAGCACATTTTTCTCAAGAGGCAGAAAAAAGTTTTGCAACATATACAAGTCTGGCTAATGATAAAGGAACATGCTACACATAAGGCTTATAAGGCTGATTGAAACCTTTTAGTGCCTGTGCCATATGCATTTGCTCACACAAAATCCAAATGCCTTAAACTCAGTGTAAGCGCTCATTCTCATGTCCATTTTTCTCATACACGTGATATTCGTTTTTTCCATGGATACTCTAGTACCTTTAACAGTCCAAAGGGCTATTCACACATGGGAGTAATACATGCAAAATCGTAGAGACATGTCAGATAATCTAGTGGATCAAACTCTGAATGAAAGTCTATGGGTCTGTGAAATAATAAAACAGCAGTCAGGTGTATGTTTTTCACTGACTGATAGAAGAAGGAAGAGAAACTTTTTTAAACCTCAAGAGTGAAAAAAAAACTGAAGATCTGACCAATCTTTGAGGAAACTCTTATGACACTCTGATGAACATCTGATGAAACTCTAATGACGATCACTGATGAAACGTGATCCATTATTCTAATATGTGAAAAAAAAAACTGACATGTGAATGTGGCCTGACCTTGAGGGTATGTGCACACGATGCGGATTTTGCTGCGGATCCGCAGCAGTTTCCCATGAGTTTACAGTACAAGGTAAACCTATGGGAAACAAAAAAACACTGTGCACATGCTGCGGAAAAAAATGCGCGGAAACGCAGCGTTTTATTTTCCGCAGCATGTCAATTCTTTGTGCGGAATCCGCAGCGTTTTTACATCTGCTCCAATAGAAAACTGCAGATGTAAATCCGCAGCGGAATCCGCAATAGAAAACACGATAAATAAAGTAAAAACCGCAGTGGATTTTCAATGCGGATTTATCAATTCCGCTGAGGAAAAATCCACAGTGGACCATACTACGTGTGCACATAGCCTGAGGCTTCAGTCTTTATATAATAAGTGCTTTATCACTAAACATTGCCCATAACTGAAATATATATTTTTATTTTTGCAGTAATGCAGGAAAAAAGACTTAAACAGTACAGTGATAAATATTATACTAGCTGGGGGCTATGTAAGCCTAAATTACATATTAATTTTAAAAAAGGTGTAAAAAATAAATCTATTATTGAATCAAATTCCATTTTGTTGCTTTTATATTTTAAATTTTCTCTCACATTGAAATAAGCTGAGTTGAATCTTTGATGAAAATGTATTTTATGATTTCCAGTTTCTATCTGCCTATTTTGTTTAATTTATTTAATAAATTGGAAAAACTGCAATTGAAAAATGTGTTATCATTTGTTGTATGTGTAGAGTGAAAAGGAAAATACAGTATATACTCCAGTGACTGCTGAACAGAGGAAGAAGGTGCCGCGCCCGGAGGCCATCTGTCCGGGAGAAGCTGCCAGGGACCGCGCCGGGAGCAGGTGAGTATTTCATATTCACCTTTCCTCGTTCCACCGCCACCCCATCTTCCGTGTCCTCTGCAGTGACTGTTTATGTCAGAGAGCGCGATGACATATTAGTGTGCGCGCCACCCTCTGCCTGAACAGTCACTGTGGAGAGACGGGATGGTGAGGAGCAGCGGGCAGCGATGAGAGGGGAGTATGTCACTTTTTTTAATTGCAAGAGCAGCATTAACGTGGCACATTGTTATATGGAGCATACATGGGGCCATAATGAACTGCATGGAGCATTATATTTGACACATTGTTATATGAAGCATATCTAGGACCATAATGAATTGCATGGAGCATTATATGTGGCACATTGTTATATGGAGCATCTTATGGGGTCATAATGAACTGTATGGAACATTATATGTGTCACATTGTTATATGGAGCATCTCTAGGGCCATAATGAATTGCATGGTGCATTATATGTGGCACATTGTGATATGGAGCATCTTATGGGGCCATAATGAACAGTATGAAGCATTGTATGTGGCACATTGTTATATGGAGCATCTTATGGGGCCATAATGAACTGCATGGAGCATTATATGTGGCACATTGTTATATGGAGCATCTAAGGGGCCATAATGAACTGTATGGAACATTATATGTGGCACATTGTTATATGGAGCATCTCTAGGGCCATAATGAATTGCATGAAGCATTTTATGTGGCACATTGTTATATGGAGCATCTTATGGGGCCATAATGAACTGTATGGAGCATTATATGTAGCACATTGTTATATGGAGCATCTTATGGGGCCATAATGAACTGTATGGAGCATTACATGTGGCAAATTGTTCTATGGAGCATCTTATGGGGCCATAATGAACTGTATGGAGCAGTACATGTGGCAAATTGTTATATGGAGCATCTTATCGGGCCATAAAGAACTGTATGGAGCATTATATGTGGCACATTGTTATATAGAGCATCTTATGAGGCCATAATGAACTGTATGGAGCATTATATGTGGCACAGTGTTATATGGAGCATCTTATGGGGCCATAATGAATTTTATGAAGCATTATATGTGGCACATTGTTATATGGAGCTTCTTATGGGGTTATAATGAACTGCATGGAGCATTACATGTGGTACATTGTTATATGGAGCATTTTATGGGGCCATACTGAACTGTATGGAGCATTACATGTGGCACATTGTTATATGGAGCATCTTATGGGGCCATAATGAACTGTATGGAGCATTACATGTGGCACATTGATATATGGAGCATCTTATGGGGCCATAATGAATTGTAAGGAGCTTTATATGTGGCACATTGCTATATGGAGCATCTTTTTGGGCCATAATGAAATGTATGGAGCATTATATGTGGCACATTGTTATATAGAGCATCTCATGGGGCCATAATGAACTACATGGAGCATTATATGTGGCACATTGTTATATGGAGCATCTTATTGGGCCATAATGTACTGCATGGAGCATTATATGTGGCACATTGTTATATGGAGCATCAATGGGGCCATAATAAACTGCATGTGGCATTACATGTGGCACATTGTTATATGGAGCATCTTATGGGGCCATAATGAACTGTATGGAGCATTATTTGTGGCACATTGTTATATGGAGCATCTATGGGGCCATAATGAACTGCATGGAGCATTATATGTGGCACATTGTTATATGGAGCATCTTATGGTGCCATAATGAACTGTATGGAGCATTATATATGGCACATTGTTATATGGAACATCTTATGGGGCCATAATAAACTGTATGGAGCATTATATGTGGCACATTGTTATATGGAGCATCTTATGGGGCCATAATGAACTGTGTGGAGCATTATATGTACCCCTTTTTTGTATGGCATCGTATGGGGCAATAATCAGCATTTGTGCAGCATTACAGTATATGGGCCAAATATTCATATGGAGCATCTTATGGGGCCATAATCAGCATTTGTGTAGCATTATATGGGGCATATTTTTATATGGAGCATCTTATGGGGCCCATCATAAAATTTATGGAGCATTATATGTGGCGTATTTTGTATGGAGCATCTTATGGGGCCCATCATGAACTGTATGGATTATTTATTGGGCTCCTGATTCAATATGGATATTCAAAAACGCAATGTACTGATCTCTCAATTAATTTTACTTTTATTGGTATCTATTTTTATTTTTGACATTTACCGGTAGCTGCTGCATTTTCCACCCTAGGCTTATACTCGAGTCAATAAGTTTTCCCAGTTTTTTTGTTGCAAAATGAGGGGGTTCGGCTTATACTTGGGTCTGCTTATACTCGAGTATATATGGTAAGTATAATGAAAAAGAAAGTAAAAAGTATTGAAAATGGATGAGATGAGTTGTTTACACACTGATATTAGTCCAGGTTTATTAGCTGTACTCAAGTTCTCTGGACATGATTGGCAGTCACTATACTGTCTGTGTTTTCACAGTTGGTACTCCCAAGCTGACTATCTTAGTTCAACTACAGATCCGGCTCCATATTTGGGGACCCAAAATAGAAGAGGGCTAAACTAGGTAATATATTGATAAATATGCACACATTTTAAAAAAATAATATATTGATCTGGTCTTTAAATTATCAATTTGAAATATATTTTGTCACTTAAGATAATTTGTATGCATGAATACATATAATAACATAATATAGGGAAAACATTAGCAAGTAACTAAGATGAGTAAAATTCAACACTGATTTCATTGCTAGTTTACTCATCTTATCTTTACAGTGCACATAGAGATTTCATATCAACATTGATAAACCACATCACCTCTCTATTATGTGTGACGGATGTCTGAAATTATTTATTAAAATGAAATGTTGATTTATATGATTAACTTTTGTTCTCACTTAGACTGTTATTCATTTGTTCATACGGCATTTATCTGATAAAGGTCCAAGTAGGAGCGCAACGTTATAATCGAATGGACTGTTTTGGACATCAATAAAACTATCACAATTTCATCTAACTTCCCTTTGAGTGCCAAATTTTACTCATATGAAATAGGGAAAATATATATTTTTTTTATTATTGATATCTTAAATACTGCAAAGCATCTGTCACTTTTCAACTTAAATGTTGCATACAGTCATCAAATTATTCTTAAAGAGGCCACTTGTTTTTACACAGCATGTCTCATGGGTAATTGCTTGCAGTATACACACTGCCATTAGTTAAAGCTGTTGTCCTACAAATATAGTACATTTTAAACATTTAAAGTTCTTGGAATAAAAAATAAGTTCAGCAAATGGATGTGGAACTTACTCGTGTGAGGTAAAACATTTCTTTCAGTGAGGTAAAACATTTTTTTTTATTTTTTTAAACAGGTCAATAAATGTTTTACCCTGCAAAAAGCAACAGCTGCTATCCCATGTTGACCTGTCTGTATTTTCTCTTTTGCATCCTCCCCTGCCCAGGAGCTATGGTATGATCAGACCATGTTCCTGCAAAGTCGGAAACAGCTGATTACTAGGAATATCTCAGCACAGAAACATGTTTTTATCCATCCAATTGTAGAACTTATTCCAATATCTGTTTATTAAATTTTACTATGTTCATAGGGCAATCCTTTTAAGTGTCACAATAAACAATATTTGAAAATACAGATTAAACGACCCTATGATACAATGTGTAACAATTATTTTTAGTTTAATATTATCCATGAAACAGTTGGATTTTACTATATACACAGGGTTTTTGTTAGACTCCCTGTCATGCAATATCTTTAGTCTTTTTCTGCCTCAGGCTCTGTCAGCCAATGCCATCTATGGTATGCTTTTTATTAAAGAGTTCAATTGTTTCATACAATTTGTTAAAAAAAAGTATCCCAAGAAATAATCCAGTGGAAAAATTCATAATAATTAATGTAATTAACTTTTTTCAGATTAATTTACCCAGAAAATAATGATTTACAGAGTAAAAAATGTTTACAAAATTTGGAGGGTTCAAAAAATACTTAAAAAATTTAAGTTGACGTAACAGGATATGGTCAGGTCCAGATTCATTATGCAAGTAACAGCAGAGCATGTTGAAGGTGATAATTGGCATTCAGAGCATGTGTTTGTCACAGATAGCAGTCATCAGTGAAAGGAGAAAACAATTTCATAATCGCTCCATGTCTTGCTCTTTTCCAGCCATTGGGGAAGTGCCAAGCATTTGGGCAATCTTTGTCCTGACCTCTTCCTTTCTCCACCACTCTTGTGTTAAGGATCTTCCAACATACAGGGTTCTCTTTTTCTACTTAAAGGCTTGTTTTGTTTACAGGTTGTATTATTACTTCCATTTCCTATTTGGACTTTCCTCATTCATGGAATCTCTCAGTCCTGTGATACATGCTTATATTGCTGCATTGCCTGTTCTTTGTTAAAGGGTCTCTGGGGTGAGTGGCTTACAATCACACCCATATCAGAGTAGTTGTGTATAGTACTACCTCACTATACACATATCATGCTATATCCTGTATTAAACAGCTCTGTGTGAGGCTTTATCTTTGATATAGAGAAAGGAGGAGTAGGTTCTTGAATTATCATGGGTTTATTGTTTTTGGTCTGTTTTTGATTGGCTTTAATATTTGTAGTGGTGTGTGTTTAAATAAAATCAATATCTTTTTGTGACTTATATATTGTGATCCATGTGTTTGTGCATGTCTCCTATTCTCTCTACTCTCAGTGCTAAGCACTAACATGTCACAGCTGTTTTCCAATCATGCCTAATGTTCAATTGATCAATGTCCTGCTCAGCACATGGACAAACTAAGCGGGATGTCAATCTTTTAAACCGCAGAAATGGCTGGAGAACAGCCATGACTGCTCAGTGCTATCCCCTCCCCAATGGACGGAAAGATTATAGATTATAAAATAGGTTTTTCATTTAATCAATGATGGCTACCTATGATAAACATGTGCTGTGGATGCTAATTACCACTTCTGCTATTCTTTTTATAAAGAATCTGGACCTGACAGATTTTCTATACATTACCTTCAGTTAAACCCCAAGTTCTAGATGGTAAACTCTACAGTGGTCTCAATATTTTGTTTTCCCAAAGAAGCTAAAAGATTTCTGGCAGTGGCTTACTCTACTCTTGACTTAGAGAACACATGCATGCTTCAATTAACTGTAAAAAAGCATATGGTGGGGATAACAATTGGGATAGATAACAGTCAGTCCATCTTTAAGACCGCTATACACAGTAGATAGCTGACGACTGAACATTTATTTGGTTGACAACTATTCCTTCTGACTCCCCCATCAGCAGGTTGTTACCATGTTTTCTATGAAGGATCCATTGCCAAACTCCTCTAACAACAGCTTATCTCGCAGTCACACAAAAGAAACAGCCATTGAAATTTCAACATTTAGATCATTCTCTCTACCAACATCATATGTGGGGGAAAGTCGGGAGGTCCTTGAAAACACTAGACTGTTGGCTAATCCATCAATATCGAAAGATTCATCCAATTTTGTCTCTTTATGGAGTCCTTTAGAAAATACACAGTTTAGTCCAATATGCTAGCTAAGCCAGCTTTAAAAAATACTGTCAGACTTTGTTTACACAGCACAGCAATATAAACTACCTGTGGGCTTAGTCATACTTGGACATAGGCAGCAAATGTAATGAAATAGGATGCTCTGTAAAAATTTAAAATAAAATAAAAATCATACATTATTTTTCCCTCAAAAAATACTTGAAAAGACACACTAAGAATTCTAAATATTTCTTGCATTTAATAATTTTTTTTAACCTTGTTAAAGTTAAAGCGTTGTTCCTTATAAAGCATAATTTGCAATTGGTTTAGCTGTACCCACCTTCCCTGAGTCCATTGTTTGGTCTCCAATGCTGTTCCCAATAGGTGTCATTGCCTGAGGCACTGAAGCCAACATGACAGAGCAATGGCCAATGAGTGAACTCAATAGCTCAGGACCAGGTGTTTTATCCACATTGTAATATTCTGCTTGAGCGCCCACTGATTGGTTGCCATGCTGTCAAGGTGATGTCAGCGCTGAAGCCAATGCTCCATACCAGGACCAGTGACAGAGACTTGCTCGTGGACCTCGGTAAAGTGACTGCAGTATGTTTTTTTTCAAATCAAAATGGAGCAAGGGACAAATTATATTTGGAAAGGAACAACCTATGTAATAAAGTAAAATTATTACATACAATATTACGATATATATCTTCTCCTATATAACACATATAGGTGAAATGTTCAAAAAACATACCGTATGTAAAATACATTTTCACCACTATGTATATATATGTATTTTTTAAAGCATTGAAATAAAAGATTGAAAATATAACATTTTGCCTCCTACCTTCCTGGACAGCCACAAAAGGATTACTACCATCAACAAATTTTTCAGTAAATGTGATTTTTTCAGTTTGCAAAATATCTTCATTTAAATTGAGGTCATCAACTGCCATGCGAAATACTTCATAATCTTTTCTAGCGGAGTCATCAAAAATTGCCCCTGAAAAAGAATAAAAGATGCTTTTAGTAGAGATACAACGAAAAAAAAATTGTGATGGTTAAACGAAATTTCAAGGCAAAACTTTACTGACTTTAACATATAAATATACAAGACATGACACCAGTAGTTATAAATGGTCATCTTTGAAACTAAATAAGGCATGGAGTTTGTTTTCATATGAATGTTGCATAGTTGTAAGCTTTCTGCCACTATAAAAGTTGATGCTATGTAATCTGTCAGGTATAATAGGTCTTTTTGTACCTTATTCTGTACAAAAAGCTTTTTAGTTGATGTACCATAATAAATGGTTCTGACTATGCATAATCCAACTAAAATGAAGCATATCTAGGATGACACAGCAGTTAGGAGTAGCTGTCCATGAGAGGAGCCACTGGAAATCAGTAAGGATTATTCAAATGTATTAATGCTTTTTTCTTGTTTTTGCTAATCATGCATTGTACTGCGAGTAGTATAGTCTGCTTCTCTTATAAAAAAAATAGTACGGCTTTTTTGGACTTCAAAGATAATAAATAATTACAGAAATGTGAATCAATTTCATGCAAATAGAATTTGAGTAAAATTTTAGGAGTAAAGATTTATGAAATTCTCGGGTTCCACCAAATTTGGACAATTTGTAATTTAATTTGAGCAAATTGCCAAAAAAGTGCTTGGCACCAGTTTTCACATCGCAGAAGATTGCATAAGAGACAAAAAGCAGAAGGTTTCAGGTGCGCACTCATCACATGGTAAAGTGCAGCCAAGCAAGAGGAAAGATCACATCTTTCAAACAAGCTTAGGCAGGGAATGCAGCAGACATTTGAAGAGGATTTTAGGATAAGGAGAGAACATCAGAGCTTACAGTCCAGCAATGTAAATTGGGGAAAAAAGCCCTAAATTAGACAAATACTCTAGAAAGTACTGTGTTGTATAACTGTAGCAGTGAAGAAGAGTGTAGTAGTTTGCAAATATTATAGAGATTCATTTGATAGGGACTGAGAGAGATAGAAGACATTCTAGCAGCAGTACCTGATAAGTACCAGTGCAATTAATCAGTGATATGATGTACAGTGGGGAAAATAAGCATTTGACACACCGCCGATTTTGCAAGTTTTCCCACCTACAAAGAATAGAGAGGTCTGTAATTTTTATAGTAGGTAAACTTCAAGTGTGAGAGACAGAATCTAAAAAAATCCAGAGAATCACACTGTATGATTTTTACATAATTAATTTACATTTGCATTTTATTGTCTTAATATATACTTACCTTGTAATGTCTTCACATCTTGTTCCGCCCAGATGTGTCCAGATCCCAGAAATTCAAGCGGAGGAAGTTCACCGACCGCTATATTGGGACACCCAAGTGATGGGTGTCTCAATATGGAAAATGCTGGTGGTACCAGCCTCTTGCGCTATGCCACCAGCAGAACACTGTAGGCACCAAACACACACACTGTATATGCCTTACGCACAACACACACACACACACTGTATACGCCGAGAGAGTGGATAGGTGGGTGAGCACATGGCAGGGGAGATTCTCAAAGCTGCAAAGCCTGCCTTCTTCACGACATTACCGCCCTCCCGATGATATCGCATTGGGCCTCCATCCAGTATGAAATAAGTATTAAGTGCACCTATGTCAAATCTCCATTTTATGTAAGTGAGAAAGCTTGCAAAATTGTCAGAGTATCAAATACTTATTTTCCCCACTGTAGCCGACATTCAAACTACTGCATTTGAATTAGAATTACATTTTTTCTTCATTCTTAATGGACTAGAATGTAGCAGCAAGCTGCAGAGAAAAAAATATGAAATAAATATCTGTCAGCGACAGTGTGATTTCTTGTCTCAAGAGGCTGTACTTGTGAAAGGAGAAATAATTGTTTTATAAAAATAAATCCAACCCTTTTTGGAAATGGGGGAGTAATTATGGTTGAGAAAAATGTTAAAAGTTAAATATAGTGTTGTACAAATATATTGTAAAAGAAAAAGTTAAAATAGCAATGAACGTGGTAATATTAAATAAAAAAATGCATACCACAGCTAATAGTATGAGAGCCACAAGCACCGAAACTACCACCACCCTTGGCATCAGTTGTCAAGCCAGTAGTAATACCAGGCCACGATTGATCTTCTTTTCCTCTGGCACGTGTATTAGTGAGGAGTAAGAGAAGGTTGTTTTGGAATGCATGGGACATACCTCTAACAGCAACACTGTCAGTTTGAGTTAGAGAGCTTGAAAGGGGATGAATATAGTCCTAGGAGACATTACAGTACAAACAATAGGTTGGGCACCACTAATACAATAGAAGGAGATCAATCCAAAGCACAATCCATATATATATATATATATATATATATATATATATATATATATATATATATATAAAAATATATATATACAGTTATATGAAAAAGTTTGGGCACCCCTATTAATCTTAAGCTTAATATTTTATAAAAATTGTTTTTTTTGGCAACAGCTATTTCAGTTTCATATATCTAATAACTGTTTGACACAGTAATGTTTCTGCCTTGAAATGAGGTTTATTGTACTAACAGAAAATGTGCAATCTGCATTCAAACAAAATTTGACAGGTGCATAAGTATGGGCACCCTTATCATTTTCTTGTTTTAAATACTCCTACCTACTTTTTACTGACTTACTAAAGCACTTTTTTTGGTTTTCTAACCTCATTGAGCTTTGAACTTCATAGCCAGGTATATGCAATCATAGGAAAAGCTACTTAAAGTGGCCACTTGTAAGTTGTTCTCCTGTTTGAATCTCCTCTGAAGAGTGGCATCATGAGCTCCTCAAAACAACTGTCTAATGATCTGAAAACAAAGATTATTCAACATAGTTGTTCAGAGGAAGGATACAAAAAGCTGTCTCAGAGATTTAACCTGTCAATTTCCACTGTGAGCAACATAGTAAGGAAATGGAAGAACACAGGTACAGTTCTTGTAAAGGCTAGAAGTGGCAGGCCAAGAAAAACATCAGAAAGGCAGAGAAGAATGGCGAGATCAGTCAAGGACAATCCTCAGACCACCTCCAGAGAGCTGCAGCATCAATTTGCTGCAGATGGTGTCACTGTGCATCGGTCAAATATACAATGCACTTTGCACAAGGAGAAGCTGTATGGGAGAGTGATGCGAGTCCTCTATGGTCCAATCCTTAAGGTCTTTGGCAAACTTCAGCCTGGCTCTCCTTTGCTTTTCATTGATGAAGGGCTTTTTTCTACCTTTACATGACTTGAGCACTGCCTCTAGGAGCCTGTCATGAACTGTTCGTGCTGTGCACTTCACCCCAGCTGCCATTTGCCATTACTTTTTAGGTCACTTGATGTAATGCTGCGGTTGCTGAGTGACATTCAAATAAGATGATGGTCATCCCGGTCAGTGGAGAGTCATTTTTGCCCTCTGCCAGTCTGTAACAGTAACACCCTTGTGCTAAATGCTTCCCAATACCCTGTCCAAAACACTGGCAAACATGCCTCTTGCTCTGCACCTAATCTTAAACATTCTGTCTTACCATGATCTGGCACTTCCAAATCTTTGTCCCAGCCCAGCGTTCAACTTTCTCTACCCCAGGCCGAGGAATGAAAAATAAATTCCCCACCCACCCACAGGCCCAAATGCTATATGAGCACATTTCCGGCTGCTTCCCATGGAAATATTGCCATTTAGGCTGGTAGACACGGTGGATTTTCTCTGACTCATGGTGGCAGTGGTCCTTTGGTTCTCGTTCCCCAACCGTCACTTTTTCTCCTGGTGTGGAGTCCCCACCTTGTACCAGCACATGTCCAGGAACATCACCTGTGCCCTTAACAATGCACTTACTGGCAGTAACCAACATGCAGACAAAGGCTCTTGAGCAGGGACAGTACATTTCCCTGACTGCACACTGGGTGAACATTTTGGAGGCTGGTGCCAAGTCACACCCTAGCCCGATTCATGTGCTCCCAATGCCGAGGATTGCTGGCCCTACTTCTTTCAGGGTTTCTTCCACCTTCTACAGCAGTTCATGCACCTCCTCCTGCTCCTTGTTATCCTCCATCTCCGATATGGTATCTTAGAGCATGTTGTTTATAACAGTTGGAAGCTTGAATCTCTGCAGCACTGCCTCAAACCATGGCAGAGTTACCCCTTCACGGTGCATCCCATTTAAATTTTTGTGTTTCTATTCTTTGCTCCACTGTTTCCCAGAGCCATAACTTTTTTATTTTATATGACCATGTGAGGGATTACTTTTTCTGGGACGAATTGTAATTTTGAACGTCACCATTAGTTTTTTTATATAGTGTACTGAAAAACGGGGAAAAAATTCCAAATGTGGTGAAATTACAAAAAAGTGCATTTCCAAAAGTGTTTTTTTTTACCATGTTCACCAAATGCTAAAACTGACCTGCTATTATGATGGTCCAGGTCATTACAGTTTGCAGATACCAAACTGTTATAGATTGTTTTTTATTTAAGTGGTGAAAAAAATCCAAAATTTGTTAAAAATAAAAAAAAGAATTGTGCCATTTTCCAAAACCCATAGCATTTCCATTTTGCTTGATCTTGGACTGAGTGAGGGCTTATTTTTTGCACGGTGAGCTGATGTCTTTATTGATACCATTTTGGTGTAGATACAATCTAGAGGGACTCTAACCCTGTGTCCTTAGTTTAGAGTTTTGTGACCAAACACTAGCGTTCACTCTGTGGTATTGCGGCCCTGTGACGCAACAGAGTTCACCACCTTACACAGGGTGAAGCTAACCCATGTGTGAGCACATTATACCGCAACTTATATCTTCCTTAAAATTATTTGGTGCGTTCTGCCAGCCCTACCAGTACGTCTGAGAAATGGAAGCCTTAAAAAAAATTTTAAAAGCTTTTTAGTACTTTTATAGATCACAGAAACTTACACCGCAATACAGAATAGTGTATGGCTGAGAAATGTAGCCCAGAAAAATGTTTCAATGATTTTTTAATGTGTTTTATAATACAAAAAAGTACCTCAAAGCATGTAATACTAGATGGATCAAAATATATTAAATTTTTAAGCCCCCATAAGAAACCTGCAGCTATATATTTGCCTACGGACTGCACAAGCCTAATCTCTGTCTATAGACTGGATACTGTCACTCTTCCTTCTCCTGCGACTCTCTCTCCCTCTTTAGGCTAAATACAGATTGTATGTGCTACAAAAGATTAGTCCTTAGATGGGCTGTTAGTAAGGTGGCTCAGCACTGGCATTACTCACACTTCCGAGCACCGTGATACTAAAGTGATAAACAAGTATCATCGAGCATGTTCTGCACTTCAATCATATCTTGATATCTTGATATATACAAATTGTTAAATACCATTTATTTGACAACATATTGTACTTAAAATTCATTTAATTAAGTTTACTTGAAGAACCAATGTTTGTGAAAAGGATATAAAAAACTGCCAATTGTATCAATGCCTAATTTAAAAAAAAACTATTTAAAGTATTCTGAATACAATTCCTGAGTAACATTTTTGTCAAATTCTAAAAGGAATAATATAATAATATTTAGAATAGTTACACCACTGTAAACATAGCCTTCAACATGTTTGCAGTGAAAAGGTAGATTATAGACATAATAGATCAAGACCTTTAAAGAGTATGACAGATTAATAGGACAGAAAAATGACATGTGAGTAAGTTGCCAAGGTTTTTGGGCTACACTTAGCTCAAGAAAGAAGGTAATTGTAACCTACATTAACATCTGTCAAGGTGATGAATAGTATGGATTTAAAAAAAAAGAGTAAAAAAGTAGCAAGGTCTCTTTTTCTACATCAAATACATTTATCATAATAATCTCTTTAAATTAAAAGTGTATTTAAAATACAAATAAATTTTAAAAAAGAGATCAGTAAGGTAATACGAGTTTTGTTGCAGAGAACAGTTTAGATATAAGTTAAAATACATGATTCTTTATAGATTAAAGTTTTCTGAATCCCAAGCTACAGTTGAAACCAGAAGTTCACATACACTATAGAAAAAGACAAATATGCATGTTTTTCTCAATATCTGAAATGAAATCAGAATAAACCTTTCCTGTTTTAGGTCAATAAGGATTTCCATAATTGTTAATATTTGCCAAATGTCAGAATAATGAGAGAAAGAAACAGAATGTTTTAAGGCAATTTCAATTAATTTGAAATCACTAAAATATGTACTATTTCCTAGTTTATGTTTTATTTTCTATGCACTTTTAGCTTGTTCTTGTTTAATAATTCCAATGCAAACTTTAAAAATAGTATTTCAAGCAAACTTATGATACAGCAAAATATTGATAAGCTGCATATCTCAATTTATATTTACTTACATTCTTGGTATGAGTATAATAAGATACAAGGAGCAGAACTATTATCAAAAAACCCTTAAAAATATTTAGCTATAGTGCAGTTTTAAAAAGCTACAACTGGTCACCACAAGGTATTTATAATTTTTGTTTTTTTCTTGGGCTTTGAATGTGAAATAGCCTCAGTGTGAACGCGCAACTGCATAGTGCACATATACCAAGTTATGCTCTGGCTCATTTCTTTGGTTTTGCTGTAGTTTTTTTTACTTTGTACAAAGAGAGGTAGGGCTCACCTTTTTAAGATCGTCATTTCAACTAAATAGCTACCCATGGACAGGTTTCTGAACTTTCAATACCATATCCTGCTCTGCACTTATCTATATTGAGATCTATATTCAGTTCCACTCAAGTAAATTCACTCATTCCTACTTGATACCTATATGAATATATATATTTTTAGAACACTTATTGTCAAACTACTGTGTTTTCTCTTTTTAAATCATAATGACAACACAAAACATTCAAATTACCTTGATCAAAAGTTTACATACCACATTTCTTAATACCATGTATTGCCCCCTCTAACATCAATGACAGCTTGAAGTCTTTTGTGGTAGTTATGGATGAGGTTCTTTATTTTCTCAGATGATAAAGCTGCCCTCTCTTCTTGGCAAAAAGCCGCAAGTTCCTATAAATTCCTGGGCTGTCTAGCATAAACAGTGCGCATCAGACCTCCCCAGAGTGGCTCAATGATGAGGTCAGGAGACTGAGATGGCCACTCCAGAACCTTCACTTTGCTGTAGCCAATGACAAGTCGACTTGGCCTTGTGTTTTAGATTGTTGTCATGTTGGAGCGTTCAAGTACGTCCCATTCACAGCTTCCGGGCTGATGATTGCAAATTTGCCTCCAGTATTTGCTGATAACGTGCTGCATTCATCTTTCCTTCAAATTTGACCAAGTTTCCTGTACCTTTGTAGCTCACACACCCCAAACATCAGCGATCCACCTCCATGCTTTACAATAGGAATAGTTTTCTTTTCATCATAGGCCTTGGTGACCTCTTTCTATATGTAATGTTTATGGTTGTGACCAAAATGTTGAATTTTGTTCTCATCACTCCAAATTGCCTTTTTCCATAAGTTTTGAGGCTTGTCTCTGTGCTGTTTCGCGTATTATAGGTGGTTCGCAGTTGCGTCTGCATTAATTATTTGAGCACAATTCCTTTGTCAGAGTAGGATGGGAATTCCTGCTTGAACCCAGCATCTGTCTCCGGGCATCCTCAGGCGCGGGCTCAAAAGCCATTGAGTGACAGAGCAGGTTCAATCACCAGTGCAGTTGGGATAAGCTTTAGGGATGCCACTAGCTCCTACTCTGCTGCATCCTGTCAGCTAACAGGGTACAGTGTTCTATTGTGCTCTGCATCTCTGTGAAGCAACAGGGTTTGCATCTGTTCACACTGGGTGACATTAAGCCCTGTGTACTTTGGTGTAATACTACCATAGAGTGCCGCCATTACTCAGCAGCAGGTACAATCTCTTCACGGTGGACCCCAGGCTTCCAGACTGCAAACGCACCTTATTTCCGTACTTATATTTATTTGGTGCATTCCACCAGTCCTAACAGAGGCTGACAGAATAGATTAGAATTCTAATACACATAGAATAGGAAGATATACAGATATCAGCGACAAATACAATTAGTACAATGTGTGTGCAGCTTATTGTACATATATTTAATTAATAAAATAATGTTTATCTGAAAAATGGCGTGGGTTCCCACATAATTTTCTTAACCAGCAGATCTAAAGCAGACTGCTGGGGGCAGATGTATACAGCCTGAGAATACCCATGGAGCTTCCCAGGGTATTAATATTAGCTAACAGCTGTATACTTAGCATTTACTGGCTATTAAAATGGGGGACACTAAAAAATGATGTAGGGTCTCTCTGTAATTAATAACCAGCAAAGGGTATGCAGATAGCTGCGGGTTGATATTAATAGGCTAGGAAGGTGCCATGGATACTGGCCCCTGCCTGGCTAAAAACATCATCTCTCAGCCACCCCTGAAAAGGTGCATCTCTAAGATGTGCCAATTCTGGCACTTAGCCTTGCTCTCCCACTGACCCTGTAGCGGTGGCAAGTGGGGTGATGTCACCTTTTTTTGTCAGGTGACTTCAAGCCCTGAGGTTAGTAAAGGAGAGGCGTCAATTACACACCCCTATTACTAACCCCATAATTATATGATGTGAAAACACAAACAACCAGAATAAAGTTCTTTAATTGAAAGAATGACACAGATTCCTTTAATAAATCTTAATTAAACCATATTTGCGACATCACCCATTCCACCAATGCCATCATTTTTTTAGGGCTCCCCATATAAGTAGCCAATAAAGGCTAAGTGTACATTTGAGCTAATATTATTAGCCTTGGAACCTCTATGGGTATTACCCCCTTTCAGGCTGTAAACATCTGCCCCAGCCGTCGGCTTTCCCTCTGCTGATTAATAAAATTACGTGGGAGTCCATTCCATTTTTTTCGGATAAATAATATTTTATTAATTAAATATATGTACAGTAAGCTGCACACACATTGTACTTATTGTATTTGACACTGAAATTTGTATATCTAACTATTCTATGTTTATTTACTGTATGTAATCCATGTATTCTATCCTGTCAGTTCCTGCTTTGATTTTACACTACGCGGCTTCTGAATTGCTGGCTTTTCTTCAATCTATCTATGTAATATATATATATATATATATATATATATATATATATATATAAAATCAGTGGCACACATTTAGACTATTTGCATTTTCCCACTATGCAACGTAATCATTATACTGACAGATTGCTGATCTAATACTCTGCAATGCTTCTGCACTGCAGAGCATCATAGCAGCTTCTGACAGGCAGGGGAAGAGGCATGTCAGCTCCTGCGCTTAGCAGGTGCTCATAACAACCACCTTCCCTGCAGGACCCTGAAGGAACCCGCAGCCATCTTGCAGCTGGGGGTCACCTGGAGACCATCAGTACAATGCGATCGCATCGTTGTGCTGATGGGAGCAGATAGGGAGCTCACTCCTTGTGCAATGTTCCTCGATGACCCTGTCACTATTGTCAGCGGCAGCAGAAGGGTTAAACATCCACGATCAGTGCTAGGACCAACTGTAGGCATTGCTATAGAGTGTCAGCTCTCACCACATGCCTGTAGAGAGGAGGGAGGAGATAGAGACAGAGCTCTTTTTTCCTTTTCCCCCTCCTATCTACATATAAACTTATCTGTAGCAGCTGCAATCTCCTATTTTAGTAATGAGAAAGTCTGTCTTCACTGAATACAGATTTTACCTCAGAGTAGAGAATTTTGATAGTAACTGATCAGTCAAGAAATACTGAATCACTTCAATCTTCAGCAGGGAAAAAAATTCCAAAAACATCTCCCTCCTAAATTTGAAATATGGTCTCATGACCTGTGGATTTGCAGCAAGCTGATTACCCTTCAATGTGCAAAACTAAAGTGCATCAGATTAGCATATGCTGTTTCAATATCAAATAAGTATTTTGAATTAGACCTTATTTGCCCTTTAACCCCTTAGTGACAGAGCCAATTTGGTACTTAATGACCAGGCCAATTTTTGCAATTCTGACCACTGTCACTTTATGAGGTTATAACTCTGGAACGCTTCAACGGATCCCGCTGATTCTGAGATTGTTTTTTCGTGACATATTGTACTTCATGTTAGTGGTAACACTTCTTCGATATTACTTGCGATTATTTATGAAAAAAACGGAAATATGGCAAAAAAATTTAAAATTTTGCAATTTTCAAACTTTGTATTTTTATGCCCTTAAATCAGAGAGAGATGTCACAAAAAATAGTTAATAAATAACATTTCCCACATGTCTACTTTACATCAGCACAATTTTGGAAACAAAATTTTTTTTGTTAGGCAGTTATAAGGGTTAAAAGTTGACCAGCAATTTCTCATTTTTACAACACCATTTTTTTTCAGGGACCACATCACATTTGAAGTCATTTTGAGGGGTGTATATGATAGAAAATAATGAAGTGTGACACCATTCTAAAAACTACACCCCTCAAGGTTCTCAAAACCACATTCAAGAAGTTTATTAACCCTTTACGTGCTTCACAGGAACTGAAACAATGTGGAAGGAAAAAATGAACATTTAACTTTTTTTTGCAAACATCTTAATTCAGAACCATTTTTTTTTATTTTCACAAGTGTAAAAACAGAAATGTAACCATAAATTTTGTTATGCAATTTCTCCTGAATACGCCAATACCCCATATGTGGGGGTAAACCACTGTTAGGGCGCACCGCAGAACTTAGAAGTGAAGGAGCGCCGTTTGACTTTTTCAATGCAGAATTGGCTGGAATTGAGATCGGACGCCATGTCACGTTTAGAGAGCCCTTGATGTGCCTAAACAGTGGAAACTCCCCACAAGTGACACCATTTTGGAAACTAGACCCCTTAATGAACTTATCTAGATGTGTGGTGAGCACTTTGAACCCCCAAGTGCTTCACAGAAGTTTATAACGTAGAGCCGTGAAAATAAAAAATCGCTTTTGTTTACACAAAAATGATCTTTTTGCCCACAAATTCTTATTTTCACAAGGGTAACAGGAGAAATTAGACCACAAAAGTTGTTGTGTGATTTCTCCTGAATACGTCAATACCCCATATGTGAGGGTAAACCACTGTTTGGGCGCACCGCAGAGCTTGGAAGTGAAGGAGCGCCGTTTTACTTTTTCAATGTAGAATTGGCTGGAATTGAGATTGGACGCCATGTCGCGTTTGGAGAGCCCCTGATGTGCCTAAACAGTGGAAACCCCCCACAAGTGACACCATTTTGGAAACTAGACCCCTTAAGGAACTTATCTAGATGTGTGACGAGCACTTTGAACCCCCATGGGCTTCACAGAAGTTTATAACGTAGAGCCGTGAAAAAAAAAATTGCATTTTTTCTACAAAAATGATCTTTTTGCCCACAAATTTTTATTTTCACAAGGGTAACAGGAGAAATTAGACCACTACAGTTGTTGTGCAATTTCTCCTGAGTACGTCAATACCCAATATGTGGGGGTAAACCACTGTTTGGGTGCACCGCAGAGCTTGGAAGAGAAAGAGTGCCGTTTTACTTTTTCAATGTAGAATTGGCTGGAATTGAGATCGGACGCCATGTCGCGTTTGGAGTGCCCCTGATGTGCCTAAACAGTAGAAATCTCCCACAAGTGACCCCATTTTGGAAACTAGACCCCCCATGGAACTTATCTAGATGTGTGGTGAGAACCTTGAATGCCCAAGTGCTTCACAGAAGTTTATAATGCAGAGCCGTGAAAATAAAAAATATTTTTTTTTTCCACAAAAAAGATTTTTTAGCCCCCAAGTTTTTATTTTCACAAGGGTAACAAGAGAAATTGGACCCCAAAAGTTGTTGTCCAATTTGTCCTGAGTATGCTGGTACCCCATATGTGGGGGTAAACCACTGTTTGGGCGCACGGCAGAGCTCGGAAGGGAAGGAGCGCCTTTTTGGAATGCAGACTTTGATAGAATGGTCTGTGGGCATTATGTTGCGATTGCAGAGCCCCTGATGTACCTAAACTGTAGTAACCCCCCACAAGTGACCCCATTTTGGAAACTAGACCCCCCAAGGAACTTATCTAGATGTGTGGTGAGAACTTTGAATGCCCAAGTGCTTCACAGAAGTTTAGAATGCAGAGTCGTGAAAATAAAAAATATTTTTTTTTTCCACAAAAAAGATATTGTAGCCAAGTTTTTATTTTCACAAGGGTAACAGGAGAAATTGGACTGCAAAAGTTGTTGTCCAATTTATCCCGAGTACGCTGATGCGCCATATGTGGGGGTAAACCACTGTTTGGGCGCACGGCAGAGCTCGGAAGGGAATGAGCGCCTTTTTGGAATGCAGACTTTGATAGAATGGTCTGTGGGCATTATGTTGCGATTGCAGAGCCCCTGATTTACCTAAACTGTTGTAACCCCCCACAAGTGACCCCATTTTGGAAACTAGACCCCCCAAGGAACTTATCTAGATGTGTGGTGAGAACTTTGAATGCCCAAGTGCTTCACAAAAGTTTAGAATGCAGAGTCGTGAAAATAAAAAATATTTTTTTTTTCACAAAAAAGATATTGTAGCCCCCAAGTTTTTATTTTCACAAGGGTAACAAGAGAAATTGGACACCAGAAGTTGTTGTCCAATTTATCCCGAGTACGCTGATGCCCCATATGTGGGGGTAACCCACTGTTTGGGCGCACGGCAGAGCTCAGAAGGGAGGGAGCACCATTTGACTTTTTGAGCGCAAAATTGGCTGTCGTGTTTGGAGACCCCCTGATGTACCTAAGCAGTGGAAACCCCCCAATTCTAGCTCCAACCCTAACCCCAACACACCCCTAACCCTAATCCCAACCTGATCCATAATCCTAATCACTAACCCTAACCATAATCACAACCCTTACCCCAAAACAACCCTAATGTCAACCCTAACCATAACCCTAATCAAAACCCTAAATCCAACACACCCCTAATCCTAATCTCAACCCTAACCTCAAACCTAACCCTAATCCCAATACACCCCTAATCACAACCCTAACCTTAACCCTAATCCCAAACCTAACCCTAATCCCAAGCGTAACCCTAATGCCAACCCTAACCCTAATACCAACCCTAATCCAAACCCTAACCCTAATCCCAGCTCTAACCCTAACTTTAGCCCCAACCCTAGCCCTAACTTTAGCCCCAACCCTAACCCTAGCCCTAAGGCTACTTTCACACTTGCGTCGTTTGGCATTCCGTCGCTATCCGTCGTTTTGGACAAGAAACGGATCCTGCAAATGTGCCCGCAGGATGCGTTTTTTGCCCATAGACTTGTATTGCCGACGGATCGTGACGGATGGCCACACGTCGCGTCCGTCGTGCACTGGATCAGTTGTGTTTTGGCGGAGCGTCGGCACAAAAAAAGTTCAATGAAACGTTTTTTTGTACGTCGCATCCGCCATTTCTGACCGCGCATGCATGGCCGTAACTCCGCCCCCTCCTCCCCAGGACATAGATTGGGCAGCGGATGCGTTGAAAAACTACAGCTGCTGCCCACGTTGTGCACAATTTTCACAACGTGCATCGGTATGTCGGGCCGACGCATTGCGACGGCCCCGTACCGACGTAAGTGTGAAAGAAGCCTAACCCTAAATTTAGCCCCAACCCTAGCCCTAACCCTAGCCCTAACCCTACCCCTAACCCTACCCCTACCCCTACCCCTACCCCTAACTCTAACCCTACCCCCAACCCTACCCCTACCCCTAACCCTACCCCTAACCCTAACCCTACCCCTAACCCTAACCCTACCCCTAACCCTACCCCTAACCCTACCCCTAACCCTACCCCTAACCCTAACCCTAACCCTACCCCTAACCCTAACCCTAACCCTAACCCTACCCCTAACCCTAACCCTACCCCTAACCCTAACCCTACCCCTAACCCTAATTTTAGCCCCAACTGCTGTTCTCCTGCCGGCCGGCAGATGGAGACAGATGGCGGGCGCACTGGGCATGCGCCCGCCATTTTCTTCTGCCGGCGGCCAGGAGGAGCAGCAAGAGGATCCAGGGACCTAGGTGAGTATGCTAGGGTCCCCGAATCCCCCTATTTCTCTGTCCTCTGATGTGCGATCACATCAGAGGACAGAGAATTACACTTTACTTTTTTTTTTGCGGTCGCCGGTAAACAGTTAATTACCGGCGATCGCAAAACAGGGGTTGGTAATACCGACCCCGATCATGCTCTTTGGGGTCTCGGCTACCCCCGGCAGCCGAGACCCCAAAGATTCTCCCGGTGCCGGCCGGCGAGCGCACTGCGCATGCACCTGCCATTTTGAAGATGGCGGCGCAAACCGGGAGACACGAGGAGCATCGGGGGAGCTAGGTGAGTATTGGGGGGCCACATGGGACCCCCTTTCTCTGTCCTCCGATGTGCGATCACATCGGAGGACAGAGAAATTAAAAAGAGATCGCGTTTTTTGTTTTTTTTTGCGATCGCCGGTAAACGGTTAATTACCGGCGATCGCAAATGCGGGTGGGTTAAAAACCCCCCGAATCATGTTCTCTGGGGTCTCGGCTACCCCCGGCAGCCGAGACCCCGGAGAAAATCGGCCTCAGGGGGGCGCTATTGACTTTTTCCACAGCGCCGTTAATTAACGGCGCTATGGTTTAAGTACCCTTAGCGGCCGCCGTTAAAAGGCGTATCGGCGGTCGCTAAGGGGTTAAACCTTTCCAGCTATTTCATTAATAACAGAGAAAGAAGCAAATTTGTCTGATAAGATGTACTACAAAGTTGCTTATTTTTAGGTCTACTATTGATTTATGAAATAAAAAATAACACAATCTTCCTTTGTTGTGCTTAGCACAGGCAATATTCCCGAGTGTCTGTGTTAAGGAAGGCCTTCCCTTTTTACATTCAGAATAATTTTTCAAAATTATATTTAAAAATCTTTAACCTAACAACTATGTGGTCAATCCCCATGTGGACCACAACAGCTAAGCCAGCAACAGCCCTAGTAATTTATGCATGCATTCCACTTTATACCAAGTCTTGGCATAAGGGAGAGAGAAAAAAATTCAGTCTTGGTGACAAACTATTCTATGAGTGTTCAAGACTTAAAAATCATTTATAAACATCAACTATCTTACCCTATAAGCTGTTAGAGAGAGCAGTATCCACATTTCTGAGAATGACACCCCTGAAATCTCTTTAAATATCAAATATAAATGATTGTTATAGTCTTATTTCTTTAGAAGTGTGCAGCTCATTGGCTTGATTGCTGCTGAAGGGTGGTGTGCTGCTGAAGATTCACAGTCCAGACCAGCTACATGGTCTAGCAAATATGAACTGTGAGCTCTTGAAAGTTGCTAGCACAAATAGCTTTGCCTCTGACGATTGAGAAGAGTGCAGGGAAAACAAAACTGTTCAGATCAACCAAACTGGCTAACAAATAGCTGTATTTGTACGCTGTATAGCAAACAGCTTGTAAGAGCACATTCCTTGCCTGTAAAACTAGTTAGACAAGAAGTGGTAAACTAAAAAATTAAAATACATCCATTCTTGTGAACAGATAGGACTTTTATATAGAAGTTACAAAGTTGCTTATTTCAACAAATGGTTTTCAATTTTAACCATTTAAGCAGTTGAGAAAACCATATTAACATGAAGTTTGAAATAGTAAGTAAGGGACACTTTCTCCCTGAAAACCAAGTGACTCTTGTTCATAGAATAAATCTAGCATTAGATTAATCTAACTGAAAGATTGTAAATGATAAAACACAATGTATCACCTTTAAATTGAGTATTAAATGCCCCTGTAGCACTACCACAGCTGACATAAGTATTACACTAGATTCACTGAAATCAATAAATAATCTGTCATACATAGACATTAAAGATGATTTTACATTTTTTAAATTCGATTTTCCCAGGTTTGTTTAAAAAGTTTAATTCACAGCTAATTGATTTTGCACAAATCTCAAAATGCATGACGTCCAATTTTCCTAAATAGACACATGTAACACTCAAAGATGTCCTAGGACAGTATCCAACCACTTTAAAGATTTTTAATATAAACGCAACTTTAGTAATGACAAAATAACCTCACCATTAAAAAAATAATTAAAAAGTAGTGTTGAGAATTCCGATACCGAGTTCGGATATTTTTGTGATATCCGGAATCGCTATCGGGATTAAGATTAATGTGTAAAATAAAGAATAAAAATTAAAAATATTGATATACTTTCCCTCTGACGCGCCCTGGTCGTCACCGCTGCAACCGCCTTGCTTTCGTTCCGAAGAATGAGCGCGTAAAGGGCCTTCGATGACGTCGCGGCTTGTGATTGGCCGCTGAGCGGTCATGTGAACGCTCACGCGACCATTCACAAGCCGCAATGTCATCGAAGGTCCTTTACGCGCTCATTCTTCGGAACGAAAGCAAGGCGGTTGCAGCGGTGACGACCAGGGCGCGTCAGAGGGTAAGAGCTCATTCTTAGGAATGAGCGCGTTAATGACCTTCGATGACGTCGCGGCTTGTGATTGGTCACGTCAGCGGTCACATGACCGCTCAGTGACCAATCACAAGCCGCAACGTCATCGAAGGCCCTTTACGCGCTCATTCTTCGGAACGAAAGCAAGGCGGTTGCAGCGGTGACGACCAGGGAGTGTCAGAGGGTAAGAATATCAATATTTTTTATTTTTATTCTTTATTTTACACATGAATATGGATCACAGGGCCTGAAGGAGAGTTTCCTCTCCTTCAGACCCTGGGATCCATTACAGAATACCTTCCGATATTTGTGTCCCATTGACTTGTATTGGTATCGGATATCGGCGATATCCGATATTTTTCGGATATCGGCCGATACCATCCGATACCGATACTTTCAAATATCGGACGGTATCGCTCAACACTATTCAAAAGTTATTCCTCTTAGTTATTTATGAATAGTCAGAAAATTGTTTGCACAACACTGACAGTGTTGCTGCCAGATGTAACATCAGATGAGTGATGTGACGTATTTTGCATATCAATCTCCACTTTCTTTGAGCTAGTATGCTTTGTGTAGGCAAAAAAGACCAATTGTGGTAGTATTATTGCCAAAACAGCTGATTCCAGTGATGCTTCTGCTAGTGAAGCCTCTATTCTTATTGTCGCTGCTACTTTTTCTTTTACCATACATTTTGTACAAAACTAAAATTAACTTTTGATAATATATTCAATTGCAATTATTAGAACTTTGCCTAAAAAGGAAAAAAGATACAACAAGAAATACTAGACATGTGGGTACACATACAGAAAACAAAATGTTTCAGCAAACCAGTGTATAGGTGTGGAGTGTATGGTTGCCAAATTGAACTAGAGAAACAGGAGATCACAAATGGATATGCATATTTAATTGTCTAATTTTTAATAATAGAATTTTTTTCAAAAAATGACACAAGAAATGCTAGATAAGTACACATCCAAAAAGCCAGCACCTGAAAAAGGGCACTTTGTTGACGTAGAGTGTAAGGATTGCACAAGTAATGGAAAAAAAATCAGTAGTTATTAGTGTTGACTCAACACTGTTGAGCGATACCTTCCGATATTCAAAGGTATCGGTATCGGATGGTATCGGCCGATATCCAAAAAATATCGGATATCGCCGATACCAATACCCGATACCAATGCAAGTCAATGGGACACAAATATCGGAAGGTATCCTGCATGGTTCCCAAGGTCTGAAGGAGAGGAAACTCTCCTTCAGGCCCTGGGATCCATATTCATGTAAAAGTAAAGAATAAAAATAAAAAATATGGATATACTCACCCCTCCGAAGGACCCTGGCTGTCACCGCTGCGAGCGTCTGCCTCCATCCCTAAGAATGCAGTGAGTGAAGGACCTTCGATGACGTCACGGTCAGGTGACCGGTCACAAATCTGCACAAGACTATGCACTTCTTCTGGAAAGTACCCAACCAAGCAGAATTTATCTTTTGCGTAGATTTGAGCAACACCAAAGTAATTACAGGACATGTCCCAGAGAGTGACAAGGTCTGAGGAGTGTATTACTCAGGTGACAGGCAGTGCTACAGGGCTCAGGTAAAGACCTTAGAGTGGCAATGACCATATTCCAATATGTGTAAGGCTGCAGCCTGAATAAGGCTGTGGAGCGTATTAACTCAGTCTCTCAGACCTGCATAAAATTTACAGAAATTGGCTAATACCCCACCTTTTTTTTTTTTTACCAAAATGTAGAAAATTTATGGGAAGCAACAGTTTAATAAAAAGACAAAAGTCTCATTTAGGAGCCTGGAAAAGCCAGGAATGGTCTTTCTCCAGCATCGGACAATGTAACGTGCTAACGACTATGTATGCCCTATCTATGTAAAAATTTGGGAAGAGGCATATATGCTGACAAGGGACAACTGAACACTGAGCTGGGACAATGAACTGAACGTGGTTGCTGACTGTGACTGTGACTGTGAAACTGCAGGTTGTGGGCAAGAGGCCCATTCATTTGCTTCCTGGACAGCAAATTGGGAAGGACATAACACAGTGGAAGGGCCAGTGTTTTCACCCTGGGACACAGACATTGTACCCAGACATTCCGCTCACCTATGGGGTGCTGCATATGTCAAAAGTATAAGGCGTATGCTAACAGGTGTTATGTCAAATTTTCCTATATAAAGGGATGTGTGGGTAATATTTTTGAACTAGCAGAACATATATAGAGTATGTATAATTAGTAGTGACGAGCGAATAGAGAAATGTTCAAATTCGCGAAAATTGGCACAAATACTTTCTAATATCCATGTATTCGTACTGAATAATGGATCCAATGCAAGTCAATGGGAATGCCGAATATTTTTCTGCTGGACCCAACAAACAGATCAGGGGGCATGATAAAAAAAGCTCAAATGGATGGGATAAATAGATAGAGTTGAAAAGCCAGTGATTCATGTGCGCATATAGAAAAATCACAGCATGACAGATAAGAATAGAATAGATATAATAGATATATACATATAGAATAGATAGCTATGTAGATGTCTGTGACATATATAGATAGATACAGATAGATACGTATATATACACTGCCCCAAAAATAAAGGGACCACTAAAATCCCACATCCTAGATATCACTGAATGAAATATTCCAGTTGCAAATCTTTGTTCATTACATAGTGGAATATGTTGAAAACAATAAAACCTAAAAATTATTAACCTAAATCGCAACTAATATCCCACAGAAGTCTGGAATTGGAATGATACTCAAAATCAAAGTGGAAAATGAAGTTACAGGCTGATCTAACTTCAGTGGAAATGCCTCAATACAAGGAATTGATGTTCTGTAGTGTGTGTGGCCTCCACGTGCCTGTATGGCCTCCCTACAATGCCTGGGAATGCTCCTGAGGGATGTATGATCTCCTGAGGGATCTCCTCCCAGACCTAGACTAAAGCATCCACTTGCTGCCATCTGAATACGTACTGCAGGGTATATGTATCTATACTGTGTAATACAGTCATGGCCAAAAGTGTTGGCAATATTGAAATTATTCCAGAAAATGAAGTTTTTCTCCCAGAAAATTATCGCAACTGCATGTTTTGCTATGTACGTGTTTATCACCTATGACATCAATTTTAAGATCTCTCCAAAGGTGTTCAATTGGATTTAGATCAAGACTCATTGCTGGCCACTTCAGAACTCTCCAATGCTTTGTTTCCATTAATTTCTGGGTGCTTCTTGAAGTATGTTTGGGGTAATTGTCATGTTTGAAGACCCATGACCTAGGATGCAAACCCAGCTTTCTGACATTAGGCACGACATTGTAACTCAAAATCTTTTGGCAATCTTAAGATTTTATGATGCCTTGCTCACAGGCAAGGCACCTAATGCCAGAGTCAGTATAA
Organism: Ranitomeya imitator; assembly: GCF_032444005.1. Taxonomy (NCBI): domain Eukaryota; kingdom Metazoa; phylum Chordata; class Amphibia; order Anura; family Dendrobatidae; genus Ranitomeya; species Ranitomeya imitator. Next base: position 925,174,398 of record NC_091282.1, on the reverse strand, counting down.
AAAAAACCAAATATCCACAGGGGTCTCCTTTCATAGTGTTTCATTTCATTCAAATGTTGACGGATAGTTTAAACTGACACTAATGCACCCTAAGTCTGCATGACAGCTTGAGTTTCTTTTGGATCTGATTGGGGCCGCTTATCCACCAACTGGACTATCCTCCATTGCAACCAACATTAGCTACAGTGTAATGGGTTGTAAATTTCTTGATTATGTTAGAACATCAAGATCTCTGGAGATGGATTTGTAACCTTGAGATTGTTAATATTGTTTAACAATGTTGGTTTTCAAGTCATCAGACAGATCTCTTCTCTTTTTGTTCTCCATGATCAGTGTGGCACACAGATACACAATACAAAGAATGAGCCAACTTCTCCCCTATATATCTGGTTTCAGGTGTGATATTCCTACACAACTTACTTGCCCACACCTTTTACTTGCCAAAGATGAGTTTGAGACAAATGTATTTACCCACAGTTTTGGAAATACTATTTTTTTCGTGAAAATGATCTCCATTTTAATCTCCAATTTGCATTTTTTTTTCGCAGATTTTTTTCTGTTGTTTCAATACACATGAAATAAATTAACCTGTGAATAACAAAATATGTATAATTGCATTTTTCTGGGAGAAATACTCCATTTTCTGGAACAAATTCACTGGTGCCAACATTTTTGGCCATGACTTTAGATTTATACTCTGATGTATTCTTTCTATATTATGAATACATTAATCTCTCTCACCAACCTTCTATCCATCCATCCATTAGTCAGTGAGGTAATCTTTATAGCCTGGACTGCTATTTAGCATTTTACTTCTATTTTCAGTTACAATGCCCACTACAGAAGATCGTGCTGAGGCCGTGTGTGATGCTGAGTGGAAGTGATATTGGTGGAGTAACAAGGGTTGTGCTCAATGCTGGCTTGTAGCCCAGCACAAATGATGATGTGAAATGGATACAGATGGGAACAGAGGATTCTAAAAAGGAAGTGATGGTTGTGATAGCAGAGCTGGTGATAGGGCCTAGGAAGTGAAGCAGAAAGGCAGAAAATTACATGAAATTTGATCTATCTTTCTTTCTATCTATCTATTCATCTTGCCAGTGTTTAGTACCGACAATAAATACATATCTATCTTATCTATTGTCAGTGCTAAATAACGACAAGAATTTCTTGGTGATGTATTTAAATATGTTTATATAGATATGTTGTATCATTGAAAACAATCTTGTAAGATTGAACTGCATAAATGGTGGCAGAATGTTATATTGCTCCCTTGATATTTTAGATACCATTTTATAATGACAATCATGAACTCACTTACACTCCCAATGCCCCAAAACACTCACTTCCCATATCAACTAAAAATTTCATTCAGCTCTAGCGCTACACAGGGAAATTATTTTCATTAAAATTAATTAGCTTTGTGATTGTGGTATTTCACCAGTTTAAACATTCAGGTTAGCTTGACATGATGGATTACTTGGCAGTGTTACAGATGGGACTAACAGTATGTTCAAAATAAATAATGGGTCTGAACAAGGAAAGCTAAATTCTTGGAATCAAATTTTCTCAGTGTAAAAGCATTACTAGTCCAAGTCTAGCAATGTAATTAAGTGGAGGTGATTAAAATGTTAAGGAGTTCTCGGCTTCAAGATGGACTACAAGTATGGATTCAGTAAGCGATGGCACTTTGGTTTTGTTATTAGCATGCAAAATTATTTGTAACTTTAAACTATTTAAAGTAAAGGGATTTAGGCACAGAAAAAAAACTGCTAAAGTTCCCTGGAGATAGTACAAGTTTTCTATTAATGGTTTAATAAAGCTGCCAATTAAAGATGTATTTTTTCTACAATTCAGGTTTTATATTGTCACGTTCCGTTGTGAAACTGTGGAATGTAAAGGTGAAAACTTACTCTTCAATGGAGGTCCAACTGCAAGGTGATAGACTGATCGATAGAATGGGGAACGTTACCCCCTCTTCCAGAATGGAGTGAAAGGTCAGATACTCAACCACTACTCCATTCATTCTATGGGACCGCCAAATGCAATACTGGGCAGCCACATAGAAATTAAATGGAGAAATATAGTGGAGCAATTGCTCCCATGTGTTATTCTAATTGTAATAACGGCGCCACATTTTGCCAATTGTTGTGCAGTCCATAGATCTATCAATCAAAAAGTGGATAGGTAATAAATAACTGGTTTTTAGCTGACATCTCCTATAAGGAGAAATAAGCCGTTTTATAGAAAGAGTGTTGAGGAAATGAACAATTAGATATGAATATTTAAAAAAAAAAGATTTTAATAAATGTAATTTATCAGAAAAAGGTTGAAGGAAAACTCGCAAAATAAATTCCACAAATAATAAAAAATATGAGCTTGACCATGTTATTTCATATTTTCCATACACCTTGATTTCTGCTTTTCTCACTGAAAATAATAAAGACACATTGTGAATAAAAAAACCGGACACTTCTGCCAGAAATCCACATGCGTTTTTACTGCGATTTTACCGCGATTTTGACGCGTTTTTGACGTGTTTTTGGTGCGTTTTTTGTGCGTTTTTTTCCCAAATGCATAGAATTGCGGGAAAAACGCAGAAAATCCGCAAAAATAATGAACGTGCTCATTTTTTTACCGCGATGCGTTTTTTTCGCGGAAAAAAACGCATCCATGTGCACAAAACATGCAGAATGCATTCTAAATGATAGAATGCATAATGTATGCGTTTTTTATGAGTTTTTATAGCGTTTTTAGCGCGAAAAAAATGCGAAAAAACCTGTACGTGTGCACATAGCCTTAAAGTATAACTGATAGTTCAGTTATATTCCACCAATTAAAATACACTTCTAAAGTGGGGCTCAATACATCAGTCATATTGTGTTTACAGTAGATTAAAGGATGTCATTTAGCTGACCAAATACAGTTTAACGTGTGGATTTTGCTCCATGGTATGAATCTTAACTGTTTGTAATTTAAATTAACATGAAAATTTTAACCCTATAACACATCATGCCATAATATTCTGTCCAGGAAGTTATTTTTTGTCAATTACATTAGTTCTTATTTAATACTAATGACTCTTTTTGCCTTTCACTTCCAGAAAACGTAATCCTACTCAGTCGGTTTTCTGTCTGGTGTTGTTTTTTTTACTATGTAGGTCGCACTGATCACGGGCTATACACTGAATGTATTGCTTATGCTAGATGAGGCTCCTGATCATCAACAGAAACTCATCTCTGACCTATGTATACTTTTTCCATGCTGCTCTTCAACATGTTTTCTTACTCTTTTTTTGTTGGATTTTTCCAAAATCAGACTCAGAAAATATCACATGTAACAGAAATATTATTGTTCAGTAAACTTTACAGGAAAGAATAAAAATAGTTTTTTTGTTTCACATTTTTTAGTAACAAATTTAAAAAAATATATATATTATTTTCTTTGTGGAGGCTATTTGATAAATACAGCAATAACTTCCTAGTTGTGTAAGGTTATTTTTAAATGAAAATTATAATGAACCAATAACTACTGTTTGTTTATACTTACAGATAGAGATATAATTTTAAAAAAATCTCTAATTCTTTAAAATCATTAACAAGTTTAAGGGTCACTATAAATAAAAAGTCTTGTGAATTAGTTCTATCATTAATTCACAACCTTCTAGTATTAATCGATCTTGACTGCAAGGTATTATACTTAGAGCTAAAGTATGTGACACTTCCCAGATCAGTCATCAAAGACAAGCTTCCCTTTATAATGTGTTATATTGTGACAGAAGTATAATCATGATAGACCACAATAAAATCTACCTATTATATCAATGTAGCCTACGGCTAGAGATTTTATACATTTTGTGACAGTGAGATATTATCCATCAAGCCTGAATGTATAGCCTGCAGTAACTCTGTTAAGCATTGTGTTGAAGTAAGCAAGTACTTTTAGGTTCAATCTTAATAGAAAAAATGTAAATGGTGACTAGGCATGTATCTTTTATATATCAGTCAAAATATCATATGAAGCCATATTAACTCCATCTTTAACAAATGTAATTAGATATTCATCTATTATGAAATTTCTATCAGTGTTGAGAGAATACATTCAGCATTATTCATAACTCGCATAATTAGTACTCTATTCGAGCTACTCGTTACTTGGTGAGTAATTTGGCTTTCGGCTCGGTACATTTGGGTGACCTGCCTAGCATATTTGGTGCTTTATTTGTTTGCCAGTCACAGTAATGCAGGCACCATCTTTGGTGTGGCATTACTGTGATTGGCTGCCCGAACATCAGGTGTTTGTTGCGCTGTCATTTGCATGACAACGCGGCAAACACCATTTCTGATCTGCAGTGAAATAATCCCACAGTTCTGACGCTATCAAAAGACAGCATGAGTGCTCAACTGTGATCAGAGGTATAATGTTTACCTTTGGTCAGTGATGGGACGACAGCTCCCATCAGCTGACATCTGCTGCCATTAATAACAGTGAGATCAGCAGTGGCTGATAAGCATATTCATGAACCTCTTCTGAGCTATAATAAATAACTAAAAAAAAGGTGTTCCCCTGTATTTTTGATTACCAACCAGGCAAAACTCACAGCTGGGTGCTGCAACCCTCAGCTGTCAGCTTCAGCCAGGCTGGTTGTCAAAAATAGAGGGTTGCCCACGCCATATTTTTTAATTATTTAAATAAATAATTTTTAAAAAATGACTTGACTCCCCCACTCATTTTTGACAACAAGACTTGGTAAAGTAGACAGTTTGGGGCTGGTATTCTTAGACTAGTATGGGGCCATGGATATTGACCCTCAGCCAATTCTGGTGCTTTGCCCGGCTTTTCACACATGATTTGTAGCGGTGGCAAGTGGGGTCCTTATTCGTGGGGTTGATGTCACCTATTATTATCTTGCCACCGTCCAGGTTGAAAACTATTCATCCCCCAGATATAGATTATGGCTTGGGACAGAACGAAGGAGACGTGAGGGATATGGATGTTTTTATTATTTTTATTTTCTGACAGAAGACGAGGGATTTAGTGGAATTAGGCATAAGGTGTGTATAACTGTGTTTGCTATTTTTAAATACAAATGGAAAACTGTGTTTTGTTTTATTTCTAATAAAAAAAACTTTCTCCTGGTTGTGTCTTTACTTGCCATATAACTATAGGACTAGTAATGGAGAGGTGTCTTATAGACACCTCTCCATTACTAACCTGTGAGTTTGATGTCATCTGACAATACAAAGGTAATATCAAGAACCACAAATATGAACCACACTTGCCACTGGGGTGGCTGAGAGATGATAATTTTAGCCTGGGGGCAGTATCCATGGCCTCTTCCTAGGCTATTGTATCAGACCACAGCTGTCTGCATAGCCTTTGCTGGCTATTAATTATAGGGGGACCCTACGTCATTTTTTAGGGTTCCCTATTTTAATAGCCAGTAAAGGCTTAGTATACAGCTGCGAGCTGTTAGTAATAGCCTGGGGAAGACCGGAAGCACCTACCTGAAAGCACCTACACCGATGCGGCATCCAGGACCCGAATGGAGCGGAGGACTTCCTGGGATATCTCCTGCAGCTGCAGCCGGAGGTAAGAAGACCCGGGAGCAGCACTCAGCAACAGCGTGGATGTGGCTGACAACCCCGAGCAAGTGGGGACAACAGCTTTCAGCCGACGCTGTGTACTCTCAAACTGAGCGACCAATAAGCATATAAACATCCCAGTGGGGAAGCCCCTGATAATCCCAGCTACCTCCACCTGCTATTAACCCCACAGGAGCCTCCTCTTACATATTTAAGCACAGCAGAGAACCCCTATTGTAAGGGCACACAGAATTCGGGTGTTAACCCTTCATAGTGCGGCTGTGGCTGATGACCCCGAGCAACAGGCGACAGCAGCTTTCAGCTGCAGCTGCACATTCTGAGCTGGAATTCTAACTATAGTGTGATTAAAGCATAGCATCGGTGGGATCATCATCAGCAAGAGGCCAACTGCGTAAAGGAGCCCATCTGACAGAGGTAAGCAGTGGGGGACGTCGACTACCGAGGCTGCTTGCCCAGACCTGGATCACTGTGACCCATTCTACACCGCGGTGCTTGAGGTCTTCATGTCAGGTTGCTCCCCCTAACTGAAAAAATATAGTGACGGGTGCATTACTGTCGCAATATTTATAGTAATATAAGTCAGGGTGCTCCAAAAAGCATGGAAATAGCAAACTACAACAAGGGGAAAAAGACCAATGCATATAGATGTGCACACCTGCTACAAAGTACCAAAAAATATATAGATTTTATTGTAACAGCAAGGACATATACATGAATATAAAACCAATTAAATACATTTAATACCCACATACTGGAGGTCAACAAACTTACCTACTCAATCTCAACTATTATCAAAAATAGACCAATTATACCGAATGGCTGAACTAGTTGCCTCAGTAAATCATGCAAAGCCAACATTTGTGGAGATATGGCGCCCATGGGTTCTTTATAGGTCTAATTGTCATCTGAAAATCGAAGGTTGATCTTATTGCTATCTGTTGTTATTATATGGTGCTCCCCCCACTTTACCCTTTAACCTTACCCCCCTCTGATCTCTTTTCTAAACTCATCTCCTTACTTTATTACTAATAACTTTCTTTTTGTTCTCTAGCTGATAGTAATTTAAGGACAAGTTATGATGGATGTCTTATCCCATATGTTCTTTGTTTAATGCCGTGACCATCGACTGATTATGCTTGGCATTAAAATGTCTTCTGTCGAAAATACAGAGTACCAATTATAACAATCATAATTTATGCTTAGATCCTCTGTATTTGACTTAAGCTTTTAAACCTGTCTGAATCTTAAAGGGAAGGTGCCGCAATTTTGTTTTTGTATTAAAAATGATTGTTTATATAAACAATTATATTTAATACAAATTTTTTTTTTTTAACTTTAATATCTTTTTTATTATTAATTACTTTTTCAGCCACTGGGCGCCGCCATTTTGCTTTGCAGCAGTGTAAAGCCGGCTTCACACTTGCGAGTTTTACGGACATAAGAGCGCAGAAACTACGTCCGTAAAACATACGGCACAAATAATCTCTATGCCCCTGCTCCTATCTGCCGTATTAAACTGATCAGTATTATACGGCTTTCTACGGCCGTAGAAAATCGCAGCATGCTGCGTTTGTCACCGTATTGCACAAATAAAACGTCAATGAAAGTCTATGGAAGCCCCAAAAATACGGATCACACACGGACCAGCAGTGTGACTTGCGAGGAATACGCAGCGCTGTTAGAGAGAAAAGCCAACAATTCAGTGCGGTGTACAGTAAAATCACACTGACAGCTTCCAGTAGAATAGGTAGAATAAATGTGTACACACAGAATAGGTATATATATATATATATATATATATATGTCAGTGAGACACATATATATATATATATATATATATATATATTAATATTTCTTCCAGAGCTTTAAAGCCGGTAATTCATTTACCGGCTTTTGCTTTCTCCTTCCTAAAACCCGACATGATATGAGACCTGGTTTACATACAGTAAGCCATCTCTTATCACCTTTTTTTTTTGCATATTCCACACTACTAATGTTAGTAGTGTGTATATGCAAAATTTGGCCGTTCTAGCTAGTAAATTAAGGGGTTAAATGGCGGCAAAAATTGGCGTGGGCTCCCGCACAATTTTCTCCGCCAGAGTAGTAAAGCCAGTGACTGAGGGCAGATATTAATAGCCTGGAGAGGGTCCATGGTTATTGGCCCCCCCTGGCTAAAAACATCTGCCCCCAGCCACCCCAGAAAAGGCACATCTGGAAGATGTGCCTATTCTGGCACTTGGCCACTCTCTTCCCATTCCCGTGTAGCGGTGGGATATGGGGTAATGAAGGGTTAATGCCACCTTGCTATTGTAAGGTGACATTAAGCCAGATTAATAATGGAGAGGCGTCAATTATGACACCTATCCATTATTAATCCAATACTAGTAAAGGGTTAAAAAAATACACAAACACATTATTAAAAATTATTTTAATGAAATGAAAACAAAGGTTGTTTTAATATTGTATTGAACGCCCAATCCAATCACTGAAGACCCTCGTTCTGTAACAAAAAAAACATAATAAACCAACAATATCCTTACCTTCCGCAGATCTGTAAAGTCCAACGATGTAAATCCATCTGAAGGGGTTAAAATATTTTGCAGCCACGAGCTTTGCTAATGCAAGGTTGCTCATGTCTGCAAAACCCCGGAGAATGTAGGTAAAGTAGGTCAATGACCTATATTTACCTGCATTTGCGGTGAGGCGCCCTCTGCTGGCTGTTCCTAGATCGTGGGAACTTTCCTAGAAAGCTCCCAGACTCGAGTTCATAAGAGGGCGCCCTCTGCTGGTTGTCCTCATATGAACTCGAGCCAGGGAGCTTTCTATGAAAGTTCCCACGATCTAGGAACAGCCAGCAGAGGGCGCCTCACCGCAAATGCAGGTAAATATAGGTCATTGACCTACTTTACCTTCATTCCCCGGGGTTTTGCAGACATGAGCAACCTTGCATTAGCAAAGCTCGTGGCTGCAAAATTTTTTAACCCCTTCAGATGGATTTACATCGTTGGACTTTACAGATCTGCGGAAGGTAAGGATATTGTTGGTTTATTATGTTTTTTTTGTTACAGAACGAGAGTCTTCAGTGATTGGATTGGGCGTTCAATAAAATATTAAAACAACCTTTGTTTTTATTTCATTAAAATAATTTTGAAAAATGTGTTTGTGTATTTTTTTAACCCTTTAATAGTATTGGATTAATAATGGATAGGTGTCATAATTGACGCCTCTCCATTATTAATTTGGCTTAATGTCACCTTACAATAGCAAGGTGGCATTAACCCTTCATTACCCCATATCCCACCACTACACGGGAATGGGAAGAGAGTGGCCAAGTGCCAGAATAGACGCATCTTCCAGATGTGCATTTTCTGGGGTGGCTGGGGGCAGATGTTTTAAGCCAGGGGGAGGCCAATAACCATGGATCCTCTCCAGGCTATTAATATCTGCCCTCAGTCACTGGCTTTACTACTCTGGCGGAGAAAATTGTGCGGGAGCCCACGCCAATTTTTTCCGCCATTTAACCCCTTAATTTACTAGCTAGAACGGCCAAATTTTGCATAGACACACTACTAACATTAGTAGTGTGGAATATGCAAAAAAATGGTGATATGAGATGGTTTACTGTATGTAAACCAGGTCTCATATCATGTTGGGTTTTAGGAAGGAGAGAGCAAAAGCCGGTAATTGAATTACCGGCTTTCTGCTATATCGCGCTGGATGAAATATTAATATATATACATATATGTGTCTACTGACATATATATATATATAGACAGTATACATGTTTTTTTTTTTTTAAACATGGTTTTTTTAAACATGGATCCCTTGTATAGCCGTATGTCGGTTTTGCAAGACTGTGATAAAAACACGCAGTACGGATGCCATACGGATTACATACGGAGGATGCCATGCGCAAAAAACGCTGAAACACCCTGCCTACGGAGGAGCTACGGACCACTATTTTCGGGACTTTTCAGCGTATTACGGCCGTAATATACGGACCGTATTTTCATACGCTGAGAGTGAAGCCGGCCTAAGAGTTCCAGCACGACACTTACACTGTGCAAATACGGCAGCCCTGGACATAGGAGGCTGCGGTCGGGAGGCGACCCCATAGCTAGCAATGCATTATAAGCTCAGCTGCTCTCTGCTCTGATGTGGCCACGCCCCCTGGGCTGTCTCCACATCACAGCAGAGGCAGGAGATTGGCGCCATCTTGCTTCAGCCTACAGTGGAGTGTACCTGTGAGCTCCACTGTTACTGAGAGCTGTGCTGTTGGAGGGGCAGCTCCATCTGTCTCCCGTCACACTGTCTATGGCCATTCCCTGTCCTCTGCTGCCTGGTGTGTGGCTGTAATCTCTAGAATCGCTAGAGAGAGTGAAGGAGTGCTGCCGTCTGATGTCCTCTATCAGGAGCTGCAGAGAGGTAACAGAGGGGGATGGGGGAGGCTCTGTGCTGCCACAGTTAGACCTCACTGCAGCTCCTCACAGGACATCAGACCGTGCATCTATCACTATATTGTGCTGAGCCATGTATCTAATCCTCTCCTGTGTAATACTGTCTGCTGGCCCCTTTATCTAATCCTCTCATGTGTGATACTATGCTGAGCCATGCATCTAATCCTCTCCTGTGTGATACTATGCTGAGCCATGCATCTAATCCTATGCTGTGTGATATTATGCTGAGCCGTGTATCTAATCCTCTCCTGTGTTATACTATGCTGAGCCGTGTATCTAATCCTATACTGTGTGATATTATGCTGAGCCGTGTATCTAATCCTCTCCTGTGTGATACTATGCTGAGCCATGCATCTAATCCTATACTGTGTGATATTATGCTGAGCCGTGTATCTAATCCTCTCCTGTGTGATACTATGCTGAGCCGTGTATCTAATCCTATACTGTGTGATATTATGCTGAGCCGTGTATCTAATCCTATCCTGTGTGATACTGTCTGCTGAGCCGTGTATCTAATCCTCTCCTTTGTGATACTGTCTGCTGAGCCGTGTATCTAATCCTCTCCTGTGTGATACTGTCTGCTAAGCCATGTATCTAATCCTATCCTGTGTGATACTATGCTGAGCCATGCATCTAATCCTATACTGTGTGATATTATGCTGAGCCATGTATCTAATCCTCTCCTGTGTGATACTGACTGCTGAGCTGTGTATCTAATCCTCTCCTGTGTAATACTGTCTGCTGGCCCCTGTATCTAATCCTCTCATGTGTGATACTATGCTGAGCCATGCATCTAATCCTCTCCTGTGTGATACTATGCTGAGCCATGCATCTAATCCTATACTGTGTGATATTATGCTGAGCCGTGTATCTAATCCTCTCCTGTGTGATACTGTCTGCTGAGCCATGTATCTAATCCTATACTGTGATATTACGCTGAGCCGTGTATCTAATCCTCTCCTGTGTGATACTGTCTGCTGAGCCATGCATCTAATCCTCTCCTGTGTGATACTGTTTGCTGAGCCGTGTATCTAACCTTTCCTGTGTGATACTGTCTGGTGAACCGTGTATCTAATCCACTTCTATGCACTCCTCTCCCCCCTGCATATCTTTCCCCATTGCACACACAACTCAATGCGTGCGATAACAGGAGCTGCGGGCGTCATGCTGTATTATGGCATTATGTGAGATCTATATGACGGTATTATGTGATCTGTATGGTGGTATTATGCTTGATCAGTATTGTGAGAATTATATGGTGGTATTGTGTGTGATCTATATGGCGGTATTATGTGAGAACACTGGCAGCTAGGGTTGAGCGACCTTTACTTTTATAGGATCGGGTCGGGTTTCACGAAACCCGACTTTTTCAAAAGTCAGGTTGAGTAAAATCGGCCGATCCTATAAAAAAGTCGGGGTCGGGGTCGGCCGAAACTCAAAACCCAATGCAGTGCATTGGGTTTCCAATGGTTCCCAGGGTCTGAAGGAGCGGAAACTCTCCTTCAGGCCTTGGGATCCATATTTAAGTGTAAAATAAAGAATTAAAATAAAAAATATCGCCATACTTACCCTCTGACGCGCCCTGGTACTAACCGGGAACCTTCCTTCCTTAGAATCAGCCTTCCAGGACCTTGCGGTGACGTCGCGGTGACGTCGCGGCTTGTGATTGGTTGCGCGGCCGCCCATGTGACCGCTCGGGCGACCAATCACAAGCCGCGACGTCACCGCGACGTCACCGAAGGTCCTGGAAGGGCTGATTCTTAGGAAGGAAGGCTGCCGGAAAGAAGCAGGGCGCGTCCGAGGGTGAGTATATACAATATACTCACCCTCGGACGCACCCTGCTTCTTTCCGGCAGCCTTCCTTCCTAAGAATCAGCCCTTCCAGGACCTTCGGTGACGTCGCGGCTTGTGATTGGTCACGCGAGCGGTCACATGGGCGGCCGCGCGACCTATCACAAACCGCGACGTCACCGCAAGGTCCTGGAAGGCTGATTCTAAGGAAGGAAGGTTCCCGGTTAGTACCAGGGCGCGTCAGAGGGTAAGTATGGCGATATTTTTTATTTTAATTCTTTATTTTACACTTAAATCTGAATTCCGATACCAATTCCCGATATCATAAACATATCGGGAATCGGTATCGGAATTTCGATTCCAGATTCAGAAGATCACCAACTTCATGGCCGACCCCACACAGGGGTCAGGTCGGGTTTCATGAAACCCGACTTTGCCAAAAGTCGGCGACTTCTGAAAATTGCCGACCCGTTTCGCTCAACCCTACTGGCAGCATTATGTGTGATCTATATGGCGGTATTATGTGAGAACACTGGCAGCATTATGTGTGATCTATATGGCGGTATTATGTGAGAACACTATGGCAGTATTATGTGTGATCTATATGGCGGTATTATGTGTGATCTATATGGCGGTATTATGTGAGAACACTGGCGGTATTATGTGTGATCTATATGGCGGTATTATGTGACAACACTATGGCAGTATTATGTGATCTATATGGCGGTATTTGAGAACACTGGCGGTATTATGTGTGATCTATATGGTGGTATTATGTGAGAACACTATGGCAGTATTATGTGTGATCTATATGGCAGTATTATGTGTGATCTATATGGCGGTATTATGTGAGAACACTATGGCAGTATTATGTGTGATCTATATGGCGGTATTATGTGAGAACACTATGGCAGTATTATCTTCAGAAAGCGGACGCATTCTATTCTGGGGTAAGGCTACTTTCACACTGGCGTTTTTTTTAATACGTCACAATGCGTCGTTTAGGGGGAAAAACGCATCCTGCAAAGTTGTTTGCAGGATGCGTTTTTGCCCCATAGAGTAATATTACCGACGCATTGCAATGTATTGACACACGTCGCAACCGTCGTGCGACGGTTGCGCCATGTTGTGGCAGACCGCTGGGAGCAAAAAACGTTAAATGTAACGTTTTTGCTGCCAACGGACCGCTTTTTCTGACTGCGCATGCGCGGAAATGCATCCGCTGCCCCCGTTGTGCGGCGCATCAAACGCTAGCGTTGGAATCTCGGCCCGATACAATGCGACGGGCTGAATCCGACGCTAGTGTGAAAGTAGCCTAATATAGGGGGCAGCATGACCTCCAGTTAGGTGTAGTCAGGGGAAGGCTGGTGAGGTAGCTGAAGAGAGGGGTCTCATTTTTATCGTTACTATATGGCTACATTTCCTTCCCAGCATCACCCCAGACTGCGCCTGTCGCCTCGCTTTCACACATCGCCAGGACAGGATGGGGAAGGCAGGATCTGAGGAGGGGAATGGGGTCTGTATGCAAAGTCTGGATCAGACCAGGCCATCAATCCGCAGAAATGTTTCCTGGATTTCTGTGGAGCAGACAAGCAGATGGTCCATCCATGTGTATAAAAGACAGCACCCTATGTACAATCCCTGGCTGCTCCGCACACCGAACAGGGGGCCCCCATAGACCAGCACACTGCTCTCCTGAAATACTCTGTGCTGCTGTCACCCTGCTCCCTCCACCACATATCTCCCAGAATCCTTGCTGCCTGCCATCCTCGGTGACTCTCTACTTGTCAGTATAAGGCTGCTTTCACACTAGCGTTGGTACGGGCCCGTCGCAGTGCGTCGTTCCGACGTGGGCAGCGGAAGCAGTCTTACGACGCTTCCGCTGCCCCATTGTAAGGTCTGGGGAGGATGGGGCGGAGTTTCTGCCATGCATGGGCGGTCGAAAATGGCGGACTCGACGCACAAACGTTACATGTAACTTTTTTTGTGGCGGCGGTCCACCAAAACATGACGTAACTGTTGCCCGACAGTTGCGACGTGTGGCAATACGTCGCAGTGCGTCGGTAATGTTAGTCTATGGGGAATAAAAAACGCATCCTGCAGACAACTTTGCAGGAAGTGTTTTTTCTCCTGAACGACGCATTGCAATGTACAGCCAACAACGCTAGTGTAAAAGTAGCCTAAGGCTGCCGTCCACTATCAGTACTTGGTCAGTTTTTTACCTCAGTATTTGTAAGCCAAAACCAGGAGTGGGTGATAAATACAGAAGTGTATATGTTTCTATTATACTTTTCCTCTATTTGTTCCACTCCTGGTTTTGGCTACAAATACTGATGTAAAATACTGACGATACTCTGCAGTCACCAACAAAATGGCTGCTCACTGGGTTCCTGAATATCATCCTCTCTCATCCCTTAGCAAACACCCAGAAGGGGAGGAGAGGAGTGACATCACACAGGTCTGCAGACTCCGCCCATAATTACTGCAGTGCAGTAATGTGAGCTATTTGTACACTAGGTTTTTCTGAAATTTCAGCAGCTGCTCCCCCTAGTGTTTAAAAGTGGAAATTCCAAAACTTTTCAAATTATTTTTCATATTTTACTAAATTATAAACAAATGATAATATTTTTAAGAAAATGTAATCATTAATTCTTTACATTTTTACAATTTCTGAAAAAAAGAATGTTTTTGATGGCACCTTCCCTTTAATACTTACTAATGGTTACTACTTGTTATTGCTTGTTGTTACTTGTTATTACTTGCTCAAATTTAATAAAAAGAACATTGAAAAGAAAAAGATAGTAATAGCATGGAAAGCGCCATGGGTATTACCCCCTTCCAAGGCTACAAAGATCGGCCCCAAGCCGTCGGCCTTCCCTCTGCCGGTTAAGAAAATTATGCAGGAGCCCACACCATTCTTTCAGAAAAATAATATTTAAAAAATTACATGTACAGTAAGCTGCACACACTGTACTAATTGTACATGTCACTGCCAGTTTTATATATATATATATATATATATATACATACAGTGGGGCAAAAAAGTATTTAGTCAGTCAGCAATAGTGCAGGTTCCATCACTTAAAAAGATGAGAGGCATCTGTATTTTATATCATAGGTAGACCTCAACTATGGGAGACAAACTGAGAAAAAAAAATCCAGAAAATCACATTGTCTGTTTTTTTATAATTTTTTTTGCATTTTATGGTGGAAAATAAGTATTTGGTCAGAAACAAACAATCAAGATTTCTGGCTCTCACAGACCAGTAACTTCTTCTTTAAGAGTCTCCTCTTTCCTCCACTCATTACCTGTAGTAATGGCACCTGTTTAAACTTGTTATCAGTATAAAAAGACACCTGTGCACACCCTCAAACAGTCTGACTCCAAACTCCACTATGGTGAAGACCAAAGAGCTGTCAAAGGACACCAGAAACAAAATTGTAGCCTTGCACCAGGCTGGGAAGACTGAATCTGCAATAGCCAACCAGCTTGGAGTGAAGAAATCAACAGTGGGAGCAATAATTAGAAAATGGAAGACATACAAGACCACTGATAATCTCCCTCAATCTGGGGCTCCACGCAAAATCCCACCCCGTGGGGTCAGAATGATCACAAGAACGGTGAGCAAAAATCCCAGAACCACGCGGGGGGACCTAGTGAATGAACTGCAGAGAGCTGGGACCAATGTAACAAGGCCTACCATAAGTAACACACTACGCCACCATGGACTCAGACCCTGCAGTGCCAGACGTGTCCCACTGCTTAAGCCAGTACATGTCCGGGCCCGTCTGAAGTTTGCTAGAGAGCATTTGGATGATCCAGAGGAGTTTTGGGAGAATGTCCTATGGTCTCATGAAACCAAACTGGAACTGTTTGGTAGAAACACAACTTGTCGTGTTTGGAGGAAAAAGAATACTGAGTTGCATCCATCAAACACCATACCTACTGTAAAGCATGGTGGTGGAAACATCATGCTTTGGGGCTGTTTCTCTGCAAAGGGGCCAGGACGACTGATCCGGGTACATGAAAGAATGAATGGGGCCATGTATCGTGAGATTTTGAGTGCAAACCTCCTTCCATCAGCAAGGGCATTGAAGATGAAACGTGGCTGGGTCTTTCAACTTGACAATGATCCAAAGCACACCGCCAGGGCAACGAAGGAGTGGCTTCGTAAGAAGCATTTCAAGGTCCTGGAGTGGCCTAGCCAGTCTCCAGATCTCAACCCTATAGAAAACCTTTGGAGGGAGTTGAAAGTCCGTGTTGCCAAGCGAAAAGCCAAAAACATCACTGCTCTAGAGGAGATCTGCATGGAGGAATGGGCCAACATACCAACAACAGTGTGTGGCAACCTTGTGAAGACTTACAGAAAACGTTTGACCTCTGTCATTGCCAACAAAGGATATATTACAAAGTATTGAGATTAAATTTTGTTTCTGACCAAATACTTATTTTCCACCATAATATTCAAATAAAATGTTAAAAAAACAGACAATGTGATTTTCTGGATTTTTTTTTCTCAGTTTGTCTCCCATAGTTGAGGTCTACCTATGATGTAAATTACAGACGCCTCTCATCTTTTTAAGTGGTGGAACTTGCACTATTGCTGACTGACTAAATACTTTTTTGCCCCACTGTATATATATATATATATATATATATATATATATATCAGAGAGTCAGTACTGGTGGCTATAATACTGTAGGACTGTGGGGCTGGATTATTTTCTATGGCGTGGCTACATTATATTGTATGGGGGACTGCATTATATTCTATGGGGTGCTGTATTATATCATATGAGGGGGCTGCATTAAACTCTAGGAGGGGCTACATTATACTCTGTGGGGGGCTGCATTATACAGTATGAAGTGGGCTGCATTATATTCTATGGGGAGTCTTCAGTATATTCTATGGGGCTGTATTATACTTTATAAGGAGCTGCATTATTTTATTTGCATTTTCACAAGGGTAACAGGAGAAATTGCAACATACAATTTGTTGAACAATTTCTCCTGAGCAGACCAATGCCCCATATCTTTGAGAAAATTATGGTTTGGGCGCACAGCAGTGCTTGAAAGGAAAGGAGTGCCATTTGACTGTTTGAATGCAAAATTTGCTGGAATAATTAGCAGACACCATGACTCATTTAGAGAGCCCCTGACATGCCTAAACAGTGGAAACTCCCCACAAATGACACCATTTTGTGAACTAGACCCCTCACGGAATGTATTTAGATGTGTGGTGAGCACCTTGAACTTCACATAAGTTAATAAAGTTGAGACATGAAAATTAAAAAGTCACATTCTCCCCACAAAAATGTTTTTTAGTCCCAAATTTTGCATTTTTATAAGGGTAACAGAAGAAATTGCACCATACAGTTTGTTGTCCAATTTTTCCTGAGTACGCCGATACCCCTTATGTTTTAAGGCACAGTGGAAAGTTCAGATTTTGCTGGAATGGTTTGAGGGTGCCATGTCAAATTGACAGAGCCTCTGAGGTGCCAGAACAACAGAAACCCCTCATATGTGGACTCATTTTCCAAGCTACACTTTCAAATAAATTCACATAGTGATGCAGTGTTCATATTGACACCACCTGTGCCTCACAGAATTTTATACCATTGAGTGGTGAAGAAAGAATAAATGACATTTTTTGCCTGTAAAATGTTGTTTTAGCCCAAGTGTTTAACTTTTTCAAGGGCTAATATGAACATCTTCTACAACAAAATGAGGTCCATTTTTTCCTGAGTAAGCCAATACCCTACATGTAATTGGGAAATATTTTTCAGGCACAATGCAAAACTCAGAAGTGCAGATTTTACTGGTATGTTACTGTTATGTCTGTTATGCCATGACCCACTGGGAGAGACCCTAAGTTGCCAGAAAAGCAGAAACCCCTATAATTAACCACATTTTACAAACTACACCTCTTAACAAATTCAATACCACATTTATAGATTTTTTATGTTTTGGCACTTTTGCACAATAAAATCTATATTTTAGAAAAAATTATTATTTTTCCATCGCTTTATTCTGAGAGCTATGAATTTTTTATCTTTCCATTGATGGAGCAGTTTGATGGCTTGTTTTTTGTGGGACAAGAGCCTGTTTTCAGCCACATCATGTTTATTTATATTCGATATTTTTATCACATTTTATTCCACTTTTTGTTCGTTGGTATGATGATAAAACATTGTTTTTTGCCTTAGTTTTTTACGGTCTTCTTTAAAGTGACAATTTTATAGAACGGATAGTACCGGACTCGGTGATACCAAATATGTGTACTTTATTATTTTTTTTGTTCATAAAAATATTTATTCATGGGTATATATATATAATTGTTTTTATACTTTTTTTAAAACATTTTTACTTTGTCTCACTTTGGGAGTTTCATTTTTTCCAGGCTGATCGCTGGTATATCAAAGAGATGCAAGAGCATTCTTATGCAATACAAACTGTCTGAGCTGCACTAACAGTCAAACTTGCTTCATCATGCTCTAAGCCTGATCAATCAATCTGGTGACCCGGATGTCATCAAGACACCATTGGGTCACCTTGGCAGCGATCGAGACCTCACGATGACATTGCATGGTCTCCAATCCAAGGGCATAGGGGCTTTCTTCCCTCTGCCTGCTCCTGAAATGCTAGGATTGAGTTTATTCGCAGCATTTAGGGGGTTAAAGTGCTGGGAGCATTTTGCAACTGTTCCTGGCACTTTGTGCCGGATCTCAGCTGTCATCGCGGTGACTGCTCGACCACAGCGTCTTTGCATGCAAAGTCGTGTGTACGTATCCATGCGTCCCTTGTCAATAAGTACCAGATCATAGGGACATATAAATATGTCTAAGTTGGTAAAGGAGTTAACAAATTCCAAGTGATTGAACAAAAATAAATCTAAATCACATCATCATTTGGTATGACTACACTTTTCATTTAAAACAGCATCAATTCTTTTAAGTACACTTGCACACCGTTTTTTTATATGACACAGAGCCCTGAATTCAACATCATTCAGAAGAATTTATGGAAGTCTATATCTACAGATCTCCAACTTGTTTGGAGTAACATCCCTGCCAAGTTTCTTCAAGAACTGTGTGCAAGTGTATTGAGAAGAATTGATTCTGTTTTAAAGGCAAAGAGTTCGCACTAGAGATGAACAGTCCTTTTGAAATGCAAATTTGGCAACTTCATCAAGTTTTCCAGAGACATTTTGGAGGCATCTCAATACTGGAAAGCCTGTAATTGCTAATAAAATACGGGGGGGGGGGAAGAAAAAGAGAGAAGACCTTGCTGACAGTAAGAGCTCGCACTGTATCGGAGACAGAGGATCACTGTACAAGGTACGATGATAAGCAAAATTTAGTTGTAGTGCATTATAGTGAAAAAAAAAGATGTTAGCCCATTATTTGATGCCTTAGCAGTGGGAGAAATGGTGTCAGGCAAGTTTTAATTCTATTAATTTTGTTTTAACGAACCATGAATCATATCTCGTGAATTTGTGCAAAAACTTTTGGAAATTTAGGAAATTTTAGGAAATTGGACTTGCACTTAACCCCTTCACGACATACGCTGCACTAGTATGGCACATGTTGTGTCTCCCACTTTGATGTGGGCACCGGCGCTGAGCCCACATCAAAATCCTGGCACGTCAGCTGTTTTGAACAGCTGACATGTGCACGCAATAGCGGCAGGTGGAATCGCGATTCACCTGCCGCTATTAACAAGTTAAATGCCGCTGTCAAACTCTGACAGTAGCATTTAACTATTGCTTCTGGCCATCGGGCTGGAAATGCTCACATCGCTGACCCCGTCACATGATCGATGGTCAGCGATGTGTCGGCATAACAACCAGAGGCTCTATTGTTGTTGCTGCTGGATTGCTATGAGTGCCACCCTGTGGTTCGCGCTCATAGCAATGCTGTAATTCAGCTACATACGAGCGATGTGAACATCACTTCTATGTAGCAAAGCCAATCAGGCTATGTTAGGACTGGTGGAACGCACCAAATAATAATTAAAGATGACATAAGGTGCGTTTGCAGTCTGGGGTCCAACGTGCCGCTAAGACACTTGCTGCTTGGTAATGACGGACTATGTGGCAGTATAATGTGAGTACACAAACAGGTTAGCTTCACCCAGTATGAAGTAAGTGAACCCTGTTGCGTCACAGGGCCACAATACTGCACAGAGAGCGCAAGCAAGGCGACACAGGACTCTGCCACAAGACTCAGGGTAAGAGTCCCTCTAGATCTCTTGTGCTTGACACCGCTACTGCAGTGCCAGGGAAACAACTAATGTAAATATTTACCGCACAGGGGTGCATGCAGCGCCGCTCTGGAGGACCCCATTAATAACCCTAACTAGGGCCAGGAAAGTGCAATATCTGTGCATGGAGCAACTCTGGCGGTCGCTGCTAACTGGATTCAGCAACTTGTGCAATTGTGCAGGATAGCACTGTTGGGCTCTAGGTAGCTCTACCATTCACGAGCAGAGAACAACACTAGGGAAGGGAATGATTCAGAGCTTTCATCCATTGACCAGCATTCATCCACACACAAGTTAATAAGTTTACACTAGCGCAAAGCCAAGTGGCCATGCAAACCTTTTATAGTAGTAGCACTCCGGGACCTTCCTGATGGTCCAATAAGAGCCGCAACAGGACCTGAGCATGTGACCCCCGACCTCCAATGGGATGTCATCCCGTGGGCATGCTCAGTGTGGGAAATGCAGGACTTAGTCCCTGAGATGCCTGCTTGCTGCTGAATAGTTCTGGCTACAAAGTCAGAGCCTGGAAAAGTAGCAGTACCCAAGTGCACAGTATCAGCGTGAGCCAGATGCTGGGATCGATGTATCTGCTTAGCAGGTTCCACTGTGACTGGAGGAGAATGGGAGACCGCAGTGGACATGGTTGGAGATTCCCCCTGTGCAGCAGCAGGAACTTGACACCTAACATTACCCCCCTCCTTGGGCCTCGCTACATTCAAAGGCTGCATTGAGCAGCGGAGCCCAAATGTGCTCCACAGGTTCTGTCCTCTGGGCCGTGACACTTCCAGTCCACCAGATAGTACTTTTTGCCACATACCACCTTGCACCCCAAGATAGAATTCACCACATACTCATCCGTGGCCGAACCCGATGTCCGGGCAGATGACTTGAAAAACCGGGACATGTAAACCGACATTAAGAGGGACACATGAAAGGTATTGATGATACCTAGGCAAGGAGGAAGGGCCGGACGGTAGATCACAGGGGTAACCTGTTCCAGAACCTTGAAGAAACCTAAGTAGCGAGGCGCAAACTTAGTGGACTCAACTCGCAGCCTGATATTGCGGGCAGAGAGCCACACTAAGTCGTCAGGAGTAAAGAACAAAGTGGGGCAACGATGTGAATAGGCAGAAACCCTCATTTTCTCCTTGGAAGCCCAGATGGCATCCTGTATGCATTCCCAGATGTCCCATGCTTCCACTGCCTAGTCTGCCACCCTAGAGTCGGTGGAAGACACAGTCATGGGCACAGGAACCCGCGAATGCTGGCTGTAATTAAGGAGGAATGGGGAGTCGGCTACGCCGTTGTTCAAGGCAAACTCCACCCACGGTAGCAGGGATGCCCAGTCATCCTGCCTGGCTGAGACAAAATGTCATAGGTATGTGACCAGGGTCTGGTTGGTCCTCTCTACCAACCCATTCGTCTCAGGATGATACGCTGAAGAGAGATTCAGCTCAATACTAAGTAGGCAAAAAGCTCTCTCCAGAACCAAGACGCAAACTGGAGACCCCGATCACTGACAATCTTATCAGGCATACCATGTAAGCAGAATAAATGTTTGACAAACAACTCCACCAAAGCCCATGCAGAAGGTAACCGTGGGAGAGGCACCAAATGCACCATTTTAGAGAAATGATAGGTAAATACCGAAATAACGGTGCAGCTACGGGACTTGGGTAAGCCAACCACAAAGTCCATGCTGACCATCTCACAGGGCCTATCAGCCACCGGTAGTCGGTAAAGTAGCGCAGCAGGCCATTGTCAAGAAGACCTATTCTTGGTGCAGGAGACGCACGTCCGAATATAGTCTGATGTCCTCTTGATACCAAAATGTCCACCCACCCTGGACGAGTGAGCCCAAGAGAGAACCTCCGGTCACAAATTAAATGGCACAAAGGTTTTGCCTGGGGGGCACAAGCTCTAGCGACACCAGAGCCACAGTTCTCAGCCTCTCGGAGGGGACAATTAGCCAAGGCTCCTCCTCCTCTGATGACACCACGGAGTGGGAGAGAGCATTGGCGCAAATGTTCTCCCCGGATAGGAAGAAGAACAGGGACCATCTAGCCCGGCAAGAATTTAGCCGATGGGCTGTTTGCAAATACACCAAATTCTTGTGGTCAGTATAAAGTTGGAAGGGAAAGCGAGCTCTCTCCAGGAGGTGTCTCCTCTCTGAAAAAGGCCAAATTCATTGCTAGCAACTCCCTGTCCCCGATGGCATAATTCCTCTCTGCCAGAGTGAAGGTCTTGGAGTAGAAGAAGCAAGGATGCTTCCGACTTTGAGCATCCTTTTGGAAGACGACGGCTCCAGCACTGACGGATGAGGCATCCACCTTAATAATGAAGGGCTTATCTACATCGGGACAATGCAGAATGGGAGCATTAGAAAAATGGGACTTAGCAGATAAGAAAGCCTTGGAGACCTCCTCCAACCACAATTTGAGATTTGCACCCTTCTTGGTGAGGGATACCAAGGGAGCTACCAAAGTGGAGAAGTGGGGAATGAACTGGCGATAATAATTAATGAACCCCATAAAGTGCTGCACCACTTTGAGAGAATTCCTGCCAGTCCATCACTGCTTGTAGCTTGGCAGGATCCATAGCTGATCCCTGGGCTGAGATGACATAGCCCAGGAAAGGCAAGGACTCCAGCTCAAACAGACACTTCTGCAACTTGGCATAGAGGGAGTTTGCCCGTAGGAGGTCGAAGACTCTGCAAACATCTCTCTGGTGGGAATCTATATCTGGAGAGTAGATGAGAATATCATCCAGATAGACTACCACCGAGATGGAGAGCTTATCCCGGAAAATATCAATCACAAAGTCTTGGAACACGGTTGGGGCATTGCAGAGCCCAAATGGCATCACCAGATACTCATAGTGCCCATCTCTGCTATTAAAACCATCTTCCATTTGTCCCCCTCACGGATGCGAATCAGGTTGTAAGCACCCCGCAGATCTAACTTAGTAAATACCCTCGCCATTCGTAGTCTATTGAAGAAGTCAGATATCAAAGGCAGAGGGTACTTATTCTTAACAGTGATGGCATTAAGACCCCTGTAGTCAATACATGGACACAATTCTCCATTCTTCTTTTGCACAAAGAACCCCGCCCCCACAGGTGACACTGACTTCCTAATGAATCCTCTTGCCAGATTTTCCTGGATGTATGGTGACATTGCCTCCATCCCCGAGAGAGACAAAACATAGACTCATCCCCGGAGAGGCTCTGACCCAGGCAAGAGATCAAAAGGACACTCAAAGGGGCAGTGAGGCCAAAGAGTCTCTGCAGCTCTCTTGGAGAATACGTCTGCATAAGATCAATAGTGTTTGGGGATAGAAGTAAGATCTGTGGGTACCTCTGTTGTGGCAAACTGAACTCATTCCCTCAGATATCTGCCCTCACAAGACTTACTCCATCCCAGAATTTTCCCAGAGGACCACTCTATATGTGGAGAGTGGTAATGCAACCAAGGTATCACTAGCAGAATCTCGTCTATTCCCTCAGGAATGACAAGAAGGGAAATGATTTCCTGATGAGATAGAGACATGGATAGTGTAAATGGGATAGTCTGGTGTGTAATTTGTGAGGGCAGTGTCGATTCATTCACCACTCTTACGGTCACTGGTTTGGCTAGCATAACCAGGGCAAAAACCAAGAACCAAAAAAAAACAACCATAAGGTCCAAACGGTATTGTAAAATTAATATAACTTTTATTGAAGAACCAAGTTTAAAAAACAATAAGATAAAAGGAAGAAAAATCCATACATATAATAATCAAAATACATAAAATCAAATATTTAAATATAAATGAAGAGGATGCAACCAAATCCAGGTAATAATGCAGTAATCAGTACAGATGTGGATTACACTGAGGTATATGTCCAGTTTATCTTTATATAAAAAAAAATTGCAAAAATATCTCATATATAAAAATGTGAAAAATTGTGAAAAAGATTTTTTTATAAAAATATATATATGATCTGAGCAGTACAAAACCTACTGTGGGAATGAAACTTATAATGTGCATGTGCCAAAATTGCCAATCACATAAACGTGTTGACAAATACTGTATATATATATATATATATATATATATTTATATATATATATTTAATTTAGGAGTTTTTTTTTCTGTTTACACCACATAATGATATATGTGCAAGCATATTCCATAGCCTTTGGCTTTGGATATTGCCGATATAAAGATTTTTTCCTTATTTATCATTATTTTATTTCTCTTTTTATTGGTTTTAGTCTTCTTGTGTTCTAATAGGGGACTTTTTATATATAATAAAATCTTTGTAAATATTTCTTATATTCTATTAATATATTATTTTTTATTACCTTGTCTATGTCTGCTATTTTCTATAATACATATATGCTATGATAAACGATTGATTTATGCATGTTCTAAAAGTAGACATTCTTTTGCTATGATACTACCATTTGCCATTTTAATAAAGGCATTTGAAATGATCAATTGAGTGCTGCCGCCTGTATTGTCCTGCTATCAGGGTACATTGGTTCTGCCCTTGTGAACTGCAGACTCGCGACTGGTGCTGATCACAGCCAGAGTTGGGGCTGAGGATGCAGTGCTTGTTGTAGCTGCATCACTCAGTGTTTGTATGGGTAGCCGCAATGTAATCTCCTTGTCTTCCTTCTCCTCCACTTCCTCTCATGAGCTACTCAGCTGTGTGCCTCTGGGTTCACACCAAGTGGGATCTACATTCTCATCATCATACTCCATGCTCTCCCACTCCTTACCCTGAGAGTCATCCTCCTCCTCTTCCTGTCCTGACTGCACAGTACAGTCTGGTACCTGTGTCTCATCAGTATCACGTCCACCCCCGGGGGGGTTAATTTCTGGTGATGAGGGTCTGGATTATGCTCATACACCACTCCATCTAGCCCCTGATGCAACAAGAAAAAAATTGTCCATAGGTGCAGATGCTTTTTTACCTCTAGATTCTGTGAATCTTTGGAGCAGACCTCTGATGCAAATGGAATAAAATATGTGAACAGCTTTGCAGACTGGCCCATCTGTGGTTCCCCACAGTCTGTTGGGCAGTTGGAAAGTTGTGAAGCGGGGGAAACAAGGGTGATTGGGGTGCCACCTCTGAAGATTATACTGTGTGTGATAGTCACTGGAGAAAGGTGGGGAAAGAGGAGTAGAGTCCACTTGATGCAGCGCTTGCTATTCACTGGAGCATATGCTCTTTCTGAGCCTCATCTACAAGATGTACCGCTGTGTGGCTGCCAGAGAAAGGAAGTAGAATAGCTCTCCCAGTAACAGATGTTTTCAGTTGTCCTTTGATAGGACGAGGCGGTGTTTGTTCAGTAGAGCTTTCAGTAACATTACCACCTAACCTATGTACACATCGAACACCAAGCCTATTCCTCCTTCCACCATGACCTCGCTTTTTCCCACTCATGTTGTATATACCTTTCCCCTCTTTTAACCAGCTTTTTCACAACCTGAGGCCCAGACCTATCAGACACCTGTCACTTAATGAACACTTAGTATTTATTTTCTTAGATAGTGTGCCTGAACAACACTATTAGCCCTAATGATTTTTATTAGCAAATGGGACCTTCTGGCTTAACCTCAATACTAGACCCAACGATTTTGATTAGCAAATGGGGTTTCCTGATTTTTGCCTGCAAGACAGTTTGAGCCCAAAAGATTTGGATTAGCAATTGGGGGCTCCTGGTTAAACCCCAATATTACATCTAATGATTTTGATTTGCAAATGGGGTCTCCTGATAGCAACACAGTTTTATCCCAAACAATTAGGATTAGCAAATGGGGCCTCCTGATTGAACCCCAATATTAGGCATAACTATGTTTATTAGCAAATGGGGCTGCTTGATTACTGACTGCGACACAGTTTTAGATACAAATGATTTGGATTAGCAAATGTGGCCTCCTGATTGCAACACAGTTTTAGCCCAAAAAATTTAGATTAGCAAATGGGCCTCGTTGCTGAACCCCAATATTAGGCCAGACAATTTTGATTAGTAAATGGGGCCTCCTGATTTCTGATTGCAATACAGTTTTAGCCCAAATGATTTGAATTAGCAAATGGGCCTCTGTCCTGAATTCCAATATTTGGCCTAACTATTTTGATTAGAAATAGGGCCTCCTGATTTCTGACTGCAATACAATTTTATCCCAAATGATTTTGAGTAGGAAATGTGGACTCCTGCCTGCACAACATTATTAGCACAAAACTAGTTAGATGCTGGAAGATCGATTTCACACAGTGCAGGATCAAATATAACTAAATGGCAACTTCACTTGCAGCAGCAAGTGGCCTCTCTGCATTGTTACACTGAAAAAATGAGGCCAGCAAAACAAGATGTTTGCTTTTTATATGGAGAGAGACATGTGACTTTGGCAGATATAATATTGAATAAGGAACATGTGGATGATTTCTGAGCCCTGACTGGCTGCTGCAATGTACTCACATTAAGTTATTAAAGAAAATATACTATATATATATATATATATATATATATATATATATATATACTATATAATTGTCTAAGGGTCACTTCTGTCTGTCTGTCTGTCTTTCTGTCTGTCTTTTCGTTATGGGTATTCATTGTTCGCGGCCTCTGTCTGTCATGGAAATCCAAGTCGCTGATTGGTCGTGGAGAAACGCCCACAACCATTGCCATGACCAATCCCCATAGTAAGTGCCCGCTCCATACTCCCCTCCAGTCAGCGCTCACACAGAGTTAATGGCAGCGCTAATAGACCGCGTTATGCCACGGTGTAACGCACTCCATTAACACTGCTCTTAACCCTGTGTGACCAACTGTTTTACTATTGATGCTGTCTATGCAGCATCAATAGTAAAAAGATCTAATGTTAAAAATAATAAAAAATCATCATATACTCACCTTTCGGCGCCTTTCCAGCTCCTCACGATGCTCCGGTGACCAGTCCATGCATTGCGATCTCGCGAGATGATGACGTAGCGGCTTCATGAGACCACTACGTCATCATCTCGCGAGACCGCAATGCACTCTTGAGACCGGAGAGCGCTAGGAGCGTCGGTAAATGCTTCCTGGATCCAGGGGCCAATGGAGGGTGAGTATATAGCAACTAGATGGTGGCCCGATTCTAACGCATCGGGTATTCTAGAATATGCATGTCCACGTAGTATATTGCCCAGTCACGTACTATATTGCCCAGTCATGTAGTATATTGCCTAGTGACGTATTATATTGCCCAGCCACGTAGTATGTTGCCCAGTCACGTAGTATATTGCCCAGTCATGTAGTATATTGCCCAGTGACGTATTATATTGCCCAGCCACGTAGTATATTGCCCAGCCACATAGTATATTGCACAACGACATAGTATACAGCACAAAGCCATGTAGTATACAGCACATACACGTAGTATATTGGCCAGTCCCACGTAGTATATAGCAGCCATGTAGTATATAGTACTGCCCACGTAGTATATAGCAGCCATGTAGTATATAGTACTGTCCACGTAGTATATAGCAGCCTTGTAGTATATAGTACTGCCTACGTAGTATATAGCAGCCATGTAGTATACAGTACTGTCCACAAAGTATATAGCAGCCATGTCGTATATAGTACTGCCCACGTAGTATATAGCAGCCACGTAGTATATAGTTCTGCCCATGTAGTATATAGCAGCCATGTAGTATATATTACTGCCTACGTAGTATATAGCAGCCATGTAGTATACAGTACTGTCCACGTAGTATATAGCAGCCATGTAGTATCTAGTACTGCCCACATAGTATATAGCAGCCATGTAGTATATAGTACTGCCCACGTAGTATATAGCAGCCATCTAGTATATAGTATTGCCCACGTAGTATATAGCAGCCATGTAGTATATAGTACTGTCCACGTAGTATATAGCACCCATGTAGTATATAGTACTGCCCGCGTAGTATATAGCAGCCATGTAGCATATAGTACTGCCCATGTAATATATAGCAGCCATGTAGCCCACGCAGTATTTAGCAGTGTGGGCACATATCCCTGTTAAAAAAAGAATTAAAATAAAAAATAGTTACATACCCACCCCTGGGATGCAACGGCGCTGTGGCGATGGGCGCGTGGCTGCCGCCATCTTCTGTTCCTAGGATGCATTGCGAAATTACCCAGAAGACTTAGCAGTCTCGCGAGACCACTAAGTCTTCTGGGCAATTTCGCAATGCATTGCTGGGAACGGAAGATGGCGGCAGGCAAGAGCGGTTTGGCGGACTACAGAGGGTGAGTATAGCAGGTTTTTTGTTATTTTATTATTGTTAACATTACATTTTTTTACTATTGATACTGCATAGGCAGCATCAATAGTAAAAAGTTGGTGACACACAGGGTTAATAGCAGCGGTAACAGAGTGCGTTACCCGCGGCATAACGCAGCCCGTTACCGCCGGCATTAACCCTGGGTTAGCGGTGGCTGGACGGGAGTATGCGGGCGCCGGGCAGTTACTGCGGGGAGTAAGGAGAGGCCATTTTCTTCTGGACTGTGCCCATCGCTGATTGGTTGTGGCTGTTTTGACGTGACCAATCAGCGACTTGGATTTCCTTGACAGACAGAGGCCGCGACCAATGAATATCCGTGACAGAAAGAAGGACAGACAGAAAGACGAAAGTGACCCTTAGACAATTATATATATAGATTTTTTATTTTAATTCTTTTTTTAAACAGGGATATGATGCCCACATTGCTATATAATACGTGGACTGTACAATATACTACGTGGGCTGGGCAATATACTATGGGGGCTGGGCAATGTACTACGTGGGCTGTGCAATATACTACGCACGCATGCTGGGCAATATACTATGCGGGCTGGGCAATATACTATGTGGGCTGTGCAATATACTACGCGGACTGGGCAATATACTACGCGGGCTGTGCAATATACTACGCAGGCTGTACAATATACTACGCGCACTGGGCAATATACTATGCAGGCTGTGCAATATACTACACGTGCTGGGCAATATACTACGCAGGCTGTGCAATATACTACGTGGGCTGTGCAATATACTACACGGGCTGTGCAATATACTACGTGATTGGGCAATATACTACGTGACTGGGCAATATACTACATGACTGGGCAATATACTATGTGGCTGGGCAATATACTACGTGGCTGGGCAATATACTATGTGGCTGGGCAATATATTACGTGGCTGGGCAATATACTATGTGGCTGGGCAATATAGTACGCGACTGGGCAATATAGTACGTGCCTGGGCAATATACTACGTGGCTGGGCAATATACTACGTTGCTGGGCAATATACTACGTGGCTGGGCAATATACTATGTGGCTGGGCAATATACTACTTGGCTGGGCAATATACTATGTGGCTGGGCAATATACTATGTGACTGGGCAATATACTACGTGGGCTGTGCAATATAGTACGTGACTGGACAATATACTATGTGGCTGGGCAATATATTACATGGCTGGGCAATATACTATGTGGCTGGGCAATATTGTACGCGACTGGGCAATATAGTACGTGACTGGGCAATATACTATGTGGCAGGGCAATATACTACATGGCTGGGCAATATACTATGTGGCAGGGCAATATGCTACGTGCCTGGGCAATATACTATGTGGCTGGGCAATATACTATGTGGCTGGCCAATATAGTACGTGTCTGGGCAATATAGTATGTGACTGGGCAATATACTACGTGGCCTGTGCAATATACTACGTGGACATGCATATTCTAGAATACCCGATGCATTAGAATCGGGCCACCATCTAGTATATATATATATGTATATATATATATATATACTCCTCTCCTCTGCCCTAGACACCCACCTCCCTTGTGGAATACTTCCCATAATACAGCACCACTATCCTAGACAGAGTCAAAACTGTTACCCGTCTTTGACCATTTTTTGCAGGAAAAATGTGAGAGACCAAACAGAAATTTGAATGGGCTACGTGTATGACAAATTTGAGATTGGCAAACGTTTTCTAACAAGTTCCATCATTTCTAATTGCCACCAGCAAAAAAGTAATTTTGCAAAAAATAATAAATCTAAGGTTAAGGTAACATCATGACAATTATGATAAATTTGTTTGCTAATGGATGCAGGTTTCCATCAGTCTTTATCTATTTTTGACAACAAGACTAAAACTGCAGACTATACTTCTCTTTCATTCAAAACACTTGAACCCCTAACTGAAAGGAAAAAAATTCAACAGTGTATAGAGCCTAAGTAGATCAATTATTAAAAAGAGAATATATTTATATTCCCTACCAGTAAGTAAACATTTTGTACACTGCACCACACGATACACTAAAGTACATAATAAAACATTGCATCTAATTTCATGACAGTTTTAAATTGTATCATCCATTTAAGATTACACTCCAGCTTATACACATATGCTTGGCATTGCCCTGGGGTAACACTGTGAAGATGAATGCTTATTTCTATGAGTACATTAAAGAACTAACAGAGTTTATTGCAATTGAAAATTGTCCGATCAAGTAAAGAGTAACAGGAGAGACTGACATTTAAATGCTCATCTCAGCAGAAATAGCACCAGTGAGATATTTTACATAACAACTGAAATAGGATTCAAAATGAGAAACCCATTTAGTATCTGAGAAATAGCAAAACGCAAATATTGAGTGGAATGAAATAAGAGCTATTCAGATGAATGCACCTGAAAGATAAAAACCCAAATCTTTCCAGCTCCCTGAGCTTTAATTAGTGAGCCTCTTTTGAGAATTCAGCAGTTTCTTATTCTGCATATTATAAATGATACACCTTTTGAGTAGATGAAACATGACTTCATTGTTGCAAAACCCAAACAACTTTCCATTGCATTATTTATCACTGTCGTCAAAGAAGAAAAACTGCAAACTTAGTCAGCTCATCCCTCATAGGTTCATGTGTCTCTCAATATCAATTTGTCTGTCTGCACTTCATCATTGTTGCGAAAGGTCTATAGTGTTTGAGAATGGTAATATGGTTGAGTACACTGTGCACTGAATACATTTAATCATCTGCCTATAGGTTTTCAGTAACAAAATGATAGAAAATGTAATTTAGCTTTACAAAAGTGATGAAAATATAGTATATTTTTCCTGTACATTTACAGCAGATAAATGTTATTTAACCCAAGTTCACATGAACTTCCTTTGCATTATCTAAACAGTGCAGCAGACCTGCTAAATATTTCAGGATTACCCAATACCTTTACAATATAATCAACAGTATTGAAGGTATGGAAAAAGTAATTTGTGCTGGCTATGGCTCAGGCTGATTTAAAAAATGGCTAGCTTTTGTGTGCTTTTTTTTACACCATTCATGTATACTTGAGTATGGTGAAGTGACCAAAACAGAAAAAAGTAGTCTTAAACAAAAAACACCTTTCTACTTCCAATCAATGCTTTCATGATTGCTAAAGTATCCACCTTCCAGTATTCTGGACTTCTGTGGCTCCTAACATTGTTTCCAATCTGATGTAAAGGTGGGTACAGTCCCATCTAGGCACCCCTAGTCAAAATTACCGTTATTGTGAACAGTTAAAGCAAGTTGAAGAGTAATTGATTTCTTAAAAGGCCTAAATGGATTTTAAACAAAACAATTCAGATGCAGTTGAAGTTCAGACTTTCAGCTTTCATTTGAGGGTATCCACATTAAAATTGGATGAAGGGTTTAGGAGTTTTAAGCTCCTTAACATGTGCCACCCTGTTTTTAAAAGGGACCAAAAGTAATTGGTCAGAGTAAATAATTTTAAATAAAATGTGCATTTTTAGTACTTGGTTGAAAACCCTTTGTTGGCAATGGCTCCCTGAAGTCTTGAACTCATGGACATCACCAGATGCTGCGTTTCCTCCTTTTTGATGCTCTGCCAGGCCTTCACTGCGGTGGTTTTCAGTTGCTGTTTGTTTGTGGGCCGTTCTGTCTGAAGTTTAGTCTTTAACAAGTGAAATGCATGCTCAATTGGGTTGAGATCAGGTGACTGACTTGGCCATTCAAGAATATTCCACTTCTTTGCTTTAATAAACTCCTGGGTTGCTTTGGCTTTATGTTTTCGGTCATTGTCCATCTGTAGTATGAAACAACGACCAATCAGTTTGGCTGCATTTGGCTGGATCTGAGCACACAGTATGGCTCTGAATACCTCAGAATTAATTCGGCTGCTTCTGTCCTGTGTCACATCATCAATAAACACTAGTGACCCAGTGCCAATGGCAGCCATGCATGCCCAAGCCATCACACTGCTTCCGCCGTGTTTTACATATGATGTGGTATGCTTTGGATCATGAGCTGTACCACGCCTTCACCATACCTTTCTCTTTCCATCATTCTGGTAGAGGTTGATCTTGGTTTCATCTGTCCAAAGAATGTTCTTCCAGAACTGTGCTGGCTTTTTTAGATTTTATTTTAGCAAAGTCCAGTCTAGCCTTTTTATTCTTGATGCTTATGAGTGGCTTGCACCGTGCAGTGAACCCTCTGTATTTACTTTCATGCAGTCTTCTCTTTATGGTAGATTTGGATATTGATACGCCGACCTCCTGGAGAGTGTTGGTCACTAGGGTTGAGCGAAACGGGTCGTTCATTTTCAAAAGTCGCCGACTTTTAGCAAAGTCGGGTTTCATGAAACCCGATCCGACCCCTGTGCGGGGTCGGCCATGCAGTACGCGACTTTCGCGCCAAAGTCGCGTTTCAATGACGCGAAAAGCGCCATTTCTCAGCCAATGAAGGTAAACGCAGAGTGTGGGCAGCGTGATGACATAGGTCCTGGTCCCCACCATCTTAGAGAAGGGCATTGCAGTGATTGGCTTGCTGTCTGTGGCGTCACAGGGGCTATAAAGGGGAGTTCCCGCCGACCGCCATGTTACTGCTGCTGATCTGAGCTTAGGGAGAGGTTGCTGCCGCTTCGTCAGATGCAGGGATAGCGTTAGGCAGGGTCCATTAACCACCAAACCGCTTGTGCTGTAGCGATTTCCACTGCCCAACACCACCTTCGGTGTGCAGGGACAGTGGAAGCTACATTTTTTTTTTTTTCCCCCTCAGCGCTGTAGCTCATTGGGCTGCCCTAGAAGGCTCCCTGATAGCTGCATTGCTGTGTGTACGCCGCTGTGCAAACCAACTGCTTTTTTCAAAGCACAAATCCTCTTGTTCCTTCCTTTCTGCACAGCTATCTTTTTGGTTTGTACACACTTTTTATTTAATTTGTGCATCAGTCCACTCCTTATTGCTGCCTGCCATACCTGGCTGAGATTACTGCAGGGAGATAGTAATTGAAGGACACTCCCTGTTTTTTTTTTTTTTTTGTGGGAGATTAAGATTGACATTTCTGCTAGAGTGCCATCCCTGTGTGTGCCATCTCTCACTCAGTGGGCCATAGAAAGCCTATTTATTTTTTTGCTTGATTTGGGTTATAAAATCTACCTGAAAAAATCACTACATCAATCAGTGGGAGAAAAATATTGGCCTCAGGGCTTGTGTGCCACTCTTGACTCCTGTGTGCATCATCACTCACTCAGTGGGCCATAGAAAGCCTATTTATTTTTTTGCTTGATTTTGGTTCTAAAATGTACCTGAAAAAATCACTACATCAATCAGTGGGAGAAAAATATTGGCCTCAGGGCTTGTGTGCCACTCCTGACTCCTGTGTGCATCATCACTCACTCAGTGGGCCATAGAAAGCCCATTTTTTTTTTTTTTTGCTTTATTTGGGTTCTAAATTCTACCTGAAAAAATCAATAAATCAATCAGTGGGAGATTAATATTGGCCTTTGGGCTTGTGTGCCAGTCCTAAGCGTGCCATCTCTCTCTCTCAGATAGTGGGCCATAGAAAGCCTATTTATTTTATTTTTTTTTTATTGGGCTTATAAATTTTCCCTGGAAAAAAAAAAAAGTGGGAGATTAATATTGGCCTCTGGGCTTGTGTGCCAGTCCTGAGCGTGCCATCTCTCTCACAAATAGTGGGCCATAGAAAGCCTATTTATTATTTTTTTTATTGGGTTTATAAATTTTCCCTGGAACAAAAAAAAAAAAGTGGGAGATAAATATTGGCCTCTGGGCTTGTATGCCACTCCTGACTCCTGTGTGCGTCATCTCTCACTCAGTGGGCCATAGAAAGCCTTTTTTTGTTTTATTTGTTTTCTAAATTCTCCCTGAAAAAATCATTTTATTTTATTTGGTTTCTAAATTCTTCCTGAAAAAATCATTTTATTCTATTTTTTTTTTCCTAAAGTCTCCCTGAAAAAAAAAAAAAAAAAACAAATCAGTGGGAGATTAATATTGCCCTTTCTGCTTGTGTGCCAGTCTTGACTCCTGGGTGTGCCATCTCTCTCTCGCTCTCCAATTGTGGGCCATAGAAAGCCTATTATTTTTTTAGCTTGATTTGGGTTCCAAAATCTACCTGAAAAAATCACTACATCAATCAGTGGGAGATAAATATTGGCCTCTGGGCTTGTGTGCCACTCCTGACTCCTGTGTGCGTCATCTCTCACTCAGTGGGCCATAGAAAGCCTTTTTTTGTTTTATTTGTTTTCTAAATTCTCCCTGAAAAAATCATTTTATTTTATTTGGTTTCTAAATTCTTCCTGAAAAAATCATTTTATTCTATTTTTTTTTTCCTAAAGTCTCCCTGAAAAAAAAAAAACAAATCAGTGGGAGATTAATATTGCCCTTTCTGCTTGTGTGCCAGTCTTGACTCCTGGGTGTGCCATCTCTCTCTCTCTCTCCAATTGTGGGCCATAGAAAGCCTATTATTTTTTTTAGCTTGATTTGGGTTCCAAAATCTACCTGAAAAAATCACTACATCAATCAGTGGGAGATAAATATTGGCCTCTGGGCTTGTGTGCCACTCCTGACTCCTGTGTGCGTCATCTCTCACTCAGTGGGCCATAGAAAGCCTTTTTTTGTTTTATTTGTTTTCTAAATTCTCCCTGAAAAAATCATTTTATTTTATTTGGTTTCTAAATTCTTCCTGAAAAAATCATTTTATTCTATTTTTTTTTTTCCTAAAGTCTCCCTGAAAAAAAAAAAAAAATCAAATCAGTGGGAGATTAATATTTACATTTGTGCTTCAGTGACAGTCCTGCGTGTGTGGCATCTCTCTCATTTGTTGCCACCAACAACAGAGTGTGTAACATTGTGCCTGATTTTCGTTGTGGTCTCACTCACCTGTAAAGGGGTAGCTAAATCATACTGAAGTTATAGCTCACCGTGTAAGTTGTGTGACAGCAACAAATACCGTTAGTTTGTTTACATTTTTAAAACAATGAGGAAGTATGGTGGAAGAGGTCGTGGCCGGGGGCGTTCATTGTCAGCTGGTAATGAGGGTAGTGGTAGTGGTGGAGCATCAGCTGGTCGTGGGAAAAAAATATTGCACCTAAGTCTGGAGCTGTGGAGCCAGGTTCGTCGTCTGGCTACACAAGGCCTCGAACGCTCCCTTTTCTGGGAGTAGGAAAACCGCTTTTAAAGCCGGAGCAGCAAGAGCAAGTTTTGGCTTATCTTGCTGACTCAGCCTTTAGCTCTTTTGCCTCCTCTCGTGAAACTGGTAAATGTCAAAGCAGCGCGTCGTTAGTGGATGTTCACGGTCAGGGACAAGTCGCTTCCTTGTCCTCTTCAGCAAAAACAACAACAGAGAAGAATGCAGCAGGCGACACAACGGGTTACTCCATGGAGCTCTTTACACATACCGTCCCTGGCTTAGAAAGTGAAGCAGTTAACAGTCCATGCCCATTACAAGTTGAATCTGACATGGAGTGCACTGATGCACAGCCACAGCCAGACTACTATGCTGGTCCTTTGACTCAGACCACAACATTGCCCTCGCAGGGTGCTGATCAAGAATCAGACCCTGATGAGACTAGGTTGCCCCATCACAAACGCTATACCACCGACCGACACGGTGACACAGACGAAGTTGCACACGAGCTACAAGAAGAGGTAATAGATGACCCAGTTCTTGACCCCGATTGGCAGCCATTGGGGGAACAGGGTGCAGGCGGCAGCAGTTCTGAAGCGGAGGAGGAGGGGCCGCAGCAGGCATCAACATCGCAACAGGTTCCATCTGCCGGGCCCGTATCTTGCCCAAAACGCGTGGCAAAGCTAAAACCTGTTGGAGGACAGCGTGGCCATCCGGTTAAAGCTCAGTCTGCAATGCCTGAAAAGGTATCCAATGCTAGAAAGAGTGCAGTCTGGCATTTTTTTAAACAACATCCAATTGATCAGCGCAAAGTCATCTGTCAAAAATGTTCAACTACCTTAAGCAGAGGACAGAATCTGAAAAGTCTCAATACAAGTTGCATGCATAGACATTTAACCACCATGCATTTGCAAGCCTGGACTAACTACCAAACGTCCCTTAAGGTTGTAGCACCCTCGGCCAATGAAGCTAGTCAGCAACTCAACATTCCTTCCGGCAGTGTAGGGCCACCATTTTCCGCACCACCTGCAGTATCTGTGCAGATTTCTTTGCCAGGCCAAAGCCGTCAGGGTCAGGGAATCACCAGTTTCGTAGAAGGAAACACTGCATCTAGGGCACCGGTGGCAACAATACCATCTCCCACCGTCTCTCAGTCTGCCATGTCCACCGGCACCCCCGCTAGTTCCACGATCTCCAGCTCTCCAGTCCAGCTCACCCTACATGAGACTATGGTTAGAAAAAGGAAGTACTTAGCCTCGCATCCGCGTACACAGGGTTTGAACGCACACATAGCTAGACTAATCTCGTTAGAGATGATGCCCTACCGGTTAGTTGAAAGCGAAGCTTTCAAAGCCCTGATGGACTACGCTGTACCACGCTACGAGCTACCCAGTCGACACTTTTTTTCCAGAAAAGCCATCCCAGCCCTCCACCAGCATGTTAAAGAGCGCATCGTCCATGCACTCAGGCAATCTGTGAGCACAAAGGTGCACCTGACAACAGATGCATGGACCAGTAGGCATGGCCAGGGACGTTACGTGTCCATCACGGCACACTGGGTAAATGTGGTGGATGCAGGGTCCACAGGGGACAGCAAGTTTGGGACAGTTCTGCCTAGCCCACGGTCTAGGAAACAATTGGCTGTAGCCGTTCGCACCCCCTCCTCCTCCTCTTCGTCCTCCTGCAGAAGCGAGAGCTCGTCCACAGACCGCAGTCGCACAACCACTCCATCCGCAGCTGCTACTGTTGCACACCAGGTCTCCCATTATGGGGCAGCTACTGGCAAACGTCAGCAGGCTGTATTGGCTATGAAGTGTTTGGGCGACAACAGACACACCGCGGAAGTTCTGTCCGAGTTCTTGCAGAAAGAAACGCAGTCGTGGCTGGGCACTGTAGATCTTGAGGCAGGCAAGGTAGTGAGTGATAACGGAAGGAATTTCATGGCTGCCATCTCCCTTTCCCAACTGAAACACATTCCTTGCCTGGCTCACACCTTAAACCTGGTGGTGCAGTGCTTCCTGAAAAGTTATCCGGGGTTATCCGACCTGCTCCTCAAAGTGCGTGGACTTTGCTCACATATCCGCCGTTCGCCCGTACACTCCAGCCGTATGCAGACCTATCAGCGTTCTTTGAACCTTCCCCAGCATCGCCTAATCATAGACGTTGCAACAAGGTGGAACTCAACACTGCACATGCTTCAGAGACTGTGTGAACAGAGGCGGGCTGTTATGTTTTTGTGGGAGGATACACATACACGGGCAGGCAGTAGGATGGCAGACATGGAGTTGTCAGGTGTGCAGTGGTCGAAGATTCAAGACATGTGTCAAGTCCTTCAGTGTTTTGAGGAATGCACATGGCTGGTTAGTGCAGACAACGCCAT
The DNA here is from genome assembly GCF_032444005.1 of Ranitomeya imitator. NCBI lineage: Eukaryota > Metazoa > Chordata > Amphibia > Anura > Dendrobatidae > Ranitomeya > Ranitomeya imitator. The sequence continues at coordinate 925,136,459 of NC_091282.1, read as the reverse complement.
AATAAGCATGAGCATCCCCCTAATGCGTCTGCTGATGCAAAGTTTGACGCACATAAAGGATCAGGCGTCTGCAGCTGAGGAAGAGGAAAGCCTTGATGACAGTCAGCCATTGTCTGGCCAGGGCAGTGTACAGGACGAGGTAGCGGGCGAAGAGGAGGAGGAGGACGAGGAGGATGATGGGGATGATTATATTTTTAATGAGGAAGCTTTTCCGGGGCCACTGGAAATTGGTGGCGCGGCAAGGCCGGGTTCTGGTTTTTTGAGGGACACAAGTGACGTGGATTTGCCTGAAACTGCCCCTCAACCAAGCACAACCGCAGATTTGAGAACTGGAACTTTGGCCCACATGGTGGATTATGCCTTACGTATCCTCAAAAGGGACACACGCATAACTAAAATGATGAATGATGACGATTACTGGTTGGCCTGCCTCCTTGATCCTCGCTATAAAGGCAAATTGCAAAATATAATGCCACATGAGAACTTGGAACTAATATTAGCAACCAAACAATCAACTCTTGTTGACCGTTTGCTTCTGGCATTCCCTGCACACAGCGCCCGTGATCGTTCTCACACGAGCTGCAGGGGCCAGCAGACCAGAGGAGTTAGAGGGGCAGAAATCAGAAGTGGCGTTGGCCAGAGGGGTTTTCTGACCAGGTTGTGGAGTGATTTTGCTATGACCGCAGACAGGACAGGTACTGCAGCATCAATTCAAAGTGACAGGAGACAACATTTGTCCAGTATGGTTACAAACTATTTTTCATCCCTTATCAATGTTCTCCCTCAACCGTCATTCCCATTTGATTACTGGGCATCAAAATTAGACACCTGGCCAGAATTGGCAGAATATGCATTGCAGGAGCTTGCTTGCCCGGCAGCTAGTGTCCTATCAGAAAGAGTATTCAGTGCTGCAGGTTCAATACTAACAGAAAAAAGGACTCGTCTGGCTACCCAAAATGTAGATGATCTAACCTTCATTAAAATGAACCACAACTGGATTTCGAAATCTTTTGCCCCACCTTGCCCGGCTGACACCTAGCTTTCCTATGAAAAGGTCTTGCCTGTGGACTATTCTGAATGCCTTTTCCAATCTCGTAATTTTCTGCACCTGATTGTCCAGCATACGACATGTTTACACCTCACTAAATGGCCAAACTCCCCACACGGGGCCGTGGTATCGACACTTGGTGACAGCACCCGTGAGAGTGCAGTTTGTCTGAAGAGGTGGGTGAGCCCGCTTTTGGTCGACGGCACTGCCACTGGGTCCCTCCTAGTACAATAAAGTGTCTCTGGCGGTGGTGGTGCGCACCCAACGTCAGACACACCGTTGTAATATGAGGGGCCCTGGGCCTGTACCGCCGGCCACAAGACAGTTTCCCCCCACCCCAGCTCAAACAGTGCTCTACCACTTGCAAAATTATCTCACACCTCCACCAATGTTTAGTCTATGCGCTGACATCCTTCAATGCCTGCCACTGACAATACCATTGTATTGACATTTTTGTTATGTTAGGCCTTCGATGCCTGTCTGTGGTCACTCCTTCCACTAGGCCTCCACTGACCACACCACTGCTGCCCGTGTACCCCTGGAACCAATTTAAAATTGCCTACAGCCATGTGTTATTATTTTAGGCCTTCGATGCCTGTCTGCGGTGACTCCTTCCACTAGGCCTCCACTGACCACACCACTGCTGCCCGTGTACCCCTGGAACCAATTTGAAATTGCCTACAGCCATGTGTTATTATTTTAGGCCTTCGATGCCTGTCTGCAGTGACTCCTTCCACTAGGCCTCCACTGACCACACCACTGCTGCCCGTGTACCCCTGTAACCAATTTAAAATTGCCTACAGCCATGTGTTATTATTTTAGGCCTTCGATGCCTGTCTGCGGTCACTCCTTCCACTAGGCCTCCACTGACCACACCACTGCTGCCCGTGTACCCCTGTAACCAATTTAAAATTGCCTACAGCCATGTGTTATTATTTTAGGCCTTCGATGCCTGTCTGCGGTGACTCCTTCCACTAGGCCTCCACTGACCACACCACTGCTGCCCGTGTACCCCTGGAACCAATTTAAAATTGCCTACAGCCATGTGTTATTATTTTAGGCCTTCGATGCCTGTCTGCGGTGACTCCTTCCACTAGGCCTCCACTGACCACACCACTGCTGCCCGTGTACCCCTGGAACCAATTTAAAATTGCCTACAGCCATGTGTTATTATTTTAGGCCTTCGATGCCTGTCTGCGGTCACTCCTTCCACTAGGCCTCCACTGACCACACCACTGCTGCCCGTGTACCCCTGTAACCAATTTAAAATTGCCTACAGCCATGTGTTATTATTTTAGGCCTTCGATGCCTGTCTGCGGTGACTCCTTCCACTAGGCCTCCACTGACCACACCACTGCTGCCCGTGTACCCCTGGAACCAATTTAAAATTGCCTACAGCCATGTGTTATTATTTTAGGCCTTCGATGCCTGTCTGCGGTCACTCCTTCCACTAGGCCTCCACTGACCACACCACTGCTGCCCGTGTACCCCTGTAACCAATTTAAAATTGCCTACAGCCATGTGTTATTATTTTAGGCCTTCGATGCCTGTCTGCGGTGACTCCTTCCACTAGGCCTCCACTGACCACACCACTGCTGCCCGTGTACCCCTGGAACCAATTTAAAATTGCCTACAGCCATGTGTTATTATTTTAGGCCTTCGATGCCTGTCTGCGGTCACTCCTTCCACTAGGCCTCCACTGACCACACCACTGCTGCCCGTGTACCCCTGTAACCAATTTAAAATTGCCTACAGCCATGTGTTATTATTTTAGGCCTTCGATGCCTGTCTGCGGTGACTCCTTCCACTAGGCCTCCACTGACCACACCACTGCTGCCCGTGTACCCCTGGAACCAATTTAAAATTGCCTACAGCCATGTGTTATTACTTTAGGCCTTCGATTCCTGTCTGCGGTCACTCCTTCCACTAGGCCTCCACTGACCACACCACTGCTGCCCGTGTACCCCTGTAACCAATTTAAAATTGCCTACAGCCATGTGTTATTATTTTAGGCCTTCGATGCCTGTCTGCGGTGACTCCTTCCACTAGGCCTCCACTGACCACACCACTGCTGCCCGTGTACCCCTGGAACCAATTTAAAATTGCCTACAGCCATGTGTTATTATTTTAGGCCTTCGATGCCTGTCTGCGGTGACTCCTTCCACTAGGCCTCCACTGACCACACCACTGCTGCCCGTGTACCCCTGGAACCAATTTAAAATTGCCTACAGCCATGTGTTATTATTTTAGGCCTTCGATGCCTGTCTGCGGTCACTCCTTCCACTAGGCCTCCACTGACCACACCACTGCTGCCCGTGTACCCCTGTAACCAATTTAAAATTGCCTACAGCCATGTGTTATTATTTTAGGCCTTCGATGCCTGTCTGCGGTGACTCCTTCCACTAGGCATCCACTGACCACACCACTGCTTCCCGTGTACCCCTGGAACCAATTTAAAATTGCCTACAGCCATGTGTTATTATTTTAGGCCTTCGATGCCTGTCTGCGGTCACTCCTTCCACTAGGCCTCCACTGACCACACCACTGCTGCCCGTGTACCCCTGTAACCAATTTAAAATTGCCTACAGCCATGTGTTATTATTTTAGGCCTTCGATGCCTGTCTGCGGTGACTCCTTCCACTAGGCCTCCACTGACCACACCACTGCTGCCCGTGTACCCCTGGAACCAATTTAAAATTGCCTACAGCCATGTGTTATTATTTTAGGCCTTCGATGCCTGTCTGCGGTCACTCCTTCCACTAGGCCTCCACTGACCACACCACTGCTGCCCGTGTACCCCTGTAACCAATTTAAAATTGCCTACAGCCATGTGTTATTATTTTAGGCCTTCGATGCCTGTCTGCGGTGACTCCTTCCACTAGGCCTCCACTGACCACACCACTGCTGCCCGTGTACCCCTGGAACCAATTTAAAATTGCCTACAGCCATGTGTTATTATTTTAGGCCTTCGATGCCTGTCTGCGGTCACTCCTTCCACTAGGCCTCCACTGACCACACCACTGCTGCCCGTGTACCCCTGGAACCAATTTAAAATTGCCTACAGCCATGTGTTATTATTTTAGGCCTTCGATGCCTGTCTGCGGTCACTCCTTCCACTAGGCATCCACTGACCACACCACTGCTGCCCGTGTACCCCTGGAACCAATTTAAAATTGCCTACAGCCATGTGTTATTATTTTAGGCCTTCGATGCCTGTCTGCGGTCACTCCTTCCACTAGGCCTCCACTGACCACACCACTGCTGCCCGTGTACCCCTGGAACCAATTTAAAATTGCCTACAGCCATGTGTTATTATTTTAGGCCTTCGATGCCTGTCTGCGGTCACTCCTTCCACTAGGCCTCCACTGACCACACCACTGCTGCCCGTGTACCCCTGGAACCAATTTAAAATTGCCTACAGCCATGTGTTATTATTTTAGGCCTTCGATGCCTGTCTGCGGTGACTCCTTCCACTAGGCATCCACTGACCACACCACTGCTGCCCGTGTGCCCCTGTAACCAATTTAAAATTGCCTACAGCCATGTGTTATTATTTTAGGCCTTCGATGCCTGTCTGCGGTGACTCCTTCCACTAGGCCTCCACTGACCACACCACTGCTGCCCGTGTACCCCTGGAACCAATTTAAAATTGCCTACAGCCATGTGTTATTATTTTAGGCCTTCGATGCCTGTCTGCGGTCACTCCTTCCACTAGGCCTCCACTGACCACACCACTGCTGCCCGTGTACCCCTGGAACCAATTTAAAATTGCCTACAGCCATGTGTTATTATTTTAGGCCTTCGATGCCTGTCTGCGGTCACTCCTTCAACTAGGCCTCCACTGACCACACCACTGCTGCCCGTGTACCCCTGGAACCAACATCAGAAAATATAAAAATAAGTATTTTGCTTATAAAAAAGAAAATACTGGAGAGATATCAAATGCAGACATTTTAACATTAAAAACAAACACATACAACAAAAATCTGGTACAGTACTAAAAATGGCCACCAGCTACAATAACTTTCTCCTGCAAGTAGTTAACTGAAAGGTTTTTTCAATTTTAAACACAGATATGGCATCCACCGAGTGTTGTCCTGTCGCGTCTTCTTTATATTATTGCCAAGAAGATGCAAAACAATGAAAATAATAAAATCATTATTTACCAAAAAAATAGAGTAAGTCAAAACCACATTGCAAATAAACATTCATTACAAATAAAGAAGCAGGGCGCGTCCGAGGGTGAGTATATACCTAATAAGAATATAATCACCCTCGGACGCGCCCTGCTTCTTTCCGACAGCCTTCCTTCCTAAGAATCAGCCCTTCCGTGGTGTAGAGAGAGGGTTTGTTACACTCCAAGGTGTTCCCCAGGTTGCCTTTCCTGAGCTTCGATCTTCCGGCTCTCGTTTAGTAGTTGTTGGAAACTACGCTGCATTGGGCCTACAAATTGGGTATGGGGTGTAGAGAGATGGTGTGTTCCACTCCAAGGTGTTCCCCAGGTTGCCTTTCCTGAGCTTCGATCTTCCGGCTCTCGTTTAGTAGTTGTTGGAAACTACGCTGCATTAGGCCTACAAATTGGGTATGGGGTGTAGAGAGATAGTGTGTTCCACTGTAGAGAGATGGTGTGTTCCACTCCAAGGTGTTCCCCAGGTTTCCTCTCCATTGCTTCGATCTTCCGGCTCTCGTTTAGTAGTTGTTGGAAACTACGCTGCATTAGGCCTACAAATTGGGTATGGGGTGTAGAGAGATGGTGTGTTACACTCCAAGGTGTTCCCCAGGTTTCCTCTCCATTGCTTCGATCTTCCGGCTCTCGTTTAGTAGTTGTTGGAAACTACGCTGCATTAGGCCTACAAATTGGGTATGGGGTGTAGAGAGATGGTGTGTTACACTCCAAGGTGTTCCCCAGGTTTCCTCTCCATTGCTTCGATCTTCCGGCTCTCGTTTAGTAGTTGTTGGAAACTACGCTGCATTGGGCCTACAAATTGGGTATGGGGTGTAGAGAGATGGTGTGTTCCACTCCAAGGTGTTCTCCAGGTTGCCTTTCCTGAGCTTCGATCTTCCGGCTCTCGTTTAGTAGTTGTTGGAAACTACGCTGCATTAGGCCTACAAATTGGGTATGGGGTGTAGAGAGATGGTGTGTTACACTCCAAGGTGTTCCCCAGGTTTCCTCTCCATTGCTTCGATCTTCCGGCTCTCGTTTAGTAGTTGTTGGAAACTACGCTGCATTAGGCCTACAAATTGGGTATGGGGTGTAGAGAGATGGTGTGTTCCACTGTAGAGAGATGGTGTGTTCCACTCCAAGGTGTTCCCCAGGTTTCCTCTCCATTGCTTCGATCATCATGCTCTCGTTTAGTAGTTGTTGGAAATTACGCTGCATTAGGCCTACAAATTGGGTATGGGGTGTAGAGAGATGGTGTGTTCCACTCCAAGGTGTTCTCCAGGTTGCCTTTCCTGAACTTCTATCTTCAGGCTCTCATTAAATTGTGGTTAAACGGAACAACTGCATTTGGCGTACTAGTTGGTTTGGGGCCTACTATCGGTGTCTGCCGCTCCTTGCTGTTCTCCTGGTTTCCTGTCCTGAAATTCCGTTTTCAGGCGCTCGTTAAGTAGTTGTTAATGTTAGACTGCATTTGGCCTACTAGTTGGGTTGGGGCCTACTATCGGTGTCTGCCACTCCTTGCTGTTCTCCTCCACTGAACAAAGCTGTGCCGCCTGTTTACTACTGTTGCCAATTTTGAACTGCATTTCGACTACTTACTGATTTGGGCCTACTCTCTGTGTCAGCCTCTCATTCCAGTTGTCCTCCACTGCAATGCCCCCTGATTAGTCCTGTGTTACCAATATTGAACTGCATTTAGCCCACTTTATTCTTTGGGCCTATATCTGTGTTTCCTCCTCATCCTGCCCATTGCCCAGCCAGTGATAGATGAGTCTGCTGGTACATTGACCCATAACGCAAGATTTCCCGTGCACGCTACACTGCAAGATTGTGACCCTGCTGAAAGTCAGGTCCCCCTTCCCGCATACCATACCACCTTACATGTGGACAAACAGGAAGGTGCAGATGAAAGTGCAGGTTCCTTCATCAGGTGGGGGGATGAATACTAGTTGGCGATGTCACTGGCACAGGGCCTCTCATGGTACGCAAAAGTGTTGCTGCCGATGGGAGGCGCCCCCGCCGTGCAAACACACCGCTGTACTTTGAGGGGCCCTGTGCCAGTGCCAATGCCAACGAGTGGGCCCCCCCCTGCTTGCTCAGGTTCACAGCACTTGCAAAGTTGAAATACTTACCTCTCCCTGCTCCACTGCCGTGACGTGGTCCAGATTTCCTGGGCCCACTAATTACTTGAACCAGCCCTACCCACCACAACTTTAGCCAAATGACCCCCAATTTCAAATGCCTTCCAATTATTATAAGGTAAATTACGCTTGACAAGCTTCATTAACCCCTTAATGACCGCCAATACGTCTTTTAACTGACCTGAGATATAAGAGAATAGCCTCCCCATACAGATGACAATCCAGCATCTGTTGGTTGTACACTATAGCTGACAACTTGCTGTATCAGCCAAGATCAGTATTTGCACCTTCTAAATCTGTTTAACCCCTTAGATGCTGCTGTCAATAGTGACTACATCATTATAAATGATTAACAGAGTGTGGGGGCTTCTTCTTTATCCCAATTGGTACCCTCAGATCATGATTTTGTTGTCCTGATGTTTGCGATGGCAATTCATGACCAAATAGCGGCCTTAGAGTCTGATGGCTGTGGTAATCTGTTTAGAAGTTAGAGACATTTAGGTGGTAAAAATACACATTTTCATTTCTGTCATGCCACTTTGCATTAATTCCTGTAAAGCACCTGAAGTGTTAATAAACTACCTGACAGCAGTTTTCAATATGTCAGGGGGTGCTGTTTTTAAAATGGTATCACGTTTGGGGGTTTCCCAATATATGGGACCCTTAAAGTCACTTCAAACATGGATAAGTCCCTAAAAAAATAAATGTGGTAAACTTCTTTGAAAAAATGAAAAATTGCTGCTACATTTTTAAACCTCCTAAACTGCTAACAAAATAAAAGAACATTTTACAAATGATGCTGATGTAAAGCAGACATGTGGGAAATGTTATTTATTAATGGTTTGCTGTTGTATGACTATCTGGATTAAAGGGATAATCATTCAAATTTAGAAAATTGCTAATTTTTTAACATTTTTCTCAAATTTTTTATATTTTTTATAAATAAACACAAAAAATATTGAACTAAATTTACCATTATCATAAAGTATAATGTGTCACGAAAAAACAATCTCAAAATCACTGGGATTTGTTGAAGCGTTGCAGAGTTATTACCACATAAAGTGACACTGGTCAGATTTCAAAAATTTGGCTCGGTCACTAAGGGGTTAAGAAGAATGGATGGTTTTGACATTAAAATGGGCACTCTAGGTGTTTTCCTGGCCCCCACTCACTGCCGACTATGCTGCCCCATTGACTTGCATTGGGTTTCGTGTTTCGGTCGATCCCGACTTTACGTCATAATCGGGCGATTTCACTCGACCCGACTTTTGAGATAGTCGGGTTTCGCGAAACCCGGCTCGACTCTAAAAAGGTCAAGGTCGCTCAACTCTATTGGTCACTTGGTTGGCTGTTGTGAAGGGGTTTCTCTTCACCATGGAGATTATTCTGTGATCATCCACCACTGTTGTCTTCCGTGGGCACCCAGGTCTTTCTGCATTGATGAGTTCACCAGTGCTTTGTTTCTTTCTCAGGATGTATCAAACTGTAGATTTTGCCACTCCTAATATTGTAGCAATTTCTCAGATGGGTTTTTTCTGTTTTCACAGCTTAACGATGGCTTGTTTCACCTGCATGGAGAGCTCCTTTGACCGCATGTTTACTAAACAGCAAAACCTTCCAAATGCAAGCACCACACCTCAAATCAACTCCAGGCCTTTTATCTGCTTAATTGAGAATGACATAACAAAGGGATCGCCCACACCTCTCCATGAAATAGCCTTGGAGTCAATTGTCCAATTACTTTTGGTCCCTTTAAAAACAGGGTGGCACATGTTAAGGAGCTGAAACTCCTAAACCCTTCGTCCAATTTGAATGTGGATACCCTCAAATGAAAGCTGAAAGTCTGAACTTCCACTCCATCTGAATTGTTTTGTTTAAAATTCATTGTGGTAATGTCTATAACCAAAATTTAGAAAAATGCTGTCTCTGTCCAAATATATATGGACCTAACTGTATATATATAGGGACCACTTAAACAACAGAATATAGCTCCAAATAAATCAAACTTCTGTGAAATCGAACTGTCCACTTAGGAAGCAACACTGTTTGACAATCAATTTCACATGCTGTTGTGCAAATGGAATAGACAACAGATGGAAATTATTGGCAATTATCAAGACACACTCTATAAAAGAGTGGTTCTGCAGGTGGGGACCACAGACCACATCTCAGTACCAATGCTTTCTGGCTGATGTTTTGGTCAATTTTGAATGTTGGTTGTGCTTTAACACTCGTTGTAGCATGAGACGGAAACTACAACCCACACAAGTGGCTCAGGTAGTGCAGCTCATCCAGGAGGGCACATCAATGTGAGCTGTGGCATGAAGGTTTGCTGTGTCTGTCAGTGTAATGTCCAGTGTTAGAATGTGTTTTGTTTGACTATCCGCCATCTTGTGGTTTTCTGGCTCCTGGTCTTTTCCCCTGGTGCTGGGTTATCTTGGTCAGGTGATTGTATCACCCTTTATTACCCAGCACCTGCCTCCCATTCCTTGCTGAACAACAGTGTTAATCTGCTAGAGTTCTGGCTAGGTGCTTAGACAGCTTTCTGTGTTTGATATGTTGCAGTACTGGGATCTCTGGTTCTGCTACCTTTTGTTTCTGCTTTCAGTTTGTTTCTGCAGCCTTCTCTGTGTTTCCTATTAGGAGTTGACCTGTTTTTGCACCCAGTCCTTAGATCTTGTGGGGACCTCCTTCCCCTTATCTATAGGTCTTTGCTGAGTTTAGACTAGGATCATCGGTGGGTCTATTCACAAGGAAAACCCACTCCATCGTAGGGTTTCAGCCTAGTCTTAGTACAGGGTCAGCTTTCCCCCTTCTCTCCTAGTTCTGTGCTGCAGTTTCATAACATCCAGAGGCTGGAGGCACTACCAGGAGACAGGCCAGTACACAAGGAGACGTGGAGGGGGCCATAGGAGGGAAACAACCCAGCATCAGGACCAGTACCTCAGCCTTTGTGCAAGGAAGAACAGGAGGAACACTGCCAGAGCCCTGCAAAATGACCTCCAGCAGGCCACAAATGTGCATGTATCTGCTCAAATGGTTAGAAACCGACTCCATGAGGATGGTTTGAGTGCCCGACATCCACAGATGGGGGTTGTGCTCACAGCCCAACACCGTGCAGGACACTTGGTAATTGCCACAGAACACCAGGATTGGCAAATTCACCACTAGTGCCCTGTACTCTTCACAGATAAAAGCAGGTTCACTCTGAGCACATGTGACAGATCTGACAGAAAATGGAGACAATGTGGAGAGCGATCTGCTGCCTGCAACTTCCTTCAGCATGACCGGCTTGGCAGTGGGTCAGTAAAATTGTGGGGTGGCATTTCTTTGGAGGGCCGCACAGCCCTCCATGTGCTTGCCAGATGTAGCCTGACTGCCATTAGATACCAAGATAGGATCCTCAGACCCCTTGTGAGACCATGCGCTGGTGCAAATGGCCCTTTGCTCCTCCTAATGCAGGATATGGCTGTAGTGTGTCAGCAGTTCCTGCATGATGAAGACATTGAAGCTATGGACTGGCCCGACTGTTCCCTAGACCTGAATCCGATTGACCAGATCTGGGACATTATCTCTCGCTCCTTCCTCCAACGTCATGTTGCACCACAGACTGTCCAGGAGTTGGATGATGCGTTAGTCCAGGTCTGGGAGGAGATCCCTCAGGAGAGCATCCACTGCCTCATCAGTAGCATGCCCAGACATTGTAGGGAGGACATAAAGGCACATGGAGGCCACACACACTACTGAGCATCATTCCTGTGTCGAGGCATTTCCACTGAAGTTGGATCAGCCTGTAACTTCATTTTCCACTTTAATTTTGAGCATCATTCCAACTGCAGACCTCCATGGGATATTAGTTGTGATTTACATTGATAATTTTTAGGTTTTATTGCTCTCAACCCATTCCACTATGTAATGAATAAAGATTTGCAACTGAAATATTTCATTCAGTGATATCTAGGATGTGGGGTTTTAGTATCCCCTTTATTTTTTGAGCAGTGTGTATATACAGTGGGGCAAAAAAGTATTTAGTCAGTCAGCAATAGTGCAAGTTCCACCACTTAAAAAGATGAGAGGCGTCTGTAATTTACATCATAGGTAGACCTCAACTATGGGAGATAAACTGAGAAAAAAAAATCCAGAAAATCACATTGTCTGTTTTTTTAACATTTTATTTGCATATTATGGTGGAAAATAAGTATTTGGTCAGAAACAAAATTTCATCTCAATACTTTGTAATATATCCTTTGTTGGCAATGACAGAGGTCAAACGTTTTCTGTAAGTCTTCACAAGGTTGCCACACACTGTTGTTGGTATGTTGGCCCATTCCTCCATACAGATCTCCTCTAGAGCAGTGATGTTTTTGGCTTTTCGCTTGGCAACACGGACTTTCAACTCCCTCCAAAGGTTTTCTATAGGGTTGAGATCTGGAGACTGGCTAGGCCACTCCAGGACCTTGAAATGCTTCTTACGAAGCCACTCCTTCGTTGCCCTGGCGGTGTGCTTTGGATCATTGCCATGTTGAAAGACCCAGCCACGTTTCATCTTCAATGCCCTTGCTGATGGAAGGAGGTTTGCACTCAAAATCTCACGATACATGGCCCCATTCATTCTTTCATGTACCCGGATCAGTCGTCCTGGCCCCTTTGCAGAGAAACAGCCCCAAAGCATGATGTTTCCACCACCATGCTTTACAGTAGGTATGGTGTTTGATGGATGCAACTCAGTATTCTTTTTCCTCCAAACACGACAAGTTGCGTTTCTACCAAACAGTTCCAGTTTGGTTTCATCAGACCATAGGACATTCTCCCAAAACTCCTCTGGATCATCCAAATGCTCTCTAGCAAACTTCAGACGGGCCCGGACATGTACTGGCTTAAGCAGTGGGACACGTCTGGCACTGCAGGATCTGAGTCCATGGTGGCGTAGTGTGTTACTTATGGTAGGCCTTGTTACATTGGTCCCAGCTCTCTGCAGTTCATTCACTAGGTCCCCCCGCGTGGTTCTGGGATTTTTGCTCACCGTTCTTGTGATCATTCTGACCCCACGGGGTGGGATTTTGCGTGGAGCCCCAGATCGAGGGAGATTATCAGTGGTCTTGTATGTCTTCCATTTTCTAATTATTGCTCCCACTGTTGATTTCTTCACTCCAAGCTGGTTGGCTATTGCAGATTCAGTCTTCCCAGCCTGGTGCAGGGCTACAATTTTGTTTCTGGTGTCCTTTGACAGCTCTTTGGTCTTCACCATAGTGGAGTTTGGAGTCAGACTGTTTGAGGGTGTGCACAGGTTTCTTTTTATACTGATAACAAGTTTAAACAGGTGCCATTACTACAGGTAATGAGTGGAGGAAAGAGGAGACTCTTAAAGAAGAAGTTACAGGTCTGTGAGAGCCAGAAATCTTGATTGTTTGTTTCTGACCAAATACTTATTTTCCACCATGATATGCAAAAAAAATGATAAAAAAACAGACAATGTGATTTTCTGGATTTTTTTTTCTCAGTTTGTCTCCCATAGTTGAGGTCTACCTATGATGTAAATTACAGACGCCTCTCATCTTTTTAAGTGGTGGAACTTGCACTATTGCTGACTGACTAAATACTTTTTTGCCCCACTGTATATTGCATTTTTTATTTAAAAAAAAAATAAATGAAAATAGGCCAATACATAACTTTGGGCACCCTTGAAGGCTTGTGTCCTCACATAACTTTAACTAAGCTTTCAGACATTAATTAGCCTGTTAGGGTTATGGCTTGTTCACTCTCATCATTAGGAAAGGCCAGGTGATGCATACTTCCCAGCTTTATAAAAAAAAAACTGCCTTCTCCACCCTTGTGCCAAAACACAGCACCCATTGGATCTTCTAAGCAGCTGCCTAGCCCTCTGAAAATTAAAATGATGAGGGCTGACAAAGCAGGATATGGCTATAAGAAAATAGCAAAGCATTTTCAAGTTTAGCTTTTCTCAGTTTGAAATGTAATTAAGAAATGTTATTGAACAGGAACAGTGGAGGTTAAGATAAGGTCTGGGAGACAAAGCAAAATTTCAGTGAGAGATGCTCGTAGAAGTGATAGAGAGGCAAATCAGAACTATCACTTGACTGCAAAAGACCTTCAGAAAAATTGAGCAAACTTAGGGGTTGTGGTACATTGTTCTACTGTTCAGAGACACCTACCAAAACATGGCTTCATGGAAGAGTCATAAGAAAAAACCTCTCCTGCATCCCCACCATAAAACTTAGCTTCAGTAGTATGCAAAAGAACATCTAAACAAGCTTGATGTATTTTGGAAATAAGACTTTTGGACCAATGAGATTAAAAAGACACAGAATTTCAGGAAAATAACATCTCAACAACCATTAAGCATAGGAATGGATCAATCATGTTTTGGGGTTGTGTTGCAGCCAATGGCACGGGGAACATTTCATGGGTAGAGAGAAAAAGGATTTAATGAAGTTTCAAGAAATTGTTGATACAAGCATAACACCATCTGTAAAAATTTGAAAAGAAGTTGGCTTCTACAAATTGATAATGATCCTTAACACATGTCAAAATCCAAAATCCACTGTTTTAAAAGGCGCAAACTGAAGGTTTAACAAGGGCCTTAAAAGTACCTAGAATGAAAATCTGTGGCTGCACCTTTAAATAGCAGCTCATGCAAGACGACCCAGAAATCTTAAGGGACTGGAAGAGTTTTCTAAGGAAAAATGGATGAAAATCCCTCAATCAAGAATTGAAAGACTTTTGTCTGGATACAAAAAGTGTTTACAAGTTGTGATACTTTCAAAAGGGGGTTCTACAAGGTACTAATCATGCAGGATGCCCAAACTTTTGCATAGGGTCATTTTCCTTTTTGTAATTTTTAAAATGTAAAATATGAATATATATATATATATATCCGGAAAAAAAAAGAAGAAAGCAGATGCACTCACCAGATGCAGTTACAAAGCGTCCTTTATTTCAGTGCCAGCCGGCACATAATTCACGGCACGGGGGAGAGGGAAGTGGACAGGGAGAGTGCGACAGGTAAGACGACGGCCGTTTCGCGCTGCCTGAGAGCGCTTCTACGGGTCCATAGTCAGACGGGAAATGACGCTAGGCTAAGTAGGCAAACACATGCGAACTACGCCTACCTCATTAACCCGCCTGACACCAGAGAAAGTGCACAGGTACATTAAAAGCAATTACAATTAAAAACAAATGCATGGTACAGCCAAAGAGAAGAGAAACATATAATCTAGACTTCCAATCAATATGAAATGTAAACATATAACATCGTAATTATATCACGAATTTCCACGATATGTATAACAGGGGGAGCAACATCAATACACCTCTTAGTGTTAATTATCCAAACAGTATGATAGAAACATATAACTCTATTACATCCACAAGGGATCAGATGGAACAGAACGAAAAAATGAAAAGGAGGAGACAGAACGAGAAAAGGTATATATGTATATATATCCGAGCTACAGAAATACCGCCATATCAACTCTATCATTAAGGCCGGCGGGGCCAGTCGCTCTTGTTCGCAAAATCCATTTCGCCTCCTGTCTTAGGAGAATCTTATGGAGATCGCCCCCCTGTGCTGGTAAAACAATTTTTTCAATGCCTGCAAAGGTTAAAACCTCCGGATTGCCATCATGATTTTCTTTTATATGGTCAATTAGTCTAGGAACACCTTTGCCGGTGGTAACAGATTTAAAGTGCTCTCTAAATCGCACATATAATCTACGGATGGTTTTACCTATATAAAATCGTCCACAAGGACAAAAGACAACGTATACTACGAACTCTGTTTTACAGGAGATGAATTGTCGGACCTGATGTATCACCGGTCCAATATGCAGGGTCTGACCCAATACATGAAACCGGCAGTACTGGCACTGTCCGCACCGGTGATTACCTGTTGGAATCGCTCGCTCTAACCAATTAGATCTATCTTTTGTGACTCGATTACGTACGAGGACGTCTCTAATACGGACTCCCCGCCTATTTGACACTAAAGGTTCTCCTGCCGTTCTACTCGTCAATTTTCTGTCCCTCTCCAAGACATGCCAGTGCCTACGGAGAGTAGCTCTAATTTCCCTATCTAAGGGACCATATTGAAAGCAAAAAGAAAAACGCTGTGATACTGCACTAGCAGAATTTTTTACGGATCCTGAACCTGTTGCTTCAACTCGATCTAATGTCAAATTTAACAGGTCCTCCGGGTATCCTCTTTTGCGGAGCCTCTCACAAAGCTCCCCCGACTGTCGCCTGAAGCCCTCTTGAGTATTATTTACCCGACGTGTCCTTAATAACTGGCTATACGATAAAGATTTTTTTGTGTGGTGAGGGTGGAAACTGTCAAAATGTAAGGAGTATATTAATTTTGTGTGCGGGGGATTGGATTTCATCCTAACCCATAACGCTTTTACCTTTTTGGACACCTGGTACAGGCAGACCACCGGGACTGCCATGGGGACCCCGGCTGCATGTACTTTCGCCAATTTATTTATGGCGGTATTTGAGGAGGATTATATCTATTCCACTTCTAATGTTTTTTTGAAACATATCAAGTTGCTTTTGAGGTTTGTGGATGACCTGTTCCTGATATGGGACGGTACTGAGACGGACTTCCAACTCTTTGTAAATTACCTCAATGACAGTAATGTGATGGGGATGTCCTTCACATATAAATTTGGGGGCCTGGCGTTGGAATTTTTGGATGTATGGGTGGAGGTGATTGAAGGGAAGGTGTGTACCTCCATATTTCGTAAGCCCACTGCGGTAAATTCCATCTTACATTTTGACAGTTTCCACCCTCACCACACAAAAAAATCTTTATCGTATAGCCAGTTATTAAGGACACGTCGGGTAAATAATACTCAAGAGGGCTTCAGGCGACAGTCGGGGGAGCTTTGTGAGAGGCTCCGCAAAAGAGGATACCCGGAGGACCTGTTAAATTTGACATTAGATCGAGTTGAAGCAACAGGTTCAGGATCCGTAAAAAATTCTGCTAGTGCAGTATCACAGCGTTTTTCTTTTTGCTTTCAATATGGTCCCTTAGATAGGGAAATTAGAGCTACTCTCCGTAGGCACTGGCATGTCTTGGAGAGGGACAGAGAATTGACGAGTAGAACGGCAGGAGGACCTTTAGTGTCAAATAGGCGGGGAGTCCGTATTAGAGACATCCTCGTACGTAATCGAGTCACAAAAGATAGATCTAATTGGTTAGAGCGAGCGATTCCAACAGGTAATCACCGGTGCGGACAGTGCCAGTACTGCTGGTTTCATGTATTGGGTCAGACCCTGCATATTGGACCGGTGATACATCAGGTCCGACAATTCACCTCCTGTAAAACAGAGTTCGTAGTATACGTTGTCTTTTGTCCTTGTGGACGATTTTATATAGGTAAAACCATCCGTAGATTATATGTGCGATTTAGAGAGCACTTTAAATCTGTTACCACCGGCAAAGGTGTTCCTAGACTAATTGACCATATAAAAGAAAATCATGATGGCAATCCGGAGGTTTTAACCTTTGCAGGCATTGAAAAAATTGTTTTACCAGCACAGGGGGGCGATCTCCATAAGATTCTCCTAAGACAGGAGGCGAAATGGATTTTGCGAACAAGAGCGACTGGCCCCGCCGGCCTTAATGATAGAGTTGATATGGCGGTATTTCTGTAGCTCGGATATATATACATATATACCTTTTCTCGTTCTGTCTCCTCCTTTTCATTTTTTCGTTCTGTTCCATCTGATCCCTTGTGGATGTAATACAGTTATATGTTTCTATCATACTGTTTGGATAATTAACACTAAGAGGTGTATTGATGTTGCTCCCCCTGTTATACATATCGTGGAAATTCGTGATATAATTACGATGTTATATGTTTACATTTCATATTGATTGGAAGTCTAGATTATATGTTTCTCTTCTCTTTGGCAGTACCATGCATTTGTTTTTAATTGTAATTGCTTTTAATGTACCTGTGCACTGTCTCTGGTGTCAGGCGGGTTAATGAGGCAGGTGTAGTTCGCATGTGTTTGCCTACTTAGCCTAGCGTCATTTCCCGTCTGACTATGGACCCGTAGAAGCGCTCTCAGGCAGCGCGAAACGGCCGTCGTCTTACCTGTCGCACTCTCCCTGTCCACTTCCCTCTCCCCCGTGCCGTGAATTATGTGCCGGCTGGCACTGAAATAAAGGACGCTTTGTAACTGCATCTGGTGAGTGCATCTGCTTTCTTCTTTTTTTTCTGGATTGTCATGGACTATTTTTCTGCAGATTGCACCTCCTGGTTCATTTCTTAGACTGCTACACACCTCGTTGGTTTGTCACCGGTTTTCTCTATCTTTCAGAGCTGTGCCGCTCTCTCTCTCTTTTTGGTCTTTATATATATATATATATATATATATATATATATATTGTTTGGCCTAAAAACAAAGTAACTGTGTCATCTTTTACTGTAGGCCTTTAACTTTAGGCCTTTACATTTTTAAAATGTAGAAGATGAAAATGTATACATTGTTTGGCCTAAAAAAAAAAGTTAATGTGTCATCTTAAACTTTAGGCCTTTTAGAGATCATTTCAACTTGCCTAACTGTTCACAACAACATTAATTTTGCGCAAACTTTAACATGCCACTGTACATCTGTATTTCAGACCCAATCATCAACAACTTCCTGCTGCTCACCATATTATTTAAGAAAAAAATCTTTAGAACAGATTTAGTTTTAATAGAACCATACATCATTGGTGGCAGAAGAAAAGCTGCAGCTACTAGGCAAACAGAGTTTGGTAACTGCACATTTTTATCCCGTTAGAAAAAATATTTTTAGGAGGTAACCAGGGTCAATAAGGTAAGGTAAAAACAAAAATTTGGGAGTGGCATCTTTGGAAACCTCTATTTTAACTAAGTCATATTATATGGAAAGCTTAAATCCGGGGTATCAAACTGCATTCCTCGAAGGCTGCAACCAGGTCATGTTTTCAGGATTTCCTTCTACTGCACAGGTGATAATTTAATCACCTACACACATAATGATTGCAGCACCTTGTGCAATGCTAAGGAAATCTTGAAAACACGCATGGTTTGCGGCCCTCGAGGAATGCAGTTTGACACCCCTGGCTTAAATGAAACCTGACAGTTGATTTATATGAATCGGGCAGAATATATCGAACACTGTTTATATGATTTCAGATATGAATGTTTGACTCTGAAATGCTGCAGATTTTACAGAAGAGAGACAATTATCTAGTAACTCTGGAGACATGAAAATGACTCTGGGAAACCGTGCTCTATTGGGAACCACTGATCTCAAATCCCCCAGGTACTGAACCCCACTGTACAAAGTAAGATAATCTGTTAGATTTCATATGCAAGACATGGTGAGGAGGCCCATGGGGCAATGTAACATTACATGAACCCACTATCTGATGCTTGAACAGTGTGGGACATGGTGCCTGGCAAGTTTTGTTTTTCAAACCGCAAATCAAATCTCAAATTAGTATGAAACCGAAATTTGACTCCAACTCAATCCTCCACAGATCAATACACTCATCTTTATTCTTTTCTCCTACATCAAAGTTTTTCTCCTGTATATACCACAATATTAGTTGTCATAAGACTACAGACAGCAATTCAGATTTGGTATCACACTTTAAGGTATTGTCCACAAAAATAGTTATCTGATTGATCTTGTGGTCTCTGTCACACTACTTGACTCTACTCCTACCTCCATACCTTTCACTGTCCTAACTCAGACAGGTACTCCCTTGCTGTGATGTACAATTTACAATTAATAGCACAAAATTAATCACAAACTATTTGGGCACATTCATATAAATTAAATTTAAATAAACTGCAAGATTAATATAAAACAAATAATAAGTGGTGAACACTTGTATTATTGAGGTATTCTGTCCAGTAGTTTTCTACCTTTCTATACAATGCTACTGCTTAGTAGTTCTTCTCAACAATACCATCCAGTGCTGCACATTCCCTATTGCAATCCAACTTATGGTAAGAAAAGTATTCAAAGTATCGAGCACATCTTTCTGACTTTTTAAATTTCCAATTTCCCATTAATATTTATGTATGTTAGGTGTTGAGTTCCCGCCTCTACACAGGGGGAATCTCGAACCATCTCTGCTGCGGTCTCACATTCTTCTCCAGCCGCAGTGGAGTCTGCTCTGCGGCGACGTCGTTCCCAGCGTCTTGCTCAGTCTCACTCTGTGCATAGGATTACTGCTGCTTTGCCTGCTTCTGCCATTGAAGCCAGTGCTGGGCAGCGGCGAGCAGATGCTTTTGGGATCTAAGTCCTGCTTTTTCCCTTCTGAGCATGCCCAGGGTGAGATCTCCCATTGGAGATCGAGGGTCACATGCTCAGATGCTATTAGCAAAAATCCCAATATCATAATGCTGGTCTTGGCTACAACACGTAACCATAAAGTGTCCCCAGATCCATCAAAAAAGCTCCATAACAAGCATATTTATAAATAGGAGAAAAAAGGAGCATACAGTATAAATAGTTTTATAAACAAGTGTCTTTATTGATACAAAAAATGCTAAAAATAGTAAGACAATTACATATAAGGTGTGATCCAGTCAAGCACAGGGGGAGGACCACCCCCTGCAACCCCCATATATCTGTACAAGTAACAACCAGGGGGGAAAAGGAAAACCCCCCCCACATACAAATGAACTGGAAGACTAAGCCCACATATACCTAAGGGAGTACCATGGCCATCAATAGGGCTAAACTAATGGTAATGTGTGTTGTATAATAAAGTGACAAGTGCCGTGGCTAGGCTTACCAGAGAGGGGTGCAGGAGGAGAGTCTTACCGGAAAGAAAAGCGCCCCGACGTGCGTTTCGCGGCTCTAAAGCGCCGCTTTCTCAAGGGGAGCAGTTCCCATTGGTCCTTTATTGGAAGGTCCTGAACGTGCTGCATATAAACTGCGCATGACCGCACGGCCATGCGCTAGTGTACATTGTGTGTGTGTGTGTTGTGAGTGAGAGTCGTTCATTAAAATCCCCTCCCTATTGGATGACTGTTCGTGGAAGGTGGGTGATTGCTATCTAGCGCCCGACTTAGCTACCAGCACGTTACACACCATACAGCGTCTAATTGCTGTGACCGCCAGTGCGGCGCCGTGCGCTTTCACAGCGCATTCTTGACCCAAGCCTGGGTGGTTAGTGGCGTCTGTCAGTGCAGCACCGCATGCACTGTCGTGCACCTGTTATTATTACTTTAGTTATGCTGACACCCCCTTAGCGGTGTCGAGCGCAAGTAGTATAGTCGAACTTGGATCCAAAGTCTTGGGACTGAGCTTGGTGACTCCCTGCTTGCGCTCTTGTGTGCGGTACCGCGGCCCTGTGACTTAACAGGGTTCGCTTCCTTCACACAGGGTAAAGTTAACCCGTGTGTGTATTCACATTGTACCGCGATATAGTCCTTCATTACTTGGCAGCAGGTTCCATCTCTGCACGGTGGACCCCAGGCTGCGAACGCACCTTAATCTATCTTATTATTTGGTGCGTTCCGCTAGCCCTAACAATGTATTTTTTTTATTATTATTTAAGAAGCTTGAAAGTGAATTACAAGTTATAGCTTTTCAAGCTTGTGGTCTTCCTGGAAAAGGGCTGTCTCTTATTCTTCAAGAACATTCTAACTTTTATTATTTGTCTTAGGTATCAATTTATATTTACCTTTCCTTTAAGTATAAAAAAAATTATGACTGTATTTTTCTGTCAAACCTATCACCCATGTCTGCTAGTCAGCGTGAGAACTGGAGTCAAAATACAATAATATCCAAAAAATTGGGTAATTTGCTACAAAATGTTTCTTTTCAATTCATATAGTAGTAAACAAGTAGTGTAAAGACTAATTAAATATTTTGTACGCTATTTATATTTAAACAGTGTGGAGTTTCACAGCTTAAAATTAGTATGGCTTTAACTACTCCTTAACGAACCATAAACAATAAATGTCCGGGAGGTCTACAATTCTACTCTGTAGTGATGTTCTGAAACATCATAGCATAGTACAGCAGATGCACAGGATTGTGGGAAGCCAAACATCTGACACAGCCATATGCTCCATAGAGAAAGAAGAGACATCTCTGCCTTTCCTATTGCTGTGTACATGGCTCTAACCAAGTGATATGTACAGAGAATGTAGAAAGTGCTGACAGCACATAGTGAGGTCATGTAATCACGGAGCGTAGGTAGGGAGTAGGAGTTGCTAGGTTCTAAGAGAGTCAGTCAGTTGTGTTATGCAGGAGGCTGAATTTTATATTTTGTTAGATCATACTCCATTACCATGGCAGGTTTTTGAAGACCCCCACTGTTGCCATCTTTGTACTGCATATACTGTGATATTTAAGTATATAGTGTAGGTGTTAGGATTCTCCCACTGCGCGGCATAGATCCCAAGCATTATCTGCTTCTGCAGTCTCCCATTTAGATCTAGCCACTGTGATTGCTGCTCAGCATAGATGTCAGTCCCAGCATCTTGCTCAGGCTCGTGGTATACATTTGGTTACTGCTGGCTACCCAGTCAAGTCTATGGTAACCAATGATATGCAGGTGCAGCCTTGCGCTCTGGAGTCTAAGTCCAGAGATCACCTTATTGAGCATGTCCATGATGCGGTGGCTTCTCAATAGTGGTCGCACATTAGCTGCTCTGATGATTTGGCAGCCCCGCAGGTGATATCTCGCCCAACTGGGCATGAGTGTTTGGGGTGGAGCTTAGCATATAAAATGCTCTCGGCAGCGCAAGCGGGCGCACTAGTGTCATTTATGTTTGGTGTGTGTGGGTGGCTACTCTATCACTCTGCACGTTTGTGTGTAGGTGTCTTTGCTCAGAGACTGTACATGTTGGCAGGCAGGTTGCACACTTATGCAGTTTCATACCCTTGGCTCAATGCCTGAGTCTCTATTCTGTTACATGCTAACGGTGCCGGTCAGGCACAGGTTCAGTAGTATCAGGACTGGGGTAACAAGCTGCTTGGCTTAGCATCTGTTTCATATATGTGTGATTGGCACAGTTCAATTACAGAGCAAGCTCAACCCTTATGCTATACTTCTCGGTGAAAGTGACAGGGTATAGTACCTTGCGTTAAAAATGCTCTCTCTCTTGGCTCAGCATCTGCTTCATTCGTGTCTACAGTTAGCACCATTTAGTTGCAGAGCTAGAACAATCCACGTGCTATTATCCCTGTGAGGTTACCAGGGTATAGCACTTCACACACTGGTGCCGTACCTCTCTGTGAAGTAACTGAGCTTGGTGCTTAGTGTTCTGTTCACACTAAGTGGCGTTAACTCAGTGTGTTCAAGGTAACGCTTGCTGTTGTGTTCCGTCATTGTTCACTAGCAGCAGGATTCTTCTCTGCATGGTGGACCCCGGGTTACGATTGCACTTCAGTTTATATTTTATTTAGTGCAATTCACCAACCCTAACAGTAGGTGACCGTATGATTGCAGGTTTAAGTCCCCAAATGGGGGCTAAAAATATATATAAATATATGACCCAAAATATATGAAAAATTAAAATCATAAACATCCGATCTGTCAAAATATACTGCATATTTATTTAATCCAATTGGAAAAAGCCATAACAATAAAAAAAGAGTTAAAAAAAAGTCAGAAATGTGGATTTTTTGGTCACTGCTCTTGTATATACCCAAAAAAGGTATCAATAAAACTAACAGCTCATCACGCAATAAACATGTCCTGACTAAGCTAAAAAAAACCAAAAATGTTGTAGCCCTCAATATATGTTAACACAAACCCCAAAATATTTTTTGAATTATTTTCTTCCCTTAAATAAAAAAACTCTCTAACATTAACATTGTTGTAATCGTACTGACCTGAAGAATCATGATTGAGAGTAACTATTTGTAAAGAATGTATGCCATGAAAATAAAAGAAAAAAAATTGTGACAAAATTCCAATATTTTTTAAGTTTTATCATACTTTCTAAGTTTCATCATACTTGGCTTCTTTTCCCATTTTTCAATACTTTGTATTTTTCCATCTATAAAAATGGAAAAAAAAAATAGTGTTTTAGGCCTCAGGATTTTCCCACTGTGTGGGATAGATCCCAAGCATTATCTGCTCCTGCGGTCTACCAATCAGATCCAGCCAAGGAGGGTGCTGCTCAGCAAAGACATCAGTCCCAGCATTTTGCTCAGGCTTGTGCTATACGCTTGGTTACTGTTGGCTCTGTGATATTCTGGTGCTCCAGAGTCTAAGTCCAAAGATCATCTTACTGAGCATGTCCGTGATGAGGTGGCTTCTCATTGGTGGTCTGGCACTAGCTGCTCTGGCGAAGTGGCAGTCCCGGATTGGTCCGCGGGCGATACCTCGATCGACTGGGCGTGAGTGTTTGGGAAGGAGCCTAGCATTTAAAAGGCTCTCAGCAGCGCCCGTAGGTGTGCTAGTGTCATTTATGTTTGGGGTGTATAGGTGGATAATCTATGACTCTGTCTGCACATTCTTGTGGTTTTATTCCCTTGGCTCTATGCCACAGTCTCTAGTCCGCTACATGGTACCTGGGTGCCGGCTAGGCACAGGTTAAGTAGCGTCAGGACTGGGGTCACTAACCACTTGGCTTTGCATCTGTTTAATCCATGTGTGCGGTTAGCACAGTTTAGTCAAAGAGCAAGCTCAACCCTTACGCTTTATTTCTGAGTGAAGGCAACAGGGTATCTTATCTAGCATCATAAGAGTTCTATCTATTTGCTTAGCATCAGCTTCATTCATGTGAGCGATTAACACAGTTGAGTTGCAGAACAAGTCTGATCCATGTGCTTACGTCGCTGTGTTGTGAAATGTTTTACCTCTCTGTGAAGTAACTGAGCTTGATACTTTATGTTCCAAACACACTGTGTGGCATAAACTCAGTTTGTCTGGGGTAAACACTCGCTGCTTGGTTCCATCATTGTTCACACTAGCAGCAGTTACATCTCTGCACGGTGGACCTCGGGTTGTGATTGCACTTTAATTTACCGTATTTTCTGGCATATAAGATGACTGGGCGTATAAGACGACCACCCAACTTTTCCAGTTAAAATATAAAATCTTCTTAAAAGTCGGGGGTCTGCTTATATGCCATGTGTCGTCTTATAGGGCCAATGACTAATGTGCCTTTTGGGGGGGAGTGGTCCTGATGATGAAGAGGGGTGTCTCACAGGAAAGTGTGAGTGGAGTATCCCCCATTACCTCATTGTAGCTGCAGCGTGGGGTTTCTGTGCTAGGGAGCGGCGGCGGCTGCTCCTCCTTGTGCCGCGTGGGTGCTGTGCTGTGGGGCAGCGGCTCCTCTTCGTCAGAGCTCTGTGCTGTGGGGTGGCGGCGGCGTATCTTAGTGCAGAGTCAGGGCTCCTCCGGCATTTCCTCAAAGCCCGAAGGCCCTGGCAGCTCCATTGCTGCGATGCGGTGGCCTCCGGGAAAATGGCCGCTGGGGGCGGCGCATGCTCAGATTCAGATCTCATCCCAACAGCTGTGCAGAAAGATGACTTTCACCATCAATAAATGACAAGGTGAGATATGATGTGTTGAATCACTTTAGCAACTGCCAAATTTTTTTTGCCAACTGTGCAATAGCTGAACTCAGAACAATTTCACTGCCACTAAATGACAAGGTGGGATATGGCATGATATTTCACATTTAGGAACTGAAAAAGTAAGATTTAGGAAGGTCTACTCGTACATGAAGCACAAAAGAAGCAGCGCACAACACACTTCTATGAAATGTTTTGCAAAAAAGAAAAAAAGAGCATGAACCACACATCCCCAAATCACACGTTGATCTAAAGCCACTAGGCAAACATTTATATAACTGAATATGAGGTTTTCAGTTTAACATTCTGATCAGACTGCATGAAGCCCACTGCCACTTCACGGCAAACCTCGTAGTGGGTCCTACCACCCTAACGGAGCGGAGCCGTGCGGCGCCCACCGCCACAGTGGCAATGCACCAGCAGGGCGGATGGCCTGTTGCCCCATAACACCCATGCTGCAAGACTGAGTCCCCATGACTCCAGACCGTGCCACCCCACCAGCACAGTGGGCTTCATACAGTCTGATCAGAATGTTAAACTGAAAACCTCATATTCAGTTATATTAATTTTTGCCTAGCGGCTTTAGATCAACGTATGATTTTGGGATGTGCGGTTCATGCTCTTTTTTTCTTTTGTACAAAACACTTCTATGAAATGTGCCCTTTTGTATGTGCCTGTGAACCTTAGTAATGGCAAAAAAATTCTACTGGAAGGTCGATTTCACAGCCGCACAAGACACTAGCTATCTAAACTATCTGACTTATAAACCTCCACCTAGCTAACTAGATAAAATTTATCAGAACCAAGGCCCAGCATCAGGAGCAGCCTCTCTGTGCTGTGCTAGTGAAAAAATGGCACTAAAACAAGATGTCCGCTCTTTATATATAGAGAGGGACTTGTGA
The DNA here is from genome assembly GCF_032444005.1 of Ranitomeya imitator. Lineage (NCBI taxonomy): Eukaryota > Metazoa > Chordata > Amphibia > Anura > Dendrobatidae > Ranitomeya > Ranitomeya imitator. The sequence continues at coordinate 925,110,653 of NC_091282.1, read as the reverse complement.
TTTCAGCAGCCAATAACACAAGCCATTGTGTCAGGATATTGTGGATTTCCTCCACCCTGATTGGTTAGCCGCAATGTGCACATGTAAAGTGAGAAAAAAATTTACAAACACACCACTCTTCTGAACTCTCTGCACCCCCTACCCTCATCAAACACATACCCAACACTCATCATACACTACCACTATACTAGTAAAAGGGCTCAAAATATATTAGTGGCAGCGCAAATATATTCCTGCAATTTTTAACCAATGTTACCAATTTTTTCTGATTTTATAAAAATGTGCTTGTGTTTCTGATCACGAATCCGAATGTGCCATATTCATGCCGAATTTATGTTTGGTGATTCTTTTTTGAACATATTCGCCCATCTCTACCTATTATACTGTGGGGTTTCTTTATGTAATGCTTTCAATGACAAGTCCAGCAATTTCTTTACCTGTAATATCTGTTTCTTCATACCTGAGAAATCAGCATTTTATAAGCATTTCATAAGCAAATGAGGCTGTACATCTTCTAGAGCCTCTGTCATTCCAGGTCTACTCCCCACCGACCGCCACCTCCTGCTGCTTGACTGAGCTAACAAATTTGAATAAGTCAAATAACATACATTTTATTGGGAAATTCAATTTGTAGCTAATTTATTCTCTATGAATTGAATGTTAGCTATTATGCTAAGGGGTTCTTTAGATCCTGGAGCACAATGAATAAAAGGTGTAAAAAACTCATACCTCACAGCTTCAGCTTCCCTTCGCTCCTGCTGCTCTTTGCCCGATATCCTACGTCACACAGCATCTCTGACCCAGTTTTTACTCTAGATCAGTGTTTCTGACTGTGATTATGCCCTGAGATGTAAAATCATGCTGACAGATCCTATTTAAATTTATTTTATCCTCTTTGCCTCACACAATTATCTCCTTCACTGCTGTACTATCACACACTTTTGTGTACAGTTTCTTCATTGTTGTTATGACTTTCCTTCTTATCTAAAGGCAAAGTTGTGAGATTCACTACAAAATGGATCTTATATTTTTGCTTTTGCTTTTGAACATACTACGATAGTGCCTCGTGATTGGTTGTGGCACACAATGACATACGACAGCTACAAGGCATCATGGGGAATCCTGTCCAGTCATACTCTAGGTCATGTGATTCTCTTCTAAATCATGCAATCTTCTAAAATGGAAAGAATAGCGGCCATGTAGGCAATTCATGTGCAGTGAAACAAAAGTTATTCAAATTAGATTTAGAGAACTTTATAAAATTTGATATACATTAGATTTTAATTGAATCAAGCCTGCTCATCTAAAATATTTCTGCATTTATTCTTTCAAACATATTATTTCTTTTTAAATGCAACTACAGTATGAACTTTCAAATCACCTTAACTTTTAAAACTTTCTTATCCCAATATAAACTAATGATCATAGTTGTAGTCAAATATACATAAAAAAACTTTTATATACATAAAAAACTTTCATCCTTAGCTTAAAAAAAATATCAATCATTTCAATACAGCACATTATTCACAATTAAAATATCAAATTGTGAAATGAAAATGGAATTCTTAGGGAAAAACGTTTAGGGGAATACTCTAGAAATGGAAATGTACCCTATTCAAAGTCTTAAAAAGCTTTATACATAATTAAGAATTTCAAGCAACACCATCAAAAAGAATAAAACAACTTGTCAAGCATTTAGTTTTTATACAATATTTTACAATTAGTCAAAGAATGTTTTACAGATGATCATTTTTAGACAGTGTCTAGAGTGACTTTTACTTTAGCATGAGATAATTGGGATAATTGTGTTTATGTCAAACACATATTCATGTTAAGGTACTGTCACACTAGACGATATCGCTAGCGATCCGTGACGTTGCAGCGTCCTCGCTAGCGATATCGTCCAGTGTGACAGGCAGCAGCGATCAGGCCCCTGCTGGGAGATCGCTGGTCGGGGAAGAAAGTCCAGAACTTTATTTCGTCGCTGGACTCCCTGCAGACATCGCTGAATCGGCGTGTGTGACACCGATTCAGCGATGTCTTCACTGGTAACCAGGGTAAACATCGGGTAACTAAGCGCAGGGCCGCGCTTAGTAACCCGCTGTTTACCCTGGTTACCAGCGTAAAAAAACAAACAGTACATACTTACATTCAGCTGTCTGTCCCTTGCCGTCTGGTTCCTGCACTGACTGCTGGCCGTAGTGAAAGCAGAGCACAGCCACAGCGGTGAGTCACCGCTGTGTGACTCACCGCTGTGCTGTGCTTTCACTTTCACTTTACGGCCAGCAGTCAGTGCAGGGACCAGACGGCAAGGGACAGACAGCTGAATGTAAGTATGTACTGTTTGTTTTTTTACGCTGGTAACCAGGGTAAACATCGGGTTACTAAGCGCGGCCCTGCGCTTAGTTACCCGATGTTTACCCTGGTTACCGGGAACCTCGGGATCGTTGGTCGCTGGAGAGCTGTCTGTGTGACAGCTCTCCAGCGACCAAACAGCGACCCTGCAGCGATCCGGATCGTTGTCGGTATCGCTGCAGCGTCGCTAAGTGTGACGGTACCTTTAGACTTAAAATGAGAACAGTTTTGCATTTTAACACGTATTAAAGGTGAAAAACATTTTACATTTTATCATTAGATCATGAATGATACAAATGAAACCCCCTCTCCAATTGAAAGTAAAATTTATTTGCTTGCATTTTTACACCATCAATGGTTGATTAATATCAAAGCTTGGCTGAAAATTACAAAAGATACACTTTATAAGCTTTGGGAAGATGGCTTTGTTCACATGACGTGGATTTACCATTGGCAATCTTTTCTTAATTTTTCCACAGCTAAAATCTAAACCAGAAAGCTTTTTGTTGGGATTTACCACATATTGATTAGCCCAGTGTATATCAGTGAAGCTAATATGCAGCTTTAAACAGGGACTGTTTCAGAAATAATGAACATACACATATTGTGTAAAAGGGAAAAATATGGAAAGGGAAGATATGTCTTCTGAGGATGTGAATACTTTTGAAAGTGAACCTTTCATTGATTCCATCACACCAGCACAAAAGCCTAGAAAATGTCTCCTAGATGCCTGATGCTGACAATAGCACTGGGGGTAAAGTTATATAAAGATATATGTAAAGATACATTCACTATAGTAAATTAAAATACTCACTGTCTTTTTACCCTGATAAAAACCTGCACTAGATTGCTAGGCCTTCAAGGGCACAACCAATTTTCATCTTTTATTTGTTTACATTATTACTTCCCTATTTATGCCAACATAGGCATGCAAGGGCATATTATAAAATAAGTGAAATGGCTAAATAAAAATTAAGTGCAGTGAAATGGTGAAAAAATGCAATTCCATTATTTTTTTTTTTGTCAACAAAATTGACTTGACAACATAATTTCCCAGGTCATTACAATTATCATGCCACAAAACAGATGCAGTGTCTTTAAAAAATCCAAATGTTGCAAATATATAAATTGGGATTGTGCCACACTTTTGTGATACCATAATTTCTATTATTTTTACATCAATGAAACTGAATGGTTCTTGTTTTTGCATGCCAAGTTGATGTTTTTATTTATAACATTTTGATATTAATATAATCTTTTGATACCTGTTATTTGAATTTTTTTGCAGTGTTGCTGTGACCAAAAATCAACAATTATGGTAGCTTGATTAGCAATCTGGTTAATTTATTTTACATTTAGATACATCGGATTTTTACACTTTCCAAGCCGTATTAGAATGCTTGTGCCTGCAATCATTCTCTAGTATTGATGTATATAATAACAATCGTGGTTTCATATTTCACCCAGCTTAACACAAGACATTCTATGAACATTACCATGACAGGTACTGAGGTCGTAAAGATACTCCCAGCTATCATGGCAGCTTATCATCTCCATGCAATCATATTAAGGAGGGGTTGATGGCATGCAGAATAATAGCCCAAGAAGGATTTTGGTACTTAAATGCTGCTGTCAATGAATGACAATGGCATTTATGTGGTTAACAACAACAATCAGTGGTTGTGCCTATTGTTGCTGATGAATTCAAATGACAGCTATGAATATAGTTGGCATGTGCCCTGTGTGAAGAGGGCTGATCTTCTGAGCCCATTCCAAACATCTTGACATGCTCCATGAAAGACATATGGGGGGTTAAGATCATAAGACCATGCCAACGTATACTGTAAAGCCATCTCCAATCCACAGCAGTCACTCAATATTCAGAAAAACAGAACAATCATGTTAATGTGCTGCATTGAATACCTCCTCAGACAAACTGAGTGTGATTTGCTAATAAGTATGTTTAAGAATTTGTTTCTAATAATATTTTGTTTTCTAATTTTTCACATCCCAAAGACCTCTTTGAATAGTTGAGAATAGAGATGAGTGGATTGATCCAAGAACAATTTCATTCATGAGAATTAGCAAATAAAAAAGACATGCATATTTCCCACCCTGCTGAAGAGTCGGTAAGGGTGCTAATGGCATCAGGCATGGCAGCACAGGTTTCCATCTAAAGCAATCAGTTCATATTGCCTAGCCCAGCCAACAAAAGACAGGACCTGCTAAGGAATGTCATTTTTTTCCTGTACTGTGTATGGATAGGAGCTTAAAGGGAAATAATCATAAGGATAGAAACAGGCCTAATGAAATTAAAGTGTACTTCTTCAGTGTGCCAGATTTAAATTCAGAATGTAAGTCTCAATCTGTGAATACCTACCCAAAGATTCTAGTGATATATAGAGAACTGCCCTCTTTATGGACTAGCCCAGCAGTGGAGTACTTTGATGCATGCTATGGTGCATTGTCCTACATAAAAATCATGGCTTTCTTGAATGATTCAGACTTCTTTGTGAATCAATGTGTAACAATTATGTAGGTACTAAGGAATCTTATAGCGTGGGTTAAAACCAGTCTGAGAACAAAGCTGCCACATAAAGGTGTATTTAACAAAATAGAAATGCAAACAGAATTAACACAGATATTCCTGCAATTGTAATCAGGTGCACAGCACAATATAGTAAATCACAGCAAACTAAATAGTGGGGTGTGAACGCTAGTCCAGAAAGGATTTGATGCGGAAGCGAATAAGACACTTAAATGAGGAAGTCCAGCAAGAATATTAGTGCGAATACACAGAGTACTTAAACGTGGAAATCCAGCAAAAGTGTAGTGGGAATGCACACAGTACTTAAACGAGGAAGTCCAGCAATAACATGATAACACGTGCGCACAGCACTTGTTTGTGGAAGTTCAATAATACGCAGATGGTGCGTTGTGAGAATAAAGTCTTGGGAAAGAGAGGATGAGGGGAAAAAGAGGGAGAACACTATCTTAGCGTAGCAGACGAGTAAAGCTTTCTTGGTGAGAAAAGAACAACTTGAATCTTGCTCACCTGTTGTGGTTGTGCAAAGAGGCACAACATTGGAAAAAGTTTTGCAAACAAGGGTGACGCTTCCACTGGTGTGCTGCCCATCACAGCAGTTCTAGAGGCAAGAGGCAGCACCCAAGACAACCACGGTCAAGAGCCCACATGAGATGGAAGGCAGCTGAATGTGGCGAGGCTCTCCATCGATTAATGAACAGCAGAAGCAGGGAGTTCACCAAACAGGCTCAGGAGCCAATAGCACAAAATATTCAGGCACAGGAGAACACATGACCAGGACTTTAATAATCAGGACAGACAGGAAGTTCCATGACAGGGCAAGATACAAGACTCCATCTTGGATCAGGGAGAACAGGCACAAAGGAAAGTCCGGAATCCTTACACACTGCTTGAAGAAAGTGTCTTCCAAAAACTGGTAGTAGGTTTGGAAGTTGATTTTGATTCCATCTTCAAACCAAAAAGATCAACTTGCTCATCTTTGATAACATCTACTCAGTAGTATATACCTCCACCGATCCAGTCTTGGGTACAGCAATGCTGTTTGTCACGCTCATCTTATCAGTCCATAAAACCTTTGAAATATCTGTGTTCAGAAATTTCTTGGCCCAGTTTAACATTTCAATGTGTCTTCTTTAGTGGTGGATGAATTTCATTCTTCTTTATCTTGGTCATATTTCTGAGCACTTAACATCTTGTTCTGTTGGGCACTCCATTGTCAATCCATAAAGCCTTTAAATAACCTGTCTTCCGAAATATCTTGGTCCCGTCTTGACATTTCATTGTGTCTTGTTTAGTGGTGAATGGGTTCTATTCTTCTTTATCTTGGTCATATTTCTGAGTACTGAACACCTTGTACATTTGGGCACTCCAGGTAGTTGATAGTTCTGGAATATGACTGCACTGTAATAAAGTAGGTTTCTGGTCACTTCACATCTGATTGTTCTCAAATATTTGACAGTTAATGTGTCTTTTTTTCTCAGTACATTTTTTGCAACCCTATTGGAACAAAACTTTTGATGGTTCTGTGATCTTTCCTCAATATCTCAGCAATTTCAAGAATACCGAATCTCTCTGTAAGACTTTTAACAATTTTTGGCTTTTCAAATTCAGATAAATGTTTTTGGAAAACCAGCTGCTTAATATTTTTGCACACCTTGACAAAATATGCTGATATCCTTAGGCCACACTATCCCTCATTACTCAAGGTCACATCACCTGACATGCTCCTGACCAATAAGCATTCAAGTTTTTCTGCTTAGAGTTGGAAAATGTGCATAAACATTTTATGGTTAAAACAGTGACTTGACTAATAAATGTGCATATGAGGTTTTTTATGGCATTCACTTTGGCAAGTGTAGTTTTTACCCTAGGAATTGTTCTTATGTGTTGGGAAGTCCAATCTCCCATTGAATTACAAACATTTAGCCAAATTATTGGAGATAAATTTGTTGACGAACTTGTCATCTTTTATAAAAAAGTAAGCAGCAAATTATTAACTACGCAGATTTTTATTTTTAACTTGTGCTCACTGCTCATCTTGGTATATTTATTGGCAAGAGGAAAGGCAACAAAGGACAAGTCTGTATAATTTGAAGTAAAATATTCAGAGGTGAACATTTATTTAAATTACATATATAATTACATTCCTCTGATGCAGTTAGTGGGAATTATACAAAGTCTATTCACAATTATTCAAAAATGTATCATATATTAATATACATATATATTTTACAGTAAAATAAAAATGGAAAAAAACCAGAACTAAAATATAGTGCAGGGATTATATTGATAATTAAATATTTAAGAGGGGTATTGCAATCTAGACATGTCGTAATAACATAATTATATGTTTGCTATTCTTAGGGTGTTTGTTCTTTAGCACTTAGCCTAAATCCGAGTTAATTCATAGAAGCCAAAGTTCACACATCATTAATCTACTGTCACTTTCCTATTTCTGTAATGAAGCAGCCAATGCTTTTTGATTAGCTTTAATTAATTTCATTAATTTTAGAAGCAGAAATGGTTTCTTGATTTCTAGAATACATAGGCAACATGAATAATTACGTTTTCATTATTAAGAAGAACCAAAGTCAAGAAGGCAGATTAAAAAAAGACGCTGAATTACCATTCATCAAATCAGTCATAAAACATCCAAATTGGACATCCTACAAAGCCTACATCATGACTAAATGGACATGTTTTAAATTTTAATGTCTAAATTGTTCAAATAAAATATGTATAAATATTATATATATCCAATGGGTACGGAAGGTATCCATACATCTTTAAATTTTACACTTTGTTTTATTGCAACCATTTAGTAAATTCAAAAAAGTTCATTTTTTTCTCATTAATGTACACTCTGCACCACATCTTGGCTGAAAAAAACAGAAATGAAGTAGTTTTTGTAAATTTATAAAAAAAGAAAAACTGAAATATCACATGGTCATAAGTAGGATTGAGCGAAACGGATTGGAGAAATTCAAAAATCGCCGACTTTCGGCAAAGTCTGGTTTCATGAAACCCAACCCGATCCTAGTGTGGGATCAGCCATGAGGTCGGCAATCTGCGCGCAAAAGTCGTGTTTCGTATGAGGCTTTCAGCGCCATTTTTGAGCCAATGAAAGAGGATGCAGAGTGTGGGCAGCGTGATGACATAGGTCACGGTCCCCATCATCTTAGAGAAGGGCATGACAGTGATTGGCTTGCTTTTTGCCGCAATGTCACAGGGGCTATAATTGGTGTGCACACCGGCCGCCATCTTACTTCTGCCAATCTTAGCATAGGGAGAAGTTGCTGCAGCTTCATCAGAAGAAGGGATATAGTTCGGGAGGGAAGAATAACCCCCAAACTGCTTGTGCTGTAGCGATTTCCACTGTTCAACACCACCATTTTTTTGCAGGAACAGTGGAGTCTATATTTTTGTGCATCAGCTCTGTAGTTTATTAGGCTGCCTTATAAGGCTCCCTGATAGCTGCATTGCTGTTTGCACGCTGCTGTGCAAACCAACTGCTTTTTTAAAAGCAAAAATCCTGTTGCTCCTTTCTGCACAGTTATCTTGTTTGTTTGTCCACCCTATTGTGTGCAGCAGTCCTTTATATTGCTGCCATACTTTTCCTGATATCATTGTAGGAAGATTGAAATTGTACTACAGTCCTTGTATTTTTTCATATATCTTCCAGCCACTTTCTGCTACTTACATTGTGTTGTTTTATACACTGGGCCTGAGTTTTAGTTCAGTCTCCCCCCAAAAAAGTGAGATTCAAATTCTCACAAAGTGGATATACTGCAGTCCTGCTAGTTTGTCGTATGTCAGCCAGCCACTTTCTGCCACTTAGATTGCGTTGTTATATACACTGGGCCCGAGTTTTGGTTCAGTCTCCCTAAAAAAAGGGAGATTTAAATTCTCAACAAGTTTATATACACCTTCTACCTTGTTTTATAGTACCATATAACGGTTGTTATTTTGGTTAGATTTTCCAAAAAATGAGGAAGTCTGGTGGAAGAGCCCATTGGCGGTGGTTGCCAGCTAGTACTGATGGTGGTGGTGGTGCATCTGGTGGTAGTGGAAAAAGCACAATAGCACCTAAGGCTGGAGTTGTTGAGCCAGCGTCATCGTCTGGCTACACGAGGCTTCGAAAGCTCCCTTATCTGGGAGTAGGAAAACAGCTTTTAAAGCCGGATGATCTAACCTTCATTAAAATGAGCCAATCATGGATTTCAAATTATTTTGCCCCACCTTCCCCTGCTGACACGTAGCTTGCCTGAAAAATGTCTTGCTTTTGGCCTCCTCTTTCTGACTTCTCCAACTCCTCTATTTGCAGTTGCTGAATGTCCACCATAGGCCATTATTATACCTCCCTAAATGGGCTGACTCCCCCCACAGGGCCGTGGTCACCACCTGGCACAAGCACCCATGCGAGTGCCGTTTGCCTGGACAGGTGGGTGTGCCCACTCTTGGGTGACGGCACTGGCACAGGGTCCTTCATAGTACAATGAAGTGTCTCTGATGGTGGTGGTGCACAACCAACATCAGACACACCGTCGTAATATGAGGGGCCCTGTGCCAGTACCGCCGCCCACGAGAGAGTGTTCCCCTCAGCTCGAACAGTGCTCTTCCACTTGCAGTACTTACCTCTCCCTGCTCCACCACTGTGTAGTCTGTGCTCTTAAATCTTTCAATGGCACTGCCAATACAAATTTGTTGAAATGATAGATGATAGTTAAAATATACAGGGGCCCTGGCCTCCATTTAGACCAGTTAATACTTTGTGCCTACTATCACATTCTGCTACTCAGCAGAGGAGCCCACCCCTGTACCTAGCTATGCCACCTGTTTAGTCCTGTTACCAATTTTGAACTGCATTTAGCCTACTTTATTATTTGGGCCTACTAACTGTGTCTGCCACTCATTACAGTTGTCCTCCACTGAACAAAGCAATGCCGCACATTTAGTCCTGTTAACAATTTTGAACTGCATTTAGCCTACTTTAGTATCTAGGCCTACTAACTGTGTCTGCCACTCATTACAGTTGTCCTCCACTGAACAAAGCAATGATGCCTGTTTAGTCCTGTTACCAATTTTGAACTGCATTTAGCCTACTTTATTATTTGGGCCTATATCTGTGTTTCCTCCTCATCTTGCCCATTGCCCAGCCACTGCTAGATGAGTCTACTGGTACATTGACCCAGACCACTAAATTCCCCTTGCACACTACACAGCCAGAATCTGACCCTGCTGAAAGTCAGGTTCCCCTTCCCGCATACTATACCACCTTACACGGGGGCAAAGAGGAAGGTGCAGATGAAAGTGCAGGTTCGTTCATCAGGTGTGGGGCATACTCGTTGGCGATGCCACTGGCACAGAGCCCCTCATAGTACACAAAAGTGTCTCTGCCAGTGGGAGGCACCACCCGCCATCAAACACACCGTCGTACTATGAGGGGCCCTGTGCCAGTAGCAATGAGTGGGCCCCCCCTGCTTGCTCTGGATCACAGCACTTGCAAAGTTGAAATACTTACCTCTACCTGCTCCACCGCCGTGATGTATTCCGCGTTTCCTGGGCTCACAACCTTAGCCAAATGACCCCCAGTTTTCAATGCCTAACTATTATTAGAAAGTAAATTAAGATTGACAAGCTTAAGTAATAAGAATTGATGTTTTGGGCAATAAAGTGGTCACTGTAGGTGTTTTCCTGTCCTCCACTCACTGCCGACTTTGATTCCCCTTTGACTTGCATTGGGTTTCGTGTTTCAGTCGGCCCCCGACTTTTCGCAATAATCGGCCGATTTCACCCAACCCGACTTTTGACAAAGTCGGGTATCGCGAAACCCGACTCGATCGGAAAAAAGTAAAAGTCGCTCAACTCTAGTGATAAGTATTCAGACCCATTGCTCAGTATTGAGTAGAAGCATCTTTTTGAGTTAGTACAGCAATGAGGCTTCTTGGGAATGATGTAGCAAGTTTTTCACACCTGGATTTGGGGATCCTTTGCCATTCTTCCTTGCAGATCCTCTCCCGTTCTGTCAGGTTGGATGGTGAATGTTAGTGAACAGACATTTTCAGGTCTCTCCAGAGATGCTCAATTGGGTTTAGGTCAGGGCTCTAACTGGGCCAGTCAAGAATGGTCAAAGAGTTGTTCTGAAGCTATTTGAGGTGTGTGTTTAGGGTCAATGTCTTGTTGAAAGGTGAACCTTCGACCAAGTCTGAGGTCAGAGCACTATGGAAGAGGTTTTCAGACATAATATGTCTGTACTTGGCCACATTCATGTTTCCTGCAATGACAACCAGTCGTCCTGTCCCTGCAGCTGAAAAACACCCAAAAGCATGATGCTGCCATCACCATGTTAAGTTTTTATTGGGCAGATGAAAAGCAGTGCCTGTTTTTTCCCACACATACCGCTTAGAATTATCACCAAAAAGGTCTATCTTCATCTCATCAGCCCACAGAATCTTATTTATCATAGTCTAGGAGTCCTACATGTGTTTTATAGCAAACTCTATGCAGGCTTTCATATGTCTTACACTGAGGAGATGACAGAAAAACGACTGGCACATCCAAACTAGTGTGAATAGGTGCATACCAGGAGCAGCTACCTCCATATACGATATACAAAAAAAGGTTGCACTTTTTCAAGCCTAAGCATGTCAAATATGAAATAGATGAAATATGAATAGCAAAATGGTTTTGAACATTAGGAAAAATATTTATGAGACGCTTTGCACAAAATTTGGCCAAATAGTGTGAGCCCATCAACCATCATCAAGGTGGCCTCATAAATCTGATGGGTCCCACCGACGGGATAGTACGTCATCACTGATCAGCCGCGCTCACGGGGGGAGCGTGGCCATTGGTGGCTGGGTGTCAGCTGACTATCCCAGCTGCCATCCGGCACTATGTGCCAGGAGTGGTCACGGACCCCCCCGGAACACTGTGATCAAACACAATTGCAGCATTCCGGTGGCATAGGGAAGCGTAGCGCAGGGAGGGGGCTCCCTGCATGCTTCCCTGAGACCCTCGGAACAACACGATGTGATTGTGTTGTTCCGAGCGTCTCATCCTTGCACGTCCCGTATCCAAAATGGCCGCAGGGCTCCTTCCGTGTCCCACAGGGAGGTGGCTTGCAAGTGCCTGCTAAGAGCAGGCACCGGCAAGCCTGCAGCACTGCCTGTCAGATCGCTGATCTGACACAGAGCTGACACTATAACATGATGCCCACCCTTAACAAAGTAAAAAAAAAATATTTACAAACGCAAAAAAAAAATTCCTAAAGAAAAAAAATATTGTTCCAATAAATACATTTCTTTATCTAAATAAAAAACAATAAAATTACACATATTTAGTATTGCCGCGTCCTTAACAACCCGACCTATAAAACTATCCCAGTAGTTAACCCCTTCAGTGAACACTGTAAAAAAAGGCAAAAAAACAACGCTTTATTATCATACTGCCAAGCAAAAAGTGGAATAACACGCAATCAAAAAGACAGATATAAAAAAAGTGATACCATTGAAATCGTCATCTTGTCCCACAAAAATGAGACGCCATACAGCATCATCAGCAAAAAAATAAAAGTTATAGTCCTCAGAATAAAGTGATGCAAAAATATATATTTTTTTCTATAAAATTGTTTATTGCATAAAAGCACCAAAACATAAAAAATGATATAAATGAGGTATCTCTGTAATCATACTGACCCGAAGAATAAAACTGCTTTGTCAATTTTACCAAACCTGGAATGGTATAAACGCTTCCCCCCAAATAAATGCATGAATTGCTGGTTTTTGGTCATTCTGCCTCTCAAAAATTGGAATAAAAAGCGATGAAAAAATGTTACGTGCCCGAAAATAGTAACAATAAAACCGTCAATTCGTCCCACAAAAAACAAGACCTCACATGACTCCGTGGGCTAAAATATGAAATAATTATAGCTCCCAAATATGGAGATGCAAAAACTATTTTTTGCAATAAAAAGCGTCTTTTAGTGTGTGACAGCTGCCAATCATAAAAATCCGCTAAAAAACCCGCTATAAATAGTAAATCAACCCCCCCCCCCCCCCTTAGTCACCCCCTTAGTTAGGGAAAAATAAAAAAATTTAAAAAGTATTTATTTCCATTTTCCCATTAGGGTTAGGGTTGGGGCTAATGTTAGGGTTAGGGCTACAGTAATGATTTGAGCTACCGTTAGCTTTGGGGCTAAAGTTAGAGTTAAGGTTGGGGCTAAAGTTAGGGTTAGGGTTGGGGCTAAAGTTAGGGTTAAGATTGGGGCTAAAGTTAAGGTTAGGGTTTGGATTACATTTATGTTGGGATTAGGGTTGGGATTAGAGTTAGGGGTGTGTCAGGTGTTAGGGCTAGCGGAATGCACCAAATTATAAGAGAGATAGTATAAGGCGCGTTCGCAACCCGGGGTCCATCGTGCAGAGATGGAACCTGCTGCTGAGTAATGACGGACTATATGGCGGTACAATGTGGATACACACATGGGTTAACTTCACCCTGTGTGAAGGAAGCAAACCCTGTTGCGTCACAGGGCCAAGAGCGCAAGCAAGGAGTCTCAGGACTCTATCCCAAGAAACAGGATTAGAGTACGTTCAAACCACTTGCGCTCGATACCGCAACTGGGGTGTCAGAGTAACTGAAAACATAATTTAAATGCACAAGAGTGCATGCTGTGCCGCTTTGGCGGACGCCACTAACCACCCAGACTTGGGATAGGAAAGCGCTGTAATAGCGCATGGCGCAACACTGGCAGTCACAGTAATTGACACTGTATCGTCTGTTTAGTACTAATGGCTAGGGTTGAGCGAAACGGGTCATTCATTTTCAAAAGTCGCCGACTTTTGGCAAAGTCGGTTTTCATGAAACCCGATCCGACCCATGTGCGGGGTCGGCCATGCGGTACGCGACTTTCGCGCCAAAGTCGCGTTTCAATGACGCAAAAAGTGCCATTTCTCAGCCAATGAAGGTAAACGCAGAGTGTGGGCAGCGTGATGACATAGGTCCTGGTCCCCACCATCTTAGAGAAGGGCATTGCAGTGATTGGCTTGCTGTCTGCGGCGTCACAGGGGCTATAAAGGGGCGTTCCCGCCGACCGCCATGTTACTGCTGCTGATCTGAGCTTAGGGAGAGGTTGCTGCCGCTTCGTCAGAAGCAGGGATAGCGTTAGGCAGGGTCCATTAACCACCAAACCGCTTGTGCTGTAGCGATTTCCACTGCCCAACACCACCTTCGGTGTGCAGGGACAGTGGAAGCTACATTTTTTTTTTTCCCCTCAGCGCTGTAGCTCATTGGGCTGCCCTAGAAGGCTCCCTGATAGCTGTTTGTCCACACTTTTTATTTAATTTGTGCATCAGTCCACTCCTTATTGCTGCCTGCCATACCTGGCTGAGATTACTGCAGGGAGATAGTAATTGTTGGACACTCCCTGTTTTTTTTTTTTTTTTTTTTTCTTGTGGGAGATTAAGATTGACATTTCTGCTAGAGTGCCATCCCTGTGTGTGCCATCTCTCACTCAGTGGGCCATAGAAAGCCTATTTATTTTTTTGCTTGATTTGGGTTATAAAATCTACCTGAAAAAATCACTACATCAATCAGTGGGAGAAAAATATTGGCCTCAGGGCTTGTGTGCCACTCCTGACTCCTGTGTGCATCATCACTCACTCAGTGGGCCATAGAAAGCCCTTTTTTTTTTTTTTTTTGCTTTATTTGGGTTCTAAATTCTACCTGAAAAAATCAATAAATCAATCAGTGGGAGATTAATATTGGCCTTTGGGCTTGTGTGCCAGTCCTAAGCGTGCCATCTCTCTCTCTCAGATAGTGGGCCATAGAAAGCCTATTTATTATTTTTTTTATTGGGTTTATAAATTTTCCCTGGAACAAAAAAAAAAAAGTGGGAGATTAATATTGGCCTCTGGGCTTGTGTGCCAGTCCTGAGCGTGCCATCTCTCTCACAAATAGTGGGCCATAGAAAGCCTATTTATTTTTTTGCTTGATTTGGGTTCTAAAATCTACCTGAAAAAATCACTACATCAATCAGTGGGAGAAAAATATTGGCCTCAGGGCTTGTGTGCCACTCTTGACTCCTGTGTGTGCCATCTCTCAGTCAGTGGGCCATAGAAAGCCTATTTATTTTTTTGCTTGATTTGGGTTCTAAAATCTACCTGAAAAAATCACTACATCAATCAGTGGGAGAAAAATATTGGCCTCAGGGCTTGTGTGCCACTCCTGACTCCTGTGTGCATCATCACTCACTCAGTGGGCCATAGAAAGCCCATTTTTTTTTTTTTTGCTTTATTTGGGTTCTAAATTCTACCTGAAAGAAATCAATAAATCAATCAGTGGGAAATTAATATTGGCCTTTGGGCTTGTGTGCCAGTCCTAAGCGTGCCATCTCTCTCTCTCAGATAGTGGGCCATAGAAAGCCTATTTATTATTTTTTTTATTGGGTTTATAAATTTTCCCTGGAACAAAAAAAAAAAAGTGGGAGATTAATATTGGCCTCTGGGCTTGTGTGCCAGTCCTGAGCGTGCCATCTCTCTCACAAATAGTGGGCCATAGAAAGCCTATTTATTTTTTTGCTTGATTTGGGTTCTAAAATCTACCTGAAAAAATCACTACATCAATCAGTGGGAGAAAAATATTGGCCTCAGGGCTTGTGTGCCACTCCTGAATCCTGTGTGCATCATCACTCACTCAGTGGGCCATAGAAAGCCCATTTTTTTTTTTTTTGCTTTATTTGGGTTCTAAATTCTACCTGAAAAAATCAATAAATCAATCAGTGGGAGATTAATATTGGCCTTTGGGCTTGTGTGCCAGTCCTAAGCGTGCCATCTCTCTCTCTCAGATAGTGGGCCATAGAAAGCCTATTTATTATTTTTTTTATTGGGTTTATAAATTTTCCCTGGAACAAAAAAAAAAAAAGTGGGAGATTAATATTGGCCTCTGGGCTTGTGTGCCAGTCCTGAGCGTGCCATCTCTCTCACAAATAGTGGGCCATAGAAAGCCTATTTATTTATTTATTTTTGGTTTTATAAATTCTCCCTGAAAAAAAAAGGGAGATTAATATTGGCCTTTGGGCTTGTGTGCCAGTCCTAAGCGTGCCATCTCTCTCTCTCAGATAGTGGGCCATAGAAAGCCTATTTATTTATTTTTTTATTGGGTTTATAAATTTTCCCTGAAAAAAAATAAAAAGTGGGAGATTAATATTGGCCTCTGGGCTTGTGTGCCAGTCCTGAGCGTGCCATCTCTCTCACAAATAGTGGGCCATAGAAAGCCTATTTATGTTTTTGGTTTGTTTGGGTTCTAAATTCTACCTGAAAAAATCAATAAATCAATCAGTGGGAGATAAATATTGGCCTCTGGGCTTGTGTGCCACTCCTGACTCCTGTGTGCGTCATCTCTCACTCAGTGGGCCATAGAAAGCCTTTTTTTGTTTTATTTGTTTTCTAAATTCTCCCTGAAAAAATCATTTTATTTTATTTGGTTTCTAAATTCTTCCTGAAAAAATCATTTTATTCTATTATTTTTTTTTCCTAAAGTCTCCCTGAAAAAAAAAAAAAAAACAAATCAGTGGGAGATTAATATTGCCCTTTCTGCTTGTGTGCCAGTCTTGACTCCTGGGTGTGCCATCTCTCTCTCTCTCTCCAATTGTGGGCCATAGAAAGCCTATTATTTTTTTAGCTTGATTTGGGTTCCAAAATCTACCTGAAAAAATCACTACATCAATCAGTGGGAGATAAATATTGGCCTCTGGGCTTGTGTGCCACTCCTGACTCTTGTGTGCGTCATCTCTCACTCAGTGGGCCATAGAAAGCCTTTTTTTGTTTTATTTGTTTTCTAAATTCTCCCTGAAAAAATCATTTTATTTTATTTGGTTTCTAAATTCTTCCTGAAAAAATCATTTTATTCTATTATTTTTTTTTCCTAAAGTCTCCCTGAAAAAAACAAAAAAAACAAATCAGTGGGAGATTAATATTGCCCTTTCTGCTTGTGTGCCAGTCTTGACTCCTGGGTGTGCCATCTCTCTCTCTCTCCAATTGTGGGCCATAGAAAGCCTATTATTTTTTTTAGCTTGATTTGGGTTCCAAAATCTACCTGAAAAAATCACTACATCAATCAGTGGGAGATAAATATTGGCCTCTGGGCTTGTGTGCCACTCCTGACTCCTGTGTGCGTCATCTCTCACTCAGTGGGCCATAGAAAGCCTTTTTTTGTTTTGTTTGTTTTCTAAATTCTCCCTGAAAAAATCATTTTATTTTATTTGGTTTCTAAATTCTTCCTGAAAAAATCATTTTATTCTATTATTTTTTTTTCCTAAAGTCTCCCTGAAAAAAAAAAAAAAAATCAGTGGGAGATTAATATTGCCCTTTCTGCTTGTGTGCCAGTCTTGACTCCTGTGTGTGCCATCTCTCTCTCTCTCTCCAATTGTGGGCCATAGAAAGCCTATTATTTTTTTAGGTTGATTTGGGTTCCAAAATCTACCTGAAAAAATCACTACATCAATCAGTGGGAGATAAATATTGGCCTCTGGGCTTGTGTGCCACTCCTGACTCCTGTGTGCGTCATCTCTCACTCAGTGGGCCATAGAAAGCCTTTTTTTGTTTTATTTGTTTTCTAAATTCAACCTGAAAAAATCATTTTATTTTATTTGGTTTCTAAATTCTTCCTGAAAAAATCATTTTATTCTATTATTTTTTTTTCCTAAAGTCTCCCTGAAAAAAAAAAAAAAATCAAATCAGTGGGAAAATAATATTTACATTTGTGCTTCAGTGACAGTCCTGCGTGTGTGGCATCTCTCTCATTTGTTGCCACCAACAACAGAGTGTGTAACATTGTGCCTGATTTTCGTTGTGGTCTCACTCACCTGTAAAGGGGTAGCTAAATCATACTGAAGTTATAGCTCACCGTGTAAGTTGTGTGACAGCAACAAATACCGTTAGTTTGTTTACGTTTTTAAAACAATGAGGAAGTCTGGTGGAAGAGGTCGTGGCCGGGGGCGTTCATTGTCAGCTGGTAATGAGGGTAGTGGTAGTGGTGGAGCATCAGCTGGTCGTGGGAAAAAAAATATTGCACCTAAGTCTGGAGCTGTGGAGCCAGGTTCGTCGTCTGGCTACACAAGGCCTCGAACGCTCCCTTTTCTGGGAGTAGGAAAACCGCTTTTAAAGCCGGAGCAGCAAGAGCAAGTTTTGGCTTATCTTGCTGACTCAGCCTCTAGCTCTTTTGCCTTCTCTCGTGAAACTGGTAAATGTCAAAGCAGCGCGTCGTTAGTGGATGTTCACGGTCAGGGAAAAGTCGCTTCCTTGCCCTCTTCAGCAAAAACAACAACAGAGAAGAATGCAGCAGGCGACACAACGGGTTACTCCATGGAGCTCTTTACACATACCGTCCCTGGCTTAGAAAGTGAAGCAGTTAACAGTCCATGCCCATTACAAGTTGAATCTGACATGGAGTGCACTGATGCACAGCCACAGCCAGACTACTATGCTGGTCCTTTGACTCAGACCACAACATTGCCCTCGCAGGGTAATGATCAAGAATCAGACCCTGATGAGACTATGTTGCCCCATCACGAACGCTATACCACCGACCGACACGGTGACACAGACGAAGTTGCACACGAGCTACAAGAAGAGGTAATAGATGACCCAGTTCTTGACCCCGATTGGCAGCCATTGGGGGAACAGGGTGCAGGCGGCAGCAGTTCTGAAGCGGAGGAGGAGGGGCCGCAGCAGGCATCAACATCGCAACAGGTTCCATCTGCCGGGCCCGTATCTTGCCCAAAACACGTGGCAAAGCCAAAACCTGTTGGAGGACAGCGTGGCCATCCGGTTAAAGCTCAGTCTGCAATGCCTGAAAAGGTATCCGATGCTAGAAAGAGTGCAGTCTGGCATTTTTTTAAACAACATCCAATTGATCAGCGCAAAGTCATCTGTCAAAAATGTTCAACTACCTTAAGCAGAGGACAGAATCTGAAAAGTCTCAATACAAGTTGCATGCATAGACAATGAAACCACCATGCATTTGCAAGCCTGGACTAACTACCAAACGTCCCTTAAGGTTGTAGCACCCTCGGCCAATGAAGCTAGTCAGCAACGCAACATCCCTTCCGGCAGTGTAGGGCCACCATTTTCCGCACCACCTGCAGTATCTGTGCAGGTTTCTTTGCCAGGCCAAAGCAGTCAGGGTCAGGGAATCACCAGTTTCGTAGTAGGAAACACTGCATCTAGGGCACCGGCGGCAACAATACCATCTCCCACCGTCTCTCAGTCTGCCATGTCCACCGGCACCCCCGCTAGTTCCACGATCTCCAGCTCTCCAGTCCAGCTCACCCTACATGAGACTATGGTTAGAAAAAGGAAGTACTTAGCCTCGCATCCGCGTACACAGGGTTTGAACGCCCACAAAGCTAGACTAATCTCGTTAGAGATGATGCCCTACCGGTTAGTTGAATGCGAAGCTTTCAAAGCCCTGATGGACTACGCTGTACCACGCTACGAGCTACCCAGTCGACACTTTTTTTCCAGAAAAGCCATCCCAGCCCTCCACCAGCATGTTAAAGAGCGCATCGTCTATGCACTCAGGCAATCTGTGAGCACAAAGGTGCACCTGACAACAGATGCATGGACCAGTAGGCATGGCCAGGGACGTTACGTGTCCATCACGGCACACTGGGTGAATGTTGTGGATGCAGGGTCCACAGGGGACAGCAAATTTGGGACAGTTCTGCCTAGCCCACGGTCTAGGAAACAGTTGGCTGTAGCCGTTCGCACCCCCTCCTCCTCCTCTTCGTCCTCCTGCAGAAGCGAGAGCTTGTCCACAGACCGCAGTCGCACAGCCACTCTATCCGCAGCTGCCACTGTTGCACACCAGGTCTCCCATTATGGGGCAGCTACTGGCAAACGTCAGCAGGCTGTATTGGCTATGAAGTGTTTGGGCGACAACAGACACACCGCGGAAGTTCTGTCCGAGTTCTTGCAGAAAGAATCGCAGTCGTGGCTGGGCACTGTAGATCTTGAGGCAGGCAAGGTAGTGAGTGATAACGGAAGGAATTTCATGGCTGCCATCTCCCTTTCCCAACTGAAACACATTCCTTGCCTGGCTCACACCTTAAACCTGGTGGTGCAGTGCTTCCTGAAAAGTTATCCGGGGTTATCCGACCTGCTCCTCAAAGTGCGTGGACTTTGCTCACATATCCGCCGTTCGCCTGTACACTCCAGCCGTATGCAGACCTATTAGCGTTCTTTGAACCTTCCCCAGCATCGCCTAATCATAGACGTTGCAACAAGGTGGAACTCAACACTGCACATGCTTCAGAGACTGTGCGAACAGAGGCGGGCTGTTATGTTTTTGTGGGAGGATACACATACACGGGCAGGCAATAGGATGGCAGACATGGAGTTGTCAGGTGTGCAGTGGTCGAAGATTCAAGACATGTGTCAAGTCCTTCAGTGTTTTGAGGAATGCACACGGCTGGTTAGTGCAGACAACGCCATAATAAGCATGAGCATCCCCCTAATATGTCTGCTGATGCAAAGTTTGACGCACATAAAGGATCAGGCGTCTGCAGCTGAGGAAGAGGAAAGCCTTGATGACAGTCAGCCATTGTCTGGCCAGGGCAGTGTACAGGACGAGGTAGCGGGCGAAGAGGAGGAGGAGGACGAGGAGGATGATGGGGATGATTATATTTTTAATGAGGAAGCTTTTCCGGGGCCACTGGAAATTGGTGGCGCGGCAAGGCCGGGTTCTGGTTTTTGGAGGGACACAAGTGACGTGGATTTGCCTGAAACTGCCCCTCAACCAAGCACAACCGCAGATTTGAGAACTGGAACTTTGGCCCACATGGCGGATTATGCCTTACGTATCCTCAAAAGGGACACACGCATAACTAAAATGATGAATGATGACGATTACTGGTTGGCCTGCCTCCTTGATCCTCGCTATAAAGGCAAATTGCAAAATATAATGCCACATGAGAACTTGGAACTAATATTAGCAACCAAACAATCAACTCTTGTTGACCGTTTGCTTCTGACATTCCCTGCACACAGCGCCCGTGATCGTTCTCACACGAGCTGCAGGGGCCAGCAGACCAGAGGAGTTAGAGGGGCAGAAATCAGAAGTGGCGTTGGCCAGAGGGGTTTTCTGACCAGGTTGTGGAGTGATTTTGCTATGACCGCAGACAGGACAGGTACTGCAGCATCAATTCAAAGTGACAGGAGACAACATTTGTCCAGTATGGTTACAAACTATTTTTCATCCCTTATCGATGTTCTCCCTCAACCGTCATTCCCATTTGATTACTGGTCATCAAAATTAGACACCTGGCCAGAATTGGCAGAATATGCATTGCAGGAGCTTGCTTGCCCGGCAGCTAGTGTCCTATCAGAAAGAGTATTCAGTGCTGCAGGTTCAATACTAACAGAAAAAAGGACTCGTCTGGCTACCCAAAATGTAGATGATCTAACCTTCATTAAAATGAACCACAACTGGATTTCGAAATCTTTTGCCCCACCTTGCCCGGCTGACACCTAGCTTTCCTATGAAAAGGTCTTGCCTGTGGACTATTCTGAATGCCTTTTCCAATCTCGTAATTTTCTGCACCTGATTGTCCAGCATACGACATGTTTACACCTCACTAAATGGCCAAACTCCCCACACGGGGCCGTGGTATCGACACTTGGCGACAGCACCCGTGAGAGTGCTGTTTTTCTGAAGAGGTGGGTGTGCCCGCTTTTGGTCGACGGCACTGCCACTGGGCCCCTCCTAGTACAATAAAGTGTCTCTGGCGGTGGTGGTACGCGCCCAACGTCAGACACACCGTTGTAATATGAGGGGCCCTGGGCCTGTACCGCCGGCCACAAGACAGTTCCCCCCCCCAGCTCAAACAGTGCTCTACCACTGGCAAAATTATCTCACAGCTCCACCAATGTTTAGTCTATGCGCTGACATCCTTCAATGCCTGCCACTGACAATACCATTGTATTGACATTTTTGTTATGTTAGGCCTTCGAAGCCTGTCTGCGGTCACTCCTTCCACTATGCCTCCACTGACCACACCACTACTGCCCGTGTACCCCTGGAACCAATTTAAAATTGCCTACAGCCAGCCCAATTTTTTTATTTTAGGCCTTCGATGCCTGTCTGCGGTCCGTTCTTTCTAGTACTACTACACTGACCAGGCCACTGCTGCCCGTGTACCCCTGGAACCAATTTAAAATTGCCTACATCCATGTGTTATTATTTTAGGCCTTCGATGCCTGTCTGCGGTCACTCCTTCCACTAGGCCTCCACTGACCACACCACTGCTGCCCGTGTACCCCTGGAACCAATTTAAAATTGCCTACAGCCATGTGTTATTATTTTAGGCCTTCGATGCTTGTCTGCGGTCACTCCTTACAATATGCCTCCACTGACCACACCACTGCTGCCCGTGTACCCCTGGAACCAATTTAAAATTGTCTACAGCCAGCCCAATTTTTTTATTTTAGGCCTTCGATGCCTGTCTGCGGTCCGTTCTTTCTACTACGACTACACTGACCAGGCCACTGCTGCCCGTGTACCCCTGGAACCAATTTAAAATTGCCTACAGCCATGTGTTATTATTTTAGGCCTTCGATGCCTGTCTGCGGTCATTCCTTACAATATGCCTCCACTGACCACACCACTGCTGCCCGTGTACCCCTGGAACCAATTTAAAATTGCCTACAGCCAGCCCAAATTTTTTATTTTAGGCCTTCGATGCCTGTCTGCGGTCCGTTCTTTCTACTACTACTACACTGACCAGGCCACTGCTGCCCGTGTTCCCCTGGAACCAATTTAAAATTGCCAACAGCAATGTGTTATTATTGTTAGGCCTTCGATGCCTGTCTGCGGTCACTCCTTCCACTAGGCCTCCACTGACCACACCACTGCTGCCCGTATATCCCTGGAACCAATTTAAAATTGCCTACAGCCAGCCCAATTTTTTTATTTTAGGCCTTCGATGCCTGTCTGCGGTCCGTTCTTTCTACTACTACTACACTGACCAGGCCACTGCTGCCCGTGTTTCCCTGGAACCAATTTAAAATTGCCAACAGCAATGTGTTATTATGTTAGGCCTTCGATGCCTGTTTGCGGTCACTCCTTCCAATAGTTCTCCACTGACCAGACCAATGCTGGCCGTGTACCCCTGGAACCCAGCTGAAAGTGCATGTAGCCTCCTTTTTTTCTTTGTTTTATATTTAGAAAGCCCAGATGAACTACGCTGTGCAACGGTTCAAGCTAGCCAGTCGACATTTCTTTTGCGAGAAAAGCCATCCCAGCCCTCCACCGGCATGAAAAAGTCTGCATTGTCATAGCACTCAGGCAATCAAACAGTAGAAAGGTGCACCTGACAAGAGACGCATGGACCAGTAGGCATGTCCACAAAAAGTTACGTGTCCATTACGGCGCACTGGGTTAATGTGTTGGATGCATGGTCCACAGGGGACAGCCTACAAAGTCTGTCTGCAGTCCCTAATTCCAATTTTCCTCCGCTGACCACACCATTGCTGCCCGTGTACCCCTGGAACCAATTTTACAGTGTCTACAGCCTAATTTTGTTATGTTAGGCCTACTACGCCTGTCTGCGGTCCCTCCTTCCAATACTCATCCACTGACCACACCACTGCTGCCCGTGGACCCCTGGAACCTATTTTTAATTGCATAGAGCATCCTTTTTTTAATAGTAGGCGTACAAAGTCTGTCTGCGGTCCACTATTGAAATTGTCCTCCACTGCCCAGAGCACTGCTGCTTGTGTACCCCTGTAACTTTTTTAAGCTGCAGTGAGCCACATTTTTGGGTTAAGTCCTACTACCTGTGTCTGTCTGCGCCACTCAATTCAGCTGTGTTCCTTTGAAAAAAGCTGAGCGTCAATAGTCTTGTTTTCAGCCTCTAGGAATTTTAAAACTGCATTGGGGGTACAACTTTGGTAGGACCTACTAACGGTGTCTGCCTCCCCAAGGTGTGCCCCAGGTTTCCTCGCCATTGCTTCGATCTTAATGCTCTCGTTTAGTAGTTGTTGGAAACTACACTGCATTAGGCCTACAAATTGGGTATGGGGTGTAGAGAGATGGTGTGTTCCACTCCAAGGTGTTCTCCAGGTTACCTTTCCTGAGCTTCGATCTTCCGGCTCTCGTTTAGTAGTTCTTGGAAACTACACTGCATTAGGCCTACAAATTGGGTATGGGGTGTAGAGAGATGGTGTGTTCCACTCCAAGGTGTTCTCCAGGTTGCCTTTCCTGAGCTTCGATCTTCCGGCTCTCGTTTAGTAGTTCTTGGAAACTACACTGCATTAGGCCTACAAATTGGGTATGGGGTGTAGAGAGATGGTGTGTTCCACTCCAAGGTGTTCTCCAGGTTGCCTTTCCTGAGCTTCGATCTTCCGACTCTCGTTTAGTAGTTCTTGGAAACTACACTGCATTAGGCCTACAAATTGGGTATGGGGTGTAGAGAGATGGTGTGTTCCACTCCAAGGTATTCTCAAGGTTGCCTTTCCTGAGCTTCGATCTTCCGGCTCTCGTTTAGTAGTTGTTGGAAACTACGCTGCATTAGGCCTACAAATTGGCTATGGGGTGTAGAGAGATGGTGTGTTCCACTCCAAGGTGTTCCCCAGGTTTCCTCGCCAATGCTTCGATCTTCATGCTCTCGTTTAGTAGTTGTTGGAAACTACACTGCATTAGGCCTACAAATTGGGTATGGGGTGTAGAGAGATGGTGTGTTCCACTCCAAGGTGTTCTCCAGGTTGCCTTTCCTGAGCTTCGATCTTCCGGCTCTCGTTTAGTAGTTGTTGGAAACTACGCTGCATTAGGCCTACAAATTGGCTATGGGGTGTAGAGAGATGGTGTGTTACACTCCAAGGTGTTCTCCAGGTTGCCTTTCCTGAACTTCTATCTTCAGGCTCTCATTAAATTGTGGTTAAACGGAACAACTGCATTTGGCGTACTAGTTGGTTTGGGGCCTACTATCGGTGTCTGCCACTCCTTGCTGTTCTCCTGGTTTCCTGTCCTGAAATTCCATTTTCAGGCTCTCGTTAAGTAGTTGTTAATGTTAGACTGCATTTGGCCTACTAGTTGGGTTGGGGCCTACTATCGGTGTCTGCCACTCCTTGCAGTTCTCCTCCACTGAACAAAGCTGTGCCGCCTGTTTACTAAGGTTGCCAATTTTGAACTGCATTTCGACTACTTACTGATTTGGGCCTACTCTCTGTGTCAGCCTCTCATTCCAGTTGTCCTCCACTGCAATGCCCCCTGGTTAGTCCTGTGTTACCAATTTTGAACTGCATTTAGCCAACTTTATTCTTTGGGCCTATATCTGTGTTTCCTCCTCATCCTGCCCATTGCCCAGCCAGTGATAGATGAGTCTGCTGGTACATTGACCCATAACGCAAAATTCCCCATGCACGCTACACAGCAAGATTGTGACCCTGCTGAAAGTCAGGTTCCTCTTCCCGCATACCATACCACCTTACACGGGGACAAAGAGGAAGTTGCAGATGAAAGTGCAGGTTCCTTCATCAGGTGGGGGGAGGAATACTAGTTGGCGACGTCACTGGCACAGGGCCTCTCATAGTACGCAAAAGTGTTGCTGCCGGTGGGAGGCGCCCCCGCCATGCAAACACACCGCTGTACTTTGAGGGGCCCTGTGCCAGTGCCAATGCCAACGAGTGGGCCCCCCCTGCTTGCTCAGGATCACAGCACTTGCAAAGTTGAAATACTTACCTCTCCCTGCTCCACTGCCGTGATGTGGTCCAGATTTACTGGGCCCACTAATTACTTGAACCAGCCCTACCCCCCACAACTTTAGCCAAATGTCCCCCAATTTCAAATGCCTTCCAATTATTATAAGGTAAATTACGATTGACAAGCTTCTTTAACAAGAATGGATGTTTTTGCCATTAAAATGGGTAGTGTAGGTGTTTTCCTGGCCTCCACTCACTGCCGACTATGCTCCCCCATTGACTTGCATTGGGTTTCGTGTTTCGGGCGATACCCGACTTTTCGCGATAATCGGCCAATTCCACTCGACTCGACTTCTAAGATAGTCGGGTTTCGCGAAACACGGCTCGACTCTAAAAAGGTCAAGGTCGCTCAACCCTACTAATGGCAACATTGCGTCCTATCTCAATACCAGTCAATTTTGCATTGAAAAGTTAAACGGTGCTCCTTCCGAGCTCTGCCATGTGCCCAAACAGTGGTTTACCCCACATATGGGGCATTAGTGTACTCAGGACAAATTGCACAAAGATGTTTGCAGTCCAGTTTTTTCTGTTACCCTTGGGAAAATAAAAAATTGGGGGTGAAAACTTTATTTTTGTGAAAAAATATGATTTTTTATTTTTACGGCTCTACATTATAAACTTCTGTGAAGCACTTGGTGGGTCAAAGTGCTCACCACACATCTAGATAAGTTCCTTAGGGGGTCTACTTTCCAAAATGTTGTCACTTGTGGTGAGTTTCTATGTCTAGGCACATCAGGGGCTCTTCAAACGCGACATGGCGTCCTATCTCAATTCCAGTGAATTTTGCATTGCAAAGTCAAACGGTGCTCCTTCCCTTCCGAGCTCTGTCATGCGCCCAAACAGTGGTTTACCCCCACATATGGGGTGTCATCATACTCAGGACAAATTGTACAACAACTATTGGGGTCCAATTTCTCCTGTTACCCTTGGTAAAATAAAACAAATTGGATCAGAAATACATTTTTTTGTGAAAAAAAGTTAAATGGTTGTTTTTTTAAACATTCCAAAAATTCCTGTGAAACACCTGAAGGGTTAATACATTTCTTAAATGTGGTTTTGAGCACCTTGAGGGGTGTAGTTTTAAGAATGGTGTCACACTTGGGTGTTTACTATCATATAGACCCCTTAAAGTTACTTCAAATGTGATTTGGTTCCTAAAAAAAAATGGTGTTGTAATAATGAGAAACTGCTGGTCAAATTTTAACTTTTATAACTCCCTAACAAAAAAGAATGTTTGTTCCAAAATCATGCTAATGTAAAGTAGACATGTGGCAAATGTTACTTATTAAGTATTTTGTGTGACATATCTCTGTGATTTAAGGGTATAAAAATTGAAAGTTGGAAAATAGTGAAATTTTCGCCACATTTCCGATTTTTTCACAAATAAATGCAGGTAATATCAAATAACTTTTACCACTATCATGAAGTACAATATGTCTTGAGAAAACTTTGTCAGAATCAACAGGATCCGTTCAAACATTCCAGAGTTATAACCTCATAAAGAGACAGTGGTCAGAATTGTAAAAATTGGCCCGGTCATTAAACCACCCTGGGGGTAAAGGGGTTAACATCCTCATGACCATAGGTATTTTTGATTTTCCGCTTTCGGTTTATGCTACTCTTGTTCCAGAGCCATAGCTTTTTAATTTTTACATCAATATGGTCATGTGACAGCTTGTTTTTTGCAGGATCAGTTGCGCTTTTGAAATACACCTCTGGTTTTAACATATCATGTACTGGAAAACGGGAAAAAAATTCAAAGTATGGTGAAATTGCAAAAAAGTGTAATCCCACACTAATTTTTTGTGTTGCTTTTTTACTAGGTTCAATAAATGCTAAAACTGACCTGGCATTTTGTTTCTCCAGGTCATTTTAAGTGTATAGATGCCAAACTTGTCTAGGTTGTTTTTTATTTAAGTGGTGAAAAAAAAAATTCCAAACTTTGTTAAAAAAAAATTGTGCCATTTTCTGATATTACCCGTAGCGTCTCCATTTTTCGTGATCTCGGGTTGGGTGACGGCTTATTTTTGCATGCCGAGTTGACGTTTTTATTGATACAATTTGGTGCAGATACAATCTTTTGATTGCCCATTATTGCCTTTTAGTGCAATGTTGCGGCTACAAAGAAACGTATTTCTGACGTTATGACATTTTTTTCTCACTACGCCATTATCAGGTTAGTTCTTTTATTGTTGATAGATTGAGTGATTCTGAATGTAGCGACATCAAATATGTGTATGTTTGAATTTTTTATTGTTTTATTTTGATTGAGTCGAAAGGGGGGTGATTTGAACTTTTATATATATACTTTTTTATATTTTTAAAAACTTTTTTTTTACTTTTGGCATGCTTCAATAGTCTTCAGGGAGACTATAAGCTACCATAACCCAATTGGCTCTGCTACATACAGACGATGATCGGATTGCCAGCATTTAGCAGAGTACCTGACTTGCTATGAGCACCGACCACCAGGTGTTGCTCATAGCAATCTGGCAGTGAGAGCAATAAAGGTCTCCAGGTGACCTCTGGTTGTAATGCCAACCCATTGGCGATCTGCAATCACATGATGGGGCCACCGATGGGTCGATTTCCAATTCCACAATTGGCAGAAATGCATGTTAAATGCCGCTGTGAGCATTTGACAGTGGCATTTAATTGGTTAACAGCCGCTGGAGAATCACGATTCCTTACGCGGCTGTATGAGGCCGATGTCAGCTATTCAAGACAGCTGACAAGTGCCAGAAAAGGTGGACCCTCACCGCCGCAGTGCACACCAAACAGGTGCTGGCGTCCAATGACAGATAAATGCGTTTTTGCTCGTTAAGGGGTTAAGGCCTAATGACCAGAAATGCTAGAGTAAGATGCCCCTTAAAAAATTGACAATGGTTTCCAACCCAAATGTTACTCCTGTGAGGTTTTTTAATAAAAACAGCTGACACGTCCCGGCTTTGATGTGGGCTCACTGCCTGAGGCCACATCAAAGCGGGGGTACTGACCTCGGACGTACTATTCCGTGTTATGAAAGGTAATTCAGTACCACAATGGACATAGAGGTCAGTGCACATACAGTGACCTGGCAATAACCCAAAAAACAAGAACGAGCTCTGAGACGTGGGAACTCTGTTGACCGCAATCCCTAATCCTCTCAAACCACACTAAAGGCAGCCGTGGATTGCGCCTAACGCTCCCTATGCAACTCGGCACGGCCTGAGAAACTAGCTAGCCTGAAGATAAAAAATAAGCCTACCTAGCCTCAGAGAAATACCCCAAAGGAAAAGGCAGCCCCCACATATAATGACTGTGAGTTAAGATGAACAGACAAACGTAGAGATGAAATAGATTTAGCAAAGTGAGGCCCAACTTTCTGAACAGAGCGAGGATAGGAAAGGTAATTTTGCGGTCAACACAAAACCCTACAAAAACCACGCAAAGGGGGCAAAAAGACCCTCCGTACCGAACTAACGGCACGGAGGTACACCCTCTGCGTCCCAGAGCTTCCAGCAAGCAGGAAAAAACAAATTGACAAGCTGGACAAAAAAAAACAGCAAACAAATAGCAAAGAGGAACTTAGCTATGCAGAGCAGCAGGCCACAGGAACGATCCAGGAGGAAACAGGTCCAATACTAGAACATTGACTGGAGGCCAGGATAAAAGCACTAGGTGGAGTTAAATAGAGCAGCACCTAACGACTTCACCACATCACCTGAGGAAGGAAACTCAGAAGCCGCAGTACCACTTTCCTCCACCAGCGGAAGCTCACAGAGAGAACCAGCCGAAGTACCACTTGTGACCACAGGAGGGAGCTCTGCCACAGAATTCACAACAGAACCCCCCCTTGAGGAGGGGTCACCGAACCCTCACCAGAGCTCCCAGGACGACCAGGATGAGCCATATGAAAGGCACGAACAAGATCGGGAGCATGGACATCAGAGACAAAGACCCAGGAATTATCTTCCTGAGCATAACCCTTCCACTTAACCAGATACTGGAGTTTCCGCCTTGAAACACGAGAATCCAAAATCTTCTCCACAATATACTCCAACTCCCCCTCCACCAAAACCGGGGCAGGAGGATCAACAGATGGAACCATAGGTGCCACGTATCTCCGCAACAATGACCTATGGAATACGTTATGTATGGAAAAAGAATCTGGAAGGGTCAGACGAAAAGACACAAGATTAAGAACCTCAGAAATCCTATACGGACCAATAAAACGAGGTTTAAACTTAGGAGAGGAAACCTTCATAGGAATATGACGAGAAGATAACCAAACCAAGTCCCCAACCCGAAGTCGGGGACCCACACAGCGTCTGCGATTAGCGAAACGTTGAGCCTTCTCCTGGGACAAAGTCAAATTGTCCACCACATGAGTCCAAATCTGCTGCAACCTGTCCACCACAGTATCCACACCAGGACAGTCCGAAGACTCAACCTGCCCTGAAGAGAAACGAGGATGGAACCCAGAGTTGCAGAAAAACGGTGAAACCAAGGTAGCCGAGCTGGCCCGATTATTAAGGGCGAACTCAGCCAAAGGCAAAAAGGACACCCAGTCATCCTGATCAGCAGAAACAAAGCATCTCAGATATGTTTCCAAGGTCTGATTGGTTCGTTCGGTCTGGCCATTAGTCTGAGGATGGAAAGCCGAGGAAAAAGACAAGTCAATGCCCATCCTACCACAAAAGGGTCACCAAAACCTCGAAACAAACTGGGAACCTCTGTCAGAAACGATATTCTCTGGAATGCCATGTAAACGAACCACATGCTGGAAAAACAATGGCACCAAATCAGAGGAAGAAGGCAATTTAGACAAGGGTAGCAAATGGACCATCTTAGAGAAGCGATCACAGACCACCCAAATGACTGACATCTTTTGAGAGATGGGAAGATCTGAAATAAAATCCATAGAGATATGTGTCCAAGGCCTCTTCGGGACCGGCAAGGGCAAAAGCAACCCACTGGCACGAGAACAGCAGGGCTTAGCCCGAGCACAAATCCCACAGGACTGCACAAAAGTACGCACATCCCGCGACAGAGATGGCCACCAAAAGGATCTAGCCACTAACTCTCTGGTACCAAAGATTCCAGGATGACCAGCCAACACCGAACAATGAACCTCAGAGATAACTTTATTCGTCCACCTATCAGGGACAAACAGTTTCTCCGCTGGGCAACGATCAGGTTTATTAGCCTGAAATTTTTGCAGCACCCGCCGCAAATCAGGGGAGATGGCAGACACAATTACTCCCTCTTTGAGGATACCCGCCGGCTCAGATACACCCGGAGAGTCGGGCACAAAACTCCTAGACAGAGCATCCGCCTTCACATTTTTAGAGCCCGGAAGGTATGAAATCACAAAGTCAAAACGGGCAAAAAACAACGACCAACAAGCTTGTCTAGGATTCAACCGCTTGGCGGACTCGAGATAAGTCAAGTTCTTATGATCAGTCAAGACCACCACGCGATGCTTAGCTCCTTCAAGCCAATGACGCCACTCCTCGAATGCCCACTTCATGGCCAGCAACTCTCGATTGCCCACATCATAATTTCGCTCAGCAGGCGAAAACTTCCTGGAAAAGAAGGAGCATGGTTTCATCACCGAGCAATCAGAACTTCTCTGCGACAAAACAGCCCCTGCTCCAATCTCAAAAGCATCAACCTCGACCTGGAACGGAAGCGAAACATCTGGTTGACACAACACAGGGGCAGAAGAAAAACGACGCTTCAACTCTTGAAAAGCTTCCACAGCAGCAGAAGACCAATTGACCAAATCAGCACCTTTCTTAGTCAAATCGGTCAATGGTTTAGCAATACTAGAAAAATTGCAGATGAAGCGACGATAAAAATTAGCAAAGCCCAGGAACTTTTGCAGACTTTTCAGAGATGTCGGCTGAGTCCAATTATGGATGGCTTGGACCTTAACAGGGTCCATCTCGATAGTAGAAGCGGAAAAGATGAACCCCAAAAATGAAACCTTCTGAACACCAAAGAGACACTTTGATCCCTTCACAAACAAAGAATTAGCACGCAGGACCTGAAACACCGTTCTGACCTGCTTCACATGAGACTCCCAATCATCCGAGAAGATCAAAATGTCATCTAAGTACACAATCAAGAATTTATCCAGGTACTCTTGGAAGATGTCATGCATAAAGGACTGAAACACTGATGGAGCATTGGCAAGTCCGAATGGCATTACTAGATACTCAAAATGGCCCTCGGTCGTATTAAATGCAGTTTTCCACTCATCGCCTCGCTTAATACGCACAAGATTATACGCACCACGAAGATCTATCTTGGTGAACCAACTAGCCCCCTTAATCCGAGCAAACAAATCAGATAACAATGGCAAGGGGTACTGAAATTTAACCGTGATCTTATTTAGAAGGCGGTAATCTATACAAGGTCTCAGTGAACCATCCTTCTTGGCTACAAAAAAGAACCCTGCTCCTAATGGCGACGATGACGGGCGAATATGCCCCTTCTCCAAAGACTCCTTCACATAACTCCGCATAGCGGCATGCTCAGGCACAGATAAATTAAACAGTCGACCTTTTGGGAATTTACTACCAGGAATCAAATCGATAGCACAATCACAATCCCTATGCGGAGGTAGGGTATCGGACTTGGGCTCATCAAATAAATCCCGGTAATCAGACAAGAACTCAGGAACCTCAGAAGGGGTGGATGACAAAATAGTCAGAAATGGGACATCAACATGTACCCCCTGACAACCCCAGCTGGACACAGACATGGATTTTCAATCTAATACTGGATTATGGACTTGTAGCCATGGCAACCCCAACACGACCACATCATGCAGATTATGCAACACCAGAAAGCGAATAACCTCCTGATGTGCAGGAGCCATGCACATGGTCAGCTGGGTCCAGTACTGAGGCATATTCTTGGCCAAAGACGTAGCATCAATTCCTCTCAATGGAATAGGACACTGCAAGGGCTCCAAGAAAAACCCACAACGCCTAGCATACTCCAAGTCCATCAAATTCAGAGCAGCGCCTGAGTCCACAAATGCCATGACAGAATACGATGACAAAGAGCAGATCAAGGTAACAGACAGAAGAAATTTTGACTGTACCGTACCAATGGTGGCAGACCTAGCGAACCGCTTAGTGCGCTTAGGACAATCAGAGATAGCATGAGTGGAATCACCACAGTAGAAACACAGCCCATTCAGACGTCTGTGTTCTTGCCGTTCAACTCTTGTCAAAGTCCTATCGCACTGCATAGGCTCAGGTTTAAGCTCAGGTAATACCGCCAAATGGTGCACAGATTTACGCTCGTGCAAGCGTCGACCGATCTGAATGGCCAAAGACATAGACTCATTCAGACCAGCAGGCATAGGAAATCCCACCATGACATCCTTAAGGGCTTCAGAGAGACCTTTTCTGAAAATAGCTGCGAGCGCACCTTCATTCCACTGAGTGAGTACGGACCACTTTCTAATTTTCTGACAATATACCTCTATTTCATCCTGACCCTGACACAGAGCCAGCAAATTCTTCTCTGCCTGATCCACAGAATTAGGCTCATCGTACAGCAATCCGAGCGCCAGGAAAAATGCATCGATATTACTTAATGCAGGATCTCCTGGTGCAAGAGAAAATGCCCAGTCCTGAGGGTCGCCACGCAAAAAAGAAATAACGATCCTGACTTGTTGAACTGGGTCACCAGAGGAGCGAGGTTTCAAAGCCAGAAATAGTTTACAATTATTTTTGAAACTCAGAAATTTAGTTCTATCTCCAAAAAACAAATCAGGAATAGGAATTCTCGGTTCTAACATAGAATTCTGAACCACAAAGTCTTGAATACTTTGTACTCTTGCCGTGAGCTGATCCACACATGAAGACAGACCTTTAATGTCCATTGCTACACCTGTGTCCTGAACCACCCAAATGTCTAGGGGAAAAAAAAGTCAAAACACAGTGCAAAGAAAAAAAAATGGTCTCAGAACTTCTTTTTTCCCTCTATTGGGAATCATTAGTACTTGTGGCCTCCAGTACTATTATGAAAGGTAATTCAGTACCACAATGGACATAGAGGTCAGCGCACATACAGTGACCTGGCAATAACCCAAAAAACAAGAACGAGCTCTGAGACGTGGGAACTCTGTTGACCGCAATCCCTAATCCTCTCAAACCACACTAAAGGCAGCCGTGGATTGCGCCTAATGCTCCCTATGCAACTCGGCACGGCCTGAGAAACTAGCTAGCCTGAAGATAGAAAATAAGCCTACCTAGCCTCAGAGAAATACCCCAAAGGAAAAGGCAGCCCCCACATATAATGACTGTGAGTTAAGATGAACAGACAAACGTAGAGATGAAATTGATTTAGCAAAGTGAGGCCCAACTTTCTGAACAGAGCGAGGATAGGAAAGGTAATTTTGCGGTCAACACAAAACCCTACAAAAACCACGCAAAGGGGGCAAAAAGACCCTCCGTACCGAACTAACGGCACGGAGGTACACCCTCTGCGTCCCAGAGCTTCCAGCAAGCAGGAAAAAACAAATTGACAAGCTGGACAAAAAAAAACAAAAAAGAGGGAAGAAGCCAGCACTGCTTATGGTCAGAACGCAATAACTGAAGTGCAATTGCACATAAATTCTAACTGTATTTCAAATATGAGACATTTAGCAAACAATTGATCAATTCTTTGAGCTACCCCGCCACTTCACGGCAATCTCATAATGGGGCAGTCCTAATCTTCGTATTTTATTTACGTTGTGCCATAATGGCACAACGTAAATAAAATACGAAGATTAGGACTGCCCCATTATGAGATTGCCGTGAAGTGGCGGGGTAGCTCAAAGAATTGATCAATTGTTTGCTAAATGTCTCATATTTGAAATACAGTTAGAATTTATGTGCAATTGCACTTCAGTTATTGCGTTCTGACCATAAGCAGTGCTGGCTTCTTCCCTTTTTTTTTTGCTTTGCATTGGTATGTGGCTGACCACCACTGTTGCCGCGCACGCTGGGTTATGTGCGCCATTCTTTCTGTGTTCACTGTGATTGATAGGCTGCTGTGCACACACACAGCAGCCCTGCCCCGCCACAGGCTCAAGTTAGTTGTGCACCTGTGTCTCAGCCTGTCTCACCCTTCATCTTTGGTGCGGGTTTGGCAGTGTGGAAGCCAGATCTGAAATGTCCGCACTGGACCTGATCGGCCTTTACCTGCGCTTGCCTTTCCTGGCACCAAGGGAGTGATTCTGAAAATGCTCCAGGTACAGTTCGCATTTAATGTGGTCCTTTTTTTTTTTTTTTTTTTTTTATATACATTCAGGAAGCCATAATGGCACAACGTAAATAAAATACGAAGATTAGGACTGCCCCATTATGAGATTGCCGTGAAGTGGCGGGGTAGCTCAAAGAATTGATCAATTGTTTGCTAAATGTCTCATATTTGAAATACAGTTAGAATTTATGTGCAATTGCACTTCAGTTATTGCGTTCTGACCATAAGCAGTGCTGGCTTCTTCCCTTTTTTTTTACAAAAAAAAACAGCAAACAAATAGCAAAGAGGAACTTAGCTATGCAGAGCAGCAGGCCACAGGAACGATCCAGGAGGAAACAGGTTCAATACTAGAACATTGACTGGAGGCCAGGATAAAAGCACTAGGTGGAGTTAAATAGAGCAGCACCTAACGACTTCACCACATCACCTGAGGAAGGAAACTCAGAAGCCGCAGCACCACTTTCCTCCACCAACGGAAGCTCACAGAGAGAACCAGCCGAAGTACCACTTGTGACCACAGGAGGGAGCTCTGCCACAGAATTCACAACAATTCCGTCCAAGATAAGGGGTTAAAAAGTAGTAGAACTTGACTTGCAAAAAACAAGCCCTTATACATCTACTTGCACAGAAAAAAAGTTATAGCTCTTGGAATAAGAGGAGGAAAAAAAACAAAAATGAAAAACGGAAATTGGCCATCTCGGGAAGAAGTTGATGATCCTTTCCTGCTCCAATTCAGGTTAATGATCCTTTGCCACTCCTGTTCCAAAGTTTCTTAAGTCATTCACTCCTTTCTGTACCTCTTGCTTAATCTGGAAAGACATTGCAGCCACTGATTGTAACAATGACCTGTTTATCAATGTTATGAAAAATTATTGGTCATCCATGAGGACCAAGCAACAAGATAAAGAGAAAAACAGAGTGCCTCATAAGCAAATAAGGATACTTAATATTACTTTTTTAGTATTCTGTTTCACATTTTTTTCCTTTTCCTTTTATTAGTTGACACTTTTAGGCATGTTCATTATATCTGAACATCTTTTTTGGTAAATTCTAGTACCTATACTATTTTGAAATTCTACATTTTCATAACAGAAATGATGGCACTATTCTGTTGAGAGAGGTTCAATATATAAATTAGAAATGCTAGTTGAATATTTAAACATCAAACAATAAAAAATCCTTAACATGCTCTGTAAATTGACTTATTGCCCCCAAAATTGCAAGAGATTAAGATGTATATAATGCTGACTGTAAAAATAATGACATCCAAAGATCAGTATCATTCAGGACATGACATAGGGCACATTTATTACAGAAAAGATCAAGCTTTGGTCTTCAGTGAATAGTTTATTTCAATGTCATTTTACTTAAGCTGTTTTATACAAATATCATGTCAACCGATTAGATCACCTCAGGCAGTGGCTGGTTTACTGCTCCTCCTTACCTATTTCATGCATTGTTTAACAATTTATGAATCGCACAGAATACTTCAGGCCAAGCAGACAACAATAAATATAAAATAGAATAGCTAAAATGCATTTCCACAGATTTGATGATAATGTACTATTGCTGTTTGCAAATTTTGCCTTACATAAATCACAACAGATGACTTATACTTCATTTGACTAATTCAATCAGCATACATTAAATCCTATTGTCTATATGGCATTGCCTTTATTGCGTTTACCACCTCATCATTGCCTTTAGCATCAATATATCATTACATTCTCCCCATCCAGATTAGAATTATTGCCAAGCAGATGCTGATTGCAAAGACTAGAGAAAATTATGTCTTAATATTAACATGAAACTGTGCATATAGACTTCTAAAAACCTGAATA
The DNA here is from genome assembly GCF_032444005.1 of Ranitomeya imitator. NCBI lineage: Eukaryota > Metazoa > Chordata > Amphibia > Anura > Dendrobatidae > Ranitomeya > Ranitomeya imitator. The sequence goes on along the minus strand of NC_091282.1, from coordinate 925,073,904 downwards.
GAAGTATATTTTGATTTGGTGATGGTTTCTGAAAAGTTAATACAATAAACCCAGTTACCTCATAAGAATAAATTGGGAAAATCTATATTTTGTCTAATATCCTCTGTGGTTCAGAAAACAATGTGATTTTCATCTTTCATCAAAGACCCGATCCTCAACTACCACAAAAGACTTCAAGCTGTCATTGATGATAGAGGGGGCAATACACGGTATTAAGAAATGGGGTATGTGAACTTTTGATCAGGGTCATTTGGATGTTTTGGGTTGTCGTTATGATTTAAATAAAGAAAGTACAGTAGTTTGACAATAAATGGCTTCTTTCAACCACTATCCATGAGTGGAGAAAAAGTTTTGGTGTTATCATTCATATTCTCTGAAAAAAAAGGCCAAGAAAGCAACAATCCTGCTGGAGTATGTAAACTTTTGAGCACAACTGTATTTATCAAGTGGGGGAGAACGGACAAGTCTGGTCATATGCAGTTTCTAAAACTTTTTAGAACTTCACTTGTAGCAGTGTTTTGGATAGGAGAACTGTGCAGACTGTGAAGCAAACAGCACTAACACATGTAGGTGGAGAACCTTCAATACTTACAGTAAATTTTTGTAAATGCCACAAAGTCAAATCCCCAACATTGTTCACATAAATATAAAATAATCCCAATCCCTCTCTTAATATGATACAATTTTACCAGAATGCAAAGCTATGGAGTAGCAATAATCTGAAACAGAGTAAGGAAAAAAAATTAGAGACGAATGATCTGAGCATGAAATCTCTATGAGGCCAAGCAAACCATCATCATTTTCATCTCCAGTCAAATCTGTGTCATGTTAAAAGAAGTAATGATTGGTTGTATGAAAAATTAAAAGGCACAATAGGGTCTGATCTAAGTAGCAAAGAGAAATCAAAGAGTAAACATGCTCACCTCATGAGATTGTGTAAGACACATTTACTAGAAATGTTTTCTAGCTGAAATGTTGATTTAATGTCAACGCGTTTGAGAGTCACTCCATGATGGGATGAAGAAATGATTGTTTAATGTCAACGCGTTTCAGAGTTGACTGTGAAAGTGTTGACATTAAACCAGAATTTCTTCATTCTATCGTGGCTTGTCATTTATTCAGCCATGAAAGATACTTCCATCACCCTTAGCATATATCGTATATGATGGGCTGGAGACATAGTGTTCATAACTACTTTCTCCAATAATACATGCTTAGTATATTTATGGTATAGTATAACATTGGACATTTATTTTTTGCCCAGTTATTTTAATTGAAATTTTTTACTGGGAAAAATAGGAAATAGTGAGGAGAGGGGTATTGGGAGATGTAGATACTTGGAGAAAGATGGAGAAACTGAGAGGGGAAAAAAGGAATAGTAAACAATAACACAAGTGGTCCCCTAGCTTTTGTATATAGACTGCTCAAAAAATAAAGGGAACACTTAAACAACAGAATATAACCCCAAGTAAATCAAACTGTCCACTTAGGAAGCAACACTGTTTGACAATCAATTTCACATGCTGTTGTGCAAATGGAACAGACAACAGAATAAGGGAGTGGTTCTGCAGGTGGGGATCACAGACCACATCTCAGCAGCAATGCTTTCTGGCTGATCTTTTGGTCACTTTTGAATGTTGTTTGTGCTTTCACACTCATGGTAGAATGAGACAGACTCTACAACCCACATAAGTGGCTCAGGTAATGCAGCTCATCCAGGATGGCACATCAATGCGAGCTGTGGGAAGAAGATTTGCTGTGTCTGTCAGTGTAGTGTCCAGAGGCTGTACGTGCTACCAGGGAACAGGCGAGTACACCAGGAGATGTGGAGGGGGACGTAGGAGGGCAACAACCCAGCAGCAGGACTGCTATCTCAGCCTTTGTGCAAAGAGGAGCAGGAGGAGCACTGCCAGAGCCGTGCAAAATGACCTGCAGGCCACAAATGTGCATGTGTCTGAACAAACGGTTAGAAACCGACTCCAAGAGGATGGTCTGAGTGCCCGACATCCACAGATGGGGGTTGTGCTCACAGTCCAACACCATGCAGGATGCTTGGTATTTGCCACAGAACACCAGGAATGGCAAATTCGCCACTGGCGCCCTGTGCTCTTCACAGATGAATGCAGGATCACACTGAGCACACGCGACAGATGTGACAGAGTCTTGAGAGTCCGTGGAGAGTGATCTGTTGCCTGCAACATCCTTCAGCATGACCAGTTTGGCAGTGCGTCAGTAATGGTTGGGGTGGATTTTCTGTGGAGGGCCGCACAGCCCTCTATATGCTCGCCAGAGGTAGCCTGACTGCCATTAGGTACCGAGATGAGATCCTCAGACCCCTTGTGAGACCATACGCTGGTGCAGTTGGCCCTGGGTTCCTCCTAATGCAGGACAATGCCATACCTCATGTGGCTGGAGTGGCATTGAAGCTATGGACTGCCCACCACCAGACCTGAATACATAGTTACATAGTTACATAGTTATTAAGGTTAAAGGAAGACTATAGGTCCATCTAGTTCAACCCATAGCCTATCCTAAAATGCCCTAACATGTTGATCCAGAGGAAGGCAAAATAAACAATATGATTGAACACATCTGGGACATCATGTCTCGCACCATCTACCAATGTCACGTTGCACCACAGACTGTCCAGGAGTTTTCGGATGCTTTAGTCCAGGTCTGGGAGGAGATCCCTCAGGAGACAATCGACCTCCTCATCAGGAGCATGCCCAGGCATTGTAGGGAGGTCATACAGGCACGTGGAGGCCACACATACTACTGAGCATCATTTCCTTATCTTGAGGCATTTCCACTGAAGTTGGATCAGCCTGTAACTTCATTTTCTACATTGATTTTGAGCATCATTCCAACTCCAGACCTCCGTGGTATATTCATTGTAATTTACGTTGATAATTTTTAGGTTTTATTGTTCTCAACACATTCCACTATGTGATGAATAAAGATTTACAACTGGAATATTTCATTCATTGATATCTAGGCTGTGGGATTTTAGTGTTCCCTTTATTTTTTTGAGCAGTGTATATAGAAACCAAAAGTGAATACTGTTAAACTTCAATTATTGCTACAAGAACATATTTGAAAATGTAGAAGTACATTTATTTTTAATCTGATACCATCAGCTATTAAATAACACAGGCTGCTACTAGTAATTTCAGCAAAAATATCATAAGAAACATAATAAAATGTCAGGAGACATTAAGAATAAATTATGTTCCATAATTATATTTAATCAATTTCTCATATCTAATTATTTTCACAGACAAAATTTAGCTGTTCTGTAAAATAAAAAAAGCAATAAAAAACCCTTTTGTTTATGTGATGTCTTAAACATTTGCAACAGCAACAAAGATAAAAATGTCAATGTTCTTCTGAATAAAACCATGGCATTAAAGAAAATCCAAATAACATACCTTTTTTTGTGACTATAAGGCTGCCGTCACACTAGCAGTATTTGGTCAGTATTTTATATCAGTATTTGTAAGCCAAAACCAGGAGTGGAACAATCAGAGGAAAAGAAGGTTTAAGCATAATAACAGACGCAGATTCTTTTTTGTAAGAGCAGTGAGACTATGGAACTCTCTGCGTTATGATGTTGTAATGAATGGTTCATTACTTAAATTTAAGAGGGGACTGGATGCCTTTCTTGAAAAGTATAATGTTACAGGTTATATATACTAGATTCCTTGATAGGGTGTGGATCCAGGGAACTAGTCTGATTGCCGTATGTGGAGTCGGGAAGGAATTTTTTTCCCCAATGTGGAGCTTAGTCTTTGCCACATGTTTTTTTTGCCTTCCTCTGGATCAACATGTTAGGGCATGTTAGGTTAGGCTATGGGTTGAACTAGATGGACTTAAAGTCTAACTTCAACCTTAATAACTATGTTACTATGTTACTATTTATACCAGGATGGTGATGAGGGCGCCATGTATACCAGTACAATTTAGATTCTGGTTTGGCCATTATCCTAAGTCATGTGACATGGCTCGTTAAAGGGTCGACATTGACTTGTAGGATTGCTACCTTCCAATAGGTGGCACTAGAGTTCAAGTTCTCTTCCTCTCTCAAGAGACAATTTGCATAATTAGAAAATATTAATGAATCAGTCTACTGAACAAGTTCTGACAGACAGATTAATTTATAGTAGGGTCAGTCAGGTTCTTGTTTAAGTCCAGATATTTTTTATGTCAGAAATACCACTACAGACTTTGTTGTGTTTGCTATTAATACTGCAAAAATATCAATAAAAAGAAAAATACAGAAATAGGAAAAATGTTTCCAAGAAACCTTAAGCTAATACTTGTCTGTGACTGTTTTTATGGGGTACAATGTTGCTAATAGCTAAATGATTAAAACTTGCTACCATTGTTTTTAGGACTGTGTCTGTTAGAGGGGCACCATGATTAGTGATAATTAGGGTTGAGCGAAATGGGTCGTTCATTTTCAAAAGTCGCCGACTTTTGGCAAAGTCGGGTTTCATGAAACCCGATCCGACCCCTGTGCGGGGTCGGCCATGCGGTACGCGACTTTAGAGAAGGGCATTGCAGTGATTGGCTTGCTGTCTGCGGCGTCACAGGGGCTATAAAGGGGCGTTCCCGCCATGTTACTGCTGCTGATCTGAGCTTAGGGAGAGGTTGCTGCCGCTTCGTCAGAAGCAGGGATAGCGTTAGGCAGGGTCCATTAACCACCAAACCGCTTGTGCTGTAGCGATTTCCACTGCCCAAAACCACCTTCGGTGTGCAGGGACAGTGGAAGCTACATTTTTTTTTTTTCCCCCTCAGCGCTGTAGCTCATTGGGCTGCCCTAGAAGGCTCCCTGATAGCTGCATTGCTGTGTGTACGCCGCTGTGCAAACCAACTGCTTTTTTCAAAGCACAAATCCTCTTGTTCCTTCCTTTCTGCACAGCTATCTTTTTTGTTTGTAAACACTTTTTATTTAATTTGTGCATCAGTCCACTCCTTATTGCTGCCTGCCATACCTGGCTGAGATTACTGCAGGGAGATAGTAATTGAAGGACACTCCCTGTTTTTTTTTTTTTTTTTTGTGGGAGATTAAGATTGACATTTCTGCTAGAGTGCCATCCCTGTCTGTGTCATCTCTCACTCAGTGGGCCATAGAAAGCCTATTTATTTTTTTGCTTGATTTGGGTTATAAAATCTACCTGAAAAAATCACTACATCAATCAGTGGGAGAAAAATATTGGCCTCAGGGCTTGTGTGCCACTCTTGACTCCTGTGTGCATCATCACTCACTCAGTGGGCCATAGAAAGCCTATTTATTTTTTTGCTTGATTTTGGTTCTAAAATCTACCTGAAAAAATCACTACATCAATCAGTGGGAGAAAAATATTGGCCTCAGGGCTTGTGTGCCACTCCTGACTCCTGTGTGCATCATCACTCACTCAGTGGGCCATAGAAAGCCCATTTTTTTTTTTTTGCTTTATTTGGGTTCTAAATTCTACCTGAAAAAATCAATAAATCAATCAGTGGGAGATTAATATTGGCCTTTGGGCTTGTGTGCCAGTCCTAAGCGTGCCATCTCTCTCTCTCAGATAGTGGGCCATAGAAAGCCTATTTATTTATTTTTTTTTTTATTGGTTTATAAATTTTCCCTGGAAAAAAAAAAAGTGGGAGATTAATATTGGCCTCTGGGCTTGTGTGCCAGTCCTGAGCGTGCCATCTCTCTCACAAATAGTGGGCCATAGAAAGCCTATTTATTTATTTTTTTTGGTTTTATAAATTCTCCCTTAAAAAAAAAAGGGAGATTAATATTGGCCTTTGGGCTTGTGTGCCAGTCCTAAGCGTGCCATCTCTCTCTGTCTCTCAGATAGTGGGCCATAGAAAGCCTATTTATTATTTTTTTTATTGGGTTTATAAATTTTCCCTGGAACAAAAAAAAAAAAGTGGGAGATAAATATTGGCCTCTGGGCTTGTGTGCCACTCCTGACTCCTGTGTGCGTCATCTCTCACTCAGTGGGCCATAGAAAGCCTTTTTTTGTTTTATTTGTTTTCTAAATTCTCCCTGAAAAAATAATTTTATTTTATTTGGTTTCTAAATTCTTCCTGAAAAAATCATTTTATTCTATTATTTTTTTTTCCTAAAGTCTCCCTGAAAAAAAACAAAAAAACAAATCAGTGGAAGATTAATATTGCCCTTTCTGCTTGTGTGCCAGTCTTGACTCCTGGGTGTGCCATCTTTCTCTCTCTCTCCAATTGTGGGCCATAGAAAGCCTATTATTTTTTTAGCTTGATTTGGGTTCCAAAATCTACCTGAAAAAATCACTACATCAATCAGTGGGAGATAAATATTGGCCTCTGGGCTTGTGTGCCACTCCTGACTCCTGTGTGCGTCATCTCTCACTCAGTGGGCCATAGAAAGCCTTTTTTTGTTTTATTTGTTTTCTAAATTCTCCCTGAAAAAATCATTTTATTTTATTTGGTTTCTAAATTCTTCCTGAAAAAATCATTTTATTCTATTTTTTTTTTCCTAAAGTCTCCCTGAAAAACAAAAAACAAAAACAAATCAGTGGGAGATTAATATTGCCCTTTCTGCTTGTGTGCCAGTCTTGACTCCTGGGTGTGCCATCTCTCTGTCTCTCTCCAATTGTGGGCCATAGAAAGCCTATTATTTTTTTAGCTTGATTTGGGTTCCAAAATCTACCTGAAAAAATCACTACATCAATCAGTGGGAGATAAATATTGGCCTCTGGGCTTGTGTGCCACTCCTGACTCCTGTGTGCGTCATCTCTCACTCAGTGGGCCATAGAAAGCCTTTTTTTGTTTTATTTGTTTTCTAAATTCTCCCTGAAAAAATCATTTTATTTTATTTGGTTTCTAAAGTCTTCCTGAAAAAATCATTTTATTCTATTTTTTTTTCCTAAAGTCTCCCTGAAAAAAAAAACAAAAAAAAACAAATCAGTGGGAGATTAATATTGCCCTTTCTGCTTGTGTGCCAGTCTTGACTCCTGGGTGTGCCATCTCTCTCTCTCTCTCCAATTGTGGGCCATAGAAAGCCTATTATTTTTTTTAGCTTGATTTGGGTTCCAAAATCTACCTGAAAAAATCACTACATCAATCAGTGGGAGATAAATATTGGCCTCTGGGCTTGTGTGCCACTCCTGACTCCTGTGTGCGTCATCTCTCACTCAGTGGGCCATAGAAAGCCTTTTTTTGTTTTATTTGTTTTCTAAATTCTCCCTGAAAAAATCATTTTATTTTCTTTGGTTTCTAAATTCTTCCTGAAAAAATCATTTTATTCTATTTTTTTTTCCTAAAGTCTCCCTGAAAAAAAAAAAAAAATCAAATCAGTGGGAGATTAATATTTACATTTGTGCTTCAGTGACAGTCCTGCGTGTGTGGCATCTCTCTCATTTGTTGCCACCAACAACAGAGTGTGTAACATTGTGCCTGATTTTCGTTGTGGTCTCACTCACCTGTAAAGGGGTAGCTAAATCATACTGAAGTTATAGCTCACCGTGTAATTTGTGTGACAGCAACAAATACCGTTAGTTTGTTTACGTTTTTAAAACAATGAGGAAGTATGGTGGAAGAGGTCGTGGCCGGGGGCGTTCATTGTCAGCTGGTAATGAGGGTAGTGGTAGTGGTGGAGCATCAGCTGGTCGTGGGAAAAAAAATATTGCACCTAAGTCTGGAGCTGTGGAGCCAGGTTCGTCGTCTGGCTACACAAGGCCTCGAACGCTCCCTTTTCTGGGAGTAGGAAAACCGCTTTTAAAGCCGGAGCAGCAAGAGCAAGTTTTGGCTTATCTTGCTGACTCAGCCTCTAGCTCTTTTGCCTCCTCTCGTGAAACTGGTAAATGTCAAAGCAGCGCGTCGTTAGTGGATGTTCACGGTCAGGGACAAGTCGCTTCCTTGTCCTCTTCAGCAAAAACAACAACAGAGAAGAATGCAGCAGGCGACACAACGGGTTACTCCATGGAGCTCTTTACACATACCGTCCCTGGCTTAGAAAGTGAAGCAGTTAACAGTCCATGCCCATTACAAGTTGAATCTGACATGGAGTGCACTGATGCACAGCCACAGCCAGACTACTATGCTGGTCCTTTGACTCAGACCACAACATTGCCCTCGCAGGGTGCTGATCAAGAATCAGACCCTGATGAGACTATGTTGCCCCATCACGAACGCTATACCACCGACCGACACGGTGACACAGACGAAGTTGCACACGAGCTACAAGAAGAGGTAATAGATGACCCAGTTCTTGACCCCGATTGGCAGCCATTGGGGGAACAGGGTGCAGGCGGCAGCAGTTCTGAAGCGGAGGAGGAGGGGCCGCAGCAGGCATCAACATCGCAACAGGTTCCATCTGCCGGGCCCGTATCTTGCCCAAAACGCGTGGCAAAGCTAAAACCTGTTGGAGGACAGCGTGGCCATCCGGTTAAAGCTCAGTCTGCAATGCCTGAAAGAGTGCAGTCTGGCATTTTTTTAAACAACATCCAATTGATCAGCGCAAAGTCATCTGTCAAAAATGTTCAACTACCTTAAGCAGAGGACAGAATCTGAAAAGTCTCAATACAAGTTGCATGCATAGACATTTAACCACCATGCATTTGCAAGCCTGGACTAACTACCAAACGTCCCTTAAGGTTGTAGCACCCTCGGCCAATGAAGCTAGTAAGCAACGCAACATCCCTTCCGGCAGTGTAGGGCCACCATTTTCCGCACCACCTGCAGTATCTGTGCAGGTTTCTTTGCCAGGCCAAAGCCGTCAGGGTCAGGGAATCACCAGTTTCGTAGTAGGAAACACTGCATCTAGGGCACCGGTGGCAACAATACCATCTCCCACCGTCTCTCAGTCTGCCATGTCCACCGGCACCCCCGCTAGTTCCACGATCTCCAGCTCTCCAGTCCAGCTCACCCTACATGAGACTATGGTTAGAAAAAGGAAGTACTTAGCCTCGCATCCGCGTACACAGGGTTTGAACGCACACATAGCTAGACTAATCTCGTTAGAGATGATGCCCTACCGGTTAGTTGAAAGCGAAGCTTTCAAAGCCCTGATGGACTACGCTGTACCACGCTACGAGCTACCCAGTCGACACTTTTTTTCCAGAAAAGCCATCCCAGCCCTCCACCAGCATGTTAAAGAGCGCATCGTCCATGCACTCAGGCAATCTGTGAGCACAAAGGTGCACCTGACAACAGATGCATGGACCAGTAGGCATGGCCAGGGACGTTACGTGTCCATCACGGCACACTGGGTAAATGTGGTGGATGCAGGGTCCACAGGGGACAGCAAGTTTGGGACAGTTCTGCCTAGCCCACGGTCTAGGAAACAATTGGCTGTAGCCGTTCGCACCCCCTCCTCCTCCTCTTCGTCCTCCTGCAGAAGCGAGAGCTCGTCCACAGACCGCAGTCGCACAACCACTCCATCCGCAGCTGCCACTGTTGCACACCAGGTCTCCCATTATGGGGCAGCTACTGGCAAACGTCAGCAGGCTGTATTGGCTATGAAGTGTTTGGGCGACAACAGACACACCGCGGAAGTTCTGTCCGAGTTCTTGCAGAAAGAAACGCAGTCGTGGCTGGGCACTGTAGATCTTGAGGCAGGCAAGGTAGTGAGTGATAACGGAAGGAATTTCATGGCTGCCATCTCCCTTTCCCAACTGAAACACATTCCTTGCCTGGCTCACACCTTAAACCTGGTGGTGCAGTGCTTCCTGAAAAGTTATCCGGGGTTATCCGACCTGCTCCTCAAAGTGCGTGGACTTTGCTCACATATCCGCCGTTCGCCCGTACACTCCAGCCGTATGCAGACCTATCAGCGTTCTTTGAACCTTCCCCAGCATCGCCTAATCATAGACGTTGCAACAAGGTGGAACTCAACACTGCACATGCTTCAGAGACTGTGTGAACAGAGGCGGGCTGTTATGTTTTTGTGGGAGGATACACATACACGGGCAGGCAGTAGGATGGCAGACGTGGAGTTGTCAGGTGTGCAGTGGTCGAAGATTCAAGACATGTGTCAAGTCCTTCAGTGTTTTGAGGAATGCACACGGCTGGTTAGTGCAGACAACGCCATAATAAGCATGAGCATCCCCCTAATGCGTCTGCTGATGCAAAGTTTGACGCACATAAAGGATCAGGCGTCTGCAGCTGAGGAAGAGGAAAGCCTTGATGACAGTCAGCCATTGTCTGGCCAGGGCAGTGTACAGGACGAGGTAGCGGGCGAAGAGGAGGAGGAGGACGAGGAGGATGATGGGGATGATTATATTTTTAATGAGGAAGCTTTTCCGGGGCCACTGGAAATTGGTGGCGCGGCAAGGCCGGGTTCTGGTTTTTTGAGGGACACAAGTGACGTGGATTTGCCTGAAACTGCCCCTCAACCAAGCACAACCGCAGATTTGAGAACTGGAACTTTGGCCCACATGGCGGATTATGCCTTACGTATCCTCAAAAGGGACACACGCATAACTAAAATGATGAATGATGACGATTACTGGTTGGCCTGCCTCCTTGATCCTCGCTATAAAGGCAAATTGCAAAATATAATGCCACATGAGAACTTGGAACTAATATTAGCAACCAAACAATCAACTCTTGTTGACCGTTTGCTTCTGGCATTCCCTGCACACAGCGCCCGTGATCGTTCTCACACGAGCTGCAGGGGCCAGCAGACCAGAGGAGTTAGAGGGGCAGAAATCAGAAGTGGCGTTGGCCAGAGGGGTTTTCTGACCAGGTTGTGGAGTGATTTTGCTATGACCGCAGACAGGACAGGTACTGCAGCATCAATTCAAAGTGACAGGAGACAACATTTGTCCAGTATGGTTACAAACTATTATTCATCCCTTATCGATGTTCTCCCTCAACCGTCATTCCCATTTGATTACTGGGCATCAAAATTAGACACCTGGCCAGAATTGGCAGAATATGCATTGCAGGAGCTTGCTTGCCCGGCAGCTAGTGTCCTATCAGAAAGAGTATTCAGTGCTGCAGGTTCAATACTAACAGAAAAAAGGACTCATCTGGCTACCCAAAATGTAGATGATCTAACCTTCATTAAAATGAACCACAACTGGATTTCGAAATCTTTTGCCCCACCTTGCCCGGCTGACACCTAGCTTTCCTATGAAAAGGTCTTGCCTGTGGACTATTCTGAATGCCTTTTCCAATCTCGTAATTTTCTGCACCTTATTGTCCAGCATACGACATGTTTACACCTCACTAAATGGCCAAACTCCCCACACGGGGCCGTGGTATCGACACTTGGCCACAGCACCCGTGAAAGTGCAGTTTGTCTGAAGAGGTGGGTGAGCCCGCTTTTGGTCGACGGCACTGCCACTGGGTCCCTCCTAGTACAATAAAGTGTCTCTGGCGGTGGTGGTGCGCACCCAACGTCAGACACACCGTTGTAATATGAGGGGCCCTGGGCCTGTACCGCCGGCCATAAGACAGTTTCCCCCCACCCCAGCTCAAACAGTGCTCTACCACTTGCAAAATTATCTCACAGCTCCACCAATGTTTAGTCTATGCGCTGACATCCTTCAATGCCTGCCACTGACAATACCATTGTATTGACATTTTTGTTATGTTAGGCCTTCGATGCCTGTCTGTGGTCACTCCTTCCACTAGGCCTCCACTGACCACACCACTGCTGCCCGTGTACCCCTGTAACCAATTTAAAATTGCCTACAGCCATGTGTTATTATTTTAGGCCTTCGATGCCTGTCTGCGGTGACTCCTTCCACTAGGCCTCCACTGACCACACCACTGCTGCCCGTGTACCCCTGGAACCAATTTAAAATTGCCTACAGCCATGTGTTATTATTTTAGGCCTTCGATGCCTGTCTGCGGTGACTCCTTCCACTAGGCCTCCACTGACCACACCACTGCTGCCCGTGTACCCCTGTAACCAATTTAAAATTGCCTACAGCCATGTGTTATTATTTTAGGCCTTCGATGCCTGTCTGCGGTGACTCCTTCCACTAGGCCTCCACTGACCACACCACTGCTGCCCGTGTACCCCTGGAACCAATTTAAAATTGCCTACAGCCATGTGTTATTATTTTAGGCCTTCGATGCCTGTCTGCGGTCACTCCTTCCACTAGGCCTCCACTGACCACACCACTGCTGCCCGTGTACCCCTGTAACCAATTTAAAATTGCCTACAGCCATGTGTTATTATTTTAGGCCTTCGATGCCTGTCTGCGGTGACTCCTTCCACTAGGCCTCCACTGACCACACCACTGCTGCCCGTGTACCCCTGGAACCAATTTAAAATTGCCTACAGCCATGTGTTATTATTTTAGGCCTTCGATGCCTGTCTGCGGTCACTCCTTCCACTAGGCCTCCACTGACCACACCACTGCTGCCCGTGTACCCCTGGAACCAATTTAAAATTGCCTACAGCCATGTGTTATTATTTTAGGCCTTCGATGCCTGTCTGCGGTGACTCCTTCCACTAGGCCTCCACTGACCACACCACTGCTGCCCGTGTACCCCTGGAACCAATTTAAAATTGCCTACAGCCATGTGTTATTATTTTAGGCCTTCGATGCCTGTCTGCGGTGACTCCTTCCACTAGGCCTCCACTGACCACACCACTGCTGCCCGTGTACCCCTGGAACCAATTTAAAATTGCCTACAGCCATGTGTTATTATTTTAGGCCTTCGATGCCTGTCTGCGGTCACTCCTTCCACTAGGCCTCCACTGACCACACCACTGCTGCCCGTGTACCCCTGGAACCAATTTAAAATTGCCTACAGCCATGTGTTATTATTTTAGGCCTTCGATGCCTGTCTGCGGTGACTCCTTCCACTAGGCCTCCACTGACCACACCACTGCTGCCCGTGTACCCCTGGAACCAATTTAAAATTGCCTACAGCCATGTGTTATTATTTTAGGCCTTCGATGCCTGTCTGCGGTGACTCCTTCCACTAGGCCTCCACTGACCACACCACTGCTGCCCGTGTACCCCTGTAACCAATTTAAAATTGCCTACAGCCATGTGTTATTATTTTAGGCCTTCGATGCCTGTCTGCGGTCACTCCTTCCACTAGGCCTCCACTGACCACACCACTGCTGCCCGTGTACCCCTGTGACCAATTTAAAATTGCCTACAGCCATGTGTTATTATTTTAGGCCTTCGATGCCTGTCTGTGGTCACTCCTTCCACTAGGCCTCCACTGACCACACCACTGCTGCCCGTGTACCCCTGGAACCAATTTAAAATTGCCTACAGCCATGTGTTATTATTTTAGGCCTTCGATGCCTGTCTGCGGTGACTCCTTCCACTAGGCCTCCACTGACCACACCACTGCTGCCCGTGTACCCCTGGAACCAATTTAAAATTGCCTACAGCCATGTGTTATTATTTTAGGCCTTCGATGCCTGTCTGTGGTCACTCCTTCCAATAGGCCTCCACTGACCACACCACTGCTGCCCGTGTACCCCTGGAACCAATTTAAAATTGCCTACAGCCATGTGTTATTATTTTAGGCCTTCGATGCCTGTCTGCGGTCACTCCTTCCACTAGGCCTCCACTGACCACACCACTGCTGCCCGTGTACCCCTGTAACCAATTTAAAATTGCCTACAGCCATGTGTTATTATTTTAGGCCTTCGATGCCTGTCTGCGGTCACTCCTTCCACTAGGCCTCCACTGACCACACCACTGCTGCCCGTGTACCCCTGGAACCAACATCCGAAAATATAAAAATAAGTATTTTGCTTATAAAAAAGAAAATACTGGAGAGATATCAAATGCAGACATTTTAACATTAAAAACAAACACACACAACAAAAATCTGGTACAGTACTAAAAATGGCCACCAGCTACAATAACTTTCTCCTGCAAGTAGTTAACTGAAAGGTTTTTTCAATTTTAAACACAGATATGGCATCCACCGAGTGTTGTCCTGTCGCGTCTTCTTTATATTATTGCCAAGAAGATGCAAAACAATGAAAATACTAAAATCATTATTTACCAAAAAAATAGAGTAAGTCAAAACCACATTGCAAATAAACATTCATTACAAATAAAGAAGCAGGGCGCGTCCGAGGGTGAGTATATACCTAATAAGAATATAATCACCCTCGGACGCGCCCTGCTTCTTTCCGACAGCCTTCCTTCCTAAGAATCAGCCCTTCCGTGGTGTAGAGAGAGGGTTTGTTACACTCCAAGGTGTTCCCCAGGTTGCCTTTCCTGAGCTTCGATCTTCCGGCTCTCGTTTAGTAGTTGTTGTAAACTACGCTGCATTGGGCCTACAAATTGGGTATGGGGTGTAGAGAGATGGTGTGTTCCACTCCAAGGTGTTCCCCAGGTTGCCTTTCCTGAGCTTCGATCTTCCGGCTCTCGTTTAGTAGTTGTTGGAAACTACGCTGCATTAGGCCTACAAATTGGGTATGGGGTGTAGAGAGATGGTGTGTTCCACTGTAGAGAGATGGTGTGTTCCACTCCAAGGTGTTCCCCAGGTTTCCTCTCCATTGCTTCAATCTTCCGGCTCTCGTTTAGTAGTTGTTGGAAACTACGCTGCATTAGGTCTACAAATTGGGTATGGGGTGTAGAGAGATGGTGTGTTACACTCCAAGGTGTTCCCCAGGTTTCCTCTCCATTGCTTCGATCTTCCGGCTCTCATTTAGTAGTTGTTGGAAACTACGCTGCATTAGGCCTACAAATTGGGCATGGGGTGTAGAGAGATGGTGTGTTACACTCCAAGGTGTTCACCAGGTTTCCTCTCCATTGCTTCGATCTTCCGGCTCTCGTTTAGTAGTTGTTGGAAACTACGCTGCATTAGGCCTACAAATTGGGTATGGGGTGTAGAGAGATGGTGTGTTCCACTGTAGAGAGATGGTGTGTTCCACTCCAAGGTGTTCCCCAAGTTTCCTCGCCAATGCTTCGATCATCATGCTCTCGTTTAGTAGTTGTTGGAAACTACGCTGCATTAGGCCTACAAATTGGGTATGGGGTGTAGAGAGATGGTGTGTTCCACTCCAAGGTGTTCTCCAGGTTGCCTTTCCTGAACTTCTATCTTCAGGCTCCCATTAAATTGTGGTTAAACGGAACAACTGCATTTGGCGTACTAGTTGGTTTGGGGCCTACTATCGGTGTCTGCCGCTCCTTGCTGTTCTCCTGGTTTCCTGTCCTGAAATTCCGTTTTCAGGCGCTCGTTAAGTAGTTGTTAATGTTAGACTGCATTTGGCCTACTAGTTGGGTTGGGGCCTACTATCGGTGTCTGCCACTCCTTGCTGTTCTCCTCCACTGAACAAAGCTGTGCCGCCTGTTTACTACTGTTGCCAATTTTGAACTGCATTTCGACTACTTACTGATTTGGGCCTACTCTCTGTGTCAGCCTCTCATTCCAGTTGTCCTCCACTGCAATGCCCCCTGATTAGTCCTGTGTTACCAATTTTGAACTGCATTTAGCCCACTTTATTCTTTGGGCCTATATCTGTGTTTCCTAGGGTTGAGCGAAACGGGTCGAACATTTTCAAAAGTCGCCGACTTTTGGCTAAGTCGGGGTTTCATGAAACCCGATCCGACCCCTGTGCGGGGTCGGCCATGCGGTACGCGACTTTCGCGCCAAAGTCGCGTTTCAATGACGCGAAAAGCGCCATTTCTCAGCCAATGAAGGTAAACGCAGAGTGTGGGCAGCGTGATGACATAGGTCCTGGTCCCCACCATCTTAGAGAAGGGCATTGCAGTGATTGGCTTGCTGTCTGCGACGTCACAGGGGCTATAAAGAGGCGTTCCCGCCGACCGCCATCTTACTGCTGCTGATCTGAGCTTAGGGAGAGGTTGCTGCCGCTTTGTCAGAAGCAGGGATAGCGTTAGGCAGGGTCCATTAACCACAAAACCGCTTGTGCTGCAGCGATTTGCACTGTCCAACACCACCCTCGGTGTGCAGGGACAGTGGAATTTTTTTTTTTTTTTTTTTTCCCCTCAGCGCTGTAGCTCATTGGGCTGCCCTAGAAGGCTCCCTGATAGCTGCATTGCTGTGTGTACGCCGCTGTGCAAACCAACTGCTTTTTTCAAAGCACAAATCCTCTTGTTCCTTCCTTTCTGCACAGCTATCTTTTTTGTTTGTCCACACTTTTTATTTCATTTGTGCATCAGTCCACTCCTTATTGCTGCCTGCCATACCTGGCTGAGATTACTGCAGGCAGGGAGATAGTAGCTGCCTGCCATACCTGGCTGAGATTACTGCAGGCAGGGAGATAGTAATTGTAGGACATTCCCTGTTTTTTTTTTTTTTTTTTTTTTGGTGGGAGATTAAGATTGGCAATTTGGCATTTCTGCTAGAGTGCCATCCCTGTGTGTGCCATCTCTCTCACATAGTGGGCCATAGAAAGCCTTTTCATTTTTCTGTATTTTTTTTTGTGGGGTGTATAAATTCTCCCTGATAAAAATACAGTGGGAGATTAATATTGGCCTTTGGGCTTGTGTGCCAGTCCTGAGTGTGCCATCTCTCTCACAAATAGTGGGCCATAGAAAGCCTATTTTATTTTTTTTTGGGTTTTATAAATTCTCCCTGAAAAAAAGGGAGATTAATATTGGCCTCTGGGCTTCTGTGCCAGTCCTGAGCGTGCCATCTGTGCCAGTCCTGAGCGTCCCATCTCTCTCACAAATAGTGGGCCATAGAAAGCCTATTTAATTTTTTTTTTGGTTTTATAAATTTTCCCTGAAAAAAGGGAGATTAATATTGGCCTCTGGGCTTGTGTGCCAGTTGTGAGCGTGCCATCTGTGCCAGTCCTGAGCGTGCCATCTCTCTCACAAATAGTGGGCCATAGAAAGCCTATTTAATTTTTTTTTTGGTTTTATAAATTTTCCCTGAAAAAAGGGAGATTAATATTGGCCTCTGGGCTTGTGTGCCAGTTGTGAGCGTGCCATCTGTGCCAGTCCTGAGCGTGCCATCTCTCTCACAAATAGTGGGCCATAGAAAGCCTATTTAAATATTTTTTTGGTTTTATAAATTCTCCCAGAAAAAAAGGGAGATTAATATTGGCCTCTGGGCTTCTGTGCCAGTTGTGAGCGTGCCATCTGTGCCAGTCCTGAGCGTGCCATCTCTCTCACAAATAGTGGGCCATAGAAAGCCTATTTAAATATTTTTTTGGTTTTATAAATTCTCCCAGAAAAAAAGGGAGATTAATATTGGCCTCTGGGCTTCTGTGCCAGTCCTGAGCGTGCCATCTGTGCCAGTCCTGAGCGTCCCATCTCTCTCACAAATAGTGGGCCATAGAAAGCCTATTTTATTTTTTTTTTGGGTTTCAGAAATTCTCCCTGGAAAAAAAAAGGGAGATTAATATTGCCCTTTGGGCTTGTGTGCCAGTACTAAGCGTTCCATCTCTCTCTCTCTCTCAGTCAGTGGGCCATAGAACGCCTATTTTTGGTTTTATTTGTTTTCTAAATTCTCCCTGAAAAAATCATTTTATTTTATTTGGTTTCTAAATTCTTCCTGATAAAATCATATTTTTTTTATTATTTTTTTTTCTAAAGTCTCCCTGAAAAAAAAAAAAAAAAAAACAACCAAAAAAAACAGTGGGAGATTAATATTGGCCTTTCTGCTTGTGTGCCAGTCTTGACTCCTGGGTGCGTCATCTCTCAGTCAGTGGGCCATAGAACGCCTATTTTTGGTTTTATTTGTTTTCTAAATTCTCCCTGAAAAAATCATTTTATTTTATTTGGTTTCTAAATTCTTCCTGATAAAATCATATTTTTTTTATTATTTTTTTTTCTAAAGTCTCCCTGAAAAAAAAAAAAAAAAAAACAACCAAAAAAAACAGTGGGAGATTAATATTGGCCTTTCTGCTTGTGTGCCAGTCTTGACTCCTGGGTGCGTCATCTCTCAGTCAGTGGGCCATAGAACGCCTATTTTTGGTTTTATTTGTTTTCTAAATTCTCCCTGAAAAAATCATTTTATTTTATTTGGTTTCTAAATTCTTCCTGATAAAATCATATTTTTTTTATTATTTTTTTTTCTAAAGTCTCCCTGAAAAAAAAAAAAAAAAAAACAACCAAAAAAAACAGTGGGAGATTAATATTGGCCTTTCTGCTTGTGTGCCAGTCTTGACTCCTGGGTGTGCCATCTCTCTCTCTCTCTCTCTCCAATTGTGGTCCATAGAAAGCCTACATTTTTTTTCCTTGATTTGGGTTCCAAAATCTACCAGAGAAAATAACTCCATCAATCATTGGTAGAAAAATATTGGCCTCTGGGCTTGTGTGCCACTCCTGATTCCTGTGTGCGTCATCTCTCACTCAGTGGCCCATAGAAAGCATATAGTTTGTTACATTTGTTTTCTAAATTCTCCCTGCAAAAATCTATTTTTTTTTTTTTGGGGGGTTTCTAAAGTGTTCCTGAAAAAAATAAAAATAAAAAAAAAATAATAGTGTGACATTAATATTAACATTTGTGCTTCAGTGACAGTCCTGCGTGTGGGGCATCTCTCTAATTTGCAGCCACCAAAAAAAGAGTGTGTAACATTGGGCCTGATTTTCGCTGTGGTCTCACCAACCTGTAAAGGGGTAGCTAAATCATACTGAAGTTATAGCTCACCGTGTAAGTTGTGTGACTGCAACAAATAACGTTAGTTTGGTTACGTTTTTAAAACAATGAGGAAGTCTAGTGGAAGAGGTCGTGGCCGGGGGCGTTCATTGTCAGCTGGTAATGAGGGTAGTGGTAGTGGTGGAGCATCAGGTGGTCGTGGGGGAAAAAATATTGCACCTAAGTCTGGAGCTGTGGAGCCAGGTTCGTCGTCCGGCTACACAAGGCCTCGAACGCTCCCTTTTCTGGGATTAGGAAAACCGCTTTTAAAGCCGGAGCAGCAAGAGCAAGTTTTGGCTTATCTTGCTGACTCAGCCTCTAGCTCTTTTGCCTCATCTCGTGAAACTGGTAAAAGTAAAAGCAGCGCGTCGTTAGTGGATGTTCACGGTCAGGGACAAGTCACTTCCTTGTCCTCTTCAGCAAAAACAACAACAGAGAAGAATGCAGCAGGCGACACAACGGGTTACTCCATGGAGCTCTTTACACATACCGTCCCTGGCTTAGAAAGTGAAGCAGTTAACAGTCCATGCCCATTACAAATTGAATCTGACATGGAGTGCACTGACGCACAGCCACAGCCAGACTACTATGCTGGTCCTTTGACTCAGACCACAACATTGCCCTCGCAGGGTGCTGATCAAGAATCAGACCCTGATGAGACTATGTTGCCCCATCACGAACGCTATACCACCGAACGACACGGTGACACAGACGAAGTTGCGCAGGAGGTACAAGAAGAGTTATTAGATGACCCAGTTCTTGACCCCGATTGGCAGCCATTGGGGGAACAGGGTGCAGGCGGCAGCAGTTCTGAAGCAGAGGAGGAGGAGGGGCCGCAGCAGGCATCAACATCGCCACAGGTTCCATCTGCCGGGCCCGTATCTTGCCCAAAACGCGTGGCAAAGCCAAAACCTGGTGGAGGACAGCGTGGCCATCCGGTTAAAGCTCAGTCTGCAATGCCTGAAAAGGTATCCGATGCTAGAAAGAGTGCAGTCTGGCATTTTTTTAAACAACATCCAATTGATCAGCGCAAAGTCATCTGTCAAAAATGTTCTACTTCCTTAAGCAGAGGTCAGAATCTGAAAAGTCTCAATACTAGTTGCATGCATAGACATTTAACCACCATGCATTTGAAAGCTTGGACTAACTACCAAACGTCCCTTAAGGTTGTTGCACCCTCGGCCAATGAAGCTAGTCATCAACGCAACATCCCTTCCGGCAGTGTAGGACCACCATTTAGCGCACCACCTGCTGTATCTGTGCAGGTATCTTTGCCAGGCCAAAGCAGTCAGGGTCAGGGAATCACCAGTTTCGTAGTAGGAAACACTGCATCTAGGGCACCGGCGGCAACAATACCATCTCCCACCGTCTCTCAGTCTGCCATGTCCACCGGCACCCCCGCTAGTTCCACGATCTCCAGCTCTCCAGTCCAGCTCACCCTACATGAGACTATGGTTAGAAAAAGGAAATACTTAGCCTCGCATCCGCGTACACAGGGTTTGAACGCCCACATAGCTAGACTAATCTCGTTAGAGATGATGCCCTACCGGTTAGTTGAAAGCGAAGCTTTCAAAGACCTGATGGACTACGCTGTACCACGCTACGAGCTACCCAGTCGACACTTTTTTTCCAGAAAAGCCATCCCAGCCCTCCACCAGCATGTTAAAGAGCGCATCGTCCATGCACTCAGGCAATCTGTGAGCACAAAGGTGCACCTGACAACAGATGCATGGACCAGTAGGCATGGCCAGGGACGTTACGTGTCCATCACGGCACACTGGGTAAATGTGGTGGATTCAGGGTCCACAGGGGACAGCAAGTTTGGGACAGTTCTGCCTAGCCCACGGTCTAGTAAACAGTTGTCTGTAGCCGTTCGCACCCCCTCCTCCTCCTCCTCCTCGTCCTCCTGCAGAAGCAAGAGCTCGTCCACAGACCGCAGTCGCACAAACACTCCATCCGCACCTGCCACTGTTGCACACCAGGTCTCCCATTATGGGGCAGCTACTGGCATACGTCAGCAGGCTGTATTGGCTATGAAGTGTTTGGGCGACAATAGACACACCGCGGAAGTTCTGTCCGAGTTCTTGCAGCAAGAAACGCAGTCGTGGCTGGGCACTGTAGATCTTGAGGCAGGCAAGGTAGTGAGTGATAACGGAAGGAATTTCATGGCTGCCATCTCCCTTTCCCAACTGAAACACATTCCTTGCCTGGCTCACACCTTAAACCTGGTGGTGCAGTGCTTCCTGAAAAGTTATCCGGGGTTATCCGACCTGCTCCTCAAAGTGCGTGGACTTTGCGCACATATCCGCCGTTCGCCTGTACACTCCAGCCGTATGCAGACCTATCAGCGTTCTTTGAACCTTCCCCAGCATCGCCTAATCATAGACGTTGCAACAAGGTGGAACTCAACACTGCACATGCTTCAGAGACTGTGCGAACAGAGGCGGGCTGTTATGTTTTTGTGGGAGGATACACATACACGGGCAGGCAGTAGGATGGCAGACATGGAGTTGTCAGGTGTGCAGTGGTCGAAGATTCAAGACATGTGTCAAGTCCTTCAGTGTTTTGAGGAATGCACACGGCTGGTTAGTGCAGACAACGCCATAATAAGCATGAGCATCCCCCTAATGCGTCTGCTGATGCAAAGTTTGACGCACATAAAGGATCAGGCGTCTGCACCAGAGGAAGAGGAAAGCCTTGATGACAGTCAGCGATTGTCTGGTCAGGGCAGTGTACATGACGAGGTACCGGGCGAAGAGGAGGTGGAGGATGAGGAGGATGATGGGGATGAGTATATTTTTAATGAGGAAGCTTTCCCGGGGGCACGGGAAATTGGTGGCGTGGCAAGGCCGGGTTCTGGTTTTTTGAGGGACACAAGTGACGTAGATTTGCCTGCAACTGCCCCTCAACCAAGCACAACCGCAGATTTGACAACGGGAACTTTGGCCCACATGGCGGATTATGCCTTGCGTATCCTCAAAAGGGACACACGCATTACAAAAATGATGAACGATGACGATTACTGGTTGGCCTGCCTCCTTGATCCTCGCTATAAAGGCAAATTGCAAAATATTATGCCACATGAGAACTTGGAACTAATATTAGCAACAAAACAATCAACTCTTGTTGACCGTTTGCTTCTGGCATTCCCTGCACACAGCGCCCGTGATCGTTCTCACACGAGCTCCAGGGGCCAGCAGACCAGAGGTGTTAGAGGGGCAGAAATCAGAAGTGGCGTTGGACAGAGGGGTTTTCTGACCAGGTTGTGGAGTGATTTTTCTATGACCGCAGACAGGACAGGTACTGCAGCATCAATTCAAAGTGACAGGAGACAACATTTGTCCAGTATGGTTACAAACTATTTTTCATCCCTTATCGACGTTCTCCCTCAACCGTCATTCCCATTTGATTACTGGGCATCCAAATTAGACACCTGGCCAGAATTGGCAGAATATGCATTGCAGGAGCTTGCTTGCCCGGCAGCTAGTGTCCTATCAGAAAGAGTATTCAGTGCTGCAGGTTCAATACTAACAGAAAAAAGGACTCGTCTGGCTACCCAAAATGTAGATGATCTAACCTTCATTAAAATGAACCACAACTGGATTTCAAAATCTTTTGCCCCACCCTGCCCGGCTGACACCTAGCTTTCCTATGAAAAGGTCTTGCCTGTGGACTATTCTGAATGACTTTTCCAATCTCGTAATTTTCTTCACCTGATTGTCCAGCATACGACATGTTTCCACCTCACGAAATGGCCAAACTCCCCACACGGGGCCGTGCTATCGCCACTTTGCGCTTGGACCCTTGAGAGTGCTGTTTGTCTGAAGAGGTGGGTGTGGCCGCTTTTGGTCGACGGCACTGCCACTGGGTCCCTCATAGTACAATAAAGTGTCTCTGGCGGTGGTGGTGCGCACCCAACGTCAGACACACCGTTGTAATATGAGGGGCCCTGTGCCTGTACCGCCGGCCACAAGACAGTTCCCCCCCCCAGCTCAAACAGTGCTCTACCACTAGCAAAATTATCTCTCACAGCTTCACCAATGTGTAGTCTAGCCGCTGACATCCTTCAATGCCTGGCACTGACAATACCATTGTTTTGACATTTTTGTTATGTTAGGCCTTCGAAGCCTGTCTGCGGTCCCTTCTTTCTACAACTACTACACTGACCAGGCCACTGCTGGCCGTGTTACCCTGGAACCAATTTAAAAGTGCCTACAGTCAGCCCAATTTTGTTATGTTAGGCCTTCGAAGACTGTCTGCCGTCACTCCTTCCACTAGACTTCCACTGACCATACACTGCTGCCCATGTACCCCTGGAACCAATTTAAAGTGCCTACAGCCAGCCCAATTTTGTTATGTTAGGCCTTCGAAGCCTGTCTGCGGTCACTCCTTCCACTAGACTTCCACTGACCAGACCACTGCTGCCCGTGTACCCCTGGAACCAATTTAAAAGTGCCTACAGCCATGTGTTATTATTTTAGGCCTTCGATGCCTGTCTGCGGTCACTCCTTCCACTAGGCCTCCACTGACCACACCACTGCTGCCCGTGTACCCCTGGAACCAATTTAAAATTGCCTACAGCCAGCCCAATTTTTTTATTTTAGGCCTTCGATGCCTGTCTGCGGTCCATTCTTTCAACTACTACTACACTGACCAGGTCACTGCTGCCCGTGTACCCCTGGAACCAATTTAAAATTGCCTACAGCCAGCCCAATTTTTTTATTTTAGGCCTTCGATGCCTGTCTGCGGTCCATTCTTTCAACTACTACTACACTGACCAGGTCACTGCTGCCCGTGTACCCCTGGAACCAATTTAAAATTGCCTACAGCCAGCCCAATTTTTTTATTTTAGGCCTTCGATGCCTGTCTGCGGTCCATTCTTTCAACTACTACTACACTGACCAGGTCACTGCTGCCCGTGTACCCCTGGAACCAATTTAAAATTGCCTACAGCCATGTGTTATTATTTTAGGCCTTCGATGCCTGTCTGCGGTCACTCCTTCCACTAGGCCTCCACTGACCACACCACTGCTGCCCGTGTACCCCTGGAACCAATTTAAAATTGCCTACAGCCAGCCCAATTTTTTTATTTTAGGCCTTCGATGCCTGTCTGCGGTCCATTCTTTCAACTACTACTACACTGACCAGGTCACTGCTGCCCGTGTACCCCTGGAACCAATTTAAAATTGCCTACAGCCAGCCCAATTTTTTTATTTTAGGCCTTCGATGCCTGTCTGCGGTCCATTCTTTCAACTACTACTACACTGACCAGGTCACTGCTGCCCGTGTACCCCTGGAACCAATTTAAAAGTGCCTACAGCCAGCCCAAGTTTGTTATGTTAGGCCTTCGATGCCTGTCTGCGGTCCATTCTTTCAACTACTACTACACTGACCAGGTCACTGCTGCCCGTGTACCCCTGGAACCAATTTAAAATTGCCTACAGCCAGCCCAATTTTTTTATTTTAGGCCTTCGATGCCTGTCTGCGGTCCATTCTTTCAACTACTACTACACTGACCAGGTCACTGCTGCCCGTGTACCCCTGGAACCAATTTAAAATTGCCTACAGCCATGTGTTATTATTTTAGGCCTTCGATGCCTGTCTGCGGTCACTCCTTCCACTAGGCCTCCACTGACCACACCACTGCTGCCCGTGTACCCCTGGAACCAATTTAAAATTGCCTACAGCCAGCCCAATTTTTTTATTTTAGGCCTTCGATGCCTGTCTGCGGTCCATTCTTTCAACTACTACTACACTGACCAGGTCACTGCTGCCCGTGTACCCCTGGAACCAATTTAAAATTGCCTACAGCCAGCCCAATTTTTTTATTTTAGGCCTTCGATGCCTGTCTGCGGTCCATTCTTTCAACTACTACTACACTGACCAGGTCACTGCTGCCCGTGTACCCCTGGAACCAATTTAAAATTGCCTACAGCCAGCCCAATTTTTTTATTTTAGGCCTTCGATGCCTGTCTGCGGTCCATTCTTTCAACTACTACTACACTGACCAGGTCACTGCTGCCCGTGTACCCCTGGAACCAATTTAAAATTGCCTACAGCCAGCCCAATTTTTTTATTTTAGGCCTTCGATGCCTGTCTGCGGTCCATTCTTTCAACTACTACTACACTGACCAGGTCACTGCTGCCCGTGTACCCCTGGAACCAATTTAAAATTGCCTACAGCCATGTGTTATTATTTTAGGCCTTCGATGCCTGTCTGCGGTCACTCCTTCCACTAGGCCTCCACTGACCACACCACTGCTGCCCGTGTACCCCTGGAACCAATTTAAAATTGCCTACAGCCAGCCCAATTTTTTTATTTTAGGCCTTCGATGCCTGTCTGCGGTCCATTCTTTCAACTACTACTACACTGACCAGGTCACTGCTGCCCGTGTACCCCTGGAACCAATTTAAAATTGCCTACAGCCAGCCCAATTTTTTTATTTTAGGCCTTCGATGCCTGTCTGCGGTCCATTCTTTCAACTACTACTACACTGACCAGGTCACTGCTGCCCGTGTACCCCTGGAACCAATTTAAAAGTGCCTACAGCCAGCCCAAGTTTGTTATGTTAGGCCTTCGATGCCTGTCTGCGGTCCATTCTTTCAACTACTACTACACTGACCAGGTCACTGCTGCCCGTGTACCCCTGGAACCAATTTAAAATTGCCTACAGCCAGCCCAATTTTTTTATTTTAGGCCTTCGATGCCTGTCTGCGGTCCATTCTTTCAACTACTACTACACTGACCAGGTCACTGCTGCCCGTGTACCCCTGGAACCAATTTAAAATTGCCTACAGCCATGTGTTATTATTTTAGGCCTTCGATGCCTGTCTGCGGTCACTCCTTCCACTAGGCCTCCACTGACCACACCACTGCTGCCCGTGTACCCCTGGAACCAATTTAAAATTGCCTACAGCCAGCCCAATTTTTTTATTTTAGGCCTTCGATGCCTGTCTGCGGTCCATTCTTTCAACTACTACTACACTGACCAGGTCACTGCTGCCCGTGTACCCCTGGAACCAATTTAAAATTGCCTACAGCCAGCCCAATTTTTTTATTTTAGGCCTTCGATGCCTGTCTGCGGTCCATTCTTTCAACTACTACTACACTGACCAGGTCACTGCTGCCCGTGTACCCCTGGAACCAATTTAAAATTGCCTACAGCCAGCCCAATTTTTTTATTTTAGGCCTTCGATGCCTGTCTGCGGTCCATTCTTTCAACTACTACTACACTGACCAGGTCACTGCTGCCCGTGTACCCCTGGAACCAATTTAAAATTGCCTACAGCCAGCCCAATTTTTTTATTTTAGGCCTTCGATGCCTGTCTGCGGTCCATTCTTTCAACTACTACTACACTGACCAGGTCACTGCTGCCCGTGTACCCCTGGAACCAATTTAAAATTGCCTACAGCCAGCCCAATTTTTTTATTTTAGGCCTTCGATGCCTGTCTGCGGTCCATTCTTTCAACTACTACTACACTGACCAGGTCACTGCTGCCCGTGTACCCCTGGAACCAATTTAAAATTGCCTACAGCCAGCCCAATTTTTTTATTTTAGGCCTTCGATGCCTGTCTGCGGTCCATTCTTTCAACTACTACTACACTGACCAGGTCACTGCTGCCCGTGTACCCCTGGAACCAATTTAAAATTGCCTACAGCCATGTGTTATTATTTTAGGCCTTCGATGCCTGTCTGCGGTCACTCCTTCCACTAGGCCTCCACTGACCACACCACTGCTGCCCGTGTACCCCTGGAACCAATTTAAAATTGCCTACAGCCAGCCCAATTTTTTTATTTTAGGCCTTCGATGCCTGTCTGCGGTCCATTCTTTCAACTACTACTACACTGACCAGGTCACTGCTGCCCGTGTACCCCTGGAACCAATTTAAAATTGCCTACAGCCAGCCCAATTTTTTTATTTTAGGCCTTCGATGCCTGTCTGCGGTCCATTCTTTCAACTACTACTACACTGACCAGGTCACTGCTGCCCGTGTACCCCTGGAACCAATTTAAAATTGCCTACAGCCAGCCCAATTTTTTTATTTTAGGCCTTCGATGCCTGTCTGCGGTCCATTCTTTCAACTACTACTACACTGACCAGGTCACTGCTGCCCGTGTACCCCTGGAACCAATTTAAAATTGCCTACAGCCAGCCCAATTTTTTTATTTTAGGCCTTCGATGCCTGTCTGCGGTCCATTCTTTCAACTACTACTACACTGACCAGGTCACTGCTGCCCGTGTACCCCTGGAACCAATTTAAAATTGCCTACAGCCATGTGTTATTATTTTAGGCCTTCGATGCCTGTCTGCGGTCACTCCTTCCACTAGGCCTCCACTGACCACACCACTGCTGTCCGTGTACCCCTGGAACCAATTTAAAATTGCCTACAGCCATGTGTTATTATTTTAGGCCTTCGATGCCTGTCTGCGGTCACTCCTTCCACTAGGCCTCCACTGACCACACCACTGCTGTCCGTGTACCCCTGGAACCAATTTAAAATTGCCTACAGCCATGTGTTATTATTTTAGGCCTTCGATGCCTGTCTGCGGTCACTCCTTCCACTAGACTTCCACTGACCAGACCACTGCTGCCCGTGTACCCCTGGAACCAATTTAAAAGTGCCTACAGCCAGCCCAAGTTTGTTATGTTAGGCCTTCGATGCCTGTCTGCGGTCACTCCTTCCACTAGGCCTCCACTGACCACACCACTGCTGACCGTGTACCCCTGGAACCAATTTAAAATTGCCTACAGCCAGCCCAATTTTTTTATTTTAGGCCTTCGATGCCTGTCTGCGGTCCATTCTTTCAACTACTACTACACTGACCAGGTCACTGCTGCCCGTGTACCCCTGGAACCAATTTAAAATTGCCTACAGCCAGCCCAATTTTTTTATTTTAGGCCTTCGATGCCTGTCTGCGGTCCATTCTTTCAACTACTACTACACTGACCAGGTCACTGCTGCCCGTGTACCCCTGGAACCAATTTAAAATTGCCTACAGCCATGTGTTATTATTTTAGGCCTTCGATGCCTGTCTGCGGTCACTCCTTCCACTAGGCCTCCACTGACCACACCACTGCTGTCCGTGTACCCCTGGAACCAATTTAAAATTGCCTACAGCCATGTGTTATTATTTTAGGCCTTCGATGCCTGTCTGCGGTCACTCCTTCCACTAGGCCTCCACTGACCACACCACTGCTGTCCGTGTACCCCTGGAACCAATTTAAAATTGCCTACAGCCATGTGTTATTATTTTAGGCCTTCGATGCCTGTCTGCGGTCACTCCTTCCACTAGACTTCCACTGACCAGACCACTGCTGCCCGTGTACCCCTGGAACCAATTTAAAAGTGCCTACAGCCAGCCCAAGTTTGTTATGTTAGGCCTTCGATGCCTGTCTGCGGTCACTCCTTCCACTAGGCCTCCACTGACCACACCACTGCTGTCCGTGTACCCCTGGAACCAATTTAAAATTGCCTACAGCCATGTGTTATTATTTTAGGCCTTCGATGCCTGTCTGCGGTCCATTCTTTCAACTACTACTACACTGACCAGGGCACTGCTGGCCGTGTACCCCTGGAACCAACATCAGAAAATATAAAAATAAGTATTTTGCTTATAAAAAAGAAAATACTGGTGAGATATCAAATGCAGACATTTTAACATTAAAAACAAACACACAACTCTAATCTGGTACAGTACTAAAAATGGCCACCAGCTACAATTACTTTCTCCTGCAAGTAGTTAACTGAAAGTTTTTTTAAATTGAAAACACACATATGGCATCCACCGAGTGTTGTCCTGTCGCGTCTTCTTTATATTATTGCCGAGAAGATGCAAAATAATGAAAATAATAAAATCATTAATTACCAAAATAATAGAGAAAGTCAACACCACATTGCAAATAAACATTCATTCCAAATAAAGAAGCAGGGCGCGTCCGAGGGTGAGTATATACCTAATAAGAATATAATCACCCTCGGACGCGCAATGCTTATTTCCAACAGCCTTCCTTCCTAAGAATCAGCCCTTCCGTCGTGTAGAGAGACGTTGTGTTACACTCCAAGGTGTTCCCCAGGTTGCCTTTCCTGAGCTTCGATCTTCCGGCTCTCGTTTAGTAGTTCTTGGAAACTACTCTGCATTAGGCCTTCAAATTGGGTATGGGGTGTAGAGAGATGGTGTGTTCCACTCCAAGGTGTTCCCCAGGTTGCCTTTCCTGAGCTTCGATCTTCCGGCTCTCGTTTAGTAGTTGTTGGAAACTACGCTGCATTAGGCCTTCAAATTGGGTATGGGGTGTAGCGAGAGGGTGTGTTACACTCCAAGGTGTTCCCCAGGTTGCCTTTCCTGAGCTTCGATCTTCCGGCTCTCGTTTAGTAGTTCTTGGAAACTACACTGCATTAGGCCTTCAAATTGGGTATGGGGTGTAGAGAGAGGGTGTGTTACACTCTAAGGTGTTCCCCAGGTTTCCTTGCCATTGCTTCGGTCTTCCGACTCTCGTTTAGTAGTTGTAGAAAAGTACACTGCATTAGGCCATACAAAATGGGTATGGGGTGGAGAGAGATGGTGTGTTACACTCCAAGGTGTTCCCCAGGTTGCCTTTCCTGAGCTTCTATCTTCAGGCTCTCATTAAATTGTGGTTAAATGGAACAACTGCATTTGGCGTACTAGTTGGTTTGGGGCCTACTATCGGTGTCTGCCACTCCTTGCTGTTCTCCTCCACTGAACAAAGCTGTGCCGCCTGTTTACTACGGTTGCCAATTTTGAACTGCATTTCGACTACTTACTGATTTGGCCCTACTCTCTGTGTCAGCCTCTCATTCCAGTTGTCCTCCACTGCAATGCCCCCTGGTTATTCCTGTGTTACCAATTTTGAACTGCATTTAGCCCACTTTCTTCTTTGGGCCTATATCTGTGTTTCCACTTCATCGTGCCCATTGCCCAGCCAGTGATAGATGAGTCTGCTGGTACATTGACCCATAACGCAACATTCCCCGTGCACGCTACACAACAACATTGTGACCCTGCTGAAAGTCAGGTTGCTCTTCCCGCATACCATACCACCTTACACGGGGACAAAGAGGAAGGTGCAGATGAAAGTGCAGGTTCCTTCATCAGGTGGGGGGAGGAATACTAGTTGGCGACGTCACTGGCACAGGGCCTCTCATAGTACGCAAAAGTGTTGCTGCCGGTGGGAGGCGCCCCCGCCGTGCAAACACACCGCTGTACTTTGAGGGGCCCTGTGCCAGTGCCAATGCCAACGAGTGGGCCCCCCCTGCTTGCTCAGGTTCACAGCACTTGCAAAGTTGAAATACTTACCTCTCCCTGCTCCACTGCCGTGACGTGGTCCAGATTTCCTGGGCCCACTAATTACTTGAACCAGCCCTACCCCCCACAACTTTAGCCAAATGACCCCCAATTTCAAATGCCTTCCAATTATTATAAGGTAAATTACGCTAGACAAGCTTCATTAAGAAGAATGGATGGTTTTGACATTAAAATGGCCACTCTAGGTGTTTTCCTGGCCCCCACTCACTGCCGACTATGCTGCCCCATTGACTTGCATTGGGTTTCGTGTTTCGGTCGATCCCGACTTTACGTCATAATCGGCCGATTTCACTCGACCCGACTTTGGACATAGTCGGGTTTCGCAAAACCCGGCTCGACTCTAAAAAGGTCAAGGTCGCTCAACTCTAGTGTTTCCTCCTCATCCTGCCCATTGCCCAGCCAGTGATAGATGAGTCTGCTGGTACATTGACCCATAACGCAACATTTCCCGTGCACGCTACAGTGCAAGATTGTGACCCTGCTGAAAGTCAGGTCCCCCTTCCCGCATACCATACCACCTTACACGGGGACAAACAGGAAGGTGCAGATGAAAGTGCAGGTTCCTTCATCAGGTGGGGGGAGGAATACTAGTTGGCGACGTCACTGGCACAGGGCCTCTCATGGTACGCAAAAGTGTTGCTGCCGGTGGGAGGCGCCCCCGCCGTGCAAACACACCGCTGTACTTTGAGGGGCCCTGTGCCAGTGCCAATGCCAACGAGTGGGCCCCCCCTGCTTGCTCAGGTTCACAGCACTTGCAAAGTTGAAATACTTACCTCTCCCTGCTCCACTGCCGTGACGTGGTCCAGATTTCCTGGGCCCACTAATTACTTGAACCAGCCCTACCCACCACAACTTTAGCCAAATGACCCCCAATTTCAAATGCCTTCCAATTATTATAAGGTAAATTACGCTTGACAAGCTTCATTAAGAAGAATGGATGGTTTTGACATTAAAATGGGCACTCTAGGTGTTTTCCTGGCCCCCACTCACTGCCGACTATGCTGCCCCATTGACTTGCATTGGGTTTCGTGTTTCGGTCGATCCCGACTTTACGTCATAATCGGGCGATTTCACTCGACCCGACTTTTGAGATAGTCGGGTTTCGCGAAACCCGGCTCGACTCTAAAAAGGTCAAGGTCGCTCAACTCTAGTGATAATACTAGGACACTGTGGCTTTTAGATGGGCACCATGATTATTGATATTATTAGGACACTGTGGCTGTTAGAAGGGCACCATGATTAGTGATAATAATAGGACACTGTGGCTTTTGGAAGGGCACCATGATTCCTGATATTACAAGGACAATGCAGCTTTTAGAAAGGCACCATGATTCCTGATATTATTAGGACACTGTGGCTTTTAGAAGGGCACCATGATTCCTGATATTACTAGGAAACTGTGGCTTTTAGAAGGGGACCATGATTCCTGATATTACTAGGACACTGTGGCTTTTAGAAGGGCACCATGATTACTGATAACATTAGGAAACTGTGGCTTTTAGAAGGGCACAATGATTCCTGATATTACTAGGACACTGTGGTTTTTATAAGGACACCATGATTCCTGATATTACTAGGAAACTGTGGCTTTTAGAAGGGGACCATGATTCCTGATATTACTAGGACACTGTTGCTTTTAGAAGGGCACCATGATTACTTATATTACCAGGGCACTGTGGCTTTTAAATGGGCACCATGATTCCTAATATTACTAGGACACTGTGGCTTTTAGATGGGCACCATGAATACTGATATTACCAGCACACTGTGGCTTTTAGATGGGCATCATGATTACTGATATTATTAGGAAACTGTGGCTTTTAGAAGGGCACCATGATTACTGATATTACCAGCACACTGTGGCTTTTAGATGGGCACCATGATTCCTGATATTTCTAGGGCACTGTGGCTTTTAGAAGGGCACCATGATTCCTGATATTACTAGGACACTGTGGCTTTTAGAAGGGCACCATGATTCCTGATATTACTAGGACACTGTGGCTTTTATAAGGGCACCATGATTACTGATATTACTAGGGCACTGTGGCTTTTAGATGGGCACTATGATTCCTGATATTACTAGGACACTGTGGCTTTTAGATGGGCACCATGATTACTGATATTACCAGGGCACTGTGGCTTTTAGATGGGCACTATGATTCCTGATATTACTAGGACACTGTGGCTTTTAGATGGGCACCATGATTACTGATATTACCAGCACACTGGCTTTTAGATGGGCATCATGATTCCTGGTATTTTTAGGACACTGTGGCTTTCAGAGGGGCACCATGATTACAGATATTATTAGGACATTGTGGCTTTTAGAGGGGTATTATAATTACTGATATCATTAGGGCACTGGTTGCTAGAAGTCTAAAAGCTCTATAGCCAGCTCTATAGTCAGCAAAATATAAATTGGGCACTAAGTGACAGTACTATTTGTGGAATTATTTGTATTCTACAAGTCACTTATACTTGAGAAAGTTATATTGGTTTTACTAAAGGAAACTTGTCACTCTATTCATGCAGCCCATAGCATGAATCAGAGCCTGGTTGCATGTTTTCAGCCAGGTATAGCTTTCTCTGAAATAATCAAGCATTATATAGAAAACATAGTTTGAAGAGACTGTAATGCTGGTATCTCTGCATGGTTCCTCTTCCTCCGCCTGGCAGGGATTCCAACATGCTAACCTCCTCGATTCTCGATTGCCCAGCTATGTCCTCTGATATGACTCATGCTGTGCCTCCCATATCCCAGGGAATTCGTATGCAGCGCAGATCTTCTGGCAGTGCAGTTAGGATTGTTGTGTTCCCTACTTCTTAAAGGGATAGCAATCGCATTCCTGATGTGTCACCAACCAATAGCTGGGAGGAATGAAGTATTTAAAGCACCTTTCCCTGTAGGGAGGTGCCTGAGCAACATCAGGTTCCTGCTACTGCACCTGTCCTGTTACTTTGAACCTGATCCAATTCTGCTGCCTGAACCCATCTAGTCTGAACCAGAAACTAAACCTGTTACCCATTATGTCAATACCTGTACCAGAATCCACACTGTCTAAACCAAACCAGCAGCAGTGTCCATTCTATCTAGGGTTACATAATCAGAACTGACTGAATCACCACTTGTGTTCATCCTGTCTGGTGATCCAGAATCTGTACTGTCTGATCCAGCATCAGTGTCTGTCCTGTCCAGTGTTCTGAAATCTGAACCAGCATCTGTGTCCTTCCTGTCTCATGATCCAGAATCCATACTGTCTGAACCAACATCAGTATCTGGTCCTGCCTTGGACTCCTAGTCAACATTTGTGTCTGTGACCCTTGGTGTCAGCTGCTGCAATACTAGAGATGACCCTGGAGTGGTACCTGGTGACCACTTGCAGCTCAAGACTAACCTCACCAACAGAGGCTCTACTGAAAGACTTATCAATCAGCTACTGTGATGCAAGGAGAAGCGACCAGAGGCAGCAGCGGACTAGCCTTGTCTATTATAGTTCCCAAGCGACTCCTCACAACATGTTTTCTATGCACTACAGGAGTATTTTAGAGTAAAATATACAGACAGACTCTGATTCATGCGCTCCATGGTTTGGGCAGCATGGATCGACTGACAGGTTCTGCTAAAGCTCTGTTTAGAAGTATTAAAGGGAATCTATGACAAGGATTTTATGCTCAAAACTATTTATATGCGAATGTAGGTCTTTCAAAGACTAGTCCAACAATACCTACATGGCAAGTTCCTTCCTCTATTACTGAGAAATCGGTGTCAGAATTGATATGCAAATAAAGCTGAAGGAATGTTTGTAGCTCTCAAATCTTGGTCATTCCAGTTCTATTTCCTGTCCTGTGTCGCCTCCTTGAATGACATTCCATATGCTTTAAGACTTATGGCAAAGAAACCATGAGTTAAACACTGTGAGGATGTGATTTTCCGTGAATCGAGCTGGAGAGATAAATATTTTAGATGTACAAATACTTCTTCAGCCTCATTTGTATATCCGTTCAAGCACTGATTTGTTAGTAATAGAGGAACAGAATGGCCATGTAAAGTTATTGCTGGAATTGTTTCTGAAACAGCAACATACACATGCTGACAGTTTCCCTTTATATGTATACAAATACATATTCAATATCTTTATCTGAATCTGCACCAACTATACAGTTATAAACATGCACTATGTAATAATAAAAATATGCAGCGTATACAAAAGTAAACATATGTATACCCAGTTGGCAAAAGAGAGTATTTAGTTAAATGAATATAGATATATCAAACACATTTTCATTAGTTTCCTAATTAAACATAGGAAACAAATTTACAATGTCTCTTAATTCGACATATTGTCACTGACACCCTGTAAGTGTCAGCCATTAAATGGTGTTAATTGCTGTATTTTTTACTGAATTGCCTGGAAGCAACAAACTATTTTACTTCCATTTAAATTCAGCTTTTAATATTCTATATTCTATGTAACATGGAAAGCCAGGGAATCACAAAAGCACTTATATCTGAACTGATTAGATTGCTAACACAAATAGTGTTGCATAAATACCCAGGGTTTATATAAGACAAGGAAAAAAACAACATTTTTTATAAGGTATACATTTTCTTTATTTATTGCATAATTGAACCTGTTTTAAGCATCTTAGACCATTAATTATGCATTGTCTAGAAATGTGTAATGGGTTTTCTGAAAATCTTTAACTGTATTACGATCTTCACCTTTAAGTACTGTAAATTTATTTTCAAGTTTCTTAATATAAATGGCCATCTATTTTTTTTTGTTCTTAGAAATAAGAGCACTGCAAGTTTAG
Source organism: Ranitomeya imitator (assembly GCF_032444005.1). NCBI lineage: Eukaryota > Metazoa > Chordata > Amphibia > Anura > Dendrobatidae > Ranitomeya > Ranitomeya imitator. Next base: position 925,039,247 of record NC_091282.1, on the reverse strand, counting down.
CAAACCACAGGTGCAGTCTTCATGTATTCCCAAGGGCTACATTGACCCCATTAACACAGCAGTCAAGTGAGGATGATATGATTTATTTTAAGAAAAGAGTTTTTGAAGTATTAGTGGGTTGTAAAGAACATTTGCTAAGGATATATCTCAGTTGTTTTCTGTCTTTCCCTCTAGTCATGATACCAGATGCACTAGCAAGAAGTACCCACTAGAAGTATCCGTAAATTGCATGCAACCAAGTGAACCCAGCTATTGCAAAGTTTATCATAATCTACTGTATTAATGCTATAGGAATCTACTGAGGAGGAATGTTAAAAGGATACTTCTGCAAATTTTTATTTCACCCTTTGGTAGCAATGATGTGTGTATGTGTCAAGCATTCAGTTGTATATTCACTGGTTGCCATCTTGGTCCATGCTGGTGTCACGTGATAGCATTTGTACCTTGTCAAATCATACATTGTCTGCAGTGTGGAGAGACCTTTTCTTTATCAATATAAGACTCAAAATAAGCCTCTGTAGCTTTGTTTTGAGTCTCACAGATTTGCAATGAAAAGATTTAATAAGCGATCTCTGCTCCACATAGGAGACACCTTGTGATTCGGCAGATCCCAAATGCAGTTAGATGACGCAAAAGTGGACCTGAGCACCATTGAAAATTGTCAGAAGACGGCAATGGGTGAGTATGTTACTAAACTCATTACACATACATAAATCATTGCTACCAAAGGAACAAATAAAAATATTCACCAAAATGGTCCATTAATTCTAAAAGACTTTAAGAATAATTTCTACCCTTTTACACTATTTTATTACTGTTATGTAAATGTATTTACAATTTCATATGGGACAGTCATTATACATTTTTTATAGTAAAATAGAAAAAAATGGGCGACCATAAATTGCTCATTAGTGTGCAATATCCATCAAACTGTTTTCACAAAATTGTGGTGAAAAACTTCTTGAAATGTTGTGACTTTTTGCATTTTTATCCCAGTTACTGCCAGGATGGCAAACCTTTAAAAGTAGGTGGAGTTCAGAAGAAATGGATCATGGTGAAGCTTGACTTACAAAAGAGGCATAAATCAAATCAGAAATGTCTGCCACCCAAAGGCTGGTGTACATCTCTGACAGTGGTACTCAGTAGTTAAAAGATGTGCCAAATTCAATAACCCCTATCTGACCTTAGATGTATACGTACATCTAAAGTTGCCTCTCCTGTTTGATGTGGGCTCTAGTGATGAGTCCGGAACTTTTTCAACACGTCAGCTGATTTAATCAGCCACAAGTGAAATCCCATGGCTTTTAACATGTTAACTGCCTCTGTTAGTCTCTGACCATGGCATTTAACATGATCACATTGGAAACGCATCGCAAATCCTGCTCATCGGTGTCCATGTCACATGACCGTGGGTTGCCGATGGGTTGGCATGAAAGCCTGGGGTCTGTAGGAGACCTCTGTGGTTGTCATTGACAGATAGCTATGAGTGCACCCAGCGGCTGGCACTCATAGAAGGTGATCATTTTAGCTACACATAGAAGGGTTGCAGTTTCTATTCTCCCTTGGTGACTTGAAGCAGGTGAAAAGTAAAAATAAATGTTTTAAAAGATAAAAAAATGTAAAAGTTTAAATCACCCCGTTATGTCCGATTCAAAATAAAACATTGAAAATAAAAAATGGAATATACACATATTTGGTATCGCCGTATTCAGAATCGGCCAATCTATCAATATATAAAAGTAATTAATTTGATCGGTAAATGACATTACGAGGAGAAAAATAAAAATGCCAGAATTACTTTTTTTGGTCAACACAGCATTGCATAAAAATGCAATAACGGAAATTCAAAAGATTTTATCAACACTAAAAAGCTATCAATAAAAGCATCAGCTCAGCACGCTAAAATTAAGCCCTCACTCTGCCACAGATCATCAAAAATGGAGACGCTACAGGTCTTGGAAAAAGGCGATTTTTTACATTTTTATAAACTTTGGATTTTTTTTCACCAGTTAAATACAAAATAACCTAAAATTGTTTAGTATCTAGAGAATAATAATGGCAGGTCAGTTTTAGCATTTAGTGAATATGGCACAAAAAAAACACACAAAAAAAACAATTGTGAAATTTCACTTTGAATTATTTTGCCATTTTTTAATACACTATATGGCAAAACCAATTATGTCATTTAAAAGTACAACTAGTCATGCAAAAAATAAGCCCTCACATGGCTATATTGATGGAAAAATAAAAAAGTTATGGCTCTGGGAAGAAAGGGAGCAAAACATGAACCTCAAAAATGGAAAAAAAAACAAGGTGCTGAGGGAGTTAAAGTATGAGGGGTTTTAATGAATTGGACACATCTTACCACAAAGCTCCTTTTATTAAGATTGGTGTACATAGTGCCACTTTTAATGAATCGGGCCAATATCTGTAATAATTTAATTCCTTTAGTTGTTGATGCAGATAATATTTTTTAAAATAGATAGTTTCACATTTAAGATCTAATATTGTTCCATCAGGACAAATGAAGTCGGTTACATAAGAAGGGTTGTCCGGTTAAAACAAGTTATCTACCTTTCACATAACATGTAAGATGTTGATTGAATGGTGTCTAATTGCCAGAATGGGGAGGTTGTATTCCTGTTAGAATATGGCAACAGTGGGAATGTGAGTCCTGCACTCCATTTATTTTCTATGGTGCTGGTGAACTCTGTGTTTGGATTTATTCTGGAGACCCATAGAAAATGAACGGAGGCGAGGTAGGTCGGATGAAAAGCCTGTCTTGCCACTTTGGAATTGGAAGAAATGTTTCTCATGGGGTATAAAAATGCCCTGAACAACTAATAGGTGCAGTTCCGAATGGTGGAACACCCATCGATCAGCAAATTGTCCCCTATATTTTGATAGGTAATAACTTTTTTTCACTGGAGAAGCCCTTTAAGTCTCTATTATTAATCAAATGATAGTTTATGGATATAGTAAAAGTCAACAACTAAGTTAGCAGTAAAAGTAAAGTGCTATTTTTTAAGAAAATCATTAAAACTATTTCCCTGCAATAAAAGGGAACCTGATCGCTTACACTAAACAGCAAAAAGAGCACTTAACAGTCCTCTAAAAATGTCAAAAACAAGCAGAAAAAAAGCAGAAGTGTTTACCTGCCTAGGCTTCTAAATAAATGCACTAACAGGATGCAGTGGACTCATTTAACACAGGTGCAAGAATGCCGATGAGACAACCACTCACAGCCTGCCAATCTATGGGGGATGGTTGATTGACATAATAGCAGTTACCAACTGGCAAATAAAATCTATTAATATCTTGTAAAGTTCTATGGATTCAAAATATTGATTATTGAAAATATTCATTTTTGACTGTTTTCCTAGTAGAATTTGATTATACATTAAAGGTACCGTCACACTAGACGATATCGCTAGCGATCCGTGACGTTGCAGCGTCCTGGCTAGCGATATCGTCCAGTGTGACAGGCAGCAGCGATCAGGCCCCTGCTGTGCTGTCGCTGGTCGGGGAAGAAAGTCCAGAACTTTATTTGGTCGCTGGACTCCCCGTAGACATCGCTGAATCGGCGTGTGTGACACCGATTCAGCGATGTCTTCGCTGGTAACCAGGGTAAACATCGGGTTACTAAGCGCAGGGCTGCGCTTAGTAACCCGATGTTTACCCTGGTTACCATCCTAAAAGTAAAAAAAACAACCGCTACATACTTACCTACCGCTGTCTGTCCTCGGCGCTCTGCTTCTCTGCTCTGGCTGTGAGCACAGCGGCCGGAAAGCAGAGCGGTGACGTCACCGCTCTGCTTTCCGGCTGCCCGGCGCTCACAGCCAGACCAGAGAAGCACAGCGCCGAGGACAGACAGCGGTAGGTAAGTATGTAGCGTTTGTTTTTTACTTTTACTATGGTAACCAGGGTAAACATCGGGTTACTAAGCGCGGCCCTGCGCTTAGTAACCCGATGTTTACCCTGGTTACCGGCATCGTTGGTCGCTGGAGAGCGGTCTGTGTGACAGCTCTCCAGCGACCAAACAGCGACGCTGCAGCGATCCGGATCGTTGTCGGTATCGCTGCAGCGTCGCTTAGTGTGACGGTACCTTAAAACAATAATCCCTAGAGGAAAAAGTATGTCTTTATTACTTTTTTTAATCTAAGAAAAGCCAGCAATAGAAGTCAACATATAAAAAAAAAAGAAATAGAGGTAGTTGTCTAAACTGCTCTGACAAAAATGCTCAGAGATTTAGCTTTAGACCACCCACAGATCTTGCGTGCTGTCTGACACTTTGCCAATTACTACCAAGAAAAAATGTAGTTCTCAAAGTGAAAATACATGAGTTATAGTGTTGGGGGTGCAAATTTGCTGAAGCAATATGCATAATTTTCATCACATCAATGGATAATAGCTATAATGTACTGTACATCTTGGTTTGTTAGCTTAGGTTTATTGAATATACAGCAACATGTTGCAACCTAGTATCTTGGCACTATGCAAGGTATTGACAATATCCGTGTCTTCAAAACATGTCCTTATGATCCTGCGTGGCTTAAGAGATTAGAGAAGGAAGTAGATTTGTTATCTCTTTAAAAGGTGAATGAAGTGGTTTCTGAGGGCAATGTGATTTAAGGACTACAGCACTTGTCCTGTTATGGTACTCCCACAGCATAAGATGATTATATAGCTGGGATATGCCAAATCATCAGTGGGGGTTTGATCTATTAGTCATTCAGCTTTTTCCCTGTAAAGTTATTCTTCCAGCCACCCAATGTGCATGAAACTGGAACATAACTGTACTTCAGTGAATATATTGTACTAAAATCAATGCACAGCCAGTGGCTGCAAACATCATTATGCAAAGAAAATTTTTCAAGGAGCCATATTAGTGAACTGGGGATAGATGGAGGTCCAACTTACAAATGAATAAATGGTGGCATGCCTTAGCCATAAGCTATAATTTCTAATTGTAAGAAAACTCTTTTAACTTTTGCTTCATTATAAATATGAATTTAACATGACAGCAATCACATTTGAATGTTAATCTGAATGTTGACATGTCTTATCTTTCAGATTGTTATTCGGAATTTAAGAGAAACGCATTACAGCTACAGGTGCAAATAATTGATTAAAATAATAGAATCAAAGCAGAGTTAATAGTTAGTCTTAAAGGAGTTGTCTGGCTTTAGGATACCAGTTTGCAGTCACTATGTGTGCTGGAAGGATTCCTTGGTGCCGACGCATTATGCAGGGGATCATGTGACACAAGTATGCGATCTGCATACTTCTGGCCACATTCTGACTAGACTGTATCCAGCCTTGCTCAGAAACAGTTGCATTGAATGGGGCCAAGACCATCTAGTCAGCATGTGACCACATGTATGCACTTCACATAACTGCAGTCACACAACTTCCACTCCCGGTGCCAGCACTGGAGAATCTTCCCAGCGTGCCATGTGCGCAATGTGAAAATTCACAAATAAGCAGTCACATAGAATGACTGGAGATTTGTATCCTAAGGCTGGACAGCCCCTTTAATGTAAATACCTTCTTTATGAACTTCTTACACCTTTGTGGTACTGTATTATTTTACATTTAAAAGTTTCTCTTCTGCAGTTAAACTATTTTCCTTATACTGTCCAAGAATTTAATCTCTTCCCGACTGCCGACGTGTTATCCATGTGTAATCTTCAAGTTGCGGTATTTAGGAAATTATGAGAGAGATTCTCACCCCACTGGCATCACTGTAATTTGATCACAAGGAGTTGAGGGTTTTCATGGCCAATGGAGGTCAAATGATGTCCCAGACAGCAGCAGGGTTCAACAGGTGATCTGCCAGTGTAAAGCTGACAGGTCTCATGCATTGCAAAACGTATGTATTGCAATGCATGAAACTAGTGATAAGAGAAGTAAAAGTTAAAGCTCTGAAAGATATTGTACCCAGTTCAGACGATGGTCTGCAGAGGTCAGCGGGAATGATCCAGCACTCAAGAGGCAGTTTTTAGCAGGTTTGAATGCCCGTCAAGCTAGGTGGGCATTGTTTTTTGCCTGGTTCCATTTCTCTGTGACATATATTCCTGGGACAAAAAATGTTAAAGCTGATGTTTTGTCTTGAATTTCTCCCCAGTGATTAATACAGAAAAGGAAGATTCTATTCTGCAGAGAGGGGTGGTCATGGCAGCATTAGGTTCTGAGTTGGAAAATAGCATTCTAAAAGCCCAGGATGCGACAAAAACTAACACTCCGTGTGGGAAATTATTTGTGCCTAAAGCCCTGAGGAGAGCTTTGTTTACGGAATGTCATGAGTCTTGTTTGGCAGGTCATGCAGGGATTGCTGAAGCAAGAAAGTTGATCAGTCGGAGTTTCTGGTGACCGGGGTGGCTAAGAGAAATTGTCAAGCGGGTACGTCAGTGTACCATGTGCGCTAGGTCTAAGGCTTCTCATGCTCTGGTGGCAGGGTTGCTTTGCCCGTTAGAGGTTCCTAGTTCTCCATGGATGCATCTTGCTATGGATTTTATCACCGACCTGCCGGTCTCTGAAGGTTTTTCAGTTATCTGGGCTATTGTTGACCAGTTTAGTAAGATGTGTCATCTGGTCCCGTTCAATAAATTACCCTGCGCTAAGACACTTGCCAGGGCATTTGTGAAAGTGATTGTCAGACTCCTTGGTGTCCCCACGGACATTGTCTCCGATAGGGGACCACAGTTTGTGGCTCACTTTTGGTGTGACTTTTGTGACAGACTTAAGGTTCATTTGTCATTTTTGTCGGGCTATCATCCGCAGTCCATTGGACAGACCAAAAGGAAGAACCAGGAAGCTGGGCAGTTTATGAGATGGTTTGTAGTGGACAATCAGGAAATGTGGTCGGAATATCTACCATTAGCTGAGTTTGCTCTCAATAATCATACGTCTTCTTCGGCTGGATGTTCTCCTTTCTTTTGTTGTACTGGGAAGAATCTATATTTTGGTCCTTTTTCTAAGATTATGGCGGCGGTGCCTGAGGAAGAGAGTTTTTCTGGAAATTTGGAAAGGGTTTGGACTAGTGTGCGCCATAATCTCACACAGGCTAATAAGAGGTCTAAGAAATTTTTTGACAAGAGAAGAAGGGAGTTGAGGTTTGTTGTTGGGGACATGGTTTGTTTGTCCTCTAGGAATTTACATTTGAAGATCCCTTCTAAAAAGTTGGGGCCAAAGTTTGTAGGACCTTTCAAAGTGGTTCACATTGTCAACTCGGCAGCGGTGAGATTAGACATTCCTTCGTCCTGGAAAATTAATTCAGTTTTTCATGTATCTGTGCTGAAGAAGGTTGACACGCCAGATAAGGTGGCTATGCCGTCTGCTCTTCCAATTGATGAAGACTGCGAGTTTGAGATTTCACACATTCTTGATTCCAGGTGGCATAGAGGAGGGCTACAGTATCTTGTGTCCTGGAAGGGTTTCGGTCCCGAGAACAATTCCTGGGTGAAAGCTATGGACGTCTCAGCCTCAAGGTTAATTAAGGCTTTTCACAGGAGATTTCCAAATAAGGCCCGACTTAGAGGATCCGGAGGATCCTTGTTAAAGGGGAGATACTGTAAGAATCTGTTTAGTTTGTGACTAGCCGCAATTTTCCTGTGGAGTTCGGCTGCTGGTCTTTTTCCTCTGGTGCTGGGTTTGTCTTGGGTCAGGTGTTTGGTTCACTCATTTTTAACCAGCACCTGCCATCCAGGCCTTGCTGGACATCAGTGTTTATCTGCTTGAGCTCCAGCTTGGTGCTTTGCTTTGTCTTGTGCGTGTGTTATCTGTGCAGTGCTGGTGCCTCTGGTTCTGCTAGCCTTGGTTTCTGTTTTCTATTGTTTTTGCAACATTCTCTTTGTTTTCTATTAGGAGGTGATCTGTTTTTGTACCCAGTCCTTAGTTCTATTAGGGAACTGTGTCCTGTGTTGCAGATCCATAATATAAGTATCTGTGCAATGATAAGGCAGTGACCCAGCAAAGTTCAAAGCAAAACATCTTTTTAATGTTCAACTCAGCAAAACATAGCACACAATATCCTCCGAATCGCAGCCGGGCACATATCCTCTGGATTACAGTCACTAAACATGCCAGTCTGAACGGTTGCCATGTGCAACTGCACTGCTGTGTTAATGTGCTATTTACAGCTTTACACAGTACACAATACCATTCAGTTTACAGTCACTAAATAAGCCAGTCCTTCTCTTGATACCTGTTTCCATGGGCGATTGCACCACCATGTTAAATGTTCTACTCACAGCATTACACAGTACAAGATATTCTCCACATTGAAGCCGGACACTATATCCTCCAATTTACAGTCACTAAACACGCCAGTCCTCCTCCGGGCACAGACAATCTTCCTCCAAGATTGATTACCATGGCCTCAATATGCTTCCGTACACATCCTGGGGAACATATAGTGATCCCTAGATGTAGCACCAGTCACTGCCTCCCACCCTTCTAAATTCCTAACAAAGAAAGGTTATATTTAAAAAATGATGTTGATGTAAAGTAGACATTGGCTAATGTTATTTATGAACTATTTTGTTTGATATAACTCTGGTTTAATGGCATAAAAATTAAGATTATTTTCACCAAAATTCCAGTATTTTAACACATGAATGCAAAAAATATTGATCTAAATTTACCACTAGTATGGAATACAAGATGTCAAGAAAAAAAACAGTCTCAGAATCATTGGGATATGTTGAAGCATTCCAGAAATACTGCTTCGTAAACTGACATTGGTCAGAATAAAAAAAATGGCCTGGTTAGTAAGGTGAAAACAGGCTCTGACATGAAAAGGTTAAATATAACAAAAAAGAGCTACTGAACAGCAGGATTGGTACATTACTTGGGCTGTGTGTGGGCACATAATACAGATTGAAATTTTCAGTTATTTTTCACCAATTGTCTGAGATGTTATGAGAAATATTATTATATCTACCCACATAGTAAAGGAAAGGGAAAACAATTTATTTACTGGCAGCAGGACAAATAACTCATTGTTGTCACTTCTGATTTATAATAAAGTTCTAAACAGGTAAAAAAATAAAGTCATACAGTTGACTTTGAAAGCTGAGTGCACTGGTGTATACTGGACAGTAACTTGCAGTAGTTATACATAATAAAAAGTACATCTTTAGCATGTCCTTGAACATATACTGCTTTACCAAAACACAAGTTAATGTATTTAAGTATGGTATTGTGTAAAAACATTTGAGGCACAAAATTACTTGCCAAAATATGAGCAAATACAGTAGAGGTAACTTTGAGGATATTTAAAATCCATTTGAAATAAGCTTTGAAAAAAACTTTTGTGAATATAGGGTGTACGTATTTACAATAATTGGGTGCACTCACGCCAATTATAACAATGATGGGATTTGCGTAGAGTGTTAGTAGTTTATTTTTGTCAATTACAATGAAAATTGAATGAATAGAAGAAAAATGTAAATCAAATCAGAATTTTGTGTGAGCAGTAGTGTTGTGCATTCCGATACCGCAAGTATCGGGTATCGGCCGATATTTGCGGTATTGGAATTCCTATACCGTGTTCCAATACTTTCAGTATATCGGATACCGGAATCGGAAGTTCCTATAATTCAAACAGCCAGAATTCAGCCAATGAGGAATGATTAGAAGTGTGGGCACATCCTGTTCTGCATGGTAGGCATGTAACTATTGGCATGGCTGTGATTGGCTGCTGAAATGATGTCATGATGCACTATAAAAGTCGCTGCCGCCATTTTGGGTTCACCCTGCTGTGAATTCAGTTAGGGACAGGACGCTGTGTTCTGACTGAGGGCCTGTTTAGAGATAGTGATTTGCTTTATTGTGCTTTCCCAAGGCTAATTTAGCAACCGCTGTGTGAGAACCTTGTTTTTGCCTTGCAGCGCTGTTCACAGGTGTCGGCAAGGTGTCTGTGTGAGAGCAGCTCACTCTGTAGTCTGGTTTGCAGCCACCGCTGGTTGTAGTCAGCTTTTCCATTGTCCACTTTTCAATTAGTGCAGCCAGCTGCACATTTGTTCAAATTTATCCTATTAGTGGCTTCCCATCTGTATACAGCTAGATTGTGGGAAAACACTATAGGATTGCATAGAGGAGCTTGGGCTAAACCTCTATGCCTTTAATGTCTCCGCCACCTTCCCCAATACATCCTACATTATTCTTAGTTGTTTTCCTTCATGTAGAATGAACCTACAAGGAAAGAAAGGGTTTATTTTAATTCCGATATTTTGGTCCCATTGACTTGCTTTGGTATCGGGTATCGGTATCGGCGATATCCAATATTTTTCGAATATCGGCCGATACAATCCGATACCGATACTTATGGATATCGGAAGGTATCGCTCAACACTAGTGAGCAGCCTTTGTCTTTGAAAAGCTTCAAAGTGTCAATTACTTTATGTTTACAGTATGTTCACGCAGCTTTTGAAGGAATTTGGCAAGGAGGTTGTTTCAAACATCTTGGAGAAATAATCACAGATATTCTTTGTATATAGCAAATCCTAATCTTTCTCCATGTAATCTCAGACAGATTCAAAAATTTTGAGACAGGAGCTCTGTGCGGGTCATATTATTATTAGTGATGAGCGAATATACATTTTGGAAACTAGGCCACCCTGGGCACTTATCTAGATGTGTATTAAACACCTTGAACCCCCAGGTGCTTCACAGACGTTTATAATGCAGATCCATAAAAATAAAAAAAAATCACATTTTTCCTTCAAAAATCTTTTTTAGCTCAAATTTGGTTTTATTTTCTCAAGGGTAACAGGAGAAAATGAACCCCAAATATTGTTTTGCTATTTCTCCTGAGTTCACTGATACTCCACATGTGGTTGAAAACTACTTTTGAGGCACACTGCAAACCTCAGAAAATAAGTTATGCCCTATTACAATGTGGATTTTACTGCACTGGTTTGAGGGTGCCATGTTACATTAGCAGAGCCCCTGAGGTGCAAGAAAAGCAGAACCCCCCCATAAGTGACTACATTTTACAAACTAAACCTCTCAGTGAATTCATCTAGGGGTGCAGTGATTATATTGACAGCACAGATGTGTCACAGAATTGTATACCATTGGGCAGTGAAGAAAAAATGATTTATATTTTTACCTCCAAAATTGTTTTAGCCCCAAATGTTACATTTTCATACTGGAAAATGTGTAAAGATGGCACCCAAATTTGTCTTACAATATCTGCTAAATGTATAAATACCCCATATGTGGCTGTAAAGTACAACTTAGCCATACAGAGAAACCCAGGAGCGACATTTGCCTCCTGGAGCAATGGATGTTGCTGAGTGAAAATTGCAAACTGCTGTTGTAGTGACCAGTACGTTATGCCTAGCCTGTTCTTCTGGAGGCATGTACCTGCATAGTAGATGGGCTCTTATCACTACAGAAATGCCTAATATGTGAGCGCTAAATGTGGTTTATGCACACTGAAGCTCAAAAGGGAGGGGGCATTTAGATTTGGGAGCTGAGAATTTGCTAACTTTCTTTTGTTGGCAAGGAGCGATTTAGCTTTTCAAGAGCCTTTGTGCCACCAGTAACTTGTTTTATTGTGGATTGAGTTACATCTTTGGGAACATTTTACGGAACATTTATGATCACATTTATCTGGCGCTCTAGGCTGAGCACTTACATTGGGTTTCCATCAAAGTCTACGAGTGACATGACAGATGAAACTCCCGATGGATCCATTCACTATAATGAGGCAGCAGAGTTACTCTAGACTCTGTCTGGCCTCTGTTCAGCTGTGTCCTTTTCAGAAATGCACACAACTGTGGCCGATGGCACTTTTATGCAATCCTAAAAACACGGACATTGCTGGATCACAGCACCTACATCTGCCTCATTATAGGGAATTTTCTGCTGGGGGTTCTGTCTGAATCACGCATTCAGAGGTTTACATGGAAACCCAGGTGTAAGCATTCAGTGCACAGCACAGAATAAATGTGCGCCGAGCCTAACTACAATCTAGGGGAAGCAGAGTGAAAAAAACAACAGCATGTGAAAAATTGGTTTTATTTATTTTTTATACTGTTCTTCATGGGGTATAAGTGATAATGTGATTATATTCCTCTGGTCAGTGCGAATACAATGATACCAGATCTATATCAGGTTTTTATATTTGGCTTTTGCAGGCTTGGCTTTTGCATCACCACATTTTGAGAGCTATAATTTTTCCATATTTCGATCGACAGAGTAATGTTATGGCTTGTTTTTTGTGGAACGAGCTGACTTTTTTTTGGTACCATTTTTGGACACATGACATTTTTTGATCACTTTCTATTCAGATTTTTGGGAAATAGCAATTCATGACTTACTTTTATTGTTGATTTCGTTCCACATGTGTTAAAATTGGGAAGGCAGCTTTATTCTTCAGGTCAGCATGATTGCAGCCTTTGGCTGGGGTCACACTTGCGAGTGCAGTGCGAGAAACTCGCACGAATCTCTCGCATTAATACCCGTCACACCCTCCGGCACTAAGGACCAGAGTGTGTGGCTACATGTATTTCTATGCAGCTGAATGCTCTATTCCGAACCACCGGCGGCAGTGCTGGGTATTGATACGAGAGACTCGTGTGAGTTTGTCACATTGCACTCACAAGTGTGACCCTGGCCTTACCCAATTTATATCATTTTTTTATGATTTGACGCTTTTACACAATAAAAACTATTTTATTGAAAAAATAATTATTTTTGCATCGCTTTATTCTGAGAGCTATAACTTTTTCATTTTTCTGCTGATGGAGCTGTGTGATGGCTTGTTTTTTGTGGGACAAGATGACATTTTCAGCTGTACCTTTTTTATTTATATTTTTCTTTTCGATCACGTTTTATTGCATTTTTTGTTCAGTGGAATGATGGTAAGGCATTATTTTTTTTTTTACTGTGCTCACTGAAGGGGCTAACTACTTGGACAGTTTTATAGAGCCGGTCGTTATGGACGCGACAATACCAAATATGTGTAATTTTTTTTTTTTTTTTACATAAATTATTTATTGGAAAAATACTTGATAATTTTTTTTCTTTATTTGGGGATTTAAAAAAAATATTTTTACACTTTTTAACTTTTTTAATTTAGTCTTTTAACTTTTTTTGCATTATCCCATCCTGGGATATCACTGTATGTTGTCAGATCGCTTATCTGATACTCTGGAATGCAGAGTATCACATCACCATCTGACATGCAGAGAAGAGGCATGTCAGTGCCTGCTGTCAGCAGACATTCACAAGCCACCTTCCCTACAGCATTCTGAAGGACCTTGCGGCTATCTTGCAGCTGGGGGTCTCCATGGACACCATCAGGACAACATGATCACAACGCGTTGTCCTGATGGAAGCTTGCAGGGTACTCATTCCCTGAGCTATGCTCATGTATGCCACTGTCACTACTGACAGCAGCATCAGATGGGTTAAATGCCCGCAATTGGTGCTAGCAACCAAACGCGGGCATTGCTGAGCGGTTTCAGCACTCACACAGAGCTTACACCTGTACTTGATTGCCGCGGCACACAGTGTGAGGCAGTATGATCGGTGTGCCATATCTGTACTGCTGTTTGCGGTAACCAAGCTGTCGCAGAGCAGTACATGTATGGCGCATGTTGGGAACGGGTTTAATAGTAGTGATGAGCAAATATACTCGTTACTCGAGATTTCTCGAGCATGCTCGGGTGTCCTCCGAGTATTTTTTAGTGCTTGGAGATTTAGTTTTTCTTGCCGCAGCGGAATGATTTACATCTGTTAGCCAGCATAAGTTCATGTGGGGGTTGCCTGGTTGCTAGGGAATCCCCACATGTTCTTATGCTGGCTAACAGATGTAAATCATTCAGCTGTCGCAAGAAAAACTAAAACTCCGAGCACTAAAAAATACTCGGAGGACCCCTGAGCATGCTCGAGAAATCTCGAGTAACGATTATATTCGCTCATCACTAGTTAATAGTAGAAAAAAGATTAAAATGTAAAACCTTTTTTTGGCAGACAAACTTGTCCTTATTCTTTTTGAACACTGTAATCTATTGTCTATTACATTTGCTTTAATAGTATTCAGGTGATTTAATGATTCAATCCATACTGATTGTCCATCTGCATTTTTATTCATGATTAGTTTCTAGACTAGTGAATTCCAAACAGGGAAAACAATTATGCAAATACAATTTGCCAATAAACAGCATGCATTCACCGTGCTGCCTCTTGTTCCTTGCCTAGAAACTGCTTCAATCATACTAACTGCCACTTCAGCCTAGTTTTCAACCTTGTAATCAACTGCCCTACTGCCCAATAATGTTGCATCTCATTAGTTAACCTTTATAACAAAAGTGCTGCAAATTCTATCTCAGATAACACAGCCTGCACAACATAAAATCTGAAGGATATGGAATTATGCAGCGGAAGTTTATGAGATTTTCAGGTAGTTTATTCATATTCTTCACAATTTATATTCCATGTCACATTTTATTATGATGTTTTGCAAGATTTGTATATGTTGAAAATGCAATGACAATATTATGTAAAAGATATTATGTACTTTGAGTATGTACTATTATCTAGTTTTACAAGACTTATTTACTGAGTTTGATATGTTTTCAGCAAGATATTCATTAACAATTGGATAATAATAAAAATTTTAATATCATTGAATTGCATAATTTTTGGCAGTGACTGTAATACTCTTATTAAATGATTAGAGATGATCAAATTAACCCCTTAGTGACGGAGCCAAATTTTTTAAATCTGACCAGTGTCACTTTATGTGGCAATAACTCTGCAATGCTTCAACAAATCCCAGTGATTTTTTTAGATTGTTTTTTCATGACACATTATACTTTGTGATAATGGTAAATTTAGGTCAATACGTTTTGTGTTTATTTATAAAAAAATACCACAAATTTGAGAAAAATGTTAAAAAATTAGCAATTTTCAAACTTTGAATGATTATCCCTTTAATCCAGATGGTCATACCACAGCAAACCATTAATAAATAACATTTCCCTTATGTCGACTTTACGTCAGCACCATTTGTAAAATGTACTTTTATTTTGTTAGCATTTTAGGAGGTTTAAAAATGTAGCAGCAATTTTCCATTTTTTCAAGGAAATTTACAACATTTATTTTTTTAGGGAACTATCCATGTTTGAAGTGATTTTAGGGGTCTAATATATTGGGAAGCGCCCAAACGTGATACCATTTTAAAAACAGCACCCCCTGAAATATTGAAAACTGCTTTCAGGTAGTTTATTAACCCATCAGGTGCTTTACAGGAATTAATGCAAAGTGGCATGACAGAAATGAAAATGTGTATTTTTACCACCTAAATGTCGCTAACTTCTGAACAGGTTACAACAGCTGTCAGACTCTAAGGCCGCTATTTGGTCGTGAATTACCATCGCAAACATCAGGACCATACAATCATGATCTGAGGGCACCAATTGGGATAAAGAGGAAACCCCCACACTCTGTTAACCATTTATAATGATGTAGTCACTATTGACAGCAGCATCTAAAGGGTTAAACAGATATGGACAGTGCAAACACTGATCGTGGCTGATACAGCAAGTTATCAGCTATAGTGTACAGCCGACAGCTGCTGGATTGTCACCTGTATGGGGAGGCTATTCTCTTATATCTCAGGTCAGTTAAAAGACGTACTGGCTGTCATTAAGGGGTTAATCTGCTGCAAATCAGCAGTCAAATTTCATGAAAATGAGTTTGCGAGGGGGGAATCAAACAATTTGTGATTAGATTTGTGTCAATCGCTTACAAAAATAGCGCTCATTGCATCAGCCAGAGATTGGGTTCAGATTACTTCAGGTGTTGTGGACTTTCCCATAATGCCTTGCAGCTATAGTAGCACTTTGGACTAAAGCAGCCAATTAGAAGAGACTATCACAGCATCTATAAAATATGAGGGCATACATAACTAGAGGAAGTCAGCAAACATTAGAGATAGGGATAGGCTGGCTGAACTCACCCAATATATTTAGATATTATTATTGGTGCGTTCGCAGCCCGGCTCCACAGTGCAAGAGACAAACCTGCTGCAAGCAAATGGTGGCACAAAAGTTCACAGAGTTGAACAGATGGGAAAAAGCTGTGCCCTGTTAGCGTCACAGGGGAACACAGCTGCCTAACAGAGCAAAAGCAATCAGTGGTCAGGGAGTAGCAAGCAAACAAACACCTCCTCTCCGCTGGTGCCGGAATCCTAATGGCTTTACGCCAGCCCTGAATTCACCATACAAACTCCTCACCGGTGGTGTCAGTATTCTAGTGGCTTATTTCATCCAGACCTTGACCACAAGCAGACAGGACCACTGAGTAGCTAAAGCTCATAACATAAGCTGATACTAGCGCATGGCCGTGTGGCCATGCGAACCTTTTATAGCTGCAGCAACTTCAGGACCTTCCTAGAGGACCAATGGGAGCTGCTACAGTACCTGAGCATGTGACCCCCGACCTCCAATAAAAGGTCTTACCCCGGGCATGCTCAGAAGTGGTAAAGCAGGACTTAGTCCCAGAGATGTCTGCTTGCCGCTGACCAGTACTGGGTACAATGGCTGAGCCTGGAAAGGCAGCAGTACCATCCACACAGTATCAGACTGATCCAGAAGCTGGGACCGACGTCTCCGCTGAGCAGGCTGCACTGCGGCTGGAGAAGAATGGGAGACCGCAGCGGAGATGGTTTGAGATTCCCTCTGTTCAGAGGTGGGAACTTGACCCCTAACATTACCCCCCTCCTTGGGTCTCGCTACGCTCGAAAGCAGCAATGAGCTGTGGATCTCAGCAGGCTCCCAGGACCTGTCCTCAGGACCATAACCTTTCCAGTCCACAAAATACAATTTTTTGCCATGTACCACCTTGCACCCCAAGATAGACGAACCTGATGTACCAGCAGATGACTCAGAAAACTGGGACATGTATACGGGCTTCAAGAGGGACACATGAAAGGTATCAGTGATACCTAGGCGTGGAGGAAGGGGTAGACCACAGGGTTAACCTGTTTGAGGACCTTGAAGGGACCCAAGTAGAGGGGTGCAAACTTAGTGGACTCAACTCGCAGCCTGATGTTACGGGCAGAGAGCCACACCAAGTGGCCAGGAGCAAAAGTCGGAGCGGGGCACCGATGTGCATCGGCGGAGGACCTCATTCTCTCCTTGGAGGCCCGAATGGCATCCTGAGTGCGGTCCCAAATGTCCTGTGCCTCGACAGCCCAGTCTGCTACCCTGGAGTCAGCAGAAGACATGGGCATGGACACATGGTCACGCGGATGCTGGCCATAATTTAGGAGGAATGGAGTCTGACCAGTGGAGTCGGCTACGGCGTTGTTAAGAGCAAACTCCACCCATGGTAGCAAGGATGTCCAGTCATCCTGCCTGGCAGTAACAAAATGTCGTAAATATGTGACCAGGATCAGGTTGGCCCTCTCAACCCACCTGTTAGTCTTGGGATGATATGCCGAGGAGAGATTCAACTCAATACTGAGTAGACGACAAAGCTATCTCCAGAATCGAAATGCAAACTGGGGACCCACTGACAATTTTGTCCGCAATACCGTGTAGGCGAAAGATTTGCTTAATGAACAACTCTGCCAGAGCCCATGCAGATGGTAGCCATGGAAGATGCACCAAGTGCAACATTTTGGAAAAATGGTCGGTGATCACTCAGATAATGGTGCAGCTATGAGACTTGGGTAAGCCCACCACAAAATCCATCCCAACCATCTCCCAGGGCCTGTCCGCCACCTGCAGGGGGTAATGCAACCCAGCTGGCTGTTGCCAAGGAGACTTGTTCTTGGTGCAAGAGAAACACGCCTGAACCAAGTCTGCGACGTCACAAGCAATATGCGGCCACCAGTATGTCCTCGCCAGGAGCTCAGATGTCCTTTTGGACCCAAAATGTCCACCCACCCTGGACAATTGAGCCCAAGAGAGAACCTCTGGACGCAGACTAGATGGTACAAAAGTCTTGCCCGGAGGCACAGACTCTAGCAAAACCGGTGCCACAGTTCTCAGGCTCCCAGTGGGGACAATAAGCCGAGGCTCCTCTTCCTCCTCCTCAGATGATACAACGGAGTGAGAGAGAGCGTCAGTACGAATGTTCTTCTCCCCGGAAAGAAAATAGAGGGTTAAATGAAACCTGGAGAAGAACAAGGACCAGCTGGCATGGCGTGGATTTAACCGCTGGGCTGTCTGCAAGTACACCAAATTCTTGTGGTCTGTGAAGACTTGGAAGGGAAAATCTCCAAGAGACATCTCCAAGAGATGTCTCCACTCAGAGAAGGCCAACTTCATGTCTAGCAGCTTCCTGACCCGATGGAACAATTTCTGCCGCTGGTGGGAAGGTCTTGGAAAAGAAGAAGCAAGGATGCTTCTGACCTTGAGCATTCTTTTGGATAAGGACTGCTCCAGCACCAACGGATGAGGCATCCTCCTCCATTATAAATGGCTTATCTACATCGGGGCGATGTAGGATGGGAGCACTGGTGAAGTGTGACTTAATGGAGTGAAAGGCCTTGGAGACCTCCTCAGATGACATTTTGGGATCTGCTCCCTTCTTGGTGAGGGCAACCAAGGGAACTACCAAAATTGAGAAGTGTGGAATAATCTGACGATAATAATAAATGAACCCCATAAAGCGCTGCACCACTTTAAGAGAATAGGGTTCCTGCCAGTCCATCACAGCATGTAGTTTGGCAGGATCCATAGCCAATCCCTGGGCGGAGATGATATAGCCCAGGAAAGGTAAGGACTCCTGCTCAAACACACATTTCTCCAACTTTGCATAGAGGGAATTTGCCTGTAAGATGTTGAAGACTCTGCAAACATCTCTCTGGTGGGAGTCAATATCTGTAGAGTAGATGAGAATATCATCCAGATAGACTACGACCGAGGTGGAGAGCATATCTTGGAAAATGGCTGGGGAATTACAGAGCCTGAAGGGCATTACCAGATATTCATAGTGCCCATCCCTAGTGTTAATAGCCGTCTCCCATTCGTCCCCCTTACGGATGCGAATCAGGTTGTAAGCACCCCACAGATCTAATTTTGTAAATACCCTTGCTCCCCGAAGCCTATCAAAGAGCTCAGATATCAGGGGCAGAGGATACTTATTCTTAACGGTGATGGTATTAAGATTCCTGTAATCTATGCATGGACGTAGTTCCCCATTTTTCTTCTGCACGAAGAACCCAGCCCCTACAGGTGACACAGGCTTCCTAATGAATCCTCTTACAAGATTTTCCTGGATGTACTGTGACATTGCCTCCATCTCCGGGAGAGAAAACGGATAGACTCAACCCCGGGGAGGCTCAGCACCAGGCAAGAGGTCAATAGGACAGTCATAGGGGCGGTTAGGCGGAAGGGTCTCTGCACCTCTTTTGGAGAACACATCCCAATAGGGCCAATATTGCTTGGGGAAAGAGAATAGATCTGCGGGTACCTCAGTAGTAGCAACCTAAACACATTCCATCTGACTTATACCCCCACAATATTCATAGTTACATAGTTATTAAGGTTGAAGGAAGACTATAAGTCCATCTAGTTCAAGCCATAGCCTAACCTAACATGCCCTAACATGTTGATCCAGAGGAAGGCAAAAAAAACCCATGTGGCAAAGAGTAAGCTCCACATTGGGGAAAAAAATTCCTTCCCGACTCCACATATGGCAATCAGACTAGTTCCCTGGAACGACGCCCTATCAAGGAATCTAGTGTTTATACCCTGTAACATTATACTTTTCCAGAAAGGTATCCAGTCCCCTCTTAAATTTAAGTAATGAATCACTCATTACAACATCATATGGCAGAGAGTTCCATAGTCTCACTGCTCTTACAGTAAAGAATCCACGTCTGTTATTATGCTTAACCTTTTTTTCTACAAACGCAGAGGATGCCCCCTTGTCCCTGTTTCAGGTCTATAATTAAAAAGATCATCAGAAAGGTCTATGTACTGTCTCCTCATATATTTATACATTAAAATAAGATCACCACTTAGTCTTCGTTTTTCCAAACTAAATAGCCCCAAGTGTAATAACCTATCTTGGTATTGCAGACCCCCCCAGTCCTCTAATAACCTTGGTTGCTCTTCTCTGCACCCGCTCTAGTTCAGCTATGTCTTTCATATACACCGGAGACAAGAACTGTGCACAGTATTCTAAGTGTGGTCGAACTAGTGACTTGTATAGAGGTAAAATTATGTTCTCCTCATGAGCATCTATGCCTCTTTTAATGCATTTCATTATTTTATTTGCCTTTGTAGCAGCTGCCTGACACTGGCCACTGAATATGAGTTTGTCATCCACCCATACACCAAGGTCTTTTTCATTGACGGTTTTGCCCAGAGTTTTAGAATTAAGCACATAATTATACATCTTATTACTTCTACCCAAGTGCATGACCTTACATTTATCTCCATTAAAGCTCATTTGCCATTTATCAGCCCAAGCTTCTAGTTTACATAAATCATCCTGTAATATAAAATTGTCCTCCTCTCTATTGATTACCCTGCAGAGTTTAGTGTCATCTGCAAATATTGAAATTCTACTCTGAATGCCCCCTACAAGGTCATTAATAAATATGTTAAAGAGAAGAGGGCCCAATACTGACCCCTGTGTTACCCCACTGCTAACCGCTACCCAGTCCGAGTGTGCTCCATTAATAAACACCCTTTGTTTCCTATCCCTGAGCCAACTCTCAACCCACTTACACATATTTTCCCCTATGCCCATTATTCTCATTTTATGTATCAACCTTTTGTGTGGCACCGTATCAAAAGCTTATGAAAAGTTCATATACACTACATCCACTTGGTTTCCTTGGTCCAATCCGGAACTTACCTCTTCATAGAAACTGATCAAATTAGTCTGACATGAACGGTCCCTAGTAACGCCATGCTGATACTGGGTCATGAGGTTATTCCTCTTCAGATACTCCAGTATAGCATCCCTTAGAATGCCCTCCAGGATTTTACCCACAGTAGAGGTTAAGCTTACTGGCCTATAATTTCCGAGTTCAGTTTTTGTCCCCTTTTTGAATATTGGCCCCACATTTGCTATACGCCAGTCCTGTGGTACAGACCCTGTTATTATGGAGTCTTTAAAGATTAAAAATAATGGTCTATCAATGACTGTACTTAATTCCTGCAGTACTCGGGGTTGTATCCCATCCGGGCCCGGAGATTTGTCAATTTTAGTGATTTTTAGACGCCGCCGCACTTCCTGCTGGGTTAAGCAGGTGACATTTAATTGGGAATTTTTATCACTAGTCATTTTGTCTACCATGGGATTTTCTTGTGTAAATACTGATGAAAAAAATGTCATTTAGCATATTGGATTTTTCCTCATCCTCATCCACCATTTCACCCAGACTATTTTTAAGGGAGCCAACACTATCATTTTTTAGTTTCTTAGTATTTATGTAGTTAAAGAATATTTTAGGATTATTTTTACTCTCTCTGGCAATGAGTCTCTCTGTCTCAATCTTTGCTGCCTTGATTTGCTTTTTACAGAGTTTATTTAATTTTTTGTATTTATTTAATGCCTCCTGACTACCTACTTTCTTTAATTCTCTAAATGCTTTCTTTTTGTCACTTATTGCGCCCCTTACAGCTGTATTTAGCCATATTGGTTTCCTCCTATTTCTAGTATGTTTATTCCCTAATGGTATATATTGTGCACAGGACCTATCCAGGATGCTAAAAAATGTCTCCCATTTTCTTTGGGAATTTTTGTGTCTCAGGATATCGTCCCAGTTAATTGCACCAAGATCCTCTCTCATCCGTTGGAAATTTGCCCTCCTGAAGTTTAGTGTCCTTGTAACCTCTCTATTACACATCTTTTTAAAGGATACATGAAAACTTATTATTTTGTGATCGCTATTTCCCAAGTAACCCCCAACCCTTATGTTTGATATGCGGTCTGGCCTGTTGGTTAATATTAGGTCTAGCAGTGCCCCCTTTCTTGTTGGGTCCTGAACCAGTTGTGAAAGGTAATTGTCTCTCACAGTTGTCAAAAACCGATTACCTTTGCTGGAACTGCAGGTTTCTGTTCCCCAATCTATTTCAGGGTAGTTGAAGTCCCCCATAATAATGACTTCTCCTTGAGTCACAGTTTCATCTATTTGCTTTACGAGGATATTCTCCATTGCTTCCATTATTTTTGGAGATTTATAACAAACCCCTATCAGTAATTTATTATTTTTCCCCCTCCCCTTATCTCCACCCACAGGGATTCTACATCTTCATTAAATTCACCTATATTATCACTCAGGATGGGTTTTAAGGATGATTTTACATATAGACACACCCCACCCCCTCGCTTATCTGTACGGTCATTTCTGAACAGGCTATAGCCCTGCAAGTTAACAGCCCAGTCATGGCTCTCATCCAGCCATGTTTCAGATTTCCCCACCATGTCATAATTATGCTCCAACAACATTAGTTCTAATTCGTCCATTTTGTTGGAGAGGCTTCTGGCATTAGTATACATGCACTTGATGTTCCTCTCTGTACCTCTATTTCTTAAATTATTAACTGTTCTAACCCCACCCCCCCATACCACCGCCAGCCCCAACTTCTTTATTTGTGCCCACCCCACCCCATCCCAAAATTCTGCCTGGGGACCACTCAATATGAGGAGAGTGGTACCGTAGCCAAGGTATCCCTAGCAGGACCTCATCAATTACCTCAGGAATGATGAGCAAAGATATAATTTCCTGATGAGATGGCGACATGGACAGAGAAAATGGGATGGTCTGGTGTGTTTTCTGTGAGGGCAGTGTCGGCTCATTTACCACTCGTACGGTTACTGGTTGAGCTAACATTACCAGGGGAATTGTGTGACATTGGATGAAGGCAGAAGACATAAAATTGCCCTCCACCTTAGAATCCACGCAGAGCTCTACCGAGTGGGTAAATGAGACTATAGTAATGTTCCGCTTAAAGGACAATTTGGAGGCAAATGTTGCCGTGTCCAGTGTACCCCCACCTAACATAGTAACATAGTAACATAGTTAGTAAGGCCGAAAAAAGACATTTGTCCATCCAGTTCAGCCTATATTCCATCATAATAAATCCCCAGATCTACGTCCTTCTACAGAACCTAATAATTGTATGATACAATATTGTTCTGCTCCAGGAAGACATCCAGGCCTCTCTTGAACCCCTCGACTGAGTTCGCCATCACCACCTCCTCAGGCAAGCAATTCCAGATTCTCACTGCCCTAACAGTAAAGAATCCTCTTCTATGTTGGTGGAAAAACCTTCTCTCCTCCAGACGCAAAGAATGCCCCCTTGTGCCCGTCACCTTCCTTGGTATAAACAGATCCTCAGCGAGATATTTGTATTGTCCCCTTATATACTTATACATGGTTATTAGATCGCCCCTCAGTCGTCTTTTTTCTAGACTAAATAATCCTAATTTCGCTAATCTATCTGGGTATTGTAGTTCTCCCATCCCCTTTATTAATTTTGTTGCCCTCCTTTGTACTCTCTCTAGTTCCATTATATCCTTCCTGAGCACCGGTGCCCAAAACTGGACACAGTACTCCATGTGCGGTCTAACTAGGGATTTGTACAGAGGCAGTATAATGCTCTCATCATGTGTATCCAGACCTCTTTTAATGCACCCCATGATCCTGTTTGCCTTGGCAGCTGCTGCCTGGCACTGGCTGCTCCAGGTAAGTTTATCATTAACTAGGATCCCCAAGTCCTTCTCCCTGTCAGATTTACCCAGTGGTTTCCCATTCAGTGTGTAATGGTGACATTGATTCCTTCTTCCCATGTGTATAACCTTACATTTATCATTGTTAAACCTCATCTGCCACCTTTCAGCCCAAGTTTCCAACTTATCCAGATCCATCTGTAGCAGAATACTATCTTCTCTTGTATTAACTGCTTTACATAGTTTTGTATCATCTGCAAATATCGATATTTTACTGTGTAAACCTTCTACCAGATCATTAATGAATATGTTGAAGAGAACAGGTCCCAATACTGACCCCTGCGGTACCCCACTGGTCACAGCGACCCAGTTAGAGACTATACCATTTATAACCACCCTCTGCTTTCTATCACTAAGCCAGTTACTAACCCATTTACACACATTTTCCCCCAGACCAAGCATTCTCATTTTGTGTACCAACCTCTTGTGCGGCACGGTATCAAACGCTTTGGAAAAATCGAGATATACCACGTCCAATGACTCACCGTGGTCCAGTCTATAGCTTACCTCTTCATAAAAACTGATTAGATTGGTTTGACAGGAGCGATTTCTCATAAACCCATGCTGATATGGAGTTAAACAGTTATTCTCATTGAGATAATCCAGAATAACATCCCTCAGAAACCCTTCAAATATTTTACTAACAATAGAGGTTAGACTTACTGGCCTACAATTTCCAGGTTCACTTTTAGAGCCCTTTTTGAATATTGGCACCACATTTGCTATGCGCCAGTCCTGCGGAACAGACCCTGTCGCTATAGAGTCACTAAAAATAAGAAATAATGGTTTATCTATTACATTACTTAGTTCTCTTAGTACTCGTGGGTGTATGCCATCCGGACCCGGAGATTTATCTATTTTAATCTTATTTAGCCGGTTTCGCACCTCTTCTTGGGTTAGATTGGTGACCCTTAATATAGGGTTTTCATTGTTTCTTGGGATTTCACCTAGCATTTCATTTTCCACCGTGAATACCGTGGAGAAGAAGGTGTTTAATATGTTAGCTTTTTCCTCGTCATCTACAACCATTCTTTCCTCACTATTTTTTAAGGGGCCTACATTTTCAGTTTTTATTCTTTTACTATTGATATAGTTGAAGAACAGTTTGGGATTAGTTTTACTCTCCTTAGCAATGTGCTTCTCTGTTTCCTTTTTGGCAGCTTTAATTAGTTTTTTAGATAAAGTATTTTTCTCCCTATAGTTTTTTAGAGCTTCAATGGTGCCATCCTGCTTTAGTAGTGCAAATGCTTTCTTTTTACTGTTAATTGCCTGTCTTACTTCTTTGTTTAGCCACATTGGGTTTTTCCTATTTCTAGTCCTTTTATTCCCACAAGGTATAAACCGCTTACACTGCCTATTTAGGATGTTCTTAAACATTTCCCATTTATTATCTGTATTCTCATTTCTGAGGATATTGTCCCAGTCTACCAGATTAAGGGCATCTCTAAGCTGTTCAAACTTTGCCTTCCTAAAGTTCAATGTTTTTGTGACTCCCTGACAAGTCCCCCTAGTGAAAGACAGGTGAAACTGCACAATATTGTGGTCGCTATTTCCTAAATGCCCAACCACCTGCAGATTTGTTATTCTGTCAGGTCTATTAGATAGTATTAGGTCTAAAAGTGCTGCTCCTCTGGTTGGATTCTGCACCAATTGTGAAAGATAATTTTTCTTGGTTATTAGCAGAAACCTGTTGCCTTTATGGGTTTCACAGGTTTCTGTTTCCCAGTTAATATCCGGGTAGTTAAAGTCCCCCATAACCAGGACCTCATTATGGGTTGCAGCTTCATCTATCTGCTTTAGAAGTAGACTTTCCATGCTTTCTGTTATATTTGGGGGTTTGTAACAGACCCCAATGAGAATTTTGTTACCATTTTTCCCTCCATGAATTTCAACCCATATGGACTCGACATCCTCATTCCCTTCGCTAATATCCTCCCTTAAAGTGGACTTTAGACAAGATTTTACATAGAGACAAACCCCTCCTCCTCTCCGATTTTTACGATCCTTTCTAAACAGACTGTAACCCTGTAAGTTAACTGCCCAGTCATAGCTTTCATCTAACCATGTCTCGGTTATTCCCACTATGTCAAAGTTACCTGTAGATATTTCTGCTTCTAGTTCTTCCATCTTGTTTGTCAGGCTTCTGGCGTTTGCGAGCATGCAGTTTAGAGGATTTTGTTTTGTTCCAATCTCCTCACTGTGGATTGTTTTAGAAATGTTCTTACCTCCCTTCTGAGTATGTTTTCCTGGGTCGTCTTTGTTCGAGTCTAATGTTTTTCTTCCCGTCCCCTCTTCTTCTAGTTTAACGCCCTCCTGATGAGTGTAGCGAGTCTTCTGGCGAATGTGTGTTTCCCAGGTTTGTTGAGGTGTAGTCCGTCTCTGGCGAGGAGTCCATCATACCAGTAATTCACACCGTGGTCCAGGAATCCAAATCCTTGTTGTCTGCACCATCGTCTTAGCCAGTTGTTTGCATCAAGGATCCTGTTCCATCTCCTGGTGCCATGCCCGTCTACTGGAAGGATAGAAGAAAAAACTACCTGTGCATCCAGTTCCTTTACTTTCTTCCCCAACTCTTCAAAGTCCTTGCAGATTGTCGGTAGGTCCTTCCTTGCCGTGTCATTGGTGCCAACATGTATCAGAAGAAATGGGTGGACATCCTTGGAGCTGAAGAGCTTTGGTATCCTATCGGTCACATCCTTGATCATCGCACCTGGAAGGCAGCATACTTCTCTTGCAGTTATGTCCGGTCTGCAGATGGCTGCTTCGGTGCCTCTCAGTAGTGAGTCTCCCACCACCACCACTCTTCGTTGCTTCTTGGCTGTACTTTTTGCTGTCACTTGTTGCTGTGTGCCCTTTTCTTTTTTGCTTGCTGGTATTGCTTCATTCTTAGGTGTGCCATCTTCATCCTCTACAAAGATTTGATATCGGTTCTTCAGTTGTGTGGTTGGTGATTTCTCCATGGTCTTCTTGCTTCTTTTGGTCACATGCTTCCACTCATCTGCTTTTGGAGGTTCTCTGACACTTTTTGCACCTTCTGTGACCAGTAGAGATGCTTCTGTTCTGTCTAGAAAGTCTTCATTCTCTTTGATGAGTTTCAAAGTTGCTATTCTTTCTTCCAGACCCCGCACCTTTTCTTCTAAAAGGGCCACTAGTCTACACTTCTGACAGGTGAAATTGGATTCTTCTTCTGGTCGATCTGTGAACATGTAGCACATGCTGCAGCTCACCATGTAGGTTGTCACATCTGCCATGTTGCTCCTAGATCCTGCTGACTTGCTGTGTGTTTTCCTTCTTGTGTAATCTACTCAGCCAAGCTCTCTTGCAATAATGTCCTACAGGCAAAAATTCTGGTCCCGGCTGTACCCAACGATCTTCTAGCTTAGGGAGACTTCGCCACTAGATGCTGACATTTCCTCAACTGCTGTGAACATCTGGTTGCAAGATGTCCTGACTGCTGGCAAGCATGACAAACATGGAGTGCACGAGCGGTCCGGGGCTTAGATCCCACTTGTGACACTATCATGGCCTCATGTGACTCAGGGGCCTGGACTGGAGATTCCAAAGATTTGGCGAAGGTGGGAGCCAGCCGAAACCTCTGCCTACACTGGGCTCGCTCTAACCTCCGCTCGTGAAAACGGAGGTCAATACGAGTGGACACAGCTATTAACTCCTTCAGTGTGGTGGGAATTTCCCTAGTGGCCAGAGCATCCTTCACGTGGTCAGCCAGCCCCCTCCAAAATTTCAGAATAAGGGCTTTATCCGACCACTCCAGCTCAGATGCTAGGGTGCGAAAGTGGATGGCAAATTGACTGACAAAGGACAAGCCCTGAGTCAATGCCAACAGTTGGAGCGCCATTTCATGGGTGACAGAAGGTCCTAAAAAGACCTGTTTCAGAGTGCTCAGGAACAACGGAGCACTCTGCACCACATGATTGCCATGCTCCCACAGCGGCGAAGCCCACTCCAACGCCCTGTCCGACAGGAGAATCACAATAAATCTCACCTTAGCCCTCTCTGTGGGGAAACATGCGGCCAGAAGCTCGAGATGTATAGAGCACTGGCTCTCAAAACCCCTACGTGATTTACTATCACCAGAAAATTTTTCTGGCTGTGGGAGGCAAGATAGAGTCGGAACAGGGGTTGCAGTGGACAAAGTTGCTGCTGCCACGCTAGCAGCCTGAACAGCAAATGCGGTTACATCCACAGCTGAGGCTGTGCGCTCGAGAGCCGCCAGCCTACCCTCCAGCTGCAGGATGTACCGCATGGATTGCTGTGTGTCCGCCATTGCTAGCCAGACACTGCCGCTAGTATTATGATAAGGCTGGCGAAACACACCGAGTATATTTAGATAATATTATTGGTGCGTTCGCAGCCCGGGGTCCACTATGCAGGAGACCAACCTGCTGCTAGCAAATTGTGGCACAATATGGTGGTAGAAGCTAACACTGCTACTTCACAGAGTCGAACAGAAGGGAAAACGCTGTGCCCTGTTAGCGTCACAGGGGAACACAGCTGCCTAACAGAGCAAAAGCAATCAGTGGTCAGGGAATAGCAAGCACACAAACACCTCCTCTCCGGTGGAGCCAGAATGCTAATGACTTTACACCAGCCCTGAATTCACCATACAAACTCCTCACCGGAGGTACCGGATTTCTAGTGGCTTATTTCAGCCGGACCCTGACCACAAACAGACAAGACCACTGAGTAGCTAAAGCTCATAACATAAGCTGATACTAGCGCATGGCCGTGCAGCCATGCGGACCTTTTATAGCTGCAGCAACTTCTGGACCTTCCTAGAGGACCAATGGGAGCTGCTACAGTACCTGAGCAACTTCAGAACCTTCCTAGAAGACCAATGGGAGCTGCCACAGTACCTGAGCATGTGACCCCCGACCTCCAATTAGAGGTCTTACCTCGGGCATGCTCAGAAGGGGAAAAGCAGGACTTAGTCCCAGAGACATCTGCTCGCTGCTGACCAGTACTGACTACAATGGCTGAGCCTGGAAAGGCAGCAGTAATCATCCGCACAGGGTCAGGCTGAGCCAGACGCTGGAACCGATGTCTCTGCTGAGCAGGCTCCACTGTGGCTGGAGAAGAATGGGATACTGCAGCGGAGATGGTTCGAGATTCCCTCTGTGCAGAGGCGGGAACTCGACCCCTAACACACATCAGGTACAATCCGGCGAATGTTGGAAAAAACGGATCCGGCGCAGATTGTGAAAAACTGATTCGACGGATTCGTTTTTTTGACGGATCCGACTAGCATATCCAGAAAACTGGATAAAAAATATTTGGGGCATGCTCAGTTTAAAAAAACGGAATCCGGCGCCGGAATCCGTCATTTTCTGGCTCCGGCACCTTCCGGCTTCCATTCTAGCAAACATCCGGAAGTGACAGACCCGGCACTTCCAGCTTTTTCGCCGGAGACAAAAACATTGCTATGGACTTTTTTTCAGAAACTGGAAATGGCAGATTTCCCGGATCCGGCGAAAACTGGATGAAACGCAAGGTCATCCGCCGCAATCCGGCACTAATACAAGTCTATGAGAAAAAACTGATCTGGCGGCAACATTTGCTGGATCCGTTTTTTTGGAAATTAGCTGGATTGAACCTGAGGCCGGCATCACACTGGCGTATTGCATCCGATGCGAGATCATCGGATGCAATATGCTAATGACACTCGGCTCCTGCTCGCAGCAGAGCAGGAGCCGAGTGTCATGCGTCTGTGCTCCGATTCTGTCGCACAGGGAGGATCGGAGCACAGCTGCGTAGGAGGTGGAGAAATTAATTTATCCATCTCCTCCATTGCTGGGGTCCATTTATAACGCACATCACTCGGATGATATCCGAGTGGTGTGCGTTGTCTCACTCGCACCCATAGGCTTATATGGGTGCGAGTAAGCCGAGAGTTTTCCTCGGTCCAAGGCAATCGCAGCATGCTGCGATTGTCTCGGACCGAGGAAAATGGCCGACAAAAAGTAGGCTGGTGGGAGCTGCCCCATAGCTGAACATTGGTCCGAGTGCAATGCGATTTTTTATCACATTGAATTCGGATGTTTAAAACGCCAGTGTGACACCGGCCTGACAGTGAAAACC
This sequence comes from Ranitomeya imitator, assembly GCF_032444005.1. Classification (NCBI taxonomy): domain Eukaryota; kingdom Metazoa; phylum Chordata; class Amphibia; order Anura; family Dendrobatidae; genus Ranitomeya; species Ranitomeya imitator. Next base: position 925,009,430 of record NC_091282.1, on the reverse strand, counting down.
TGATGTGTGAAAGTAGCCTTAGAAAGGACCAAAGCAGAGTGTGGTGTGACAAATCCAGGGAATAACAAGACATACTTTCAGGTGATACGGAGGTGCAGGACTTGTAGAGTCTGTGTGGCACTGAATTTGTGATATACTGCAGCACAGTATCTTAATGATATCTTTTATTGTATTATTGATGCATTACAAATAAGGAGGGCAGTATCAATCTCTCCAAGCCTTAACACCTTCATGACCTTACAATTTTCTGTTTTTGTTTTTTGAAGCATGAATTTTACTTTTGAAGGTCACTATTTATTTTAACAAGAGCAACAGAAAAAAGCGGCACTCACCATTTAGTCGTATGGGATATCTTTTAATGTGTCAGGATTCCAATCTACAGGCATTCCATGCAACACGGCTGGTGGCTATAGGTGGTGAGGGTGCGGGGAGAATGAAGTGGATGACGGGCGTTTCGCACAATCAGCGCTTCGACGGGTCCACTGATTGCGTGAAACGGCCATCGTCCACTTCATTCTCCCCGCACCTTCATCACCTATAGCCACCAGCCGTGTTGTATGGAACGCCTGTAAATTGGAATCCTGACACATTAAAAGATATCCACTACGACTAAATGGTGAGTGCCGCTTTTTTCTGTTGCTCTTGTTCAAATGACTGCTTTACCGTGAAGGTTCTTCAAAGCGTTGCACCACCAAATAAAGTAGTGTGATTGCCGCATGCTGTGGGTTTATAAGGGAATCGATGTACTCCATGTGAGCAGTAAGTTTTCCTGGTGCCATTCACCTCTCAAGTCTGTAAAGCTCACAATTTATTTTACCTTATAATGCACTGGAAAACAGAAAAAAAATCAACAGTGGTGAAATTGCACAAAAAAATGCAATGCTACTATTTTTTTTATCATGTTCACTACATAGTAACATAGTAACATAGTAACATAGTTAGTAAGGCCGAAAAAAGACATTTGTCCATCCAGTTCAGCCTATATTCCATCATAATAAATCCCCAGATCTACGTCCTTCTACAGAACCTAATAATTGTATGATACAATATTGTTCTGCTCCAGGAAGACATCCAGGCCTCTCTTGAACCCCTCGACTGAGTTCGTCATCACCACCTCCTCAGGCAAGCAATTCCAGATTCTCACTGCACTAACAGTAAAGAATCCTCTTCTATGTTGGTGGAAAAACCTTCTCTCCTCCAGACGCAAAGAATGCCCCCTTGTGCCCGTCACCTTCCTTGGTATAAACAGATCCTCAGCAAGATATTTGTATTGTCCCCTTATATACTTATACATGGTTATTAGATCGCCCCTCAGTCGTCTTTTTTCTAGACTAAATAAACCTAATTTCGCTAATCTATCTGGGTATTGTAGTTCTCCCATCCCCTTTATTAATTTTGTTGCCCTCCTTTGTACTCTCTCTAGTTCCATTATATCCTTCCTGAGCACCGGTGCCCAAAACTGGACACAGTACTCCATGTGCGGTCTAACTAGTGATTTCTACAGAGGCAGTATAATGCTCTCATCATGTGTATCCAGACCTCTTTTAATGCACCCCATGATCCTGTTTGCCTTGGCAGCTGCTGCCTGGCACTGGCTGCTCCAGGTAAGTTTATCATTAACTAGGATCCCCAAGTCCTTCTCCCTGTCAGATTTACCCAGTGGTTTCCCATTCAGTGTGTAATAGTGATATTGATTCCTTCTTCCCATGTGTATAACCTTACATTTATCATTGTTAAACCTCATCAGTATGAGTACGCAGAAACAAAATATGTATAGTTTTTTCTATTTAAGTGGTTTAAATAAAATCCTAAATTTGTAAGAAAAAAAATTGCATTTGGAATCTGGGGCTGGGTGGTGGCCTGTTTTTTTGGCCATGAGCTGACACTATTATTGATACCATTCTGGTGTGGATTCAATGTTTTTAATCGCTTCTTATTGCATTTTGCTGCAATGTTTCTGCTGCCAAAAAACTTAGTTCTGGTGTTTTGATTTTTTTTTTCATTATGTTTTAATATTTTGATAGATCAGACATTTCTAAATGCAGTGATAGCAAATTTGTGTATTTTTTATTTCTTTATTTTCAATGGGGCAAACATGGGGAACATTTAAACGTTTTTTTTTTTTAAGTTTAAAACTTTTTTCACACTTTTTATTGACTTCAATAGTCCCCTTAGGAGACATGATGCTGTGATCATACGTTCCTTTTTGCTATTCATAGCCGTGCTCTAGCACGGCTATGTATAGCTAAAATGACAATCTTCTGTGAACGATGGCCATGAACTGGCGTTCACAGAAGAATCACAATGCCAGGCACAGGGGTCATTAGCATACTCCCTGCTTTCATGAAAACCAATTGGTGCCCTGCGATGAAGTGAGGGGGCAGCACCATTTAGCGGGATTAATGACACGTTTCATGACTGCGCGTGTTGCCTCAGTGGGATTTAACAGGTTGCCAGCTGTGAGCAGAGCACCTCATTGCCCATGCGTGTTAAGGGCTCTTGATGACTGATTAAATAAGCCATCAAGTGCGGGAAAATATGTAGGCTTAGTGTGCAAAAGCAGGGACACGACCTTTGATGTAAACATATGTCAAAGGTCACTGGAGAAAACAATGAAACCAGAACTAGTGTGTGTCTCTGAAAGAGAATGCTTCCTGGCTTGTGATACAGACATGATATAAATATTTTTTTCTGCATTTATTTTTTTTGTACTCTTTTTTAAAGACTGAGGCCGGGGTCACACTAGCGAGTTTTAAGGATGTATGAGAGGCGCAAAAAATACGGATTGCACACGGTACAATGATTCGCTATGGCCCAGCTCCTATCTGCCGTATTTTACGGAACCGTATTATATGGTCTTGTACGGCCATAGAAAATCGCAGCATGCTGCGTTTGTCAGCGTATTGCGCAAAAAATCAAATCCACCAATGAAAGTCAATGGGGGCAAGAAAAATACCGATTACACACGGACCAACAGTATGACTTGTGAGAAATACACCAGACATCTCCAGGTGCAAGGAAATGTGCCAAGCCCTCAATCAGGAAACTCAAGCATGCTAATTAGCTGAAAAAGCCAGACTGAGATCCCGGAAGTCTGGCGCTCGCCTCCACAGAGTTCCAATCAGCATGGCAAACATCATAAATGATGATATGCTCCTGGTCCTGGTCCAGGAAAGGCCCGAAATTTGGGAACAACGGGATGCCTATTATGCCAACAGGGCTAGGAAAGAGGCTACTTGGAGGAGCATTTGTGGGATCCTTTTCCCAGAATATGACCAGCGGCCACGTGAGGTCCAGAATCAAATGAGTAAGTACACTCATGTTTATCTATTAATTAATATGTGAAAATGCATTACCTATATGATTTCCTACCTATTGTATTTTACATTAAAATTCTTATTATTTATCTAGCACCATTAATTACATGGTGCTGGACATGAGAAAGGGGTTACATTCAGATTTTTGAAAATGTCGGTTACATTATAAAAATTTACAATTACATACTGCTACAGAGAAATCGATGTGAATACTTTTCTTCACAATGATGACAGAAGTATTCTAGGTGTGATACCTTTATTGGCTAACAAGAAAAGTATATGTTTGCAAGCTTTCAGAGTACAGTGGCTCCTTCTTCAGGCTGGATCACAAATAGATTAATAAGAAACAAGCACAACATTTAAAGAATACTACAGTAGGACATTTGTTAGGGGGTGGGAAGTGTGATGAGTCCATAGATAAGCCAAGGTAATAAAATTAGGCATTTTCGTACAAATGGAGAGGCAGACGAATAATGTTCTAAGTTATCTGGAGTCCGTCTGGTGGAGGTGTGGATTGTATCCATGTAGTGACTCATAAATCCAGGTGTTAAATTGAGTCCTAGTGTCAACGAATTAAACATATTCATTAGTTTGTATTCCCAAATTTTGTGACAGAGGGAAGAGGACCCTGTCCTTATGGCCAGAAATTCTTGTTCTTTTGCATTACATCATATTGTGCTGTTTGTGTTGACAATATTTATATTGATGATTTGTTTTGGAAATGCAGGTTACTAGGCCACATTAAAATCTGAAAAATCACTGTCGCCTTGTGTTATCACTATGCACAATGACCTTATCAATTTTTTTATTGTGTTTCATTGCAGTGGAAGATGTTATGAGACGATGGCACAGCATATGCGACCAGTATAGGAGAGAAAGACAGCAGAGGGCCAGGAGTGGGTCCGCAGAGCCTGCCAAAAAGCGGAAATATATATATTACGACCGACTCTCCTTTTTGGATCCCAGTATGGATCTGAGAGCGTAAGTAAAAACATCAAAACACATTACACATATATTTTTTACAGTCAAAGTAAACAATTAAATTACTTATTCTCATACTTTACTAACAGAACACAGTCCAACCTCACTGAGAGGGAGACTTGCTCCGACTCAGAGGCAATCATAGATCTGGTTGGGGAAGGGGAAGAGTTGGCTGGCCCATCTTCACATCCTTCCAGTGTCCTCCCTCCTGCAACATCTTCAGTTCCAACTCAAGATCCGGCAACAATGGACAAGAAACTGCAGAACCACCCACAGCAGCACCACATCCAGGAAGCCAGGAGGAAGCTGGAAACAGTAGCAGCCCTACAGTTCCTCTGGAGACATCACCACAGCCTGCTGTCATTTCCCACGGTGGCCGCAGGGGGAGAGAGCTGCAAGAAAGTCACAGGAATGTTGACACTGGGGTCCTATATTATTTGGCCAGGGCTGCACAGGATGATGGTGAGGAGGCCTTTGCAAGGAGCCTGGCCCGGTACCTCCATCCCATACCCTGTGAGGCAAGGCTATGTGTGAGAGGGTGTATTTAAATACTTATTGATTCATGCACCACCCCAAATTCCCCATATGAATTGTTTGAGATCAATGAGAGGTGGCAGCTCTCATCACGTAACCTCCAGCGCATTCCATCATCTCAGCAGGTGCATGATCAACAAGTATTTGAAGCACCCCCTCCACGTAAGCCTACACCTCTTACCCTTCCCACCCTAAACCAACCAAGGCCATCACATTACAATAATCCAACATTCCAGCAACCTTCCCAATATGGCCACACTTGTCCAGACCCAGTGCTGGAGGCTGGTCCCAGCCTGGCTTTGGACGACATGGCCATATTGGGTGGGGTTATGAGCCAAGGCCTTTTTTTGCAACCTCATGAGGGCCAGACTCAAAGCACGTATCTTTCTAGCCAATACCCAACTGGCCAATATAATCAAGGGCATCATTTTGAGCATGGTCAAACATCCAACACACAGGATAATGTACAATTGGCCCAACAAAGGCCACATGACCAGAACCCAGAGCTTCCACCATCTCCTCCACCAATGTACAAAAATCTGTAATTTTTTTATTTTAAAATTTTGCTAATTTTTTATATTTAATTTTCTTAAAATTTTGTTTTAATCTGCTGTGATAGCACTTGGTTATATTTTGTTTGTATTGTTATTTTTTTTATTACTTTTATAAAAAAACATATGATAATAATATGGCGTTTAAACACAAAAAGTGGCTTGGGCTCAAAATAAAAAATAGAGTCCAAAATCATTTTCAGTTTGTTTGACAAATCATTCAAACATCAGACACAATTACTCGGTTGTTGAACATCTGCTACATTAGTCAAAGAAGCACACATAGTTATTTTTGGTGTATTTAAAGATTTTAACTTGCAAAAACATATATAGATATATATTTCAACATTAGAACATAGAAACAGCATTATCTTGCCAGGAAGTAGCTCCATGAGTTGACACAAAATAATTGGTAAATATATCCCTAACTTTTAGGCCAGAAAGGGGACGCCGCGGAGGAAGGACTTGTGTTGTAGGCCTACCCACATTAGGCGACATGCCTTCACCACTGTCAGTTGAGCAGCACTCATGAATTCATGTGAAGTTGTATAGAACAACACAAGCTTTTATTACTTCATTTACATTTGCCTCACTCAACTGAATGGCAGTCTGGAGAACACCCCATTTTGCTGCCATAATGCCAAAGGCGCACTCAACCAGTCGCCTTGCCCGTGAAAGTCTGACATTAAATACACGGCGCCGGTGATCCAGGTTGCACTGGGGATAAGGCCTCATGACATGCCTGGTCAATTGGAAGGCCCCATCTGCCACAAGTACATATGGAATATATAAAAAGAATATTTGCGCTAAAAAACATCAGTATGTAAAAATATAAATAAGGATATAATTCCGTCTAAACCAAGCATTATTAGGGTGCCTCCGCATATGGCATACCTGAATCCTGGTGCGCTGTATATATGCGTGTGTCTCCTGGTAGTGGCAAGTCCTGTGGATATTGTCCGTAGATGTCCTTGGATGTAGATATACCAATGCTGGCAAAAGATGGCTGATACGAAACAAAATCGCGGGTGCCGATATATCGGGGGTCGCCGTCCCGGCCGGTGACAGGCGAACCCACCCGCACAACGCTGAATAGAACGTGCCGTGCACGGGCACAGGAAGCTCTATCAAAAGAATAGAGCTGGCAAGGTGCAGAGCGGCTGCAGGACCTTGCGTGACATCACTACTACGTGATGAGTCACGTGACCGGCTACAGAACGCACACCAGACCAAATTCCAAGTACATATGGCACTGGTTCAGCATTGGAGCCTGGGAGTTGTTGTGGTGGTGGGAGGTTCAACAGGTTTTCACATAGCCGCCGACCCATAATGCACGCATTGAAGGCTCTAGAGTCTCCAGTTCGCCCATAGGCCCCAATATCTACAATTATAAACCTGTAGTTACTGTCAACTACAGCTAACAGAACTACAGAGAAAAACTGCTTATCACTATAGAATTGGGTGCCCGAGTTCGGTGGCATACGCACCCTGATATGTTTCCCATCCAGGGCTCCAATACAGTGTGGAAATTGACAAGATTAAGAAAAATCATGGGCTATTTTGAGCCAATCATCCATTTTCGGCTCCGGCATCACAACTCCATGCAGTCTGGTCCAGATTTCCATACATGTGTTACGTACAATGAGTGAAATTGTTGACCGCCCTATGAGAAATTCTAGATGTAGTCCTGCATAAGATAAGCTAGTTGACAGGAATCTGAAAGCACAAGACAAATAATATATACGTTACAATGCTTAGACTAAACCATAGTTTAAAAAAAAAAAGGAGAACAGTGTACCTTCATAAATTTACCCTGGATAACAACATTTAACCTTTAAGACATATTTGTCTAGGATTGATAAAACATTTTGTAAGATAATTAACAAAATAGGCTAGGTTGTTAACATTACCAAAACAATATCATCAACATAAAGTATGTGAGGATGGTGATTACATACCGTAAGGTAAGGAGAAGACACTCCTCTGCGGATATGCATTTCCGCATCCTGGTATCCTGATACGTGATTCCTGGAAATACGATCTCCAACAACATATCAAAGGTGGATATTGTCATCTGACAGTAGTTGTAGAATTTCCCAGGATGTGTCCGCAGTGCTGAATATAGCCTGTGAAAATGCCCTTTACTGGTGCGTTGCTGCAAAAGTGGATGCACCCACATTCTTTGTCTCCTCCTTCGCGTATCAACAATTACAGGGTATGGCTGGCCAAAGCGCCGTGACAAAACCCAATTAAATAACACCCGCTGAGTTGGTGTGAATTGCAGGAGGTCAAACATGTTGCACAAGTAACACCACAATGCCTACCCAAGCACAGCAACAAAATGGCCATATGGGAGGGTTTCATCTGTTGTTGAGGCCTTTAATAGGATTAGGCTGATTATTTAAATTATTTTAAGGCCTCAAAACTGTTAACATGTCCAATTTGTGAGTTTGCGTAATAAAACGCATTACGGATGGCATACAGATTACATACGGAGGTAAACATGTGTAAAATACGCTGCCACACCCTGCCTACGGATGACATACGGATCACTGTTATGGAAACATTTCTGCGCATTATGCATGTAAAATATGACCGTATTTCCCTACGATGAGTGTGACCCCAGCCTAACAAAAATTCCATACAACACAGAAATTCAAATGCATCTGTCTACCTGAAAAAATTATGTGTACTACATGACAGCTTTAAGTTTTTTCTTGCATTTGCTTTAATACTCCAATGTTACACCTATGCAAATCAACACTAATACAGGGGCCTGTTATATGTGCTGGCTTTTGTGACAAATACTTATTTAACTTTCCTTGTTCCATATGCTTTTGAAAATGAGGGGTTCGATTGTTTTTTTAAACTTTAACCCCTTAACGACCGCCGATACGCCTTTTAACAGCGGCAGTTAAGGGTACTTAAAAAAGTGAATAGCACCCCCCAGAGTTGGATATTCTCTGGGGTCTCGGTTGCTGGGGGTAGCCGAGACCCCAGAGAACATGACTCAGGGTTTTTTACCGACCCCCAGGTTGCGATCGCCGGTAATTAACCATTTACTGGCAGTCGCAAAAAAAACCACGATTTCCCATTTAATTTCTCTGTCCTCTGATGTGATCGCACATCAGAGGACAGAGAAATGGGGTCCTCGATAGCCTCCCGATAGTCACCTGTCTCCCCCAGTGCTCCTCATTGCTCCCGATGGGCGCCGCCATCTTGTTCCGGCCAAAAAATGATGGGCACATCCTCAGTGCACCCACCGGTGGGTATCCGGAAGATCTTTGGGGTCTCGGCTGCCGGGGGTAGCCGAGACCCCAAAGAACATGATCGGGGTCAGTTTTTACAGTTAATTACCGGCGGCTACAAAAATAAAAAAAGCGATGTGTAATTCTCTGTCCTCTGATGTGGTCGCACATCAGAGGACAGAGAAATAGGGGGATTGGGGGACCCTTTCATACTTACCGGTGTCCCTGGGTCTTCCTTCGTTCCCTCCTGCCCACCGGCTTCTTCATCCGGTAAGAAAATGGCGGGCGCATGCTGGCTGGCAGCTAGAGGAGTTGGGGCTAAATTTAGGGTTAGGGTTGGGGCTAAATTTAGGGTTATAGTTAGGGCTGGAGCTAAATTTAGGGTTAGAGTTGGGGCTAAATTTAGGGTTAGGGTTAGGGTTGGGGCTAAATTTAGCGTTAGGGTTAGGGTTGGGGCTAAATTTTGGGTTAGGTTTAGGGTTGGGGCTAAATTTAGAGTTAGGGTCAGGGTTGGGGCTAAATTTAGGATTAGGGTTAGGGTTGGGGCTAAATTTAGGGTTAGGGTTAGGGTTGGCTCTAAATTTAGGGTTAGGGTTCGGGTTAGGATTGGGGTTAAATTTCGGGTTAGGGTTATAGTTGGGGCTAAATTTAGGGTTCGGGTTATTGTTGGGGCTAAATTTAGGGTTAGGGTTGGGGCTAAATTTAGGGATAGGGTTAGGGTTGGGGCTAAATTTAGGGTTAGGATTGGGGCTAAATTTAGGGTTAGGGTTAGGCTTAGGGTTGGGGCTAAATTTAGGGTTAGGCTTCTTTCTCACTTCTGTCGGTATGGGGCCATCGCAATGCATCGGCCCGACGTACTGACGGACGTTGTGAAAATTGTGCACAACTTGGGCAGTAGATGCAGTTTTTCAACGCATCCGCTGCCCAGTCTATGTCCTGGGAAGGAGAGGGCAGAGTTACGGCCACGCATGCGCGGTCGGAAATGGTGGACACGACGTGCAAAAAAAGTTACACTGGACGTTTTTTGGGGACGACAGTCCGCCAAAACACAACGGATCCAGTACTCGATGGACACGACGTGTGGCCATCCATCGCAAACCATCGGCAATACAAGTCTATGGGCAAAAAACGCATTCTGTGGGCACATTTGCAGGATCCGTTTTTTGTCCAACACGATGGATTGCGACGGATGCCACATGACGCAAGTGTGAAAGTAGCCTTAGGGCTAGGGTTAGGGCTAGGGTTAGGGTTGGGGATAAAGATAGGGTTAGGGTTAGGATTGGGGCTAAATTTAGAGTTAAACTAGGGTTAGGGGTAGGGTTAGGTTTGGGGCTAAAGTTAGGGCTAGGGTTGGGGCTAAAGTTAGGGCTAGGGTTTCGGCTAAAGTTAAGGTTAGAGTTGGGATTAGGGTTAGAGTTTGGATTAGGGTTGGTATTAGGGTTGGCATTAGGGTTATCTTTGGGATTAGGGTTAGGTTTGGGATTAGGGTTAAGGTTAAGGTTGGGATTAGGGTTAGGGGTGTATTGGATTAGGGTTAGGTTTGAGGTTAGGGTTGAGATTAGGATTAGAGGTGTGTTGGATTTAGGGTTTTGATTAGGTTTGAGATAAGGGTTGTTTTGGGGTTAGGGTTGTGATTATTGTTAGGGTTGTGATTAGAATTATGGATTGGGCTGGGATTAGGGTTAGGGGTGTGTTTGGGTTAGGCTTGGAGTTAGAATTGGGGAGTTTCCACTGTTTAGCCAATTTTGCGCTCAAAAAGTCAAATCGTGCTCCCTCCCTTCTGAGCTCTGCCGTGCGACCAAACAGTGGTTTACCCCTACATATGGGGCATCAGCGTACTCAGGATGAATTGGACAACAAGCTTTGGTGTCCAATTTCTCCTGTTACCCATGTGAAAAAAAGCTTGGGGGCTTGGGGGCTAAAAAATCTTTTTTGTGGAAAAAAATATTTTTTATTTTCACAACTCTGCATTATAAACTTCTGTGAAGCACTTGGGCATTCAAAGTTCTCACCACACATCTAGATTAGTTCCTTGGGGGTCTAGTTTACAAAATGGGGTCACTTGTGGGGGTTTTCTACTGTCAGGGGCTCGCCTAATGCAACATAATGCCCGCAGATTATTCTATCAAAGTCTGCATTCCAAAACGGCGCTCCTTCCCTTCCGAGCCCTGCCATGCGCCCAAACAGGGAACCCCCCACATATGGGGTATCAGCCTACTCAGCATAAATTGCACAATACATTTTGGGGTCCAATTTCTCCTGTTACCCCTGTGAAAGTAAAAATTTGGGGGTGAAAAGATAATTTTGGTGGAAAAAAAAAGATTTTTTTATTTTCATGGCTCTACATTAAAAACTTCTGTGAAGCAGGTGGGGGTTCATAGTGCTCACAACACATCTAGATAAGCTCTTTGGCGGGTCTAGTTTTCAAAATGGGGTCACTTGTGGGGCGTTTCTACTGTTTAGGAACATCAGGAGCTCTGCAAATGCAACATGTTGCCCGCAGACCATCTCATCAAAGTCTGCATTCCAAGCGGCACTCCTTCCCTTCCGAGCCCCGATGGGTGCCCAAACAGTGCCCCCCCCACATATGGGGTATCTGCATGCTCAGGACAAACTGGTCAACAGATTTTGGGGTCCAATGTCTCCTGTTACCCTTGAGAAAATAAAAAAAAAAACATTTCTTCTTCAAAAATGATTTTTTAGCCTGCAATTTTTTATTTTCACGGCTCTACTTTTTTAAATTTCTGTGAAGCACTTGAGTGTTTAAAGTGCTAACCACACATCTAGATAAGTTGATTAAGGGGTCTAGTTTCCAAAATGGGGTCACTTGTGGGGGGTTTCTACCGTTTAGGCACATCAGGGGCTCTCCAAATGCGACATGGCGTTCAATCTCAATTCCAGCCAATTCTACATTGAAAAAGTAAAATGGCACTCCTTCTCTTCCAAGCTCTGCGGTGCACCCAAACAGTGGTTTACCCCCCACATATGGGATATCAGCATACTCAAGAGAAATTGCACAACAACTTTTGTGGTCTAATTTCTCCTGTTACCCTTGTGAAAATAAGAATTTGTGGGCGAAAAGATCATTTTTGTGTAAACAAGTGCGATTTTTTTTATTTTCACGGTTCTACGTTATAAACTTCTGTGAAGCACTTCTCTCTGATTTAAGGGCATAAAAATACAACGTTTGAAAATTGCAAAATTTTAAAAATTTTCCCCATATTTCTGTTTTTTTCAGAAATAATAGCAAGTAATATTGAAGAAATATTACCACTAACATGAAGTGCAATATGTCTCAAAAAAAACATTTTCTGAATCAGCGGGATCTGTTTAAGTGTTCCAGAGTTATAACCTCATAAATTGACAGTGGTCAGAATTGTAAAAATTGGCTCAGTCATTAAGTACAAAATTGGCTCTGTCACTAAGGGGTTAAAAGAATAAATTTTACATTTTGAATACCTTTCTACCAGTTCAATCTAAAATCCTTACACACCACAACAATATTGTTGGTTGCTGCACCATCTTCAATGCATAGGTATATCTTCCAAACAACATAATATGCTTGGTTACAAATTTTTGTAAGGAGGAGGAAAATAGAGTTTACAATTCTTTAATCAAAAGAAGAAAAATGTAAACAATTATACTCGTTACACCTTTTGCATACCTGTTTAGTTCAGTTTGGCAACTGTTCACACCATAGGTATATTGTGGGCTGTTGTCATACTTGAAGTTTGTATTACATCGTACTAATTGGGCAGGGGAAATTAGTTGATTAACAAAAAAATGTGAAAGTAAATTATTACACTAAATCAAGACTTTGATATGTATGGGTCTATTTTAACACATCTGTACAAGCTGGAAACTTGGAAACCCCTACATCCCTCACCAACATTTTTATCAGCCTGTTTTATTAGGCTTGTTATGGGAACAGCTAGCATTCGTAGCACCATTGGAACTAGTTATCACTGCACTAGTAGTATCAAATAAAGGTGACACTTCATCTTTCATTTAGCATGCATACTAGTGGGGAGAAAGCATAGGGTGTAATGGAATATATGTCACATTCCATGTCTTTGTAACAGCAGGATGTCAACTATGACAGCAACAACAGTTTGTGTCAGTGTTCTCCTCAGTCCGCTAGACTTCCACAGACATAACCACTTAATGTTGAACATAGTGTTTTTTCAATTCTATCAATGATGCTTACATCTGTTTTGCCCTTTAGTCTTCTACCCTAGGGTTTAAGAAAGGTACTTTAGCATAACAACTTATTCCAGTTGATTTATTGGAAGACATTAAAAGTCAGCCTTCACTCATCCTGTATTCATATTACAACAAGCCAGAGGAGGTGAAGGACACAGCTCAAATTTATGGCTGTGCTGCTGATTTTGTTAACCTTGGTGATAAGGGCACTGGTAGTTGTAGTAACAGTCAAAGCCAGGGCAAATCTCATGGTGTGATTCAGGCAGGATGGCAAGAAACTCAGACCATTTTCCTCATAGAGGCAGCTGTCAACCACTTCAGGGATGATGATAATTCTTTGCTGCATAGGACCTGGGTAGAAAACAGTGTGCTGAGGAGGTAATGTCATCAGAGGAAAATGATGTTGGCCTTGGGAAATGCAACATCTGGCTACAATATCCTCCAGGGCAAAATCTGCTTCTTTTGTGGTTGGCTTTGACACAGGTGACGCAGCATGTAAAACTGTGTTCATGGAAGGGATAAGTCATACATGTTGGCATCTCGGTTCTTTTCTACATTGCACATACATGAATCTTTAGAAAACTCATGTCTATGTAGGAGGAAGGAAAATAAGCTGTTGATGTACAGACTGATTTAGGCTAGAAGCTATGGCTCTCTGTCAGCACATGAACCTACATCACCTGTACATTTGGGAAAAACAGGCAAGCAATAAGAGATCACTTCAAATTGCTCTTATTTGTCTTAATTTGAGCCAGATTGCAGCTTCAAGATTTATCTGGTCAGTGTCATCATCACCATCATCATTATCCACTACAACTGCATGTCTTTCTCAGTGTAATACTACTCCAACTTCACTGTCTTACCACCAGATATTCTCTGCTGATTGTGCGTAAAGGAAACACTGTCAGTCATCTGTTTTGGTGACAAATGAACTCCACCTGATCAAGGTGCTGGTAGGACAATCACTGCAATCCACCTGGTAAAGTTTGCTGACTTTTGAAAAATGATGAAGTGTTTTCACTCTTACTCAAAAATAACAAAATAACTTAGCTGTCAGTGTTTCTCACTGGAAGGGTGCCCAATCTGTGATCTCATGTACAGGAGAACACAGACTGCTTATTAGACTTGTTTTTGAGCCCCAGAGTGTCCAATTGCAGTAGTTTTGGGCAGGGATGGTTCATAAGTTTGGTGGCTCAGTGGTTGAATTTATTGAGCTGCAGTGATACAACACTACAACCACAACATTAGGAAAATCATCAAGGACTGAGAGAAATATATGTTTCCACTGCCAGGTTGTAGTTATCTGTCTCTTCAGCATTCCCCTCAATGCACAATTTCCCATCCCCCACACACCACCGTCATTGGTTTTATTCATCAAGGTAAAGTGCTGCCATGTGCTTTACAGCTTGAAAACAGGTGAAAAAGCCATACAGCAGAAAAGCTACTGCTGTGCATCAGGCATCAAATCTTCCATTGGATGACTTCCCATCAACTGCAAATGATCGTTGTTGTGAGCAACAAAGCCTGAAACATTTTGGCTGTGTTATGTTTGGGCACAGTAGCTAGAAGTAAATGCTTTACATCATCAAAAGAATTGGGAATTTTCATAAGTAGGGTTGAGCGAAATGGGTCGGCCAGATTCAGAAGTCGCCGACTTTTGGCAAAGTCGGGTTTCATGAAACCCGACCCCTGTGTGGGGTCGGCCATGAGGTCGGAGATCTTCTGAATCTGGTATCGGAATTCCGATACCGATTCCCGATATGTTTAAGATATCGGGAATCGGTATCGGAATTCAGATTTAAGTGTAAAATAAAGAATAAAAATAAAAAATATTGCTATACTCACCCTCGGACGCGCCCTGGTTGTAACTGGCAGCCTTCCTTCCTAATAATGAGCGCCTGAAGGACCTTTCAATGATGTTGCGGCTTGTGATTGGTCGCGTGAGCAGCCACATGGGCGTCACGCGACCAATCACAAGCCGCGACGTCATCGAAAGGTCCTTCAAGCGCTGATTCTTAGGAAGGAAGGCTGCGGGTTAGAACCAGGGCGCGTCCGAGGGTAAGTATATACCTATTAGGAATATACTCACCCTCGGACGTGCCCTGGTTCTAACTTGCAGCCTTCCTTCCTAAGAATCAGCGCTTGAAGGACCTTTCGATGACGTCGTGGCTTGTGATTGGTCGCATGACGCCCATGTGACCGCTCACGCGACCAATCACAAGCCGCAATGTCATCGAAAGGTCCTTCAAGCACTGATTCTTAGGAAGGAAGGCTCCCGGTTACAACCAGGGCGCGTCCGAGGGTGAGTATAGCAATATTTTTTATTTTTATTCTTTATTTTACACATTAATATGGATCGCAGGGCCTGAAGGAGAGTTTCCTCTCCTTCAGACCCTGGGAACCATTAGAAACCCAATGCACTACATTGGGTTTCGTGTTTCGGCCGACCCCGACCCCGACTTTTCTATAGGATCGGCCGATTTCACTCGACCCGACTTTTGAAAAAGTCGGGTTTCGTGAAACCCGACCCGATCCTATAAAAACAAAAGTCACTCAACCCTATTCATAAGTATTAAAAAGTGCATGTGCTGTATATGTATGTACATATTTGTATTTAATTTCATCTAAACATAACATGTAGGGAAAGTATGCTTTTCTATTAAAATGTTCTAACAAAAAAAATTGCAACATAATGATAATTATAACAATTTATTACATGACGTTCTAGGAAAACCCAAGAACACTTGTAGCTAAACAGCAGAAGATTTGCTTCACTCTAAAAATACTATCCGCTCTAAAATGCCCTGCTGTTCAGATTATGTAGAAGTATTAACATTCTGGCCAATACTGCTGTTCAGAGAGAAAAATAAAATGCATGAAAAGTGTAATTTATGCCGAATTAACTAGATTTTTAGTTGGCTGTAATGACCATTTTTTGGAAAGGTCTGTAAGTGCTTGAGCTGTTTTGTACAATACAATTCCTTCTCTCTTTATGCCTAAGTGATCCTGATGTATGGAAAATCTGTTGAAAATATTAATCTTTTCTGGCAAAAAAAATATCATTCTGAAAAGGTCTTCAGCTAAATGGCAATAGAGGCCTCAGTAGGAATGCCTCAAATTATGAATGATTTAAAAAGTGTATCACTACTGATAGAGAACATAGCACCATGAATATGGACCATGATTGTAAATGTTAGAATAACACATTCAAGTGTTCTCCAATGGATACTTTCCTATTCAATTTTGATGTCTCCAAATGATTCTGAAAATAACATAAAATCCCATTTATTTAGATATTATCCTGATAATACAGATATGCTCTAAGTTAAATAATGGCAAACCTTTGTGCTCAAGATAGCTTGCCGTGTCTAAGGTTGGTGATGTCACCTTGGGAAAAATGTCGGCTTTCATTGATTCATATGACAGTTTTATTAGATCCTTTCTTCTTTCGTTAAACATCAAATACTCAAAGCTAAGCTAAATCTAGAATATGTCTTTTTACCTTTCTTCTATTACTCATCTGAAACTAATAAATGAAAGGGGCCAGATCTTCAGGGGCAGTAAAGGTGACCGCTCATCTTTGGACAGATATTGCTAAGCATTTCTGCTATTGCATATTAAAGACACAATAAAGGTGACAAAGCCACTACATTAAACATATAATATTTTAGTCTTACACTTGAATCAGAATGGAAGCACTAAGCTGAAATATCTTATTTAAATGTTTCCTACAGCTTGGAGCTAATATGTAACTCGCTATCAAACAGTGCACAAATGAGATGCGGAAATTAGAAGAGAAGTACGGGGCCAATCAAACTATTCTACTAAATGAAATACTAGATGCTATTTTTATCAGCTGCTCAGGCATATTACATAGTAACATAGTTAGTAAGGCCGAAAAAAGACATTTGTCCATCCAGTTCAGCCTATATTCCATCATAATAAATACCCAGATCTACGTCCTTCTACAGAACCTAATAATTGTATGATACAATATTGTTCTGCTCCAGGAAGACATCCAGGCCTCTCTTGAACCCCTCGACTGAGTTCGCCATCACCACCTCCTCAGGCAAGCAATTCCAGATTCTCACTGCCCTAACAGTAAAGAATCCTCTTCTATGTTGGTGGAAAAACCTTCTCTCCTCCAGACGCAAAGAATGCCCCCTTGTGCCCGTCACCTTCCTTGGTATAAACAGATCCTCAGCGAGATATTTGTATTGTCCCCTTATATACTTATACATGGTTATTAGATCGCCCCTCAGTCGTCTTTTACTAGATTAATAAATATTCTTATTTATTAATCTAGTAAAATGAAGTACATATACATTTTTGCCCAGTCAATTAGGGAAAACTGTTATGAAAGGCAATTCAGTACTACAATGGACATAGCGGTCAGAGAACATACAGTGATCTGACAATAACCCAAAATCATAGAACGAGCTCTGAGACGTGGGAACTCTGCAGACCGCAATCCCTAATCCTCTCCAAACAACACTAGAGGCAGCCGTGGATTGCGCCTAACTCTGCCTATGCAACTCGGCACAGCCTGAGAAACTAACTAGCCTGAAGATAGAAAATAAGCCTACCTTGCCTCAGAGAAATACCCCAAAGGAAAAGGCAGCCCCCCACATATAATGACTGTGAGTTAAGATGAAAAGACAAACGTAGAGATGAAATAGATTCAGCAAAGTGAGGCCCGACTTTCTTAACAGATAGAGGATAGAAAAGGTAACTTTGCGGTCTACACAAAACCCTAAAGAAAACCACGCAAAGGGGGCAAAAAGACCCTCCGTACCGAACTAACGGCATGGAGGTACACCCTTTGCGTCCCAGAGCTTCCAGCAAAAAATTAGACAAGCTGGACAGAAAAAATAGCAAACAAATAGCAAAGAAGAACTTAGCTATGCAGAGCAGCAGGCCACAGGAATGATCCAGGGAAAAGCAAGTCCAACACTGGAACGTTGACAGGAAGCCAGGATCAAAGCATTAGGTGGAGTTAAGTAGAGAAGCACCTAACGACCTCACCAGATCACCTGATGGAGGAAACTCAGAAGCCGCAGTACCACTTCCCTCCACCAACAGAAGCTCACAGAGAGAATCAGCTGAAGTACCACTTGTGACCACAGGAGGGAGCTCTGCCACAGAATTCACAACAGTACCCCCCCTTGAGGAGGGGTCACTGAACCCTCACCAGAGCCCCCAGGCCGACCAGGATGAGCCACATGAAAGGCACGAACAAGATCGGGAGCATGGACATCAGAGGTAAAAACCCAGGAACTATCTTCCTGAGCATAACCCTTCCATTTAACCAGATACTGGAGTTTCCGTCTAGAAACACGAGAATCCAAAATCTTCTCCACAATATACTCCAATTCCCCCTCCACCAAAACCAGGGCAGGAGGATCAACAGATGGAACCATAGGTGCCACGTATCTCCGCAACAATGACCTATGGAATACGTTATGTATGGAAAAAGAATCTGGAAGGGTCAGACGAAAAGACACAGGATTAAGAACCTCAGAAATCCTATATGGACCAATGAAACGAGGTTTAAACTTAGGAGAGGAAACCTTCATAGGAATATGACGAGAAGATAACCAAACCAGATCCCCAACACGAAGTCGGGGACCCACACGGCTTCTGCGATTAGCGAAACGTTGAGCCATCTCCTGGGACAAGGTCAAATTGTCCACTACATGAGTCCAAATCTGCTGCAACCTGTCCACCACAGTATCCACACCAGGACAGTCCGAAGACTCAACCTGTCCTGAAGAGAAAGGAGGATGGAACCCAGAATTGCAGAAAAATGGCGAAACCAAGGTAGCCGAGCTGGCCCGATTATTAAGGGCGAACTCAGCCAAAGGCAAAAAGGACACCCAGTCATCCTGATCGGCAGAAACAAAGCATCTCAGATATGTTTCCAAGGTCTGATTGGTTCGTTCGGTCTGGCCATTAGTCTGAGGATGGAAAGTCGAGGAAAAAGACAAGTCAATGCCCATCCTACCACAAAAGGTTCGCCAAAACCTTGAAACAAACTGGGAACCTCTGTCAGAAACGATATTCTCTGGAATGCCATGTAAACGAACCACATGCTGGAAGAACAATGGCACCAAATCAGAGGAGGAAGGCAATTTAGACAAGGGTACCAGATGGACCATCTTAGAAAAGCGATCACAGACCACCCAAATGACTGACATCTTTTGAGAAACGGGAAGATCAGAAATAAAATCTATAGAGATATGTGTCCAAGGCCTCTTCGGGACCGGCAAGGGCAAAAGCAACCCACTGGCATGAGAACAGCAGGGCTTAGCCCGAGCACAAATCCCACAGGACTGCACAAAAGCACGCACATCCCGCGACAGAGAGGGCCACCAAAAGGATCTAGCCACTAACTCTCTGGTACCAAAGATTCCAGGATGACCAGCCAACACCGAACAATGAACCTCAGAGATAACTTTATTGGTCCACCTATCAGGGACAAACAGTCTCTCCGCTGGACAACGATCAGGTTTATTAGCCTGAAATTTTTTGCAGCACCCGCCGCAAATCAGGGGAGATGGCAGACACAATTACTCCTTCCTTGAGGATACCCACCGGCTCAGACAAACCCGGAGAGTCGGGCACAAAACTCCTAGACAGAGCATCCGCCTTCACATTTTTAGAGCCCGGAAGGTACGAAATCATAAAGTCAAAATGGGCAAAAAACAGCGACCAATGAGCCTGTCTAGGATTCAACCGCTTAGCAGACTCAAGATAAGTCAAGTTCTTATGATCAGTCAATACCACCACGCGATGCTTAGCTCCTTCAAGCCAATGACGCCACTCCTCGAATGCCCACTTCATGGCCAGCAACTCTCGGTTGCCCACATCATAATTTCGCTCAGCAGGCGAAAACTTCGTGGAAAAAAAAGCGCATGGTTTCATCACTGAGCAATCAGAACCTCTCTGCGACAAAACAGCCCCTGCTCCAATCTCAGAAGCATCAACCTCGACCTGGAACGGAAGAGAAACATCTGGTTGACACAACACAGGGGCAGAAGAAAAACGACGCTTCAACTCTTGAAAAGCTTCCACAGCAGCAGAAGACCAATTGACCAAATCAGCACCCTTCTTGGTCAAATCGGTCAATGGTTTGGCAATATAAGAAAAATTGCAGATGAAGCGACGATAAAAATTAGCAAAGCCCAGGAACTTTTGCAGACTTTTCAGAGATGTCGGCTGAGTCCAATCATGGATGGCTTGGACCTTAACAGGATCCATCTCTATAGTAGAAGGGGAAAAGATGAACCCCAAAAATGAAACCTTCTGCACACCAAAGAGACACTTTGATCCCTTCACAAACAAAGAATTAGCACGCAGGACCTGAAAAACTGTTCTGACCTGCTTCACATGAGACTCCCAATCATCCGAGAAGACCAAAATGTCATCCAAGTACACAATCAGGAATTTATCCAGGTACTCTCAAAAGATGTCATGCATAAAGGACTGAAACACTGATGGAGCATTGGCAAGTCCGAATGGCATCACTAGATACTCAAAATGACCCTTGGGCGTATTAAATGCAGTTTTCCATTCATCTCCTCGCCTGATTCACATCAGATTATACGCACCACGAAGATCTATCTTGGTGAACCAACCAGCCCCCTTAATCCGAGCAAACAAATCAGATAACAATGGCAAGGGGTACTGAAATTTACCCGTGATCTTATTTAGAAGGCGGTAATCTATACAAGGTCTCAGCGAACCATCCTTCCTGGCTACAAAAAAGAACCCTGCTCCTAATGGTGACGATGACGGGCGAATATGCCCCTTCTCCAGGGATTCCTTCACATAACTGCGCATAGCGGCGTGCTCAGGCACGGATAAATTAAACAGTCGACCTTTTGGGAATTTACTACCAGGAATCAAATTGATAGCACAATCACAATCCCTATGCGGAGGTAGGGCATCGGACTTGGGCTCATCAAATACATCCCGGTAATCAGACAAGAACTCTGGAACCTCAGAAGGGGTGGATAACGAAATTGACAAAAATGGAACATCACCATGTACCCCCTGACAACCCCAGCTGGACACCGACATGGATTTCCAATCTAATACTGGATTGTGGGCTTGTAGCCATGGCAACCCCAACACGACCACATCATGCAGATTATGCAACACCAGAAAGCGATTAACCTCCTGATGTGCAGGAGCCATGCACATGGTCAGCTGGGTCCAGTACTGAGGCTTATTCTTGGCCAAAGGCGTGGCATCAATTCCTCTCAATGGAATAGGACACTGCAAGGGCTCTAAGAGAAACCCACAACGCTTAGCATACTCCAAGTCCATCAAATTCAGGGCAGCGCCTGAATCCACAAATGCCATGACAGAATACGATGACAAAGAACAGATCAAGGTAACGGACAGAAGAAATTTTGACTGTACCGTACCAATGGTGGCAGACCTAGCGAACCGCTTAGTGCGCTTAGGACAATCAGAGATAGCATGAGTGGAATCACCACAGTAGAAACACAGCTCATTCAGACGTCTGTGTTCTTGCCGTTCAACTCTGGTCAAAGTCCTATCGCACTGCATAGGCTCAGGTTTAAGCTCAGGTAATACCGCCAAATGGTGCACAGATTTACGCTCACGCAAGCGTCGACCGATCTGAATGGCCAAAGACATAGACTCATTCAAACCAGCAGGCATAGGAAATCCCACCATGACATCCTTAAGGGCTTCAGAGAGACCCTTTCTGAACATAGCTGCCAGCGCAGATTCATTCCATTGAGTGAGCACGGACCACTTTCTAAATTTCTGACAATATACCTCTATCTCATCCTGACCCTGACAAAGAGCCAGCAAATTGTTCTCTGCCTGATCCACTGAATTAGGTTCATCGTACAGCAATCCGAGCGCCAGGAAAAACGCATCGATATTACTCAATGCAGGATCTCCTGACGCAAGAGAAAATGCCCAGTCCTGAGGGTCGCCGTGCAAAAAAGAAATAACAATCAAAACCTGTTGAACTGGATCACCAGAGGAGCGAGGTTTCAAGGCCAGAAATAATTTACAATTATTTTTGAAACTCAGAAACTTTGTTCTATCTCCAAAAAACAAATCAGGAATAGGAATTCTTGGTTCCAACATAGCTTTCTGATCAATAGTGTCTTGAATCTTTTGTACTCTTGCCGAGAGCTGATCCACAGATGAAGACAGACTTCTAATGTCCATCGCTACACCTGTGTACTGAACCACCCAAATGTCTAGGGGAAAAAAAAGGCAAAACACAGTGAAAAGAAAAAAAAATGGTCTCAGAACTTCTTTTTTCCCTCTATTGAGAATCATTAGTACTTTTGGCTTCCTGTACTGTTATGAAAGGCAATTCAGTACTACAATGGACATAGCGGTCAGAGCACATAGAGTGATCTGACAATAACCCAAAATCATAGAACGAGCTCTGAGACGTGGGAACTCTGCAGACCACAATCCCTAATCCTCTCCAAACAACACTAGAGGCAGCCGTGGATTGCGCCTAACTCTGCCTATGCAACTCGGCACAGCCTGAGAAACTAACTAGCCTGAAGATAGAAAATAAGCCTACCTTGCCTCAGAGAAATACCCCAAAGGAAAATGCAGCCTCCCACATATAATGACTGTGAGTTAAGATGAAAAGACAAACGTAGAGATGAAATAGATTCAGCAAAGTGAGGCCCGACTTTCTTAACAGATAGAGGATAGAAAAGGTAACTTTGCGGTCTACACAAAACCCTAAAGAAAACCACGCAAAGGGGGCAAAAAGACCCTCCGTACCGAACTAACGGCACGGAGGTACACCCTTTGCGTCCCAGAGCTTCCAGCAAAAAATTAGACAAGCTGGACAGAAAAAATAGCAAACAAATAGCAAAGAAGAACTTAGCTATGCAGAGCAGCAGGCCACAGGAATGATCCAGGGAAAAGCAAGTCCAACACTGGAACATTGACAGGAAGCCAGGATCAAAGCATTAGGTGGAGTTAAGTAGAGAAGCACCTAACGACCTCACCAGATCACCTGAGGGAGGAAACTCAGAAGCCGCAGTACCACTTCCCTCCACCAACAGAAGCTCACAGAGAGAATCAGCCAAAGTACCACTTGTGACCACAGGAGGGAGCTCTGCCACAGAATTCACAACAGAAAACTGTGTTAGAATATTTGCCGTTTGTGCAGCAGGCAACACATCTGAT
Organism: Ranitomeya imitator; assembly: GCF_032444005.1. Classification (NCBI taxonomy): domain Eukaryota; kingdom Metazoa; phylum Chordata; class Amphibia; order Anura; family Dendrobatidae; genus Ranitomeya; species Ranitomeya imitator. The sequence goes on along the minus strand of NC_091282.1, from coordinate 924,986,390 downwards.
AATTAGAACCTGAAAACTTTTCTTCCTGCCTCTTGAAATATTTAATGACCATTTTTAATGGAATATTTAATACAATGACTGATTGTTAGGGTGATCTATTAGGATAATCTTTAATCATAAAATTAATCATGATATGATTAATCTGATATTTTAACATTCTTAACATTTTAATACATTTTTTTGCGTAGACAGCTTACTTTATAGTCTAACAAACTTTAACAAACTTTTATTTAAACTCTTTGTATAGATGGGTTGTATAAGTGTTGTCATCTTCAGACTGTACATTCTATAAGGCTGCACCAACAAGCATGTGGTGCTTCACAAAGGAAGGACTACCTGTGAAAACGTACATTATACATTAGTAAGTGCTACTAAATCATCCTGTTAATATCTGTAAAAGGAGCTACCTTCAGCAAAAATCAGAAATAGGATACATTATTGCTTTTCTCTGAAACACGGAAAATACATAATACAGAGCAGGTGATAGGATCTCCATGACTGAGATGACTTAATCAAAAGGGTGTATCCTTCCTTGTTTGCCAGATTTGCTCAAATGAGAAGTCTCTCTTTATGTATGCTTAAGTAGAGGCCTGGCAATCAAGCAAAGCATGACTCTAGAAAAGCATCGTGGCTAGAATTTTGTTGCAGTGTTCGTTCTTGTTTGTCGATTGAAACCATTTTTCTCTAAAACTTTGTGATATTCCAAAGTAAAAATAAATAGCCGTAAAAATGAAGCCTTAACAGCTTGTGTTTCTCAATGCATGAATTACCTTACAGGTCGGCATTAAGATTTCATAGACATGACAACGTCTTACAATGTACCTTTGTATGCTTCTGAAGGAAAACCATCAGGTAGTGTTCCATCACACACCATATTACTGAGTTGCAACTTTGAGCCTAAATTTCATGACTTTTGGTATCTTCACCCCAGTTTTTCCCTGCTTTGCCGAAATGGGCGTAGCTGGGGCAGCTCATTGAATACGATGATCTGTTGTGTACCGTACCCATAAATCTCACTTCAGTATCAGACTGGCATGAGATTTCTGGCATCGCGCACAGAGGCACACACCATTTGTCAGAGACTCCATAGTCATGAAGAGGAATGCACCTTTTCTTGAATCAGGACTGTCTGGCTCCAAAATGCCCCCACATCAAGACCAGCATCAACAATATTGGTTTTGATGAATCGATCATTTACTGTATATATAGAACTTTTATAGCACTCTACATATTTGCTAAATTCTCCAGAGAAGAACAGGTTAGATGTCTACATCAATACGGAATTCTGAGAGATGGTGAGATATGAATTTCTTTGAACATATGTAACTGTAATGAAAAGATAATCTTAAGTGAGGTTTCGTAATTTACTAAAGACTCCCATAAGGAGTTTCAAAGCAATTACTCATGAAGCATGTCTTGTACAATAAAAGAGTAGGCATTATTATTGAGTTATGAAATGACCAAACAATATATTAAGCAAATATATTAAAATGCATAATAAATTATCTTTATAATCAACCAAATAAATGAACTCTATTTCTACAATAAGTCTCCGTCATCATAATTACCTAGATTTGCAGAGACACTGGTTGCCTTCAGTCATTAATACATAGTTTTTCTGTTAATGTATTTTCAAATTGTGTTTTTATTTGCGAGGATTTAGACTCCAGTTTAGATATTTTCACATTAGTTAATTAGTACCGAACTACGGTTCAACAATATGATTAAACCTCAGGCTCTTTCAGCTTGATATCTTGCTCACTCATGCTAATGTGTTAACAAATCAGCAAAAGCACGTACTGTACATGGTGAGGATGATAAAGATTGATTTTCCCTATTTGCTGCGGAGTGTTGGACTGAGCTGCCAAGGGGCCACGAGTAAAAGTGGTTCCATGGGCCCAATGTTCAGCTCCTAGTTCATCAATTTTCTTTAACTTGAATATAACAAAAAACAGTTAATTTGCTTAGTGAATGATTAGATGCTGCCTTTCCCTGTAAATAGGGAATCAAGAGCATGAGCACTGCTTACGTAGAAGGGTGAGGGTCCCACTCCTTCACAGAGACCCATCTGGGAATTCGGTAGTTCCCCTAAGGGCTAGTCCGGGCCTTTTGCGCCTCATAATGTTAACACAGCAGGTGTCTCTAAATTGTGAGTAAGCTCACAGATCTTTACAAGACATTGTAGTTAAAGATTTAGTGCATAAAAGATCTAAGTGACTAAGATAAAAGCACTACATCTCAGGGCTATGCATGAGTGACCATCCTTAACGCTTCTATCACAATAATGTCACCGAACAATACAAAAAAAGAGTACACACCAATGTGTTATAAAATTATTTTATTTATTGATATGAATTAACATAAAGCCTTTTTCAAAAGGCTAATACTCAGGAAATCTTTTTCACATGTTGTTGTAATAAAATCCAAATAAATTCTATATATTTAACAATTCTTTCTGTTTGAAAGGATGGGTGATTTGCTAATACATTACAGGTTATCTACTTGATAAATGATTACTAAAGATGATCGAATTGACCTGCTGCAAATTAATTTCAAGTCGATTTTTAGGAAACTTTCACACTTTGGCAAGCTGAAATATGCAATTCGATTCACTTAAATTTTGAAAAAAATGTCTGTGACCATTTCACTTATTGCTGAAAATTGTATCAGACAGAGAATGGAAACTTAAGAAATCAGGAGCGACAGTGTGAGATTCCCTATATGTGATGTAATGCGCTACACCTATCACATGTGCAGCCAATTGCTGGATTATCATAGCCACTTTAAAAGATAAGGGCAGGAAAGTGTCAAATATATGGTTCAGCAGCCAAGTGATGGTGGTCAGAATGCACATCTCATCATTAGAGATATAGAGAGAAAGGCTTAAAGCAGTGTGGTGTACTACTACAGCAATGAAGAACATGAAAAAGGAGTGGTAGTCTTAGTCTGTGAATAATAATATAGATTCATATAAAATATACGGGAGGTACGTGACGTGCAGAGTCTGTCAATTGATTAATCTGTGATGTACTGCACTACAGCACCTTAATAGCATATTTTTTCAATTCTTAAAATTCCACAAACAATGAACGAAGTTTAAAAAATCCAGCACCCAGTTTTTGCTACTTCATCTGAGAGAAGCCAGATGTAGGCACAGAGAAGTGTAATCCAACAATGTATCACTTAGATTACTGGGTGCAGCCGTTCTTCCAAAAATAAGAACTTTTAGATTTACCAATGAAGCAAAGCTGAAAAACTAACTTCATCCACATCAGGCTCTGTATATACAATGTCCATAGACAGTGAGCCGCCTGTCACATGAGAGGGCATTGCCAGACCAGGATGACCAAGCTGCTTAGTCACAGTAAGAATAAGCTCCTGGTGATAAAACTATCATTGCACGCAAACAAAACCACTGAGTTTGACAAGACAGGAATTTCTGAAATCTGTATTTTAACCCCTACAGCATGTTGTCTTGAGCTTACATAACAAAAACATGCTGACAGATCCCCTTTAAGTCACCTAAATCCTAATATCCTTAATATTTCTACTAAAGAAAAATACTAATGCCAAGGCAATGTCTTTTTGCATTATTTTGCATTTTATTTTGCAAAGGTCTTTTGCTTGTTTGTTTTTTTAATGAAAATTCCCCATATTCTAGAAGTGTAAATGCTACTTCACAAAGCGTGCATGTTTTAAACCTGTTTTACATTTTGTTTTTGCACATTTGATTAATAGACCTATATTACACCTATACATGCCACATGAATACATACGTCTGGTGCAGCTGTTGCTTTTTGGTTTATGTACCTACAGTACCTAGCTGTTCTAGTCCTTTTGTGAAATTGAAAAAAAAAATGTGTCTGAAAAAAGTAATCATTTTTCTTTTTGCATACTGGATTTACTAGTCCAATTTAGCAGCCAAACATTTCACAACAATACCATGTGAAGTTGCGGTATGTTTCTGTTTGGACATAAACCTATCTAGCAATTGTTAAGGGTTGAGCTCTCGCCTCTAAACAGGGGGGAATCTCAGGCTTCTTTGCTGCGGTCTCCCATTCTTCTCCTGCCACAGTGGAGCCTGCTCAGCGGAGACGTTGGTCCCAGCATCTTGCTCAGTCTCACTCAGTGCAAAGAGTTACTGCTGCATTTCCTGCTTCTGCTATTGAGTGCTGGGCAGCGGCGAGCAGACTCTTTTGGGTCTAAGTTCTGCTTTTCCCCTTCTGAGCATGTAAATATAATCCAAACCCTAAGCCTAACTTTAGCCCCCACCCTAACTGTAGCCCCAACCCTAACTGTAGCCCTAACCCTAACTTTAGCCCCAATCCTAACCCTAATAGGAAAATGGAAATAAATACATTTTTTTTATTTTATTATTTTTCCCTAACTAAGGGGATGATGAAGGGGGGTTTTGATTTACTATTCATAGCGGGTTTTTTAGCGGATTTTTATGATTGGCAGCTGTCACACACTATAAGACGCTTTTTATTGCAAAAAATAGTTTTTTGTGTCTCCACATTTAGAGAGCTATACTTTTTCCACATTTTGCTCCACAGAGTCATGTGAGGTCTTGTATTTTGCAGGACGAGTTGACGTTTTTATTGGTACCATTTTCGGGCACGTGACATTTTTTGATCGCTTTTTATTACGATTTTTGTTAGGCAGAATGAACAAAAACCAGCAATTCAGGAATTTCTTTTGGGGGGTCATTTATGCCATTCCACGTTTCGTAAAATTGATAAAGCAGTTTTATTTTTCGGGTTATTACGATTACAGTGATACCTCATTTATATTTTTTTTATGTTTTGGCGCTTTTATACGATAGAAACTATTTTATATAAAAAAATAATTATTTTTGCATCGCTTTATTTTGAGGACTATAACTTTTTTTGTTTTTCGTTGATGACACTGTGTCATGGCTCTTTTTTTGCAGGAGAAGATGACGTTTTCAGCGGTACCATGACTATTTATAACTGTCTTTTTGATTGCGTGTTATTCTACTTTTTGTTCGGCAGCATGATAATAAATCATTGTTTTTTGCCTCGTTTTTTTTTACGGTGTTCACTGAAGGGGTTAACAAGTGGGAAAGTTTTATAGGTCGGGTCGTTATAAAACTATTTTATAGGAAAAATAATTATTTTTGCATTGAATTATTCTGAGCACTATAACTTTTTTCTTTTTCTGCTATGCTTTTTTATCGTGTTTTATTGCACTTTGTGTTCGGCGGTGTGATGATAAAGCATAGTTTTTTGCCTGTTTTTTTATGGAGTTCACTGAAGGGGTTAACTAGTGGGACAGTTTTATAGAGCAGGTCGCCACGGATGCTGCAATACCGAATATATGTATTTTTAGTGTTTTTTTAAATACAGTATATTCATTGGAAAACTATTTGATTCTTTTTTTTTTTATTTGGGATTTACAAAAAATATTTTTACACTTTTTAATATATTTTTTTACTTTTTCACATTGTCCCATCCTGGGACATAAATGTATGGGGTCATATCACTGATCTGATACTCTGCACTGCAAAGTATCACATCAGCATTTGACAGGCAGTGAAGATGGAATGTCAGCACCTGCTCTCAGCAGGCGCTCACAAGCCACTTTCCTTACAGAACCCTGATGGATCCGGCCTCCATCTTGCGGTCGGGGCTCTCCGCGGACACCATAAGGACAATGTGATCCCATCGTGTTGTCCTGATGGAAGCATGCAGGGAACTCATTCCCTGTTCAATGCTCATCCATGCTGCTGTCACTACTGACAGCGGCATCAGATGGGTTTAATGCTCAATGTGAGGTCGCGCGATCAGTGCACTGTACTTTTACTGCTGTTTGCGGGAATGCAGCTCCCGTAGAGCAGTACATGCAAGGCACATGTCAGGAAGAGGTTAAGGTTATTATGATCTGACATCACTGTTTTGGGAATAATCCTTTAAATGTAATTCATCATCTGTCCCCCATCTTACCCAATACTGCACCAGATGTACTGTATTCATCACATGTAATGGTCCCATCATTTCCCGTCTTACAAGTCTACTGCTTCGGGATATCGTTTAATTCTTCCAAGGCCAGTAGACTGAATGCTGCCAACATATAATCCCTAGTCCTCAATGATATATAACTCCAACATACGTTCTACAGTGATATCGTGAAGGTGGTGCAGATGTTAGAGTTTCAAATAAACTTTGGAGTCTCAAGGGTCTTAAAAACCCACTTCCATATGAGAAGACACCAAATCTCAAACTGCATACTGACAATCATGTGATGACCACTGTAACTGTGTAGTGGAGTAATATTTGCGTGTTTCAAACTTCTATTAAGAGAAGCTGATGAGAAGCCAGTCAGCTCTTGGCTGGCAAGTATGCAATCGCAGTCATTTAAATAGTGACCATTTGAACTGACTAGTAAAGCCGAATCATAACAGACTGCATAATACAAATTGGTGTTATTCAACAAGCTGCACTGCTTGACGGAAGTTTAGAAAACATCTATCTTTTGGGGTTTTTGCCACATTTTTACATTTTTACTAAGCTAACATATGAAGGTGATTTCTTACTTTGTGTTCAAATAACATTACAGCAGTACTACTCTTTGAGCAGTCTGTTAGGATACTTCAGCCACAGAGTCCTATGCCAATCATTCTTCTGCTCTCTGAAATTTTTTTTTCTTCTCAATATTCACTTTGAAGATCTTCCAATGCACAGTAAATGGTGCACCTTTGTTGTTACAGAACTCGTGAAATGAGGCAGAACACAAGAAATAACTATTCAAATGACACAGAGGAGAGACATAACATTTCTTAAAAGCCTTCAAATCAGACTCATATACATCTTCTGAAAATTCTTTTCTTTTTTCTCCACTCTAGAGAATTTATGATCACAAAACAACTAACTGACTAAAAGCATCTAGACATTACAAATTAGTCACGCTCTAGTACTATCTAAATACACAAAATGACAAATACAAATGACAGGTAATGTCACATTAAAATGTAGTCTGTCTGCATACCTAAGTGGCATATAAATAAGTACAGGAACTTAAAGTGCAATTTAGCTGTATTTAAACCTAAATCTTGTTCATGCAACATACAGGTGCTTCTCACAAAATTAGAATATTATCAAAATTGAATTGATTTAATTTATTTAATACAAAAAGTAAAATTCATATATTATATAGAGTCATTACAAACAGAGTGATCTATTTCAAGTGTTTATTTCCATCAATGTTGATGATTATGGCTTGCAGCCAAAGAAAATCCAAAAGTCATTATCTCAGTAAATTAAAATACTTTATAACACCAGCTTGAAAAATGATTTTAAAATCTTCAGGGTATGTGAACACGTCAGGATTTCTAGCAGATATTTCCTGACAAAAAAACTGACATTTCTGCCAGAAATCCGCATGTGTTTTTTTTGCGTTTTTTATGCGTTTTTGACTTTTTTTGCACGTTTTTCTGTGCGTTTCTTTTGCGTTTTTTATATATATTTAACACTATATAATGTTAAATGCATTATATAGTGGGAAAAATGTGAAAAATCCGCCAAATTAATGAACATGCTGCTTTTTTTACCGCGATGCGTTATTTTCACGGAACAAAATGCATCATGTGCCCAAAAATTGCAGAATGCATTCTAAATGATAGGATGCATATGTCTGCAGTTTCTAATGCGGTTTCATCGCATTTTTATCGTGAAAAAAACAAAAAAAAACCTGAACTTGTGCACATACCCTGAGTGGTGGTCTACTGAAATTACATTAACACCATATACATCACTGATGAATCACACTTAGTCACAATTCTGCTGGCACTTCTGCTAGTACCTCTCCTATGCCACCTCTCTTATCTCTACAAACTACCAAGTGAATTTCTGCATTATTTGCATAATCTATGATCTATGATAATCATCTTGTTTACTGCTGTGTTGTACAACAAATTATAGACTGTAATAATTGTCCAATGTCTTAGGGTTTTCACTCCATATATCTACTGCAGAGCTGAGATCTTGGTTGTCCTTTCAAAATCCTAAATTACCTTAACCCCTTCCCGACCCATGACGCCACGTAGGCGTCATGAAAGTCGGTGCCATTCCGACCCATGACGCCTATGCGGCGTCATGGAAAGATCGCGTCCCTGCAGATCGGGTGAAAGGGTTAACTCCCATTTCACCCGATCTGCAGGGACAGGGGGAGTGGTAGTTTAGCCCAGGGGGGGTGGCTTCACCCCCTCGTGGCTACGATCGCTCTGATTGGCTGTTGAAAGTGAAACTGCCAATCAGAGCGATTTGTAATATTTCACCCATTATAACGGGTGAAATATTACAATCCAGCCATGGCCGATGCTGAAATATCATCGGCCATGGCTGGAAATACTAGTGTGCCCCCACCCCACCCCTCCGATCGCCCCCCCCACCCCCCCGATCTGGCCGGTACACTGCTCCGGCTCCCCTCCGCCCTGTGCTCCGCTCCCCCCCGTGCTCGTGTCCGCTCCCCCCGTGCTCCAATCACCCCCCGTGCTCCAATCACCCCCCCTGCACTCCGATCCACCCCCCCGTGCTCCGTTCCACCCCCCGTGCTCCATTCCAGCCCCCCCGTGCTCCGTTCCACGCCCCCCGCGCTCCGTTCCACCCCTCCCGCGCTCCGATTCCCCCCCCGTGCTCCGATCCCCCCCCCGTGGTCCCCCCCCACCCTATCATACTTACCGATCCAGCCGTGGTCCCGTCCGTCTTCTCCCGGGCGCCGCCATCTTCCAAAATGGCGGGCGCATGCGCAGTGCGCCCGCCGAATCTGCCGGCCGGCAGATTCGTTCCAAAGTGCATTTTGATCACTGAGATATAATCTATCTCAGTGATCAAAATAAAAAAAATAATAAATGACCCCCCCCCCTTTGTCACCCCCATAGGTAGGGACAATAAAAAAATAAAGAAATTTTTTTTTTTCCACTAATGTTAGAATAGGGTTAGGGTTAGGGGTAGGGTTAGGGTTAGGGTTAGGGGTAGGGCTAGGGGTAGGGTTAGGGGTAGGGTTAGGGGTAGGGTTAGGGGTAGGGTTAGGGTTAGGGCTAGAGTTAGGGCTAGGGTTAGGGTTTCGGTATGTGCACACGTATTCTGGTCCTCTGCGGATTTTTCCGCTGCGGATTTGATAATTCCGCAGTGCTAAACCGCTGCGGATTTATGGCGGATTTACCGCGTTTTTTTCTGCGCATTTCACTGCGGTTTTACAATTGCGATTTTCTATTGGAGCAGTTGTAAAACCGCTGCGGAATCCGCACAAAGAAGTGACATGCTGCGGAATGTAAACCGCTGCGTTTCCGTGCAGTTTTTCTGCAGCATGTGTACAGCGATTTTTGTTTCCCATAGGTTTACATTGAACTGTACACTCATGGGAAACTGCTGCGGATCCGCAGCGTTTTCCGCAGCGTGTGCACATACCTTTAGAATTAGGCTATGTGCACACGGTGCGGATTTGGCTGCGGATTCGCAGCAGTGTTCCATCAGGTTTACAGTACCATGTAAACATATGAAAAACCAAATCCGCTGTGCCCATGGTGCGGAAAATACCGCGCGGGAACGCTGCGTTGTATTTTCCGCAGCATGTCAATTCTTTGTGCGGATTCCGCAGCGTTTTACACCTGTTCCTCAATAGGAATCCGCAGGTGAAATCCGCACAAAAAACACTGGAAATCCGCGGAAAATCCGCAGGTAAAACGCAGTGCCTTTTACCCGCAGATTTTTCAAAAATGGTGCGGAAATATCTCACACGAATCCGCAACGTGGGCACATAGCCTTAGGGTTAGGGTTGGAATTAGGGTTGTGGTTAGGGTTAGGGGTGTGTTTGGGTTAGTGTTGTGGTTAGGGGTGTGTTGGGGTTAAGGTTGTGATTAGGATTATGGCTACAGTTGGGATTAGGGTTAGGGGTGTGTTGGGGTTAGTGTTGGAGGTAGAATTGAGGGGTTACCACTGTTTAGGCACATCAGGGGTCTCCAAACGCAACATGGCGCCACCATTGATTCCAGCCAATCTCGTATTCAAAAAGTCAAATGGTGCTCCCTCACTTCCGAGCCCTGACGTGTGCCCAAACAGTGGTTTACCCCCACATATGGGGTACCAGCATACTCAGGACAAACTGCGCAACAATTACTGGGGTCCAATTTCTCCTGTTACCCTTGTGAATCTAAAAAAATGCTTGCTAAAACATAATTTTTGAGGAAAGAAAAATGATTTTTTATTTTCACGGCTCTGCGTTGTAAACGTCTGTGAAGCACTTGGGGGTTCAAAGTGCTCACCACATATCTAGATAAGTTCCTTGGGGGGTCTAGTTTCTAAAATGGGGTCACTTGTGGGGGGTTTCTACTGTTTAGGCACACCAGGGGCTCTGCAAACGCAACGTGACACCCGCAGACCATTCCATCAAAGTCTGCATTTCAAAAGTCACTACTTCCCTTCTGAGCCCCGACGTGTGCCCAAACAGTGGTTTACCCCCACATATGGGGTATCAGCGTACTCAGGAGAAACTGGACAACAACTTTTGGGGTCCAATTTCTCCTGTAACCCTTGGGAAAATAAAAAATTCTGGGCTAAATAATTATTTTTGAGGAAAGAAAACGTATTTATTATTTTCACGGCTCTGCATTATAAACTTCTATGAAGCACTTGGGGGTTCAAAGTGCTCACCACACATCTAGATAAGTTCCTTTCAGGGTCTAGTTTCCAAAATGGGGTCACTTGTGGGGGGTTTCTACTGTTTAGGCACATCAGGGGCTCTGCAAACGCAACGTGACGCCCGCAGAGCATTCCATCAAAGTCTGCATTTCAAAACGTCACTACTTCAATTCCAAGCCCCGGCATGTGCCCAAACAGAAGTTTACCCCCACATATGGGGTATCACCGTACTAAGGAGAAACTGGACAACAAATATTTGGGTCAAATTTCTCCTGTTACCCTTGGGAAAATTAAAAAATTCTGGGCTAAATAATTATTTTTGAGGAAAGAAAACGTATTTATTATTTTCACGGCTCTGCATTATAAACTTCTATGAAGCACTTGGGGGTTCAAAGTGCTCACCACACATCTAGATAAGTTCCTTTGGGGGTCTAGTTTCCAAAATGGGGTCACTTGTGGGGGGTTTCTACTGTTAAGCCACATCAGGGGCTCTGCAAACGCAACGTGACGCCCACAGAGCATTCCATCAAAGTCTGCATTTCAAAACGTCACTACTTCACTTCCGAGCCCCGGCATGTGCCCAAACAGTGATTTACCCCCACATATGGGGTATCAGCGTACTCAGGAGAAACTGGACAACAACTTTTGGGGTCAAATTTCTCCTGTTACCCTTGGGAAAATAAAAAATTGCAGGCTAAAAGATCATTTTTGAGAAAATAATTTTTTTTTTTATTTTCATGGCTCTGCGTTATAAACTTCTGTGAAGCACTTGGGGGTTCAAAGTCCTCACCACACATCTAGATTAGTTCCTTTGGGGGTCTAGTTTCTAAAATGGTGTCATTTCTGGGGGATCTCCAATGTTTAGGCACACAGGGGCTCTCCAAACGTGACATGGTGTCCGCTAATGATTGGAGCTAATTTTCCATTTAAAAAGCCAAATGGCGTGCCATCCCTTCCGAGCCCTGCCGTGCGCCCAAACAGTGGTTTACCCCCACATATGGGGTATCAGCGTACTCAGGACAAACTGGACAACAATATTTGGGGTCCAATTTCTCCAATTATCCTTGGCAAAATAGGAAATTCCAGGCTAAAAAATCATTTTTGAGGAAAGAAAAATTATTTTTTATTTTCATGGCTCTGCGTTATAAACTTCTGTGAAGCACCTGGGGGTTTAAAGTGCTCAATATGCATCTAGATAAGTTCCTTGGGGGGTCTAGTTTCCAAAATGGGGTCACTTATGCGGGAGCTCCAATGTTTAGGCACACAGGGGCTCTCCAAACGCGACATGGTGTCCGCTAACAATTGGAGCTAATTTTCCATTCAAAAAGTCAAATGGCGCGCCTTCTCTTCCGAGCCCTGCCGAGTGCCCAAACAGTGGTTTACCCCCACATATCAGGTATCGGCGTACTCGGGAGAAATTGCCCAACAAATTTTATGATCCATTTTATCCTACTGCCCATGTGAAAATGAAAAAATTGAGGCGAAAAGAATTTTTTTGTGAAAAAAAATTACTTTTTCATTTTTACAGATCAATTTGTGAAGCACCTGAGGGTTTAAAGTGCTCACTAGGCATCTAAATTAGTTCCTTGGGGGGTCTAGTTTCCAAAATGGGGTCACTTGTGGGGGAGCGCCAATGTTTAGGCACACAGGAGCTATCCAAACGCGACATGGTGTCCGCTAACGATGGAAATAATTTTTCATTCAAAAAGTCAACTGGCGCTCCTTCCCTTCCGAGCCTTACCATGTGCCCAAACAGTGGTTTACCTCCACATGTGAGGTATTGGTGTACTCAGGAGAAATTGCCCAACACATTTTAGGATCCATTTTATCCTGTTGCCCATGTGAAAATGAAAAAATTGAGGCTAAAATAATTTTTTTGTGAAAAAAAAGTACTTTTTCATTTTTACGGATCAATTTGTGAAGCACCTGGGGGTTCAAAGTGCTCACTATGCATCTAGATAAGTTCCTTGGGGCGTCTAGTTTCCAAAATGGGGTCACTTGTGGGGGAGCTCCAATTTTTAGGCACACGGGGGCTCTCCAAACGTGACATGGTGTCCGCTAAAGAGTGGAGCCAATTTTTGATTCAAAAAGTCAAATGGCGCTCCTTCCCTTCCAAGCCCTGCCGTGCGCCAAAACAGTGGTTTACCCCCACATATGAGGTATCAGCGTACTCAGGACAAATTGGACAACAACTTTCGTGGTTCAGTTTCTCCTTTTACCATTGGGAAAATAAAAAAATTGTTGCTAAAAGATAATTTTTGTGACTAAAAAGTTAAATGTTCATTATTTCCTTCCATGTTGCTTCTGCTGCTGTGAAGCACCTGAAGGGTTAATAAACTTCTTGAATGTGGTTTTGAGTACCTTGAGGGGTGCAGTTTTTAGAATGGTGTCACTTTTGGGTATTTTCAGCCATATAGACCCCTCAAACTGACTTCAAATGTGAGGTGGTCCCTAAAAAAAATGGTTTTGTAAATTTCGTTGTAAAAATGACAAATCGCTGGTCGAATTTTAACCCTTATAACTTCCTAACAAAAAAAAATTTTGTTTCCAAAATTGTGCTGATGTAAAGTAAACATGTGGGAAATGTTATTTATTAACTATTTTGTGTCACATATCTCTCTGGTTTAACAGAATAAAAATTCAAAATGTGAAAATTGCGAAATTTTCAAAATTTTCGCCAAATTTCCGTGTTTATCACAAATAAATGCAGAATTTATTGACCTAAATTTACCACTAACATGAAGCCCAATATGTCACGAAAAAACAATCTCAGAACCGCTAGGATCCATTGAAGCGTTCCTGAGTTATTACCTCATAAAGGGACACTGGTCAGAATTGCAAAAAACGGCAAGGTCTTTAAGGTCAAAATAGGCTGGGTCTTGAAGGGGTTAAAATGCTTACTGAATTTCCTGTTTTGGCTTTTACAAAGGTCATGTTAGTTCCACTTGATTGGCTAACAATACCATGTGATGTACTATGGAGAACCGTGCATAGTGATGCCTTAGGTTACGATAGTCTTGTTGGGCTGATTCAACCATGTGATTATCCTGCAGAAGGAGTTTGTTTGACTTTGAAATATGTTGACAATAAGCTACTTTTATTCATCTCTAGTTTTCGTCACCTTGTTTTGGCAATCCAGCAGTGCAACTAAGGGCTGCTTTTTCGTTATATTGGCATATTGACTCCCGTGTATAAAGCTGAAATTTTCACGCTATATAGTGGATGTGTCACATACAACCCCACCAGTTTAGCATACCACTACATGTTTACCTACTCTACATAACCTGGTTCAGACCTTATTTGCTCTTTTTTTTTATCTTAGCTTCAATTATGTGACTAGGTAAATCCTTATAAGCTCTACATCATATTCCAAAATGATGAAATAAACGTCAGTTCAATCACATACATATACGGCGACTCAATAACGAATAGCTAACACCGGAGAAACAAGAGTCAAAAACTAGACAGAAAAATCATAGAAACATATTTATTGAAAAGTCAATTACCACCATAAAACATCATATACAGTAGAAAATCATGTTATAAACAATGAGTAGTGACTATATCCATACGTGCAACCAAAATTACAGGTTCACAAGACGGGACAATAGTGAACTAAGTATTGCGGTAGTGAATATCTGTAGTCTCTGCATGTGTGCAATTAGAGCTGATGCGTAGCAGCTAAAGTAGATGTTGCAGTAGCACAATCGTGCTAACCATATCTCGCATCACAAGCAAAACACCCCGCAACATATAGAGAATTAGTACAAAGGTAAAAGGGTTAATTACCCATAAGTGTCCATAGTAACCCGTCTGGAGCCTGGATTTACTACCCCAACGTGCGTTTCACGTTCGTCTATCACCGCTTCCTCAGGGGGCGTGGTTAATCAGGGATCTCAGTCCATCATATATAATACCCAGATCCGGTCATGTGACTAATCAAAGGTAACCAGTGCGCCAGTGTGGAACGCAGGAAGACATCATCACCACACCCCAAGCCTAAATCCCAGCAAGCAGGTCCCGGTCACGTGAGCGGGTCGGCGCCACGCCCACACTACACAACACGGGATCGCCACCAAGAGATAGGTAAGGAGCAGTAGAAGACATGTGCCTGCGCATAAAGTGACAAGTGCATAAAGAATAATTGGTTTCTATACGATAACCAAATAAATATTAATAGCCGAAAGTGCTTGTGCTTAAATCAATTATTGCGCATGCGTAAATCGCAGGCACATCAAAACAGTGCATCTCTGCCCTGAAATTTCCCTAGCAAGACAAAATAGCCGTATACAGCGATAAGTGAACTAAAGTGACTTCATTACGCATAATGAAGAATAGAAGAAGATGTTTGAAGAGCCTTACCAACTTTTTGGAAGAGGAGAATAACAGTGGATCATTTCATTCATATAAAACAGGATATAGTCTTCTCTCCTGGTTGGACATTTATTGAAATATGACATTTATAGAGATTACTCTTCCCATTTTTGCGTCTCCATGTGGATCTACTATGTCTATGACCTTAGTATGTTCTATGTACTGTCTTTTTTTCTTTTTGGTTTCATTCTTTCTGCGCATGCGATATATATGTGTTTTGCAACATCTAATTATATCACATACTGTATATAGTATATCAAGCACTTTATTCACTGGTCACTTTAGTTCACTTATCGCTGTATACGGCTATTTTGTCTTGCTAGCCCTGTTATATTACTCTGATGGTGCTCCCACATCGTGGTATGTGGATTAGATGGAGGCTAGTCAGGGAAATTTCAGGGCAGAGATGCACTGTTTTGATGTACGATTTACGCATTAATTGATTTAAACACAAGCACTTTCGGCTATTAATATTTATTTGGTTATCGCATAAAAACCAATTATTCTATATGTACTTGTCACTTTATGCGCAGGCACACGTCTTCTACTGCTCCTTACCTATATCTTGGTGGCGATCCCGTGTTGTGTGGTGTGGGCGTGGCGCCGACCCGCTCACGTGACCGGGACCTGCTTGCTGGGATTTAGGCTTGGGATGTGGTGATGATGTCTTCCTGCGTTCCACACTGGCGCACTGGTTACCTTTGATTAGTCACATGACCGGATCTGGTTATTATATATGATGGACTGAGATCCCTGATTAACCACGCCCCCTGAGGAAGTGGTGATAGACGAACGCGAAACGCACGTTGGGGTAGTAAATCCAGGATCCAGACGGGTTACTACGGACACTTATGGGTAATTAACCCCTTTACCTTTGTACTAATTCTCTATATGTTGCGGGGTGTTTTGCTTGTGATGCGGGATATGGTTAGCACGATTGTGCTTACTGCAACATCTACTTTAGCTGCTACGCATCAGCTCTAATTGCACACATGCAGAGACTACAGATATTCACTACCGCAATACTTAGTTCACTATTGTCCCGTCTTGTGAACCTGTAATTTTGGTTGCACGTATGGATAGTCACTACTCATTGTTTATAACATGATTTTCTACTATATATGATGTTTTATGGTGGTAATTGACTTTTCAATAAATATGTTTCTATGATGTTCCAAACTGATATGCAAAACACATTTGTCTCGGATTTTCCAAAATGGTCAGTGCAAATGACAGCCAGTCTATTAAAAGTCATCACCTGTTAGAGAATACATCAAATTTTATTGAAGAAACCTTCCAATGATAACAGTATAATCTCCAAAATGAATAAAAACTCAAAATGCACTGTTCCAAATTATTAGGCACAGTAGAATTTTTACACATTTGATATGTTTTAAATAACGGAAAATGCTCATTTGTGGAATTAGCAGCATTCAGAGGTCACATTCTCTGAACAAAAAAGCTATTTAACTCCAAAACATCCTAACAGGCCAAGTTGCATGTTAACATAGGAACCCTTCTTTGATATCCCTTTCACAATTCTTGCATCCATTGAACTTGTGATTTTTTGAGTTTCTGCTTGTATTTCTCTGCATGAAGTCAGAATAGCCTCCCAGAGGCTGACCCGTAGAAGCGCCAGGAGGGCGTGAAACAGCCGTCGTCAGGCTTGCCGCACTGTTTGTTCAGTACCCCCGGCTGTGATGGCTTTTTAAGCAATAAAGTAGCCGCTCGGAATGGATCTGTGAGTGCCGCCTTTCCTTTCTTCTTCGTTACTTTGATGGGAGAGCTTATTTAAAGGACTTGAACCTTCAATCAACTGATCGCTTTTATTGCACATGGCAGTGCATCAGCACTGCTACGTGTACTGAAAATCATGATCTTTTATGAACACCAGCTAAATGCTGGCTTTCCCAGTATCGTAATGACAAGCTCAGTGGTCTTTAGCAGACCCCCGGCTGTCATGACAACCCACTGATGGCCAGTGTTCACATCAGGGGTGAACCGACGAGTGCATGGAATGATGTGCTTCCCTGCCATTACATGTTAAATGCCACTGTCAGAGATTGACAGCAGCATTTACCATGTTAATAGCCACAGGTGAAGCTCTGCTCTACCCACTGCTGTTAAAATAAAAAAATAAAAACATTCTTGAAGGTTTTAGAAAAATAATTGGTACTTTTCAAAATTTGATCCTTGCAGTTGGCTATCAATAATTAAATCTTATGGCAACAAATGCAAAACCATTTTCTATTAAAGCAAAATTGACCTTTATTAAGGTACATGTTGTATAGGTATATCATATTTCTGGTCCCTGACTTTAATTCAGTCATTATCTGCTGGGAAAATGGTGGCTCGGATTGCAAGCTGCATAAAAGTCAAGGACCAAAAATATAACATAACTGTACATCATATGTTGAGAGGAGATTAATAAAAGTTGTTTTTTGTTTAATAGAGAATTTTTTTGCATTTCTTCTTATAAGGTATGATTATTTATAGACAACTGTAAGGATGATATTCTTAAATATACCATTTATTTTTCTAAAACCTTCACACAATTTCTTTTTTTCAGTGTCTGATTACAAGTAGCTACAAGTCTTTCTAAAAAATGGAGCAAAATATGTCACATTAGTAGTATCTGTAATTTGAAGCTGTTCTTAAACTCTCTCTTTTATACCAAATTCACATGTATGTTTTTTTCCAGTATCGGAAAAAAACGGTACCGGAGATGACAGTGTCCATGTGTGCAATACTTGTGCGCACATGTCGCAACCTTGTGCCCCATCAGGACCACACACACGGACAGCAGAGAAGCAGCAGTACGGTTAGTGCTGTTCCCCGAAGAGGGGTGCTGAACACAGATCTTATAATTCTCCCATGCTCTGCTGTCGATCATCACGAACAGGGGAGAATAATGAGAGTTATGTTCAAGTGATTGCAATGACAGCAGGCAGTGGATGATGGGACTATTACTCCCATCAGCCTACACCTGCTGCCCCTAATAACAATGACAGCAGGAGCAGCTAATGGGAGTATTCATCACTTGCTGCCGACACTATAAATGAATAAATTAAATATCCGGCTTGGGTTTCCCTGTATTTTATATAACCAGCTGGCAAAACTCATAGCTGGGGGCTGCAACCCTCAGCTGTCACCTTCTGCAAGGCTGGTTATCAAAAATAGAGTAGAGGGGTTCCCTCGCTGTTTTTTTAAATTACTTAAATAAATAATTCTTAAAAAATGGCAAGGGTTCCCCCCAGCCGAGCTAAAGCAGACAGTGGGGGGTTGGTATTCTAAGGGGCCATTGATACAGGCCCCCCAGCCTAAAAATAGCAGCCCACAGACAATACAAAGGTGACATCAACCCCACAAATATGTTACAGGGCAAGTGGGAAGATCCAAGCAAAGCACCAGAATTGGCTCATCCAATAGATATGCCTTTTATGTGCGGCTGTGGGCTGCTATTTATAGGCTGATGGGGCCTATATTAATGGCCCCTTACCAGCTTGAGAATACCAGCCCCAATCTGTCAAAAATGGGGGGACCCTATGCCATTTTTTAAAAATGCATTTTAATAATTAAACAAAAGTGTAGGGACCTCTCTATTCTTGATAACTAGCCTTGCTGAAGCTGACAAATGAGGGTTGCAGCCCCAGCTGTGAGTTTTGCCTGGCTGGTTATCAAAAATACAGGGGAACCTGTTATGATAGGCAATTCAGTAACACAATGTACATAGCGATCAGAGCACACACAGTGATCTGACAATAACCCAAATAATAGAACGAGCTCTGAGACGTGGAAACTCTGTAGACCGCAATTCCTGATCCTCTCCAAACACAACTAGAGGCAGCTGTGGATTGCGCCTAATGCTCCCTATGCAACTCGGCACAGCCTGAGAAACTAACTAGCCTGAAGATAGAAAAATAAGCCTACCTTGCCTCAGAGAAATACCCCAAAGGAAAAGGCAGCCCCCCACATATAATGACTGTGAGTAAGATGAAAAGACAAACGTAGGGATGAAATAGATTCAGCAAAGTGAGGCCCGATATTCTAGACAGAACGAGGATAGGAAAGATAACTTTTTTGGTCTACACAAAACCCTAAAGAAAACCACGCAAAGGGGGCAAAAAGACCCTCCGTACCGAACTAACGGCACGGAGGTACACCCTTTGCGTCCCAGAGATTCCAGCAAAACAAATAGACAAGCTGGACAGAAAAAATAGCAACAAATAGCAAAGAAGCACTTAGCTATGCAGAGCAGCAGGCCACAGGAATGATCCAGAGAAACACAAGTCCAACACTGGAACATTGACAGGAAGCAAGGATCAAAGCATCAGGTGGAGTTAAGTAGAGAAGCAGCTAACGACCTCACCAGATCACCTGAGGGAGGAAACTCAGAAGCTGCAGTACCACTTTCCTCCACAAACGGAAGCTCCCAGAGAGAATCAGCCGAAGTACCACTTGTGACCACAGGAGTGAACTCTGCCACAGAATTCACAACAGGAACCCACACCAGATTTATTTATTTATAGAGCAGGTGACGTGTGATGAATACTACCATTAGCCTCTCCTGCTGTCACTGTTATAAGTGGCAGCAGGTATAGGCTGATGCTAGTAATAGTCCCATCAGCCATGGCTGCTGTCATTGTTATCACTTGAGAGTTATCTCTCATCATTCTCCCCTGCTCGTGGTTATCGGTGGCAGAGTAGGGGAGAATGATGAGAGCTGTCTTCAGCACCCAGCAATGGGGAACAGCGCTTACTATACCGCTACTTCTCAGGCGCTGGGAAGTGCCACACGGATGACTTCCCAGTGTGTCATCCATGTGCACATGTGCTGAACATTATGCGGCCTGTGCTACCAGTAAAAAATGGACATGTCTAAGTGTGGGTCACATGGACACATGGTCCGTGGAAACATGCGGATTTGTGCACAGCAACGTAGAGTTCAATGTGTCTGCATGTGTCAGTGTCTCCGGTACATCTGAAAACTGTCACCACATGTACCAGAGACACAGATGTGTGAAAGAGCCCTTATACTCTTATAGGTTTGTGCTATGAATTGCCAAAGACACTGTTCAGAGGATATGTAATAGGCATTGAATAACATGCAAGAACACTGTGCAGTGTTCCTTCTCAGCTCTGTGCAACCAGTACCCAATGAACCTATTAGTTTCACAATTTTGACATGCATAAGGTTCATGTACTAGGCCAAGAGCCTATTCATATCTATGCATTGTTACACATTATAAGAAGGTTGATATAAAAAGTCTAATTAAAATCTGTACTCATTTCAATAACATATAACTCCCCGAAGAGGGAAAGAAACAAAAAGCCAGCAAAACTGATAAAATTCATGGAATACCTCAACTATTAAGAAATAATTGTGTTTAGTCAAAATATATCAAGTCTTCACAACTTTTAAGAACAATGGAGCTGAGAAAAGCTTAGAGAATTTGATAGAACAAAATAGCATTAAATCTTTTGCAAATGTCTAACAATTACCATTTGCATGTTAATCCAGTATGATCTCTACAGGACAAAAGTATTTTAATACTAGATGGTGGCCCGATTCTAATGTATCGGGTATTCTAGAATATGTAGGTAGTATACAGCACAGGCTACGTACTATATTGCACAGTGACGTAGTATATAACACAACTGACATAGTATATAAAACAGCATACGTAGTATATAGCAGAGCTACGTAGTATATAACAAAGCCACGTAGTATATAACACAGGCGACGTAATGTATTGCACAGGAATGTAGTATATTGATCAGCCACATAGTATATAGCAGAGCCACGTAGTATATTGCACAGCCAGGTAGTATATTGAACAGTCACGTTGTATATTGCAGTCACACTGTATATTGCCCAGCTACAGAGTATATAGCACAGAGATGTAGTACTGTATATAACAGAGCCCACGCAGTATGTAACACAGCCCACATAGTATATAACAATGTGGGCACTAAATGCATGGTTAAAAAAGAGTTAAAATAAAAAATAAACATATACTCACCTTCCGAAGGCCCCTTGAAGTCCTGGCCCTGTGTGCGGTGCATGTGGCAGCTTCCGATCCCAGGGTTGGTATGAGCTCATGACCTGTGATGACGTCGCAGTCACATGACCGTGACATCATGGCAGGTCCTTCTCGCATAGCATCCTTGGCACCGGAACCTGCCGCTTGTACTGCAGAGGACAGCGTGCAACGTCAGAGGGTGAGAATAA
Organism: Ranitomeya imitator; assembly: GCF_032444005.1. NCBI lineage: Eukaryota > Metazoa > Chordata > Amphibia > Anura > Dendrobatidae > Ranitomeya > Ranitomeya imitator. Next base: position 924,965,126 of record NC_091282.1, on the reverse strand, counting down.
CCTTTTTTTTTAATTATTATTATTTGTAACATTAGATCGTTTTACTCTTGATGCTGCATATTCAGCATCAATAGTAAAAAGTTGGTCACACAGGGTTAATAGCTGCGTTAACGGAGTGCATTACACCGCGGTCCATTAACGCTGGCATTAACCCTGTGTGAGCGCTCAGCACCGACTGCAGGGCAGTAAAGGAGCAGACATTTCGCTGCAGGACTATGGTCGTCGCTGATTGGTTGTGGCAATGGTCATGGGCGTTTTGCCATGACCAATCAGCGACTTGGATTTCCACGACAGACAGAGGCCGCAACCAATGAATATCCGTGACAGACAGACAGACAGAAAGACAGACAGACAGAAAGATGGAAGTGACCCTTAGACAATTATATAGTAGATTGCTCTGGATATAAAAATAAGATAACCAGTGACTGAATGATCATTTGTATATAAGAAATAAGGGCGCATTACCAATAGAAAATATTCACATAGAAAAGATAAAATTAGAAAAGGAGGTGATACAAGGGTGGTTTCCTTGACTGGTTCCAAGGCTCCTTATTGTCCCTGCATGTTCTAGACATATGTATCTGGGGAGTTTGCATCTTTCTGGGCAGGTACATCTTCTTCTGTGACCCTTTTCCAGTGACCGCTTCCATGCACCTGCATGATGTCTTCATTAGGTGGCAGCTTCGCATCCTTACCCTGGCCCCCTTATTCAGGGAAGTAAGCCTAGTAACCTCTCCTTACCAGACACCTTGTTTTCTCTGGGTGATAGCTACATGATTCCTTTGTTACCATTGGGACATTGGTTAGGTCATTTTATGTACATTTGCCTTTTCTACATTACACAGCCTTGACCTAGTTGACCTTCAAAGCAGGATTTTGGTACCCTCTATTACCTTATTTGACCGCAGTTTGTGCGACCCTGTTTTATGGTTATTGTACACAATGTATGGTACTGTCTACCTGTAATATATTGTTTTTAATTTAGTACTGTTTTTAATCTGCTTGTGTATAGTGTCAGTAATAATTTTCTATATGGGAGTGTGCATCTATTGGGTAGTCCTTTTTCTCCGCTTTCTCGCTGAATGATTGTTCAGCCAATAGCTATCTCTTCTGGCACCCTTATACACGTGCATGCTCAGTTCGGCTAAGCATGCATGCTTTCTATAGTTATCTGGCAGTATATTTCCAGTCTGAACAATATAAAGAAGTGTTTAAATGAAAGATGCCCAATACTACTCTATCCCCCCAAATTACCCTTCAGGGACAGTTGGGTTGCCTGTGTGGATGCTCTGTTATTTCAGATGCTGTATTAAAAATAGGAGCTGTCCTAATTCTGACAATTTGTGAGTGGGTCAACTTTGAAGTTTGCAAAGAAACAAAGCAGTGGCCTATATCATATTCATAATGTGGCTGGATTTTGGACTAAGTAAGCAAAGCTCAGTGTTCAGGTTTTGGGTGTTTATTAACTTTAATATTAATGTTACATTTCTGCTTTGTTTTCAAGCAAATAATAATGCAACAGACCTCACTTTTCTGACCACGAAATTTTGAACAAAGCTATCTAGGCCAAGTCAATTTTTTTTCTGCTTCAAAAGCTTAAAGGGAAACTGCCACCAGGTTTTTGTTACCCCATCTCCGAACAGCATTAAATAGGGGAAGAGAACCTGATTCCAGCGATGTGTTACTTCTTGGGCTAATTGCTGCAGTTTTGATTATCTGCTGCAGGTGTAACTTTGGTTAATCTGAGCTCTGTATAACCCCGCTCCACTAGTTGTCAGCTTTCTGCCCATTCGCACAGCACAAAGAAAGCTGCCATGCAGTGGTGGGGCTAAGATACATAAACCTCATGAACATGGAGCACTACATGGCAGCAGGTTTACCAGTTCTATATAGGGTTGAGCGAAATGGGTTGGCCATTTTCAGAAGTCGCCGACCTTTGGCAAAGTCGGATTTCATGAAACCCGACCCGATCCCTGTGTGGGGTCAGCCATGAGGTCGGCGATCTTCGCGCAAAAGTCGCGTTTCATTCCGATACCGCAAGTATCAGATATCAGCCGATATTTGCGGTATCGTGTAAAATAAAGAATAAAAATAAAAAATAGGGATATACTCACCCTCGGACGCGCCCTGGTACTAACCACTGTAACCGGCAGCTTCCATTCCTAAGAATGAGCGCGTGAAGGACCTTCGATGACGTCGCGGCTTTTGATTGGTCGCGTGAGAGGTCACATGAGCAGTTACGCGACCAATCACAAGCCGTGACGTCATCGAAGGTCCTTCACGCGCTCATTCTTAGGAAGGAAGGCTGCCGGTTAGTACCAGGGCGCGTCCGAGGGTGAGTATATCCCTATTTTTTATTTTTATTTTTTATTTTACACATAAATATGGATCCCAGGGCCTGAAGGAGAGTTTCCTCTCCTTCAGACCCTGGGAACCATTAGTATCCCATTGCACTGCATTGGGTTTCGTGTTTCGGCCGACCCCGACCCCGACTTTTTAATAGGATCGGCCGATTTCACTCGACCCGACTTTTGAGAAAGTCGGGTTTCGTGAAACCTGACCCGACCCTAAAAAAAACAAAAGTCACTCAAACCTAGTTCTATAGTTATAATCTTCTGCTAATAAAACCTTAATTTTATTAAAACTGCAGCAAACAGCCCGGTTAGTGACAAATTATTTGTATTAGAAATTATTCCCATAAATTATTCTGCTCTCAGATTATATAACAAAAACCTTCATCCAGATTCCATTTAAGAGTGTCATTTATGGGGCGTAACACCTACAAGAACAACATAGGATTTCTTTTATTACCTTCTACAAATCCTTTGCTGTCCACATTTTTATATAATTACATTGCGTGACATTTAATATATTGTTACCATAAACATAATATTTAATATGCAAAGTGAAGTCTTTAGCGCTTGGTAACTAAAATCTGAATAAAGAAATGCAGAATTCCAAAGCTGAAACATGAAACCAAGAAAAAAAAGTCTTTGTGGGTAATTAGAAAAGTCTTTTGTTTCATACTAAAAGATTTTACATGCATCACTAAATTCATTTTAACATTTTCTTCTGGGTATTCGGAACAAGTCGTATGTTCCCTGCTTTAACAAAGCAAAACTCTGGATAAAATAGTTTCAACTTCCAAACACCTTCTTGCTGGTGTGGACACAAGAGTATCAATCATTTGGCTTTGAAGGACAGGTCTTTGCTAGTTATTCTCTCTGTCTTTTGCTGTCAAAACAATGTGCTTCACTGCATTTTGATATTGACACTCTGCAAAATGCCATTCTCTTAGTACTAAATTTTCTAACTTGCTATATGATAAGGATTTTTTTTGTAAAGATGCCCAGCAGAAGAGCTGTGGGAAGTCTGTTTTCTTTGGTTATAACTGTAATAAAGAGATATCAGTGGTCAAACACACCATCGATGGAGGCCAGGATATAGATACCATTGGGAAACTTTGATTAAAAATTGAGTGACAAAATACTGGATTATTAATTTAGCAGGAAAAAATCGGAACGTACCGTTCTAGACAAATCTGACCTCTGTTAACAAGCAACCCAGCATAGCTAGCCACTAGATTCTAAAACTTAACATTTAATATGTATACCTCTAAAAATATATCTACTTTAAAATCACAATTTGGTGCTCATGTTTAACCGTGCGCTAGACAAGAAAATTGGCATGATCTCACCCAATCGCTGTCGCTCTCCTTGCTATGGATTCCTGTGCTTGTTGAGAGCACGGCGTGGGGAAGAGACCAATGGACCTTTTCCAATGGGGGGAGAAAAATGGGGGGGGAAATGGTTTAAAGCTATCCTCCCTGTCGTGCCCAGTGTATAAGACTCCCGCCCTAACAAGGGCAGTCCCCAAGTTTGAGCCTACTTACTGACGCCCTTTGATTAGTATAGCCACCCTGGATAGTGTATCCTCTTTTTCTTCCCAATGTGTTTCCCTCCCCGTTACGGGGAATAATCAGGGGAAAATTGTCCAGGTTAATAGAGGTATTCTGCAGTGGCAGACATAACCTCATTCAGCAACGTCCTCCATGTGAGGATAAGGCAGTCTCTCTCTTGTCCGATCTGGTTGCCATTAAATAAGGGAGGGGGAGGTACTTAGATTCCACATCTGTCATCACTTCCCTTTAACTTATGTCAATCATACACTCAGTTCAAATCACTCCTTTCAAAACCTATCAAAAGGTCTCACATTGCTTTCAGGATGGTTTATCAAGTTCTTTAAGCGGTCAATAGATACTTTTTAATTAATTTCAAGGCCCTTTTTACCATTGAGCGTACCTCATTAACACCTCTGTGTAATGGAGCATCTGCGCATGTTCCCTTAAGCCAGTGGCTCCTTGGTCCTGTCCTGGATCTCCCGGTCCACTGTATTACCCATGCGCTCCTTAAGTGACCTGACATATGATCCCATTGTACTATATCTATTAACAATGTCCCCCGTTTATTTATCCGCGCCTAAGTATACACCTCCGTGTATTAAACCTACAGCGCATGCGCACTCTAGCCTATTCGGCTTCTCTATCACCTGACCGCAGGTCCTGGTCGGTGTCTTCTAAGTGCAATGTACGACGCTGGAGCGATAATTTCATGACGTATGTGCGATGTAGAAGCCGTTGGTTACTATGCACACATCGTATACAATATCGTACACACCTTTGTTACACCATGCGATCATGCCGCCACAGCGGGACACTAGACGACGAAAGAAAGTTTCAAACGATCAGCTACGATGTACGATTCTCAGCGGGGTCCCTGATCGCAGTAGCGTGTCAGACACTGCGAGATCGTAACTATATCACTGGAACGTCACGAATCGTGCCATCGTAGCGATCAAAATGCCACTGTGTGACGGTACCCTAAACCTCAAGCAGCTTGGATTGTGGGCTTCTCCACTCTTTCTCCAGACTCTGGGACCTTGATTTCCAAATGAAATGCAACATTTACATTCATCTGTAAACAACACCTTGGACCACTGAGCAGCAGTCCAGTTCTGTTTATCATTAGCCCAGGTAAGATGCTTCTGGCATTGTCTATTGGTCAAGAGTGGTTTGACACAATGAATACAACACTATTAGCCCAACATTTCTGATTTTAAAATAATTTATCAAGTTGTGTTAGAAAGTATTCTAATTTACTGAGATAATTAATTTTGTTTTTTCATTGGCTGTAAGCCATAATCATCAACATTAGCAGAAATAAACACTTGAAATAGATCTCTCTGTGAGTAGTAAATATATATAATATATTAATTCCACTTTTTATATTGAAGAACTGAAATAAATTACCTTTTTGATGATATTTTAATTTTGGGAGAAGTACCTGCATTTCGCTGGGGAAAAATTTTGCCCATAATTTTTGTTGAGTTAAATTTTTCTACTGAATTAGACGAAAAAGGCATGCTTATTTAAAAACTGCAGATATTTTTCTTCTATCAAGTCAGTTTTTTTTCTCTACAGCTTATCTTAATGCGATTCCTTTAGGCTGTGTGAAGGGTAGCTGTAGTGCTCTCCTATTGTCTGAGAGCAAGCTGCCCTCAAGTGGGGAGAGGTAGAGGATGATCTTGGTGACTGGCAACAGGTTGCTGTTTGTCTAGGCTATTCAGATACACGTGATATAGTGCAGCGAGGGGTTGTGTGCCACTTCAAATAGTGAAACATATTCTGAAAGTTTATATACAAGGGGTTGGCAGAATTTATTTTATATGAACTTCTTTCATTTCTTTCAGATCATGTCTGTCTCTGATTTTCCTAGTTGTAAGACATCTGTGGCAGTTTCCCCATTCCCAAAGGATGAACATCAGCACATTTGTCAAGCAAGCCTGTTTTGGATATTTAAAAGTACATCTTGGTGATCAATATACGTCTTGGGTCCCTCACATGGTGTGCAAGCAGTGTGTCGGGAGTTAACTCATGTGGACGAAGGGAACACGTGATAAGATGCCATTTGGTATAGCTATGGATATTTTTTGCATTATTTTCCATTGTATGTACATTTTGCATGGTATTGTAAGCAAAAGGAGGATACCCTGTAGCTTATAAAGTTGTGATGGAGTAAAACTCTGGTTACTTTCTTTTGGATACAGGAGCCAAAAGTTAGTTTAAAACAAGTATCAGATCTAACTCAATGAAAACTGTGCTCACCAGTGATAAGCCATTGCGTCCCCCCTTTGCTGACAATCATCCAAGCTAAAGCAGACAATTGGAGGCTGGTACTCTCAGACTGGGAAGAGCCCTTGGATATTGGCCCTCCCCAGCCTAAAAATAGCAGTCCGCAGCTGCCCCAGAAAAAGCACATCTATTAAATGCACCAATTCAGGCTCTTTGCCCAGCTCTTACCACTTGCTGTGGTGCGGTGGCAATTGGAGTAATGGTTTTGGGGTTGATGTCAATTGTTTTATGGTTCATTTATTACGATTTGCCCACAAAGGCAACTGATCCTTAACTAAACATGCTTAAAAGATGGTTAATAATTACCTTTTAATGAACTATTTAAAGAATAAGATTAAAAGATGTGACAGTCAGTGTGTATTAGGGGACATCGGGATATAACCCCTTTTCCACTATTCTCACAATATAGTAATTCCCCACATCCCACACAAGTGAATATTGATAAATATTAGCTTGGTGCGGCTGCTACCAACTGCTCTCTGTTGCTGCCAATAACACAGGCGGTTAATTTTTAACCATCTTTAGTTAGGGGTCAGTTGACTTCATTGGCAAATCCTAATTAATCTTAATGCCCTATACTGACTGGTTGGACAGAAATGTCTGTTTTCTGTTTTATGGTTCCTGATAACAAATCCAGGGGTTAATAATGGAGAGGCATCTACAAGACACCCCCTTTACTAACCCTATAGTTAGATTGTAAAAAAAATCCTGCCAGAATAAAGTTCTTTAATTGTGCTTTTCTTGCAATATAGACACTGACACCTTTATTTGAAATAAGAAAGCAAAGTTGTACTCACCTTTCCACCTAAGCTATTGATGAACATGTCTTCTGTAAAAGACCAAAAATAGTAAAATACCTTATTCCTCACCTGTCCGATGAGAAGATAATCCACTGAAGCCCATGTCCCCTGTAAAAGACAAAAAATAATACAGCACTATATTCCTCACCATTCCGATGGTAATCCATTAATAGCATGTCCTATGATGATCCAGATGATTTGGATAGCGGTCACATCAGTGATATGACCACTATCCACGCCAATCGGCTCTTACTGAAACAGGAGAGTAAGAACGCTGCTGCATTATGTAGCGGTAATGTGAGAAAGGTCACCAGAGTTTATGGCTGATGAACCCTGGTCACTTCACTTACGGCACCACTCCCTGTATAATCACACTCCTGTCTAAGGGTACCGTCACACAGTGGCACTTTGATCGCTACGACGGCACGATTCGTGACGTTCCAGCGATATCGTTACGATCTCACTGTGTCTGACACACTACTGCGATCAGGGACCCCGCTGAGAATCGTACGTCGTAGCAGATCGTTTGAAACTTTCTTTCGTTACTGGATCTCCCGCTGACATCGCTGAATCGGCATGCGTGACGCCGATTCAGCGATGTCTTCACTGGTAACCAGGGTAAACATCGGGTTACTAAGCGCAGGGCCGCGCTTAGTAACCCGATGTTTACCCTGTTTACCAGCGTAAACGTAAAAAAACAAACACTACATACTTACCTTCCGTGTCTGTCCTCCGGCGCTGTGCTTCTCTGCACTGGCTGTGAGCGCCGGCCAGCCGGAAAGCACAGCGGTGACGTCGCCGCTCTGCTTTACGGCTGACCGGCGCTGACAGTGCAGAGGAAAGCACAGCGCCGGAGGACAGACACGGAAGGTAAGTATGTAGTGTTTGTTTTTTCTATGTTTATGCTGGTAACCAGGGTAAACATCGGGTTACTAAGCGCGGCCCTGCGCTTAGTAACCCGATGTTTGCCCTGGTTACCCAGGGACTTCGGGATCGTTGGTCGCTGGAGAGCGGTCTGTGTGACAGCTCTCCAGCGACCACACAGCGATGCTGCAGTGATCGACATCATTGTCGTATCGCTGCAGCGTCGTTTCAGTGTGACGGTACCCTAAGTGTGAGCCAGCTAGTGTTGATAGCTGTTGCATCATTCTGGTGTCTGGATAGACCACAAAGCATAATAAGGAACATTAAATTCATATAAAAATATTTGCTAGGGGAGCACGGTGGCGCAGTGGTTAGCACAGCAGCCTTGCAGCGCTGGGGTCCTGGGTTCTAATCCCACCCAGGACAACATCTGCAAAGAGTTTGTATGTTCTCTCTGTGTTTGCGTGGGTTTCCTCCGGGCACTCCGGTTTCCTTCCACATCCCAAAGACATACTGATAGGGATTCTAGATTGTGAGCCCCATCGGGGACAGTGATGATAATGTGTGCAAAACTGTAAAGCGCTGCGGAATATGTTAGCGCTATATAAAAATAAAGATTATTATTTGCTGCAAAGCTAATTTCTTTTAAAAAATCTGTGATATTTTCTGGATTTGAATCTTTGCAGATCCATTCATCTCTAATATATATGTTTTATATAATGTAGCTGTCTTTCCATTCATAAAGGACAATCCAGGAGCAAATATTTTAATACAGAACCTTTTTTCAGCCCACACTTATTCATAAGGGGAAAATGCATCAACAATGGCAATTTTCCAGATTTGGTGACATCTGCTTAAATTACTGCAATTCCACATTTGTAGGTAATAAATATAACTTATTGCACAAGCTTCCACGGCACATATTATATCCTCTGTGTCCTCAAAAGTATAAATTCTACAGTTTTCATCAAAAATATATAGTTTTTGCAAAATTATAAAAAAAAACAGAAAAGTGACAAGTGGTTTCAAAAGATCATATCCATGAAAACATAAAATTTTGTACAATTGTAAATTAGAAAAAGTTATTACAATTTTTTAAATTGTTTGATTTTTTAGAAGTCCACCAAGAAAAAGTCAGAAAATTATTTTTAAAAAAAACTTTTTTTTTTTAAATTGGCCCTCGGGTCTTTACATCTATAGCACTTAAAATTTTCTGTGAAACATTTACAAATATCTATGCATAATGAATACCAACTATGGAGATAATAACCTTCTAATAATAAGAAAATCAAAATCCTACTTGCCCAAGAGGGAAATGTAATACCAAGCTTAATTGACATCATTGATCAAAGCGAAAAACATATGAAAGATATATAGTTTGGATTGCTCCAGGCAGACATTTTAGTGAGTACATTAATTGATACTCAAGAGGACTGTTTTCTTATCATGTATACTTAGTTACTACTAATGTCTTTGTACACACTGCGAGACATTTACTAAGAATGGCGTTTCATAAGCTAGTCTTAAACCAAAGATTGCCAAATTGAAATGCCCCAAATACCGGTATATCAAGAGGTGCCCAATTTTTAATACATTTGGGACATGTTTAGCTGTCTTAAAGTGAAAAGTGCAATGTATGCCAGCAATCAGCAAGAAAAGGTTTGCACTTTTATGAAAAAGTAAAGTAAAAGTAAAGTTGGTCAACTTCGTGGTCTACTTATTATTAAAAATCCTCTCTATTCTGAAGAACAGAGAGATTTTTATTTTATTTTAATGTTTATTGCAATTTCTTCAGGCTATCAGCAAAGAGAGTACCGTTTACAAGCATTTTTCAGTGGAGTTTATAAACAGTTCCATGGATCATTTGATGAAAGAGAAGAAAGCGGAATGCACTCACCAATCTTCAAAAATAGCAGCTTTATTGAGTCTTCATAAGAAAAACTTCATGGCCGGGGGAAGGGGAGTGGAGCTCAAGCGAGCAGGAGGAGACGACGGCCGTTTCGCGCAGTGCTAGCGCTTCAACGGGTCTGCACCCATCTGTCAGTTCCATGGATCAGCTATTCTTCAGTCGCATTGTACTGAATTGACACAGCAGAGGAAATGCTACCTCTGCTTGTACCATCGGATAGTGTACCATTTTGGTCAGTGTCACAACCGTACCAATGGTTTTAACTGCCAGTAAATTAGGAGTGTGTAGCTTAGTGTAGCTTAATGGAGTAGTGAACTCCTGAAGATTGAGCAAAAAACCATCTCTATCATAACTGATAAATAAATGCACTGTATAACAACAGATAACATCACAATATGTTGCTTAGTTTTACATCAGGTTTTGATATTCTCCTTATTTAAGAAACTCACCGTTAAATTAAAATGTCAACTTTCAACTGATTCAACATTCTTAAAAATTAAAAAAAAGTTTCTTTGGCTAGATACTGTTCCATATTTAGTCCACAAAATTTTTAATGATAAAGCTGCAAAACACCCGGAAGCATATTGCTGCCTGTGTACGATAGAGTCCTGGAGGTAGGACTGAGCTGCAGAGCATGTGCACTAAGTGGTAAACTATTTTTGTGTAATCTAAGCTAATGAGCACTATTGTTCAGTTTACAGTTATTCTGCATTACACCATATATTTTCCTGTTCTTTTTTCTTTTCTTTTTTTTTTTTTTTTTAAGCGGCAGCCATTTATTATTCACCCAGTCCAATTATTGAATGTGGGCTAGGTAAATGCATTTACATCCACTTTTTTAATAACCCGACTGACACCCTATTCTGTCAACTAATCAAGGTGTTTCATTAAAAAGTTGCAAGATTTTGTCACAAACTTGTGTCAACTGTAGTGTTGAGCATTCCGATACCGCAAGTATCGGGTATCGGCCGATATTTGCGGTATCGGAATTCCGATACTGAATTCCGATACTTCCCGCGTATCGGATACCGGAATCGGAAGTTCCCAGAATTCAAATTGAACGCAGCAGCCAATGAGGAATGAATGAAAGTGTGGGCACATCCTGTTTAGCATGGTGGGCATGTAAGTACTGGCAAGGCTTGGATTGGCTGCTGAAATGATGTCACTCTGCACTATAAAAAAGCGCTGCCGCCATTTTGCGCTCACTCTGCTGTGATTTCAGTTAGGGACAGGACGCTGTGTTCTAACTGAGGGCCAGTTGAGCTAGCTAATTGCTTTATTTTCCTTTCCAAAGGCTAATTTAGCAAAACGCTGTGTGTTCTTCACTGTTCACCTTGCTCTTGCCTTGCAGCGCTGTTTTAACAGCGTTCTGCAAGGTCTCTGTGTGTGTGTGTGTGTGTGTGCAGCTCACTCTGTAGTCTGTGTGCAGCCATATACCCGGTTGTATTCAGCTCAGGGGGGGTTCACACTGCCTCACACAGTTGTTCTTTTTTGCTCTTAGTGCAGCCTGCTGCACATTTTTTCTCAAATTTCCTATTAGTGTTTTTCCACCAGTCTCCAGCTCTATTGTGGAAAAACACTACATAGGATAACCTAGAGGGGGGTTTTTGGGCCTTGCAGCGCCGTTTACGGCTGTCTGCACGGTCTCCGTGTGAGCCCAGCTCGCCCTGTAGTCTGTGTGCAGCCATAGCCGGTTGGATTCAGCTCAGGGTTCGTTACTGGCTCATACCTTGAGAAAAATTTTCCTTTTTTTCAAATAGTGCAGCCTGTTTAAAATTTGAAAAAAAAAATTCCTATTAGTGTCTTTCCACTCGTATCCAGCTAAATAGTGGAAAAACACTATATAGGATAAACTAGAGGAGGGTTTTTTGGCCTTGCAGCGCCGTTTACGGCTGTCTGCACGGTCTCCGTGTGAGCCCAGCTCGCCCTGTAGTCTGTGTGCAGCCATAGCCGGTTGGATTCAGCTCAGGGTTCGTTACTGGCTCATACCTTGAGAAAAATTTTCCTTTTTTTCAAATAGTGCAGCCTGTTTAAAATTTGAAAAAAAAAATTCCTATTAGTGTCTTTCCACTCGTATCCAGCTAAATAGTGGAAAAACACTATATAGGATAACCTAGAGGAGGGTTTTTTGGCCTTGCAGCGCCGTTTACGGCTGTCTGCACGGTCTCCGTGTGATTTAAACTAGCTCTGTAGCCCGATCTGCACCAAAAAAAAGGTTAAGTTCACCAAACACAACTTACACTTGTGTAGGCCACATTTGAAAAATAATAAAGTTTAGTCCACAATTTACAACATTAGTGTTTCTTACACCTGTTAGGAGGAGCATTACAGGAATAAGCACACTAAGGCCTTAGTACTTTTCTGCTTATCTTTATCTGTCAACCAAGATGAAGAGGGCAGGGAGTAAGGCACGTGGGCGTGGGCGCGGAGCAGGGAGAGGAGCAGGGAGAGGACGTGGTGATTCTGTGCCTGCTGCGGGCGCCGGTGACTCGTCGTCACTCAGTTTCAGCAGGGAACAGTCCTTCATGCGCAGCTTTGTCGGAGAGCGCCGTGCACCGCTGCTGCGTGAAGACCAAATTGAAGCCGTTGTCGGGTGGATGGCAGCTAACGCCTCGGCATCGACTTCAGTTAGTGCCACATCCTCTCAGGCACAGAGCACTGGAGAGCAGCCATCTGTCTCTTCACCACCTGCCAAATTGGCCAGGCAGTCAGAGAGCCCAGGACAGGAGCCGTCTCTACTTCTGTTCTCTGAATCTCTTGGCTTGGAAACAGGGGGCCAGCCAAGCAGCATTGGAGAAATGGAAGAAGAGGCAGTGTGCAGTGATGCCCAACACCTTTTTCTCTCTGACTCTGAAGAGGCAGGTGGGCCAGTGCCTCCGGTGACCACAGCGCAGTACGCATCTGATGATGAAACTCAGGTGCCGCTTTCTCGTGCGTACTGTGCTGCTGAGACTACCCAGGAGGAGCAGTTGGTGGCAGAGGGTAGTGGAGATGATGAGGTCCTTGACCCATCGTGGCGTGAGGAACAGGAAGGTGGTGGGAGCAGCTCAGAGGAAGAGCTTCCTCTTACGGGCCAAAGAGGGAGAGGGAGGGGGAAGACTGCGGAGCCTGTAGCCTCCACTTTGGCACCCGTTAGGAGCCTGTCTCTTTCCAAAGCCAAAAAGGGCGCTCCCAAGACTTGCAGTGCCTGGTCCTTTTTTGACACAGTTGCAGATGACATTTGTTTTGTCAAATGCAAGCTGTGTCATCATAAAGTAAAAAGAGGGAAAAATGTCAGCAACCTCAATACCACAAATATGTGGAAACATGTGCGGACCAGGCACGCGGTGGAGTTACAGAAACACACTGAAGATGTAGGCCAACCAACAGCGGCAGCTACCACCTCTTCAGCTCGTGTTGCCTCTTCCTCCAGCTCACGCACAGCTGGTTTGGCTTCCTCCCAGAGACCTTGTGTAATTCCACCCACAGCACCACCTTCCCAGTCATCCTCACACTCCCAGTCTACTCTACAGCCATCGGTAGTACAGGCATGGGAGAAAAGGCGGGCATTCTCGGCCAACCACCCCCGAGCACAGGCTCTGAATGCAGGCATTGCCAAACTGTTGTCCCTGGAAATGCTCTCGTTCAGGCTGGTGGAGACTGACAGCTTCCGTGACTTGATGGCATTGGCAGTCCCACAGTACAAGGTGCCCAGCCGCTTTTACTTCAGCAGGCAGGCTGTCCCTGCCCTGCACAGGCATGTTGAGGCAAACATAAAACATGCGCTACTGAACGCCGTCAGTAGCAAGGTCCACCTCACCACCGATGCGTGGACCAGTCAGCATGGACAGGGGCGATATGTTTCCCTCACTGCCCATTGGGTTAATGTTGTTGAGCCAGGTACAGATCGTGCGAGTGGCGCAGGACGTGTCCTGCCCACTCCAAGGATTGCAGGAATCCAGTCTGTACGCATCGACTCCTCCTCTTACACCAGTTCCTCTGATTCCTCTCTGCAGGATCCGTCACAGTCCACCCCCACATGGACCCGTGAACGTTTACCTATGACCGACATGAGCACAGCCGTGGCCAAACGTCAGCAGGCCGTCTTGAAACTAGTTTCATTGGGGCATCGAAGCCACACAGCGCAGGAGCTCTGGAATGCCATAAAGCAGGAGAGCGATGTGTGGTTACTGCCAGCGAATCTCCAGCCAGGCATGGTAGTGTGTGACAATGGCCGAAATCTGGTGGCAGCTTTGGCCCTTGGCAACCTCACTCACATCCCATGTCTGGCACATGTGCTCAATTTGGTTGTGCAGAGTTTTCTGAGGGACTATCCGGATCTTGATGCCCTGTTGCACAAGGTCCGCCTAGAGTGTGCTCACTTGCGGCGTTCCAGCTTGGCCAGATCCCGCATTGCTGCTCTGCAGCGCCGATTCCGCCTTCCGGAACACCGCATCATATGTGACCTACCTACCCGGTGGAATTCCACGTTACATATGTTGGAGCGGTTGTGTGAGCAGCAGCAAGCAGTTATGGAGTACCAGCTGCATCAGGCGCAAAGAAGTCGCAGTCAGCGCCGATCAGACTTCACAACCACAGAGTGGGCCACTATGAAGGACGTCTGCCAGGTTTTGCGTCCTTTTGATTATTCCACGCGGATGGCAAGTGCAGATGATGCACTAGTCAGCATGACTGTCCCCCTTATCTGCCTGCTTCAGCAAACTTTGCAAGGGTTAAGGGATGATGTGGTGGAAGAGGTGGAGGATGAGGAGTCACCTTTTCCATCAGCTTCTGGAGAGTCAGCGCCACGTGGTTCCTCACAAAGGGGTACGCAGGGGCCAATTTGTGAGGAGGATGAGGAGGAGTCAATGGAGGAGGAAGAGCTCCGTCCAGAGGAGGGAGCGACACAATTGTCCAGTGGTCAGTGTGTACAGCGAGGGTGGGGTGATGACGAGCGGGCAGAGATCATGTCTCAAGCAGGGGACAGCGTTTCTGGGCCGGTTGGCACTCTGCAGCACATGGTGGATTTCATGCTGCAGTGCCTGAGAAACGACCGCCGCATCGACCACATTCTCAACATGCCTGATTATTGGGTGTTCACCCTCCTCGATCCTCGCTACCGGGACAACGTCCAAAACCTCATCCCTGCGTTGACCCGGGAGCGTAAATTGCGGGAGTACCACGACACACTGGTGAATTCCATCATCTTCTCCTGTCCAACTGAGAGGAGTGCTGCTAGTGCTTTACAAAGCAGCTCAGTGCGTCGAGGCAGTGGGGGAGGCTCTGCCCAAAGAGGGAGCAGAAGCAGTGCCTCTGCCCAAGGCAAGCCCAGTATGGCACAACTCTGGCACACTTTTGTGTGCCCGCCCCAAATGTCTACACCATCACCGGCGGCTCCAGTCAGCAGGAGGCAACGGTTCCGTCAGATGGTGACAGACTACATGGCTTGCCCTCTTACTGTACTCCCAGACGGCTCTTCCCCGTTCAAGTTTTGGGTCTCTAAGCTGGATACATGGCCAGAGCTAAGCCAGTATGCATTGGAGGTGCTGGCTTGCCCTGCGGCTAGTGTCTTATCGGAACGTGTCTTTAGTGCCGCAGGTGGTGTACTAACAGACCGTCGCATGCGACTATCCTCCGATAACGTTGACCGGCTTACTTTCCTGAAAATGAACCAGGCCTGGATCTCGCAGGAATTTGCCACTCCTCTGCCTGATTAAGTAATTGGGTGTCATCCAGGTCTCCTGCTGTGTTCATCTTTCTACCACCTGAACTGCTATTCCTGGGCTCCAACACCGCCAGTTGCGGCTCAGAAGTGCAGGCTGCACAGTAAAAACATACGACCCAGTGTTATTGGGTTTCAGTAACGTCAGCTGATCCCCAGCTGTGTAGCCGGCAATGTGTCCTGCGACTGCCACGCTGGCACAACAACCTAAATGTAAGGGAACCTGTCCCCCCCCCCCCCCCCGTCGTTTGTTACTGAAAGAGCCATCTTGTGCAGCAGTAATGCTGCACAAGGAAAAGGTAGCTCTTTTTTTTTAGCTCTTTGCACACGCAGAACTTAACACTTATAAAATGTGTTCACTGATACCGTTATACCGTCCCGGAGCTGGGACTTTCCTTCGTAATGTGACGCAGCACAGCCGTCATTCCTACCCCCTTGGTGCCATGCGCTGCCTCCTCAGCGTTGTTTTAAGCTGTCACGGAGCCTGCGCTGTTCTGTTATCCCTTGGGCATGCCCTATTTGCGCTGCCTGTCTTCTGACATAATTTGGTGTCAGGCTGGCTGCGCCTGTGCGGCCGCGGTGCCCGAGATCCCGCCTCGCAGTGTCTTCTGATTGAGTCACACTGCGGGCCTGGGATCCATGGGCATGCGCAGTGCATATCTTCCCCTCGGGCTCTCGCTCATTTCCCTCCGCCTTCTTTAGACTGTGCGCCGTCAGCTGATCCCTAGCATGCCACGGCCGTGACACCGCACAGTCTGAAGAAGAGGGAAGGAGGGGAGTGAGAGTCGAGGTTATGCACTGTGCATGCCCATGGTTCCAAGGCCCGCAGTGGGATTACGTTAGATGAGACTGCGAGGTGGGATCTGGAGCAGCGTGGACGCACAGGCACTGACAGCCTGACACCAAATTATGTCAGAAGACAGGCAGCGCTAATTGGGCATGGCCAAGGGCTAACAGAACAGCGCAGGCTCCATGGCAGCTTAAAACAACGCTGAGGAGGCAGCGCACGGCATCAAGGGGATAGGAATGACAGCTGTGCTGTGTCCCATTACGAAGGAAATTCGCACCTCCGGAACGGTTTAACGGTATAAAGGGACACATTTTTAGTGTTTACTTCGGTGTTTGCAAGGAGCATAATTAAAAGAGCAACCTTTTCCTTTTGCATCCTTAGTGCTGCACAACATGGCTCTTTCAGCTACAAACGTCTTGGGGGGGGGGGTTAAAGGTTTCCTTTCAACTTGCTCCAATCAGGCTTCGGCCTACACTCTGTTCCTCTGCTCCTCCTGCTGTCCCTGGGCTCTAACACCGCCAGTTGGTGCCTGGAAGTGCTGTGTGCACAGTCAACAGTCGCTCCTCTGTTATTGGGGTTCAGTAACGTCAGCTGATCCCCAGCTGTGTGTGCGGCAATACCTCCAATCTGCTCCTCCTGCTGTCCCTGGGCTCTAACACCGCCAGTTGGTGCCTGGAAGTGCTGTGTGCACAGTCAACAGTCGCTCCTCTGTTATTGGGGTTCAGTAACGTCAGCTGATCCCCAGCTGTGTGTGCGGCAATACCTCCAATCTGCTCCTCCTGCTGTCCCTGGGCTCTAACACCGCCAGTTGGTGCCTGGAAGTGCTGTGTGCACAGTCAACAGTCGCTCCTCTGTTATTGGGGTTCAGTAACGTCAGCTGATCCCCAGCTGTGTATCCGGCAACGTGTCATGCGACCGCCACGCTGGCACAACTAAAATGTAAGGGGACCTGTCCCCCCCCCCCCCTAGGCGTTTGTTACTGAAAGAGCCACCATGTGCAGCACTAATACTGCACAAGGGAAAGGTCGCTCTTGAAATTATGCTCCTTGCAAACGCTGAACTACACACTCATGTAATGTGTCCTCTCACACCGTCCAACCGTCCCGGAGGTGGGACTTTCCTTTGTAATGTGACGCAGCACAGCCGTCATTGCTACCCCCTTGGCACCGTGCGCTGCCTCCTTAGCGTTGTTTGATTCCGTCATGGACCCTGCGCTGTTATGTTATCCCTTGGCCATGCACAGTTTGCGCTGCCCGTCCTCTGACATCATTTGTTGTCGTCCTGGCTGCGCCTGTGCGTCCACGCTGCCCGAAATCACACCTCGCAGTGTCGTCTAATGTGATCCCACAGTGGGCCTGGTATCCATGGCCATGCGCAGTGCATATACTAGCCTCTCACTCCCCTTCTTCACGCTTCTTCAGACTAGGCGGCGTCAGCTGATCCCTAATAGCATGCCACGGCCGTGACGCCGCACAGTCTGAAGAAGCAGGAAGGAGGTGAGTGAGAGGCGATGATATGCACTGCGCATGCCCATGGATCCCTGGCCCGCAGTGGGACTACATTAGATGACACTGCAAGGTTGGATCTCGGGCAGCTTGGACGCACAGGCACTGCCAGCCTGACACCTACATGATGTCAGAAGACGGGCACCGCTAACTGTGCATGGCCAAGGGATAACATTACAGTGCGGGCTCCGTGACAGAACCAAACAACGTTGAGGAGGTGGTGCCCGGCACCAAGGGGGTTGGAATGACGGCTGTGCTGTGTCACATTACAAAGGAAAGTCCCACTTCCGGGATGGTTTGACGGTGTGAGGGGACACATTATATGAGTGTGTACTTCAGCGTTTGCAAGGAGCATAATTTTCGGAGCCACCATTTTCCATGTGCAGTATTACTGCTGTACAAGATGGCTCTTTCAGCAACAAATGCCTGGGGGGGGGGGTTAAAGGTTCCCTTTCAACTTGCTCCACTGCAGGCTTCGGCCTACACTCTGCTCCTCTTTGATTCCCTGGGTTTCAACACTGTCAGTTGCCACCTGGAAGTGTTGTCTACACAGAAAAAAACACTAGGTGATGTGTCAGTGGGGTTCAGCACCGCCAGCTGTTCCCCTGCTGTGTAGTCGGCAACGTGTCCAGCACAAGCCACGCTGGCACAACAGAACAAAAGCTGCCACCAGTGCAGGCTTCGGCCTACACTCTGCTCCTCTCCTCCTCCTGCTGAACCTGGGCTCAAACACCGCTAGTTTTTGCCCGGAAGTGCTAGCTGCACAGAGAAAAACACCAGCCAATGTGTTAGTGGGGTTCAGCAACGCCAGCTGTTCCCCTGCTGTGTAGCCGGCAACGTGACCTGCAAACGCCATGCAGGCACAGGAACTGAAATTAAAAGGGAACCTGGCCCCACCCCCCCAGGTGTTTCTATGTATAACAGCCACCTAGTACAGCAGTACTGCTGCATTTGTACAAGGTGGCTGACTTTTTCTCCTTGCCCACGTGGAACTCAACACGTACAAAATGTGTCTCATTGAGACCATTCCACTGTCCCTGAGGTGTGACTTTCCTTTGTAATGATACGCAGCACCCCCCTTGGTAGCGTTTCCCGTCTTTTGTCATCATGGTTAGCTGGCTGCGCCTGTGCATCCGCCCTGCTAGAAACAACGCCCCTCGTTGTCATATTTATTTTGTCAGCGAGGGTGTGGTTTATGGGCACGAGCAGTGCATATGTTCGCCTGTCTTAACTCATCTCCTTCCGCCTTCTTCAGACTGTGCGGCCTCCTGGCCGTGGTAGGCGATAAGGGATCAGCTGAGGCCGCCCAGTCTGGAGCAGGTGTAAGGACATGTGTAAGCGGCAAACCTATTTACTGCACAAGGCCACGAATCCCAGCCACGCAGTGTGATTTTTTGAAAACACACTGTGGGTCTGGGATTCATGTCCATCGCTAACCGCAACGGCCGACATGAAATGAGGTCAGAAGACAGGAAGCGCTCACAGCGCATGGCCAAGGGATCACAATAGCGCAGACTCCTGTACAGCAAATAACAACGCTCAGGAATCTGCGCCCAGTACCTAGGTGCAAATTTTGACACCTGTGCTGCGTCTCGTTAAAAAGACAAGTCACGCCTCCACAACTGTTTAACAGTATAATGGGCTAAATAGTGTACGTGTTTTAGTCAGCGTGTGCAAGGAGCAAAACAAATAGAGCAACCTTTTACTTGTGCAGCATTAATGCTGCACAAGGTGTGGCTCTTGTACCTTGCAACACCTGAGGGGGGGGTTAAAGGTAACCTTTGAAATTGGTTCAACTAGGCTTCGGCCTACACTCTGCTCCTCTACTCCTCCTGCTGACCCTGGGCTCAAACACCGCTAGTTTTTGCCCGGAAATGCTAGCTGCACAGAGAAAAACACCAGCCAATGTGTTAGTGGGGTTCAGCACCGCCAGCTGTTCCCCTGCTGTGTAGTCGGCAACGTGTCCAGCACAAGCCACGCTGGCACAACAGAACAAAAGCTGCCACCAGTGCAGGCTTCGGCCTACACTTTGCTCCTCTCCTCCTCCTGCTGACCCTGGGCTCAAACAACGCCAGTTTCTGCCCGGACATGCTAGCTGCACAGAGAAAAACACCAGCCAATGTGTTAGTGGGGTTCAGCACCGCCTGCTGTTCCCCCGCTGTGTAGCCGGCATCGTGTCCAGCACAAGCCACGCTGGCACAACCGACCAAAAGCTGCCACCAGTGCACGCTTCGGCCTACACTTTGCTCCTCTCCTCCTCCTCCTGCTGACCCTGGGCTCTAACACCGCTAGTTTTTGCCCGGACATGCAATCTGCACAGAGAAAAACACCAGTCAATGTGTCAGTGGGGTTCAGCAACGCCAGCTGTTCCCCTGCTGTGTAGCTTGCAACGTGACCTGCAAACGCCACGCAGGCACATGAACTGAAATTGAAGGGAGCCTGCCCCCCACCCACAGGTGTTTCTATGTATATCAGCCACCTTGTACAGCAGTACTGCTGCATTTGTACAAGGTGGCTGACTTTTTCTCCTTGCCCACGTGGAACTCAACACGTACAAAATGTGTCTCATTACAGACCATTACAATGTCCCTGAGGTGTGACTTTCCTTTTTAATGACACGCAGCACCCCCATTGTTAGCGCTGCCCGTCTCCTGACATCATTGGTTGGCTGGCTGTGCCTGTGCGTCCCCCCTGCCCGACACAACGCCCCCCGTTGTCTCATATATTTTGACTGCGAGGGTGTGATTGATGGGCACGAGCAGTGCATATGTTCCCCTGTTTTCACTCCCCTCCTTCCGCCTTCTTCTGACTGTGCGGCCTCATGGCCGCGGCATGCGATAAGGGATCAGCTGAGGCCGCCCAGTCTGAAGCAGGTGTAAGGACATGTGTGAGCGGCGAACATATTTACTGCACAAGGCCACGAATCCCAGCACCGCAGTGTGACTTTAGGAAAAGCCACTGTGGGTCTGGGATTTATGGCCATCGTTAACCGCACCGGCCAACATGAAATGAGGTCATGAGACGGCCTGCACTAACAGGGTATTGCCAAGGGATAACACAAGAGCGCAGTTTCCTGTACTGCAAATAACAACGGTAAGGAATCTGCGCACAGCACCTAGGTGTAAATTTGTACACCTGTGCTGCGTCTCCTTAAAAAGACTAGTAGTCACGCCTCCACTACTGTTTGACAGTATAATGGGCTAAATAGTGTACGTGTTTAATTCAGCGTGTGCAAGGAGCAAAATTAAATAGAGCAACCTTTGACTTGTGCATCATTAATGCTGTTCAAGGTGTGGCTCTTGTACCTTGCAACACCTGAGGGGGGGGGTTAAAGGTAACCTTTGAAATTGGTTCAACTAGGCTTCGGCCTACACTCTGCTCCTCTACTCCTCCTGCTGACCCTGGGCTCAAACACCGCTAGTTTTTGCCCGGAACGGCTAGCTGCACAGAGAAAAACACCAGCCAATGTGTTAGTGGGGTTCAGCAACGCCAGCTGTTCCCCTGCTGTGTAGTCGGCAACGTGTCCAGCACAAGCCACGCTGGCACAACAGAACAAAAGCTGCCACCAGTGCAGGCTTCGGCCTACACTTTGCTCCTCTCCTCCTCCTGCTGACCCTGGGCTCAAACAACGCCAGTTTCTGCCCGGACATGCTAGCTGCACAGAGAAAAACACCAGCCAATGTGTTAGTGGGGTTCAGCACCGCCAGCTGTTCCTCTGCTGTGTAGTCGGCATCGTGTCCAGCACAAGCCACGCTGGCACAACTGACCAAAAGCTGCCACCAGTGCAGGCTTCGGCCTACACTTTGCTCCTCTCCTCCTCCTGCTGACCCTGGGCTCAAACAACGCCAGTTTCTGCCCGGACATGCTAGCTGCACAGAGATAAACACCAGCCAATGTGTTAGTGGGGTTCAGCACCGCCAGCTGTTCCCCTGCTGTGTAGCTGGCAACGTGTCCTGCAAACGCCACGCAGGCACATGAACTGAAATTGAAGGGAGCCTGCCCCCCACCCCCCCAGGTGTTTCTATGTATAACAGCCACCTTGTACAGCAGTACTGCTGCATTTGTACAAGGTGGCTGACTTTTTCTCCTTGCACACGTGGAACTCAACAAGTACAAAATGTGTCTCATTACAGACCATTACAATGTCCCTGAGGTGTGACTTTCCTTTTTAATGACACGCAGCACCCCCATTGTTAGCGCTGCCCGTCTCCTGACATCATTGGTTGGCTGGCTGTGCCTGTGCGTCCCCCTGCCCGACACAACGCCCCCCGTTGTCTCATATATTTTGACTGCGAGGGTGTGATTGATGGGCACGAGCAGTGCATATGTTCCCCTGTCTTCACTCCCCTCCTTCCGCCTTCTTCTGACTGTGCGGCCTCATGGCCGCGGCATGCGATAAGGGATCAGCTGAGGCCGCCCAGTCTGAAGCAGGTGTAAGGACATGTGTGAGCGGCGAACATATTTACTGCACAAGGCCACGAATCCCAGCACCGCAGTGTGACTTTAGGAAAAGCCACTGTGGGTCTGGGATTTATGGCCATCGTTAACCGCACCGGCCAACATGAAATGAGGTCATGAGACGGCCTGCACTAACAGGGTATTGCCAAGGGATAACACAAGAGCGCAGTTTCCTGTACTGCAAATAACAACGGTAAGGAATCTGCGCACGGCACCTAGGTGTAAATTTGTACACCTGTGCTGCGTCTCCTTAAAAAGACTAGTAGTCACGCCTCCACTACTGTTTGACAGTATAATGGGCTAAATAGTGTACGTGTTTAATTCAGCGTGTGCAAGGAGCAAAATTAAATAGAGCAACCTTTGACTTGTGCATCATTAATGCTGTTCAAGGTGTGGCTCTTGTACCTTGCAACACCTGAGGGGGGGGGTTAAAGGTAACCTTTGAAATTGGTTCAACTAGGCTTCGGCCTACACTCTGCTCCTCTACTCCTCCTGCTGACCCTGGGCTCAAACACCGCTAGTTTTTGCCCGGAACGGCTAGCTGCACAGAGAAAAACACCAGCCAATGTGTTAGTGGGGTTCAGCACCGCCAGCTGTTCCCCCGCTGTGTAGCCGGCATCGTGTCCAGCACAAGCCACGCTGGCACAACCGACCAAAAGCTGCCACCAGTGCAGGCTTCGGCCTACACTTTGCTCCTCTCCTCCTCCTCCTGCTGACCCTGGGCTCTAACACCGCTAGTTTTTGCCCGGACATGCAATCTGCACAGAGAAAAACACCAGTCAATGTGTCAGTGGGGTTCAGCACCGCCAGCTGTTCCCCTGCTGTGTAGCTTGCAACGTGACCTGCAAACGCCACGCAGGCACATGAACTGAAATTGAAGGGAGCCTGCCCCCCACCCACAGGTGTTTCTATGTATAACAGCCACCTTGTACAGCAGTACTGCTGCATTTGTACAAGGTGGCTGACTTTTTCTCCTTGCCCACGTGGAACTCAACACGTAGAAAATGTTTCTCATTAGAGACCATTACAATGTCCCTGAGGTGTGACTTTCCTTTGTAATGACACGCAGCACCACCCTTGTTAGCGCTGCCCGTCTTTTGACATCATTGGTTAGCTGGCTGCGCCTGTGCATCTCCCCTGCTCGAAACAACGCCCCTCGGTGTCTTATTTTTTTGGACAGCGAGGGTGTGATTGATGGGCATGTGCAGTGCATATGTTTGCCTGTGTTCACTCATCTCCTTCCGCCTTCTTCAGA
The DNA here is from genome assembly GCF_032444005.1 of Ranitomeya imitator. Lineage (NCBI taxonomy): Eukaryota > Metazoa > Chordata > Amphibia > Anura > Dendrobatidae > Ranitomeya > Ranitomeya imitator. The sequence continues at coordinate 924,941,654 of NC_091282.1, read as the reverse complement.
CTGGGTGTCCTCATGGCCGCGGCAGGCGATAAGGGATCAGATGAGGCCGTCCAGTCTGAAGCAGGTGTAAGGACATGTGTGAGCGGCAAACATATTTACTGCACCAGGGCACGAATCCCAGCACCGCAGTGTGATTTTTTAAAAACACACTGTGGGTCTGGGATTCATGTCCATCGCTAACCGCAACGGCCAACATGAAATGAGGTCATAAGACAGGAAGCGCTCACAGCGCATGGCCAAAGGATCACAAGAGCGCAGACTCCTGTACAGCAACTAACAACGCTCAGGAAGCTGCGCCCATGCAAAAAGGTGTTGTTTTCGACACCTGTGCTGCTTTTCTTTAAAAAGACAAGTCACGCCTCCACAACTGTTAAACAGTATAATGGGCTAAATAGTCTACGTGTTGCATTCAGCTTGTGCAAGTAGACAAATTAATAGAGCAACCTTTAACTTGTGCAGCATTAATGCTGCAGAAGGAGTGGCTCTTGTTCTTTGTAACACCTGAGGGGGGGTTAAAGGTAACCTTTGAAATTGGTTCAACTAGGCTTCGGCCTACACTCTGCTCCTCTCCTCCTCCTGCTGACCCTGGGCTCTAACAACGCTAGTTTTTGCCCGGAAATGCTAGCTGCACAGAGAAAAACACCAGCCAATGTGTTAGTGGGGTTCAGCAACGCCAGCTGTTCCCCCGCTGTGTAGCCGGCATCGTGTCCAGCACAAGCCACGCTGGCACAACCGACCAAAAGCTGCCACCAGTGCAGGCTTCGGCCTACACTTTGCTCCTCTCCTCCTCCTCCTGCTGACCCTGGGCTCAAACACCGCTAGTTTTTGCCCGGAAATGCTAGCTGCACAGAGAAAAACACCAGCCAATGTGTTAGTGGGGTTCAGCACCGCCAGCTGTTCCCCTGCTGTGCAGCTTGCAACGTGACCTGCAAACGCCACGCAGGCACATGAACTGAAATTGAAGGGAGCCTGGCCCCCACCCCCAGGTGTTTCTATGTATAACAGCCACCTTGTACAGCAGTACTGCTGCATTTGTACAAGGTGGCTGATGTTTTCTCCTTGCCCACGTGGAACTCAACACGTACAAAATGTGTCTCTTTGAGACCATTCCACTGTCCCTGAGGTGTGACTTTCCTTTCTAATGATACGCAGCACCCCCCTTGGTAGCGCTTCCCGTCTTCTGACATCATTGGTTGGCTACTTGCGCCTGTTCGTCCGCCCTGCCTGAATAAAATGCTCCTCGTTGTCTTAATTATTTTGACTGCGAGGGTGTGATTGATGGGCACGAGCAGTGCATATCTTCGCCTGTCTTAACTCATCTCCTTCAGCCTTCTTCAGACTGTGCAGCCTCATGGCCGCGGCATGCGAGAAGGGATCAGCAGAGGCCGCCCAGTCTGAAGCAGGTGTAAGGACGTGTGTGAGCGGCCAAAATATTTACTGCTCAAGGCCACGAATCCCAGCACCGCAGTGTGGCTTTATGAAAAGACACTGTGGGTCTGGGATTTATGGCCATCGTTAACCGCACCGGCCAACATGAAATGATGTCATAAGATGGGCAGCGCTAACAGGGCATTGCCAAGGGATAACACAAGAGCGCAGACTCCTGTACAGCAAATAACAACGCTCAGGAAGCTGCTCCAAGCACCAAGGCGTTATTTTGGACACCTGTGCTGCGTCTCATCAAAAAACCAAGTCACGCATCCACTACAGTTTGACTGTAGAATGGGGTAAATTGTGTATGTCTTTCATTCAGCGTGTGCAAGTAGACAAATTAATAGAGCAACCTTTCACTTGTGCAGCATTAATACTGCACAAGGTGTGTCTCTTGTACTTTGTAACACCTGAGGGGGGGGTTAAAGGTTTCCTTTGAAATTGGTTCAACTAAGCTTCGGCCTACACTCTGCTCCTCTCCTCCTCCTCCTGCTTCAACACGGGCTCTAACATCGCTAGTTTTTGCCCGCAAGTGCTAGCTGCACAGAGAAAAACACACGCCATTGTGTTAGTGGGGTTCAGCAACGCCAGCTGTTCCCCCAGTGTGTAGCCGGCAAAGTGTCCTGCAAACGCAACGCAGACACAAAGCTGCCTCCAGTGCAGGCTTCGGCCTACACTCATCTCCCCCTGCTTACCCTTTGCTCCAACACCGCTAGTTGGGGCTCTAGGAAGACAATCTTTAATAGGCAAGGCAACGCATCTGGGTTCCAGCACCGCCAGCTGGTTCTCGGCAGTGTTCTTGTCACAGGTACTCCCTCGTGCCAAGCCTGGTTTCAGCACCGTCAGCTGTTTCCGGGTTGTGTCAACTTCACTGAGACGCCTATGCTTGCCCCGTCGTGGTGCGGTCGAGTTAGCCAACTCCAGGGTGCCTCCAGTTTAGGAGCTTCCTATGTGGGCTGCGTGAACTGGTAGTCAAGGCTGGTTCTGTAGTGCCAGTAGGCCCAGCTCCCCCTGTAGGACTGTTGGGGTTCGGTAACTGCGGCTGCCTTGCGGCCTAGCTGTTCTCTCCTCTCCTGTGGGCCTTGGGGTCCACCACCTGGTTCCAGCACCGTCAGCTGGTTCCGGGCCGAGCCTTTGGCTTAGGTGCCTCCTCCTGGGTATCCGAGTTCCGCCAACGCCAGGCGGTCCTTGGTAGTGCTTTTAAGCGCGGGCACCTACAGCTTAGTAACCGGGTTCCAGCACCGTCAGCTGGTCCTCGGTCGTGCCATTGGCTCTTGCACACTGGGGCAACGCATCCGGGTTCCAGCACCGCCAGCTGGTTCTCGGCAGTGTTTTTGTCACAGGTACTCCCTCGTGCCAAGCCTGGTTTCAGCACCGTCAGCTGTTTCCGGGTTGTGTCAAGCTCACTGAGACACCTATGCTTGCCTCGTCGTGGTGCGGTCGGGTTAGCCAACTCCAGGGTGCCTCCAGTTTAGGAGCTTCCTATGTGGGCTGCGTGAACTGGTAGTCAAGGCTGGTTCTGTAGTGCCAGTAGGCCCAGCTCCCCCTGTAGGACTGTTGGGGTTCGGTAACTGCGGCTGCCTCGCGGCCTAGCTGTTCTCTCCTCTCCTGTGGGCCTTGGGGTCCACCACCTGGTTCCAGCACCGTCAGCTGGTTCCGGGCCGAGCCTTTGGCTTAGGTGCCTCCTCCTGGGTATCCGAGTTCCGCCAACGCCAGGCGGTCCTTGGTAGTGCTTTTAAGCGCGGGCACCTACAGCTTAGTAACCGGGTTCCAGCACCGTCAGCTGGTCCTCGGTCGTGCCATTGGCTCTTGCACACTGGGGCAACGCATCCGTGTTCCAGCACCGCCAGCTGGTTCTCGGCAGTGTTTTTGTCACAGGTACTCCCTCGTGCCAAGCCTGGTTTCAGCACCGTCAGCTGTTTCCGGGTTGTGTCAAGCTCACTGAGACACCTATGCTTGCCTCGTCGTGGTGCGGTCGGGTTAGCCAACTCCAGGGTGCCTCCAGTTTAGGAGCTTCCTATGTGGGCTGCGTGAACTGGTAGTCAAGGCTGGTTCTGTAGTGCCAGTAGGCCCAGCTCCCCCTGTAGGACTGTTGGGGTTCGGTAACTGCGGCTGCCTCGCGGCCTAGCTGTTCTCTCCTCTCCTGTGGACCTTGGGGTCCACCACCTGGTTCCAGCACCGTCAGCTGGTTCCGGGCCGAGCCTTTGGCTTAGGTGCCTCCTCCTGGGTATCCGAGTTCCGCCAACGCCAGGCGGTCCTTGGTAGTGCTTTTAAGCGCGGGCACCTACAGCTTAGTAACCGGGTTCCAGCACCGTCAGCTGGTCCTCGGTCGTGCCATTGGCTCTTGCACACTGGGGCAACGCATCCGTGTTCCAGCACCGCCAGCTGGTTCTCGGCAGTGTTTTTGTCACAGGTACTCCCTCGTGCCAAGCTTGGTTTCAGCACCGTCAGCTGTTTCCGGGTTGTGTCAAGCTCACTGAGACACCTATGCTTGCCTCGTCGTGGTGCGGTCGGGTTAGCCAACTCCAGGGTGCCTCCAGTTTAGGAGCTTCCTATGTGGGCTGCGTGAACTGGTAGTCAAGGCTGGTTCTGTAGTGCCAGTAGGCCCAGCTCCCCCTGTAGGACTGTTGGGGTTCGGTAACTGCGGCTGCCTCGCGGCCTAGCTGTTCTCTCCTCTCCTGTGGACCTTCGGGTCCACCACCTGGTTCCAGCACCGTCAGCTGGTTCCGGGCCGAGCCTTTGGCTTAGGTGCCTCCTCCTGGGTATCCGAGTTCCGCCAACGCCAGGCGGTCCTTGGTAGTGCTTTTAAGCGCGGGCACCTACAGCTTAGTAACCGGGTTCCAGCACCGTCAGCTGGTCCTCGGTCGTGCCATTGGCTCTTGCACACTGGGGCAACGCATCCGTGTTCCAGCACCGCCAGCTGGTTCTCGGCAGTGTTTTTGTCACAGGTACTCCCTCGTGCCAAGCCTGGTTTCAGCACCGTCAGCTGTTTCCGGGTTGTGTCAAGCTCACTGAGACACCTATGCTTGCCTCGTCGTGGTGCGGTCGGGTTAGCCAACTCCAGGGTGCCTCCAGTTTAGGAGCTTCCTATGTGGGCTGCGTGAACTGGTAGTCAAGGCTGGTTCTGTAGTGCCAGTAGGCCCAGCTCCCCCTGTAGGACTGTTGGGGTTCGGTAACTGCGGCTGCCTCGCGGCCTAGCTGTTCTCTCCTCTCCTGTGGGCCTTGGGGTCCACCACCTGGTTCCAGCACCGTCAGCTGGTTCCGGGCCGAGCCTTTGGCTTAGGTGCCTCCTCCTGGGTATCCGAGTTCCGCCAACGCCAGGCGGTCCTTGGTAGTGCTTTTAAGCGCGGGCACCTACAGCTTAGTAACCGGGTTCCAGCACCGTCAGCTGGTCCTCGGTCGTGCCATTGGCTCTTGCACACTGGGGCAACGCATCCGTGTTCCAGCACCGCCAGCTGGTTCTCGGCAGTGTTTTTGTCACAGGTACTCCCTCGTGCCAAGCCTGGTTTCAGCACCGTCAGCTGTTTCCGGGTTGTGTCAAGCTCACTGAGACACCTATGCTTGCCTCGTCGTGGTGCGGTCGGGTTAGCCAACTCCAGGGTGCCTCCAGTTTAGGAGCTTCCTATGTGGGCTGCGTGAACTGGTAGTCAAGGCTGGTTCTGTAGTGCCAGTAGGCCCAGCTCCCCCTGTAGGACTGTTGGGGTTCGGTAACTGCGGCTGCCTCGCGGCCTAGCTGTTCTCTCCTCTCCTGTGGACCTTGGGGTCCACCACCTGGTTCCAGCACCGTCAGCTGGTTCCGGGCCGAGCCTTTGGCTTAGGTGCCTCCTCCTGGGTATCCGAGTTCCGCCAACGCCAGGCGGTCCTTGGTAGTGCTTTTAAGCGCGGGCACCTACAGCTTAGTAACCGGGTTCCAGCACCGTCAGCTGGTCCTCGGTCGTGCCATTGGCTCTTGCACACTGGGGCAACGCATCCGGGTTCCAGCACCGCCAGCTGGTTCTCGGCAGTGTTCTTGTCACAGGTACTCCCTCGTGCCAAGCCTGGTTTCAGCACCGTCAGCTGTTTCCGGGTTGTGTCAACTTCACTGAGACGCCTATGCTTGCCCCGTCGTGGTGCGGTCGAGTTAGCCAACTCCAGGGTGCCTCCAGTTTAGGAGCTTCCTATGTGGGCTGCGTGAACTGGTAGTCAAGGCTGGTTATGTAGTGCCAGTAGGCCCAGCTCCCCCTGTAGGACTGTTGGGGTTCGGTAACTGCGGCTGCCTCGCGGCCTAGCTGTTCTCTCCTCTCCTGTGGGCCTTCGGGTCCACCACCTGGTTCCAGCACCGTCAGCTGGTTCTCGGCAGTGTCTTTTGCTCTTGTACCTTCTGCTCCCCATCCTGGTTCCAGTACCGTCAGCTGGTTCCGGGCAGAGCCTTTGGCTTAGGTGCCTCCTTCTGGGTATCCAAGTTCCACCAACGTCAGGTGGTCCTTGGTAGTGCTTTCAGGCACGGGTACCTCCTGCTTAGTAACCGGGTTCCAGTAACGTCAGCTGGTCCTCGGTAGTTCCATTGGCTCTTGGACCTTCGGCTACCCATCCGGGTTCCAGTACCGTCAGCTGGTTCTCGGCAGTGTCTTTTGCTCTTGTACCTTCTGCTCCCCATCCTGGTTCCAGTAACGTCAGCTGGTTCCGGGCAGAGCCTTTGGCTTAGGTGCCTCCTTCTGGGTATCCGAGTTCCGTCAACGTCAGGCGGTCCTTGGTAGTGCTTTTTAGCACGGGTACCTCCTGCTTAGTAACCGGGTTCCAGTAACGTCAGCTGGTCCTCGGTAGTTCCATAGGCTCTTGAACCTTCGGGTAGCCATCCGAGTTCCAGTTCCATCAGCTGGTTCTTGGCATTTTCTCAGCCTTCTTGTACCTTCTGCTACATTTCCAAGTTGAAGACCCTAACGTCGACGACCCGGAAGACCACCACGATGACGACGACACGGAAGACCACCCCGATGACGACGACGACGACGGCGGAGACGACGACGGCGGAGATGACGACACTGGAGACGACGACCCTGGAGACGACAACATGGAAGACCGAGAAGCAGAAGAACAAGAGGCTGCAGAACAAAGAGCAGAAGAACATTAAGCATAAGACTTAATATCAGAGCAAAAGATATTATCTAAATTATATGCAGAAGAAGACTAAGCAGTGTATGGGGGTGAGTCCGTTCCTCCTCGTGGTGCCCCTGGATAAAGCCTGATGCTGCAGGCCAAACTGAACGCGGACAAATGTAACTTTTGTGACTGGCAGAACGGAAGGTGTAATCTTCAAACTTTTATAGATAACAACTACGGGAATGCCTGTCACAAATGAGAATATGATGAAGAAGTAGAATAGGAAGAATAATAACAGTGGAATAAAAAGAATATGTAGAATAAGAAGAATAATAATAGTTGAAGAAAATGAATATGAAGAATGTAATAAAAAAAAAAAAATAGGTAGAAGATGAAGAAGAAGATGAATAAGGTGAAGAAGTTGATGTCAAAGATGCTGATGATGATGAAGATGAAAGTGTGGGAAAAGGAAAAAAAAGAAGGGGAAGGTCGTGGAATAGTGAAACATCAATATCTGACAAAATAAAAAAAAATTTACATAGTCAATATCTTTTTCAATCCGAACGTCTTTAAAAAAAAAAAAAATCATGCTATTCTATTTGATTGGACTAATCCTCATTGCCTTTAATGTCTCCGCCACCTCCCCCATACATCCTACATTATTCTTAGTTGTTTTCCTTCATGTAGAATGAACCTACAAGGAAAGAAAGGGTTTATTTTAATTCCGATATTTTGGTCCCATTGACTTGCATTGGGATCGGGTATCGGTATCGGCGATATCCGATATTTTTTGAATATCGGCCGATCCAAACCGATACCGATACTTTCCGATATCGGAAGGTATCGCTCAACACTAGTCAACTGTGAAAAGAGACTTGTTATTTTCTACTCAATCCACATAGTGATTAAAAAGTTAACCATCAATGATGGCTTCTTCTGCCACCAATGATTTTTTTTATCATGATAGCTGCTTTGCAGCAGAAGCTTGATATAAATGACAGCTTCTGGGACTCTTATTCAGGTTAAAATATCCTTTGGTTTAACGAAAAAAAATCAAAGTGCTTGGTAACGCATTATCATGTGTAAAAAATGACCTGCTCTACTAAGATAAATGCAACTTATTGGCACTGAATAATGTAATATAGATTGTTCAGAGCACATCTGAAGCTGGGATGGCAGATGTAAGCAGGCAATAAAGGACTGTCGACTGCCGGTCAGCAGTTGTTTAATTGAGCATTGCACAGTGTAAGATGACTTCTAACAATAAAGTTCAATCAGCCTCTTAGTCTATGCACCCCTTGTAACTCCACTGTTAGATTAGAATAATCACTATAAGAAGGGATATGGCTTTCTAATGCACATGCTCACAGGCACTTGTCCCTTTAAAATTCTTTGAAATTTTACTACAGCTCTGTTAGTGTAACTATAAAGGACCATTTTATATTATAAAGTTAAAAATAATAATAATAACTAGAAAACACAAGCAAAATTTATTTTTACATTTCTCCAACTTAGCTTTGATGTTTTTACTGTATTAATGATGTTAAAATCAATTGAGACTGAAACTGTCCTATGGAAGTGTCGCCGATTGCTACTCAAAGTGATTGCATCCAATCTTGCAAAGGAATAGTGATAATGTAAATTGTTCTGCTCTCACACTTCAATACACACAAAACCATCTGGCCAAAAGAGCAATTTCATGCACAAGTGAGGTGTGAACCTAAGTCTAAAACATTTACAGCAATGCAGAATGAAATGTTCTAATTTTACATTGTCAACCATTTCTCTGACTGTAACCACTCAATGTAAATACACTAAGTGCTTCAAGTGATTGCTCAGGTCTTCTCAATATTTAGTCCGTGCTAACATTTCTCTTTCTTTGCCCTTTTTAAATTAATGGCACATATAGAAATATTGTTTCCAGACTCTGCGACACTCAGCACTAAATACTCTAATTAACATTATCTCATTTATTTGGATAATACTCCATACTACGGTAATATAGCTCCATCCACTTATTTATCGTAGAGTTGGACAAACATATTCAAACGGATTTGAATTCTACTCACATTTTACAACAATCCATATTCTTCATAATCCAGATTATTTAAATTAGCTCTGCATGAATTTAGAAAAAATGGCATATCCGGCAGGCAGCCATTTTTCTAAGGGCCATAAAAAGGTTAAAAAAATTAATACTCACCTCAGCTCACCTCTCCCCTGCTGCTTGCTCACATCACATGTTCTTTGGCATGTCTTCTTTTTGTCATTGCGCGCTGTGGCTTTACGCTAAGCTGAGACTTCAGACTGTGAGCATGCTTGAGATGTCTCTGCGAGTGCACATTGTAAGGTTGAAGTGATGCCCTAATTTTGGACAAGCTCCTCAACTTTACGTTGTGCGTTCCAGGCTTGAAGTTTCCCCCTAGAATGAAGATTGAGCTTGCAGAGCTGGTAAAAAGATGCAATGAGGACCATACAGGAGACAGGGAGCATCAAAGTGTTCATTTTATTTTTACATCTTAAGGGGTATTTCCATTTTTGCGTTTCCATTTTTTTGCTCCCCTTCTTCCCACGGCCATAATTTTTTTACATTTTTCTCTCAATATGGCCATGTGAGGGATTGTTGTTTGCCGGACAAGTTGTACATTTGAATTTTACCATTGATTTTACCTTATAGTGTACTGGAAAACGGGAAAAAAAATCCAAATGTGGTGAAATTGAAAAAAAAGCGCAATTCCACAATTGTTTTGGGGATTTTTTTTAACCATGTTCAGTAAATGCTAAAACTGACCTGTCAATGTGATTACCAGGTCATTACAAGTTCACAGATACCAAACATGTCTAGGTTCTTTTTTGTTTAAGTGGTGAAAAGAAATTCAAAATTTTGTAAAAAATAATGTTGCCATTTTCCGACACCTGTAGCATCTCCATTTTTTAACACCTGGGGCCGTGTGAGAGCTTATTTTTTGAGTACCAATCTGACATCTTTACTGATAGCATTTTGGTGTGTATATGATCTTTTGATTAGCCATTTTTCCATTTTATTGCACTCTTGAAGTGACCAAAAAAATGGAATTCTGGCATTTCCAATTTTTTTTATTGCTACACCGTTTACTAATTGGATTAATTATTTTTAAATATTGATAGATTGGGTGATTGTGAATGTGGTAATACAAAATATGTGTATATTTTATTTTGTTTATTGTTTTATTCTGAATGGGGTGAATGGGGGGTGATTTGAACATTTAGACATTTTTCCTTTTTTTTCAGATTTTTAAAAACTTTTTTTGTACTTTTTCTTGCTTCAATAGTCTCCATTGGAGATTAAAAACTGCGATAATCCAGTCAATTGTACTACGTAGAGCAGGGCTGCAGCTCAGCTCTACGTACAAGAAATGCTCACTTGCTATGAAGGCCAACTGCTGGGTGAGGCTCATAGCTATTTTGCTATGACAACCACAAGGGTCTCCTGCAGACCCTGGGTTGTCATGTCAACCTATCGGGGACCTACGGTCATTAGGGTTGAGCGACCTTTACTTTTATAGGATCGGGTCGGGTTTCACGAAACCAGACTTTTTCAAAAGTCGGGTCGAGTGAAATCGGCCGATCCTATAAAAAAGTCGGGGTCGGGGTCGGCCGAAACACGAAACCCAATGCAGTGCATTGGGTTTCCAATGGTTCCCAGGGTCTGAAGGAGAGGAAACTCTCCTTCAGGCCCTGGGATCAATATTTAAGTGTAAAATAAAGAATTAAATAAAAAATATATAATAATATATAATATATAATAATATATTATAATATAATATATAATAAAAAATATCGCTATACTTACCCTCTGACGTGCCCTGGTACTAACCGGGAACCTTCCTTCCTTCGAATCAGCGCTTCCAGGACCTTGCGGTGACGTCGCGGCTTGTGATTGGTCGCGCGGCCGCCCATGTGATCGCTCGCGCGACCAATCACAAGCCGCGACGTCACCACGACGTCACGCAAGGTCCTGCAAGCGCTGATTCTTAGGAAGGAAGGCTGCCGGAAAGAAGCAGGGTGCGTCCGAGGGTGAGTATATACCTAATAGGTATCAGTTCAGCTGTGATGTGCTGGAAAAGGTGCGGGCTCATCACCGCAGCCCGCTCCAAACAGGGGGAAACGTCCAATGGCAGATATATCCATCATTGGACGTGAATGTGGTAATTATATTATACCCTGTAGCCACTCCTAAGAGCATAATGAATACACAAAGAATAAATTCACTGCAAATCGAATTTCCAGGTAAAACCAGGTGGATTTGGTAAATTGAAATTTCGCCAGATTTACTCATCTCTAATTTATAGCCATTATAAAAACATAATTCCTAGTAATGGAATACTTTGGTATATAAAAATGGTTTTGCTAAAAATATCTGATGAGAGCCTCACCACTAGGAATGTGTTTTAACCTGCCAGAAATGGAGAGATGTCCATCAAGGCATGGCACTTTCTCTTTATTTGTATGGAGGTTCTGAAAGTTATTGCTCTTGATTCTATCAGACATTTATGGCATATTCTGTTCTATATCTACTGCTACAACATACACTATGACATCAGCGGATCCAATTATTACCAATTATGAGTAACGCTTAATTAATTTCTTTGTTTCCCCATTTGAACAGCTTTTCTGGACATTTTTAGTAGAAAAGTATGGGTGCTATAATATATCTAATTTCACGGTAATTGCACTAAATTAAAGTCAATTTAACCCTTTCTGCACTATGTTTAAATTATTGGCAAAGGCAGAATTAATTTCTTTTACAATGCCTGATGTGTGGCATAGGGATGCTGGGAGAAACATGACAATTTCTACGAGCTACTTCATCTTTTATCAGGGATATCCCTTATGACATAGAGGAGAGCTCAGTGATTTCTCAGCTAAATGTGGCGGACAGTAGTCATTAACTTTTTAATGGGTAACACAGTGGAGATCAGTGATGTTTCAGATCTCCATCATTAGGGGGGAAGACTGTGATTATTTCAGCCAAACTTTCTGCCATCTCTCATGCACATTGTCAAGTTTAAAAAATAAAGAAAGTAGAGAAATGAAATTTTGTTATAACAGGGAAAACTATTTGTTAGCATTTTGAATCAAGTAAAAGACAGGCTATACTAATGTTTTATTATTATAAATTATGATTCTTGTCAAACATCAGAAATAATCTTTATTGCATTTTAGAAGAGAAAAATACCTATTGTTGCATTACCCCATAGAAAAACAGGAGGGTGTAAAGAGGAATGAGAATAAAAAAGTATCAAGCCAATACATAGCTATAAGAAGACACACATCAATTATCCATTTGCATGTAAAAGATGGGTCAGCAACTATGTAATCAATATATTTACAGAGAAAGTGAATGTCTAAAATTGAATATGAGACAACCATAACAATATTAAATGATTATGACCCCAGGATATAGAGAAAGTATATCCAAACACTTTTCTGTACATAATAGATACATTTCTGAACCAGTTGTACAGAAAATGCATTCAGATGTGTTTGAGAAGGGAGAGTTTGTGAAGGGGAAGATAAATAAGTAATGAGCCATAACAAATAAGTTAAAAATAAATCAGCAATAATAAAGGGTTTTTGATGTTACCACTGGGAAAAAAAAACATATTCTAGATACATATTTGAGGTGCATGTATCATAAGTGTACAAGTAATTGAATTGAATCCTTAGCACATTGCCTTTTCTAATATAATCTAGTAGTCTTTTCTGTTTCATTATGGGCATCCTGACTTCTGTAGGCTGCTGTATAATGCTGCACATTTTTCATATTTTCAGTAGTATCAGCTTCAGTAAAAACTCGATCTAACCATAAGTGATGTAATAAATTATTTTAGATCCCACAGGATCTGTCAATGCTGAAGCTAATACAGAGATCTCGAAATCTACCTAGCATTGCCTTTGGCAAAGACTATCCCTAACTAAAATGCTCTGAGCAACAACAATGTGCCTCAAGGCTTTCCTGCCTGTAACATACTACATCAAGGGGTAAAAAGGGATGATTCCAGCTACAAAGAAAGAGTTCCCACGCAGATCTAATTAACCTCTGAAGGACGAATTCAATTTATATTTTCTGGCTATCATTTTTAAGTTTGTTTTTTTTTACAAATTGTCATAACTTTTTAATTCTTCAATCAACATAAATGGAAGTGGTTTATTTTTTTTGTGAGGCAAGTCATACTTTTTAATAACACCATTCATTTTACCATGCAGAGTGTGACAGTGTGTCACTACTCACAGACAAGCTGTGAGTCAGGGAACACAAAGAGTCCAAGGTCAAGAGCCTGCAGGGTACATCAATAACAAAGGAGTCTACAATCTTTGAATCAGTGAGTATAGTTTGCCTGTATATAGGGCAACAGAAACTCACTGTGCAGTTTGGTGACATGGTTTGCATGACACTCAACATGGACCAGAAGAAGCGAAGGAAAGAGTTGTCTCAGGAGATTAGAAAGAAAATTATAGACAAACATGTTACAGGTAAAAGTTGTAAAACCATCTTCAAGCAGCTTGATGTTTCTGTGACTAGTGACTACAGTTAGACATATTATTTAGAAATTTAAGATCGAAAGGACTGTAGCCCACCTCCCTTGATGTGGCCGCAGGAGGAAATTTGATGACAAATCAAAGAGATGGATAATACGAATGGTAACAAAATGTCCCTGAAAACTTCTAAACAGATTAAAGGTGAACTTGAAGCTCAAGGAACATCAGTTTCACATTGTGCCATCAGTTGTTGTTTGAGCCAAAGTGAACTTCATGGAAAGCGACCAAGGAGGAAACCGTTGTTGAAAAAAAATTCATAAGAAAGTCAGACTTGAATTTGTCAAACTACATATTGACAAGCCATAAAGCTTCTGGGATAATATCCTATGGACAGATGAGACACGAATTGAACTTTTTGGCAAGGCACATCAGCTCTATGTTCACAAATGGAAAAGTGAAGCATATGAAGAAATGAAAACTGTTCCTACTCTGAAACACGGAGGAGGCTCTGTTATGTTCTGGGACTGCTTTGCTGCATCTGTCACAGGGTGTCTAGAATCTGTGCAGGGTACAATTAAATCTCAAGACTATCAAGGGATTCTAAAGAGGAATGTGCTGCCCAGTGTCAGAAAGCTTGGTCTCAGTCGTAGATCATGGGTCTTGCAACAGGATAATGGCCCAAAACAAACAGCTAAAAACACTCAACAATGGCTAAGAAGAAGAAAACATTGAACTATTCTCAAGAGGCCTTCTATGAGCCCTGATCTAAAACCTTTTGAGTATCTTTGGAAAGAGCTGAAACATTGTTAGGGCTAGCAGAATGCACCAAATGATAAGAGAGATGGTATAAGGTGCATTCGCAGCCCGGGGTCCACTGTGCAGATATGGAACCTGCTGCTGAGTAATGATGGATTATATGGCGGTACAATTCTTTGCGTCTGGAGGAGAGAAGGTTTTTCCACCAACATAGAAGAGGATTCTTTACTGTTAGGGCAGTGAGAATCTGGAATTGCTTGCCTGAGGAGGTGGTGATGGCGAACTCAGTCGAGGGGTTCAAGAGAGGCCTGGATGTCTTCCTGGAGCAGAACAATATTGTATCATACAATTATTAGGTTCTGTAGAAGGACGTAGATCTGGGGATTTATTATGATGGAATATAGGCTGAACTGGATGGACAAATGTCTTTTTTCGGCCTTACTAACTATGTTACTATGTTACAATGTGGATACACACACGGGTTAACTTCACCCTGTGGGAAGGAAACAAACCCTGTGGCATCACAGGGCCGCGGTACCACACCAAGAGCGCAAGCAATGAGCCTCAGGACTCTATCCCAAGACACAGGGTTACATTCATACACAAGGGAGGGGATTTTAAAAAATGACTTGCACTCATCAACACACACACGATTCCCAATGTACACTAGTGCATGGTTGTGCGGCCATGCAAACCATTTATAGCTGCAGCAAGAACAGGACCTTCCCAGAAGGACCAATGGGAGTCAGCAACAGAAGAACACCTTCAGGACCTTAATAAAAGGACCAATGGGGTTTGCTGCAGTATCTAAGCATGTGATCCTTGATCTCCAATGAGAGATCTTGCCATGGGTATGCTCAGAAAGGGAAGAGCAGGACTTAGTCCAAAACACGTCTGGTCAGCGCTGCCCAGAACTGGCTACAATGGCAGAAGCTGGAAAGGCAGCAGTAATCAGTCATCCAGTATCAGCCTGAGCTAGACACTGGGACCGACTTCTCCGCTGAGCAGACTTCACTGTGGCTGGAGAAGAATGGGAGACCGCAGCGGAGATGTTTCAAGATTCCCCCTGTGCAGAGGTGGGATCTCGACACCTAACAAATGTGCCATCTGGAAAAGGAAACTTTCCAACACGAGACAACTGGAGCAGTTTGCTCTTGAGAAGTAGACCAAAATATCTGTCGAGAGGTACAGAAGTCTTACTGTCAGTTACAGGAACCGTGTGACTACCTCAAAAGATTGTGCAACAAAATATTAAGTTAAGGGCACCATCATTTCTGTCCAGGCCTATTTCACGAGGTTTATTTTTAAAAAATTATGCGGAAGCATGTCTGAATTTCATTTATTCATTTTCATAGATTTTTTATTTATTATTACTTTTGTCAGATTCAAGGTATTTCTGTGACCATTGTGGTTTTTTCTGTAATTCAACGCGAGGTACCAACAATTTTGAATAGTTACAATTTATTGTTATATAATGAATATATTTAGTAAAATCACCAGTTTTGAGCTTTGTATTCTTCTATTAAACAAAATGAACAGTTCCATACTAGTCATTGGTACTCTTTAAGGCATTATTTTAGTGGATAAGCAGCAAGTTAAAATTGTAGGTAAATAATAAAGGTTTACATTTAATGACTAGAGAGTATGAAAGCCTTGCAAACTTGAAATAAAATGCATTTGAAAAAAATACAAGTTTTTTGGAATATGGTTTATACGGGTTTTTTTATTGAAAAATATATTTTAAAATCAAACCAACTGAATTTATTTTAAAAACTTTAAAATTATTTCACCATTTACTCTTCAAATACTGAGATACATATATTAGCATATCTTAGTAGGTGCTGTATATTAATCCCTTAGTCACAGAGCCAATCTTTACAATTCTGACCACTGTTACTTTATCAGGATATAGCTCTGGAATGCTTCAACAGATCTCACTGATTCTGAGAATATTTTTTCATGACATATTGTACTTCATGTTAGTGGTAACATTTCTTTGATATGACTTTTCTTTATTTATGAAAAAAAACAGAAATTTGGCAAAAAAAAATAAAATTTTTCTATTTTCAAACTTTTCATTATTGTGCCCTTAAATCAAACAGTCACATCACACAAATAGTTAATAAATAACATTTCCCACATGTCTACTTTATATTAGCACAATTTTGGAAACATAATTTTTCTAATTAGGAAATTATAAGGGTTAAAAGTTGACCTGCATATTCTCATTTTTCCAACAACATTTACAAAACCATTTTTTTAGGGAACACCTCACATTTGAAGGGAGTTTGAGGGGTCAATATGACAGAAAATACCACAAAGTGACACCATTCTAAAAACTGCACCCTTCAAGGTGCTCAAAACCACATTCAAGACGTTTGTTAACCCTTCAGGTGCTTCACTAGAACTAAAGCAATATGGAAGGAAAAAATGATACTTTTTACTTTTTTCACAAAAAAATGTAATGTGGAACTACACTTTTTTAATTTTCACAAGGTTATCAGGAGAAAATGGACCACATAATTTGATGTGCAATTTCTCCTGAGTATGGCAATATATTGTATGTGGGGGGAAAGCCACTGTTTGGGTGCATGGCAGGGCTCAGAAGAGAGAGAGCACCATTTGACTTTTTGAACACAAAATTGGCTGGAATCAAAGATGGGCACCATGTCGCATTTGGAAAACTCTGATGTACATGAACATTGGAAACCCCCCAATTCTAACTCCAACCCTAACACAGCCCTACCCCTGACAACATTCCCAACCCTAATCCAAACCCTAACCCTAACCACAGCCTTAACCCCAACACCCCAACTGTAACCCGAACACCCCAAGACAACCGTATCACAAACACAACTGTATCCCCAACACAGCCCTAACCCAAACACAACACTAACCCCAACCATAACCCCTAACCCTAACATCACTACCATGATCCCAAAACCACAACCTTAACCGTAACCACAAAATAACCCTAACTCCAACACAACCCTTACCATTGCCCGAACATTAGCCCCAACCCTAACCTTAGCCCAACAATAACACTAGCTCTAACCCCAACCCTAACCTTAGCCCCAATTCTAACCCTAGCCCCAACCCTAGTCTTAATCCCAAAACTTACCCTAGCTCTAACTCCAACCCTAACCCCAGCCCAACGCTAAACCTAGCTGTAATACCAACCCAAACCCTAACTGCAAAAAATGGAAAAAATAAATTTTTTATTTTATTATTTTGGCCTAAGGGAGTGATAAAGGGAGGTTTGATTTACATTTTTGTTTTGCGTGCGTGCACCTGTCAATTACTTCCAGGAAGATGCCGAGGGCCGGGGATCAGACGGTGGGATCGGGTGACCCCACTGGTATGCTAGATCATATCAAAGGAGAGAGAAATGAATGGGAAATCTGACATTTTTTTCCAAGTGCAATTATTTGGTGAAGAATGGTGATCCCAATACCGGGGATGGTAAAAACCGACCCCAATTATGTTCTCCGAGGTCTCAACTACGCCCGATTTTTCAATGCTGGGGGCGTTATAACCTTACTTCTCAGAGGCGCAGAGAAATAAGTACCCTTAAACTTAGCATGTGTATTGGGGGCCTTTTAGGCCCCCATGCTTACTTTTTTGCTATTATCTGCAAAATTGCTTAAGTTAGAATTTTGAAACTCCAGGTAATCCTGATGTATGTCATTGTTGGTAATATCCAGTTGTTCATAAAATTTTTTTCATAGGCATTTTGGTGTAACAATGCTTTTTTGGGTGAAAACCACATCTGTACGGATTGGGGGCCTTTTAGGCCCCCATTTTTTTTTATCATGTTCTCTGTAGTGTTTGTGGCTCAAGTTACTTTATTTGTATTCAGTAATGCAGGTGGTGGGGCCAGGGTGTGGATAATGCCATATGAGGATGTCATGTAATTTTTGGAGGGAGAGATAAGGCCATGACATCATCTCAGGTCCTTTTGAACACAATAATGAGCTGTGTAGAGAGTAATGAGGACAGTATACACTGTGAGCTAATTGTGAAGGACCGGAGATAAGATAAGATGTTGAGAGGAAGTCTGATTTAGTTTCAGTTTCTCTGATTCTAAGAATAAGAAGCCTGCAAAGGGTAAAGCTATTGAGCTACATACATCCAGAGAATTGTTCAACACATAAAAGTATAAAAGGTAAGAGGTTATGAGGGTGAGAGGAGGGAGGGGACACTTTACACTTACAGTGTGTCACACACAGGCAAAGAGTGGACAACCCTGATTGTGTTCATTGTTTTTTCTTTTAGTTTGCTAACATCTAGTCAGCAATGGCACAGTCTTCCTCCAAGCATCTGAGTGACCAAGAGATTGAAGCAATTGTGTTTCAAAGTGATGATGAAAGTGAACTATCTTTGTCCTATGACGAGTACCTGCCACCAGAGAATTAAACATCCTCAAGTGATTCTTCTGATGATGAAGAAGTGAATACAGTGGATCCTCAAGAAGTGATAAGTAGAACATCCAAAACGAATGTTTTTTGGGACAGTAATCCTACATTAGTCGGTCGTACTGCAATCCATAATATTGTGAGAAAGGCTCCATGAGCTGTGGGAAGTCCCAGTGACTTTTCCTCTAAAGACAAATTCTGTTCTTTTTTTTCTGACAATATTGCAGAAGAGGTCCTTTTATGTTCAAACCTAGCAGGAAGACGTATCGCTTCTGCAAAAAATAAGTAGTGGAAAAATATCTCAAAAGAGGAACTTTATGCATACATTGGACTTTTACTGCTGCCAGGAAGTCAAAAATCGTATGATGTTCCAATACGAGAATTATTTCTGGACCCACTTTCTGATCCACACTATAAGGCAACAATGTCAGTTGACAGATATGAGGAAATTAGAAGACACATTCGATTTGATGATAAGCAAACACGTGCATTGAGATTTGAAACAGACAAATTAGCCCCTATCAGTTATATCTGGAACATATTTATCAAAAATTGCACCAAACTTTACAATCCTAGTACTAATGTTACAGTAGATGGGCAACTTGTATTGTTCAGTGGACGCTGCAAGTTCATACAATACATGCCTAGCAAGCCAGCCAAATACAGTCATATGAAAAAGTTTGGGCACCCCTATTAATCTTAAGCTTAATGTTTTATAAAAATTGTTTTTTTTTTGCACCAGCTATTTCAGTTTCATATATCTAATAACTGTTGGACACAGTAATGCTTCTGCCTTGAAATGGGGTTTATTGTACTAACAGAAAATGTGCAATCTGCATTCCAGCAAAATTTGACAGGTGCATAACTATGGGCACTCCACCAGAAAAGTGACATTAATATTTAATAGATCCTCCTTTTGCAAAAATAACAGCCTCTAGTCACTTCCTATAGCTTTTAATGAGTTCCTGGATCCTGGATGAAGGTATGTTTGACCATTCCTCTTTACAAAACAATTCCAGTTCAGTTAAGTTTCATGGTCGCCGAGCATGGACAGCCCTCTTCAAATGATCCCACAGATGTTCAATGATATTCAGGTCTGGGGACTGAGATGGCCATTCCAGAACAGTGTAATTGTTCCTCTGCATGAATGCCTGAGTAGATTTGGAGCGGTGTTTTGGATCATTGTCTCGCTGAAAGATCCATCCCCTGCGTAACTTCAACTTTTTCACTGATTCATGAACATTATTGTCAAGAATCTGCTGATACTGAGAGGAATCCATGCGTCCCTCAACTTTAACAAAATTCCCGGTGCCGGTATTGGCCACACAGCCCCAAAGCATGATGGAACCTCCACCAAATTTTACTGTTGCTAGCAAGTGTTTTTCTTGGAAAGCTGTGTTTTTTGGCCACCATGCATAACGCCTGTTTGTATGACCAAACAACTCAATCTTGGTTTCATCAGTCCACAGGACCTTCTTCCAAAAAGAAATTGGCTTCTCCAAATGTGCTTTTGCATATCCTCAGCCGACTCTGTTTGTGGCGTGCTTGCAGAAACGGCCTCTTTCGCATCACTCTCCCATACAGCTTCTCCTTTTGCAAAGTGCGTTGTATAGTTGACCGATGCACAGTGACACCATCTGCAGCAAGTTGATGCTGCAGCTCTCTGGAGGTGGTCTGAGGATTGTCCTTGACTGATCTCACCATTCTTCTTCTCTGCCTTTCTGATGTTTTTCTTGGCCTGCCACTTCTGGCCTTAACAAGAACTGTACCTGTGTTCTTCCATTTCCGTACTATGCTCCTCACAGTGGAAATTGACAGGTTAAATCTCTGAGACAGCTTTTTGTATCCTTCCCCTGAACAACTATGTTGAATAATCTTTGTTTTCAGATCATTAGACAGTTGTTTTGAGGAGCCCATGATGCCACTCTTCAGAGGAGTTTCAAACAGGAGAACAATTTGCAAGTGGCCACTTTAAGTAGCTTTTCTCATGATTGCATACACCTGACTATGAAGTTCAACGCTCATTGAGGTTAGGAAACCAAAAAAAGTGGTGCACCAGTACAGAAGGATCTGGGGTCTGAAATTGTCAAAACTCTTGCTGTTCCAATATTCAATTCAGGTAGAAACATTACCATTCACCAATGTTAAACTAGGCAATTTTCTGCTTCAAAAAGCTATTACACTTGTTGGTACTATCAAGCCAAACAAGAAATTCCAGAAGCACTGAAACACAATGGTCAGCGAGCACTTTATGAGAGTGTCTTTGGATTCAATAACAAAGCGACTTTGGTATCTTACAAAGCGAAGAAGGAGAAATCAGTGATTTTACTGATTTCCATGCATCACAATTGCAGTATTGACAGCAATGACAGAAAATTAAAAACAGAAATCATCCTGCATTACAATAAAACAAAAGGAGGTGTAGACAAAATGAATGAGATGGTGGGAGAATATTCATGCAAGAGGCAAACATAACGATGGCCTGTAGTACGTTTTTCAAATACGCTTGATGTAGCAGCCCTAAATTCATTCATCATTTATACAGAAACTCATCCAGAGTTCCATGCACGGAGGAAGGACAGGAGATGCCTATTTTTGAAGGACCTTTGTCATGAACTTGTAATGCCTCACATGATACAGCGAAGCTACATGAAAGGCTTGCTAAAGCAAACTAAAGAAGCAATGAGACAGTGTGGCGTACAGTTTCAGATGATTCCAGGGCCAGGAGAAAGAAAAAGAAAGCGCTGCTTCATGTGTCCAAGAAACACAGAAAGGAAAACTGAGAGATTTTGTTCGATTTGTAAGGAAAATGTCTGCAAAGAACATTCTTCCAAAAAAAATAACTTGTCAAAATTGTTTGGAAGACTAATCTAATAGAAAAGAAACATAATAGAAATGTAGCTGCAGCTAGTTTGGTTTAGATTTCTATGCATTTTTGTGCATTTTTTCATATGTTTGTGTGAAATTTTGAAAAAAAAATTGGGGGGGTGTTTTCGGTGAAAAATTATAATTAAAATTTTGTTTACTAATCATATTTTATTTAGCAGTTTTAAAATAACCTTGTAAAAGTTATATAAATTTGTTTCTTCATATGATTTGCATGGGGACTAAAAGGCCCCCAATATGTTTATATGAAGATTTCTGAAGTCACGCATACTAGGGTTAACTGCCGCCGTTAAAAGGCATATCTGCGGTCATTAAGGGGTTAAACCATGGCCTGCAAACACCAAAAAAAATTTGGGGAAATTTTCTTTAGTAGATTATTTTAGTCTTAATATGTGTTAGGGTTGGCGGAACGCACCGAGTATATATATATATATATATATATGTATTATTAGGTGCGTTCGCAACCCGGGGTCCACCGTGCAGGAGAGGAACCTTCTGCTGGCAAATGGTGGCGCTATATGGCGGTGTAAGCGAACTCTGTTAACTCCACAGAGTGGCTAGGAACAGAGGTATACAGCTACCAACCAGAGCAAACTGTGGTCATGCAGTCAGAGAAAACAGACAAACAACTCCTCACCGGAGGTGCCGGTATTCTAGCGGCTTATTTCAGCCAAGGCCCTAAATACACTCATATAAACTCCTCACCAGAGGTGCCGGTATTCTAGGGGCTGAATTCAGCCAAACCCTAACCGCATCCAGACATGACCACACTGGCGCTGAGCTCATAGACATCTATATGTATAATTGTCTAAGGGTTTTTCCGTCTGTCTGTCTTTCTGCCTGTCTGTCTGTCTTTCTGTCTGTCTGTCTGTCTGTCTGTCCTGGAAATCCCGCGTCTCTGATTGGTCGAGGCCGCCAGGCCTCGACCAATCAGCAACGGGCACAGCGACGATGATGTCATAATGGTTGCCATGGTGATGATGATGTCATAAAGCTTGCCTCGACCAATCAGCGACGGGCACAGTGTGCCGCGAATTCTGAAATCATCATTGTCCATATACTACGGGGACATGCATATTCTAGAATACCCGATGCGTTAGAATCGGGCCACAATCTAGTTGGTTTGATACTAGCGCATGACCGTGAGGCCATGCAAACCTTTTATAGCTGCAGCAACTTCAGGACATTCCTAGAGGACCAAAGGGAGCTGCTCCAGTACCTGAGCAACTTCAGGACCTTTCTAGATGACCAATGGGAGCTGCTGCAGTATCTGAGCATGTGACCCCCGACATCCAATGAGAGGTCATACCCTTGGCATGCGCAGAAGGGGAAAAGCAGGACTTAGTCCCAGAGACAATAAAAGAAAAAACTTGGCACTCAGTAGTGAGAAAAATTATTTTGTTTCTTTTTATTATTAATGCATCCAGACAAAATTGACGAATAAACGTTTTCGGACCGACAAAGGACCTTCATCAGACAATTCTTTAGTGTGAACTATAAAAACAAAAAGTAAGAGAATATCAGAAAATATAAATTGTCACAAGAAGCAAAATATATCGGAAACAGTTGCTATACAGTGGTGATGATCATTAGAACGTGTGAAATATAATTAAAAAAACAAAGAGATCTATCCGTGAGTGCTCCGTGGATGGTAGAGGCTCCAGTGAGTATGCCGACCATGCTGTATGACATAAGTATAAGGGAAATACAAAAGTTATATATTTGACTAATCAAAATACACAACATATTAGAGTCCTGACAGCACTTAAATGTGAAGGATACATAATTGGATATCCATGCCCTAGAGTGGACACGGTGTAGAATATATAAAGAGACTTTTGATAGAAGTATTAGGTGACGATCTAAACATCAGGTGAAGGATAAAGTGGTCACTAACAGTGAATATCATGTGAACAACCTGGAAAATATGAACAGGCGTTAATAGTAACCTGTATATAGAATGTGCAACAGACATTAATTGCAATAAGAGGAGTGACAGATATAGTGTCTGACATAAAAAAAGGAACAAATAGTTTGAGTAAAGTAGAGCAGCCCAAATGGAAGATATAACGGAAAAAAGGGGTGGTTAAGAGACCATAAATGGTGCAAAATATATATACCTGGATGTAGAAGCAATCTAAGAAGGTATAAGAAGCATCCACAGACTATATAGGTTATAAAATAGCCTGCTGCAATAGGTATGATCTATAAAGGGCACAGAGGGAACACAGGTAATCCCATGAGTAAAGGAGGAAAATGAGGATAATCGAGCATGTAGCACCTTAGTGCCAAATACCTGAGATATGGAACACCAATCACACAGGGAGGATAAAGCGTCGGGGTATGTGGCAACATCAGTTGCAGAGGCAAAGCGCTGAAATGAAGGTGTGTAAATATTAGAACCCATGGGGTGGGAGAGGACGTAGGGGGCGCAGAGAGCACAGTATTTCCTTACATTACCTGTGTCCGGATCAGTGAGCAGGAAGCGTGGCAACGTGGCGTGGAGCAGGAGGGACACTGCAGTGCTGTGTTAACTTCCGGGTATAAATCCCGGTCTGTGGTGATGTCATCACGGTCATGTGACCGCCTGAGACAGAGCAGAGGCCAATTAAGGGAATGACTAGAGGAGAGGGGAGGGGAAGGACTGCATAATACCATGTATAGGAGGATCGGTAAAACCTATTGAGTAGGATATAGGGAATATATGGGAAGGAGCATATAAAACAGGAAATCTATATGGGCTGAAAAATAAGGCTGAAGATAAAAGGAAAAAAAAGGAAAGAAAAGAAAAAGAGGATGGACCGCTAGATAAGGAAAAAATAAAAAATGGAGATATATAAGATCAAACAAACAGTGCTCAGTCTCATATAGTAATATACCATGCATGATGATGGAGGTGCCCAATGAAGTGAACGGTGTCCTATTAAGGATTCTAAAAGCAGACAGAAAATTAAATTAAAAAACAATATACAGATGTATTGTCATAACATAATGGACATAATAAACATCTCACAATAAGAAAAAATATTCACAAGAAGGATGATACATCATATTCCCGATTGAGCCCTTTGGGCTCAAGGGTCTGGAGTGTGAATATCCAGAAAGCTTCCCTTTTTTAAGTAATTTGGTCCTGTTGAGGCCTCTCCTGTTGGGATCAATTTGTTCCAGAACTTGGAACCTAAGTTGCGAGATATTGTGATTTTTTAATGGAAGTGGTACGGGAGGGGTAGGTGGGTTTTCTCGTAGCGGATGATGGATTTGTGCTGTGACACTCTGTTCTGACCTTCCCTTGCTTGAATTGCTTACAATGCAGCAACACACAGAAAGGCCCCACGGTCTTACATCCCAATACAGGTCAAGGATTTCCAATTAAGGGCTTTTTCACATGTGAGTCCTCATATGTTGTATATTTAATAAAGTGCCCCTGCGGTTTAGCCTACGTTGGCGAAACTACCCAACCTATCAGGGACAGAGTGTCTATGTGTTCTATGGGTTGGAGACCCTACTTGAGCACCTACAAAAAACTTTTTTCTATTGAGTGCCGTGTTTTCTGCTACTATTAGTCCCAGAGACATCTGCTCGCCGCTGACCAGTACTGGCTACAAAAGGCAGAGCCTGGAAGAACAGTATTTGTTCTAACCTGTATTTCTCTTTCTTCCTTAGAATCGTTAATCCTCACTTTCGTCTCACTTTGGGCACCCCATGTATTCCACGGTATAGTATATATAGCATATTATATAGCACACTTTGACTGTCCCTCTCTATATCCATCACAGGTCATCATACAGCCAGTAACATAGCAATTCACGGGCTTACTTATTTAGACTTCTCCTTACTGTGTAATATTCCTGATTATACATCATAAAGCCAGTATCATAGCAGCTCACAGACCTATCTTTTTACACTATTGCCTATCATTTAATTAACGTGTCCTTTCATTTCCCACATATCATGAGATGGGAACCATATTAACCCTCCCCCCCTTTTTTTTCTCAGCCCTCCATTCACTGACACTTAGAATGCTCTGCTAGGTACTAGCATACCACTACTGTGTGTATATTTGGTCATGCGCCACTTTCACATTTCCTATTTTTTAGCATAGTCAGCACTATGGATAAGTATTCCGCTGACAATTCAGCCTTTTTGAGCAGCCCCTGTGTTTAATCACATAGCCTAGGCGACCTTCCCATAACCAGGGAACCTTGCCAGGTTCCAATATGTCCCTACTAAGCGCTGGCCTCAATATACACCTACGCCCTTTTCTCCTCCCCTGTACATGTGACCGTTGTGATGTGACACATCACATGACATGCCCCCTCCTGCCTTTATACCCGGAAGTGAACACCGCACACAGCGTGCTCTCCCCAGCGACATAGGATGCCAACAGCACCGCAGCTGCAACAGTAAGCACACGGGCAGCCTTCCCTAGCAGCTTCCACTCATTCAGGGCGTTCTCACTGATGCACTATTCTCCCCTATTACAGTGCACAGTGTATCTGGCACACACAGCGCGCTCTCCACAGCGACATAGGATGCAAGCAGTGCCACAGCAATAAAGGTAAGCACATGGGCAGCTTCCCCTAGCAGCTCCTATACAATCGGGGCATTATCTCTGATGCACCATTCTCCCCATTACAGTGCACAGTGCATCTGGACCGCATCCAGCAGTGGCACATAACTCTATCACAATATACAACCAGTTTATTAGTAAGCAGATTCATAGGTTCTATTGGACCACCTCCTAATACCTGCTATCTCCTCTTTTTTTTAAATATCGTTCCTTTAACCCCTTTCTGCCATTAGACGTACTATTGCGTCCATGTGGGGTGGGCTTTACTTCCCAAGGACGCAATAGTACGTCATATGCGATCGGCAGCGCTCACGGGGGGAGCGCCGCCGATCGCGGCCGGGTGTCAGCTGCCTATCGCAGCTGACATCCGGCACTATGTGCCAGGAGCGGTCAAAGACCGCCCCCGGCACATTAACCCCCGGCACACCGCGATCAAAGATGATCGCGATGTGCCGGCGATGCAGGGAAGCACCGCGCAGGGAGGGGGCTCCCTGCATGCTTCCCTGAGCCCCCCGCAGCAACGCGATGTGATCGCGTTGCTGCGAGGGTCTCACCTCCCTCCCTCCCTGCTCGAGCCCCGGATCCAAGATGGCCGCGGATCCGGGTCCTGCAGGGAGGGAGGTGGCTTCACAGAGCCTGCTCAGAGCAGGCACTGTGAAGCAGCCTGCACTCCTATCAGATCGGTGATCTGACAGAGTGCTGTGCAAACTGTCAGATCACCGATCTGTGATGTCCCCCCCTGGGACAAAGTAAAAAAGTTTAAAAAAAAATTTTCAAATGTGTAAAAAAAAATTAAAAAAAATATTCCAAAATAATGAAAAAAAAAAAAATATTATTCCCATAAATACATTTCTTTATCTAAATAAAAAAACAAAACAATAAAAGTACACATATTTAGTATCGCCGCGTCCGTAACGGCCCGACCTATAAAACTGGCCCACTAGTTTACCCCTTCAGTAAACACTGTAAGGAAAAAAAAAAAAAACGAGGCAAAAAACAACGCTTTATTATCATACCGCCGAACAAAAAGTGGAATAACACGCGATCAAAAAGATGGATATAAATAACCATGGTACCGCTGAAAGCGTCATCTTGTCCCGCAAAAAACGAGCCGCCATACAGCATCATCAGCAAAAAAAAAAAAAAAGATATAGTCCTGAGAATAAAGCGATGCCAAAATAATTATTTTTTCCGTAAAATAGTTTTTATCGTATAAAAGCGTCAAAACATAAAAAAATGATATAAATGAGGTGTCGCTGTAATCGTACTGACCCAAAGAATAAAACTGCTTTATCAATTTTACCAAACACGGAACGGTATAAACGCCTCCCCCAAAAGAAATTCATGAATAGCTGTTTTTTGGTCATTCTTCCTCACAAAAATCGGAATAAAAAGTTATCAAAAAATGTCACGTGCCTGAAAATGTTACCAATAAAATCGTCAACTCGTCCCGCAAAAAACAAGACCTCACATGACTCTGTGGACCAAAATATGGAAAAATTATAGCTCTCAAAATGTGGTAATGCAAAAAATATTTTTTGCAATAAAAAGCGTCTTTCAGTGTGTGACGGCTGCCAATCATAAAAATCCGCTAAAAAACCCGCTATAAAAGTAAATGAAAAAAATGTATTTATTTCCATTTTCCCATTAGGGTTAGGGCTAGGGTTAGGGCTAGGGCTAGGGCTAGGGTTAGGGCTAGGGTTAGGGCTAGGGTTAGGGCTAGGGTTAGGGCTAGGGCTAGGGCTAGGGTTAGCATTAGGGCTAGGGTTAGGGCTAGGATTAGGGTTAGGGCTAGGGTTAGGGCTAGGGTTAGGGCTAAGGTTAGGGTTAGGGCTAGGGTCAGGGTTAGGGCTAGGGTTGGGGCTACAGTTAGGGTTGGGGCTAAAGTTAGGGTTAGGGTTTAGATTACATTTACAGTTGGGAATAGGGTTGGGATTAGGGTTAGGGGTGTGTCTGGGTTAGAGGTGTGGTTAGGGTTACCATTGGGATTAGGGTTAGGGGTGTGTTTGGATTAGGGTTTCAGTTATAATTGGGGGGTTTCCACTGTTTAGGCACATCAGGGGGATCTCCAAACGCGACATGGCGACCGATCTCAATTCCATCCAATTCTGCATTGAAAAAGTAAAACAGTGCTCCTTCCCTTCCGAGCTCTCCCGTGTGCCCAAACAGGAGTTTACCCCAACATATGGGGTATCAGCGTACTCAGGACAAATTGGGCAACAACTTTTGGGGTCCAGTTTCTCCTGTTACCCTTGGGAAAATACAAAACTGGGGGTTAAAAAATATTTTTTGTGGGAAAAAAAGAGATTTTTTATTTTCACAGCTCTGCGTTATAAACTGTAGTGAAACACTTGGGGGCTCAAAGTTCTCACAACACATCTAGATAAGTTCGTGGGGGGGTCTAGTTTCCAATATGGGGTCACTTGTGGGGGTTTCTACTGTTTAGGTATATTAGGGGCTCTGCAAACGCAATGTGACGCCTGCAGACCATTCCATCTAAGTCTGCATTCCAAATGGCGCTCCTTCCCTTCCGAGCCCTCCCATGCGCCCAAACGCTGGTTCCACCCCACATATGGGGTATCAACGCACTCAGGACAAATTGGACAACAACTTTTGGGGTCCAATTTCTCCTTTTACCCTCGAGAAAATACAAAACTGGGGGCTAAAAAATAATTTTGAGGGGAATTTTTTTTTTTTTATTTTCACGGCTCTGCGTTATAAACTGTAGTGAAATACTTGGGGGCTCAAAGTTCTCACAACACATCTAGATAAGTTCCTTGGGGGGTCTAGTTTCCAATATGGGGTCACTTGTGGGGGGTTTCTACTGTTTAGGTACATTAGGGGCTCTGCAAACACAATGTGACGCCTGCAGACCATTCCATCTAAGTCTGTATTCCAAATGGCGCTCCTTCCCTTCCGAGCCCTCCCATGCGCCAAAACGCTGGTTCTCCCCCACATATAGGGTATCAGCGCACTCAGGACAAATTGTACAACAACTTTTGGGGTCCAATTTCTCCTGTTACCCTCAGGAAAATACAAAACTGGGGGCTAAAAAATTATTTTTGTGGGAAAAAAATTTTTGTTTTATTTTTACGGCTCTGCATTATAAACTTCTGTGAAGCTCTTATTGGGTCAAAGTGCTCACCACACATCTAGATAAGTTCCTTAGGGGGTCTACTTTTCAAAATGGTGTCACTTGTGGGGGGTTTCAATGTTTAGGCACATTAGTGGCTCTCCAAACGCAACATGGCGTCCCATCTCAATTCCTGTCAATTTTGCATTGAAAGGTCAAACGGCACTCCTTCCCTTCCGAGCTCTCCCATGCGCCCAAACAATGGTTTACCCCCACATATGGGGTATCAGAGTACTCAGGACAAATTGTGCCACAACGTTTGTGGTCCAATTTCTTCTCTTACCATTGGGAAAATAAAAAATTGGGGGTGAAAAGATAATTTTTGTGAAAAAAAATGATTTTTTATTTTTACTGTTCTGCATTATAAACTTCTGTGAAGCACTTGGTGGGTCAAAGTGCTCACCACACCTCTAGATAAGTTCATTAGGGGGTCTACTTTCCAAAATGGTGTCACTTGTGGGGGGTTTCAATGTTTAGGCACATCAGTGGCTCTCCAAACGCAACATGGCGTCCCATCTCAATTCCAGTCAATTTTGCATTGAAAAGTCAAATGGCGCTCCTTCCCTTCCGAGCTCTGCCATGCGCCCAAACTGTGGTTAACCTCCACATATGGGGTATCAGCGTACTCAGGACAAATTGTACAACAACGTTTGAGGTCCATTTTCTCCTGTAACCCTTGGTAAAATAAAACAAATTGGAGCTGAAGTAAATTTTTTGTGAAAAAAAGTTAAATGTTAATTTTTATTTAAACATTCCAAAAATTCCTGTGAAGCACCTGAAGGGTTAATAAACTTCTTGAATGTGGTTTTGAGAACCTTGAGGGGTGCAGTTTTTAGAATGGTGTCACACTTGGGTATTTTCTATCATATAGACCCCTCAAAATGACTTCAAATGAGACGTGGTCCCTAAAATAAAATGGTGTTGTAAAAATGAGAAATTGCTGGTCAATTTTTAACCCTTATAACTCCCTAACAAAAAAAAATTTTGGTTCCAAAATTGTGCTGATGTAAAGTAGACATGTGGGAAATGTTACTTATTAAGTATTTTGTGTGACATATCTCTGTGATTTAATTGCATAAAAATTCAAAGTTGGAAAATTGCGAAATTTTCAAAATTTTCGCCAAATTTCCATTTTTTTCACAAATAAACGCAGGTAATATCAAAGAAATTTTACCACTATCATGAAGTACAATATGTCATGAGAAAACAATGTCAGAATCACCGGGATCCGTTGAAGCGTTCCAGAGTTATAACCTCATAAAGGGACAGTGGTCAGAATTGTAAAAATTGGCCCGGTCCATAACGTGCAAACCACCCTTGGGGGTAAAGGGGTTAAAACATTGTTTTTTCTTTTATCATACCGCTTTCTCCAGCACTACTGCAATTCAACTACCGCATATGCTTTTTGAAGGGCAAATTGGCTAACTGTATACATTAAAGGTAATTATTCCAGGTCTTTGACAGCAGCATTAGCATTTTTTTGATGAAGATAACACGTCTTTTTTTTTTGCACTTTCACCTTCTGCTCCACCATGTGATACTGATTAAATACCACTATGATTCCATCACTGCATTTACTTCCATAGGCACGCTATACCAGAGATAATATGGAGAAACCATCTACATCACTGAATTAGACCCACAATGTTTCCTCACCTTCCACTCTGAGGAGCACTTATATCCTTTTTCACTACGATTTTCCTCAGCGTTAACGTTGACGCACGGATAATATTGTTGTTTCCCTTGGATACGATTTCATACTGCTACAACTTATTGTGCAACTTTTTTCTTGACTTCATTATATACAGTTATATAATAATGTTTGGGCACCCCTATTAATCTTAAGCTTAATGTTTTATAAAAAATTGATTTTTTTTGCAACAGCTATTTCAGTTTCATATATCTAATAACTGCTGGACAAAGTAATGTTTCTGCCTTGAAATGAGGTTTATTGTACTAACAGAAAATGTGCAATGTGCATTGAAACAAAATTTGACAGGTGCATAAGTATGGGCACCCTTAGCATTGTCTTGTTTTAAATACTCCTACCTACTTTTTACTGACTTACTAAAGCACTTTTTTAGGTTTTCTAACCTCACTGAACTTTGAACTTCATAGCCAGGTGTATGCAATCATGAGAAAAGCTAATTAAAGTGGCCACTTGCAAGTTGTTCTCCTGTTTGAAACTCCTCTGAAGAGTGGCATCATGGGCTCCTCAAAACAACTGTCTAATGATCTGAAAACAAAGATAATTCAACATAGTTGTTCAGGGGAAGGATACAAAAAGCTGTCTCAGAGATTTAACCTGTCAATTTCCACTGTGAGGAACATAGTAAGGAAATGGAAGAACACAGGTACAGTTCTTGTTTAGGTCAGACGTGGCAGGCCAAGAAAAACATCAGAAAGGCAGAGAAGAAGAATGGTGAGATCAGTCAAGGACAATCCTCAGACCACCCCCAGAGAGCTGCAGCATCAACTTGCTGCAGATGGTGTCACTGTGCATCGGTCAACTATACAACGCACTTTGCACAAGAAGAAGCTGTATGGGAGAGTGATGCGAAAAAAGCCATTTCTGCAAGCACGCCACAAACAGAGTCGGCTGAGGTATGCAAAAGCACATTTGGAGAAGCCAATTTCTTTTTGGAAGAAGGTCCTGTGGACTGATGAAACCAAGATTGAGTTGTTTGGTCATACAAAAAGGCGTTATGCATGGTGGCCAAAAAACACAGCATTCCAAGAAAAACACTTGCTACCCACAGTAAAATTTGGTGGAGGTTCCATCATGCTTTGGGGCTGTGTGGCCAATGCCGGCACCGGGAATCTTGTTAAAGTTGATGGACGCATGGATTCCTCTCAGTATCAGCAGATTCTTGACAATAATGTTCATGAATCAGTGACAAAGTTGAAGTTACGAAGTGGATGGATCTTTCAGCAAGACAATGATCCAAAACACCGCTCCAAATCTACTCAGGCATTCATGCAGAGGAACAATTACACTGTTCTGGAATGGCCATCCCAGTCCCCAGACCTGAATATCATTGAACATCTGTGGGATCATTTGAAGAGGGCTGTCCATGCTCGGCGACCATCAAACTTAACTGAACTGGAATTGTTTTGTAAAGAGGAATGGTCAAAAATATCTTCATCCAGGATCCAGGAACTCATTAAAAGCTACAGGAAGTGACTAGAAGCTGTTATTTTTGCAAAAGGAGGATCTACTAAATATTAATAATGTCACTTTTCTGGTGGGGTGCTCATACTTATGCACCTGTCAAATTTTGTTTGAATGCAGATTGCACATTTTCTGTTAGTACAATAAACCTCATTTCAAGGCAGAAACATTACTGTGTCCAACAGTTATTAGATATATGAAACTAAAATAGCTGTTGCAAAAAAAACAATTTTTATAAAATATTAAGCTTAAGATTAATAGGGGTGTCCAAACTTTTTCATATAACTGTAAATTATGTGACATACTGCATAATATGTATGTTCAAAATGTATGTTAACAAGAATCTGACAAATTTTCAGAAGACCATAATGTTCACTTTCTTTATTTTTCTTTTATTTCCTGGTAATTTTAATTTTTGTTTCTGTACTAGATAAACTATATTGCTCTGAGGAAGGTCCATGTTGGACCGAAAACGTTCAGCAATTGATCTGTTTGTCAGGATGTGAAGTAAACAACCTTACCCTTCTTCCGAAAAAATTGAGTGCCAAGTTTGTTTCTTATATTTGTTCATACGGTTTGAAAACCCTACTTGAGCTCCAATATCCTCCCTCCACAGAGTGCCGTGTATCCTACATTGACTGGAAGAACAGTAGTAACCAGTCGCCCAGTGTCAGCCTGAGCCAGATGCTGGGACCGACGTCTCCGCTGAGCAGGCTCCACTGCTGCTGGAGAAGAATAGGAGACCGCAGCGGAGGTGGTTCAAGATTCCCCCTGTGCAGAGGTGGGAACTCGACAACTAACAATATGTCTATAATTTTATAAATAACAAGGTTAAAAAAACTGTGCACAACATCTTAGAACAGTGTTTGGGCAAGTAAAAATAGTCTTTATTAAATATTTTAAAGCAAATTCTTTACATAGCAATAACGGGATCACTCTGGTTAATAGTAATATGCATCTAAAAGTAGAGCAGAGCAGTCGAGGATGTCAAATGCTATGTCATTGCAATATGTATTCATCAGAAATAACAGATCTCTGTTTACATCAACTAAAAGTCAACACATGATATACAGGTATTATACTACTAACAGTTTACTTTAACAAGGATGCAAGGAGATTTCAAGTCATCCTTAACCCTTCTAAGGTTCTATTCTAATTTTGCTCTCTAGTGCACGCTATGAAATTTCTCAAATATGTATAGTTACTCTAATACCTCAATATATATATATATATATATTCACCCAATTTACCAATAAACTTTTAAAGGATATAATGTCTAGTTTATAATTAGTCATAATTAGTATGATCTAATAAACAAATGTGTCCACATCTTTGTCAACTTTTGGCCAAAAACTCACTCAGTTGACATATATCTCCCCTTTCCCACCTTCCACCCCCCAAATATATGTGCTGGTTAGTTCAACTGAGCACGCTTGTGCATTAAGGAAACCTCTCAAAACACCTTTGAAAATCTCTATCTAGAAAGTTCAAACAACCTCCTACACAACTATTTAAAAGGAATCTGTCACCCCATGGGAAATATACAGTGGGGGAAATTAAAAAAAAAAAAAAAAAAAAGTTGTAGAAAAAAATCCAGCAAACCGCAGTAAAATCCAATGGCCATGCACAGAAAGAAGTTCTTGTTAGCAGCAAACGCGCAGTATCAAAGAAAGAAAGGTATCCAGCAACAGATGTATAACATGGTTAAAATTCTGGTATAAAACCATTAGTATAGAAAAAAGGCGAGAAACCTGGGAAACTCATGGCCTTATGCGCAATTGACTGGTTCATAAAGATTATTCAGAGTCAATTATGCATAAGGCCATGAGTTTTCCAGGTTACTTGACTTTTTTCTAAACTAATGGTTCTATACCATAAGATTAACCATTATACATTAAAGATTTTTGTTTTTCAATAATTATTCACCAATGGATCTTTTTCTTCTTTGAGAGTGGGGAAAATATGTATTTGATCCCTTGCTGATTTTGTAAGTTTGCCCAGTGACAAAGACATGAACAGTCTGTAATATTAAGGGTAGGTTAATTTTAACATTGAGAGATAGAATATCAAAAACAAAATACATAAAATCACATTGTATAAATTGTGTAAATTTTTTTGAATTTTGCAGTCAGAAATAAGTATTTGATCTCTCTGGCAAACAAGACTTAATACTTGGCAGCAAAACCCTTGTTCGCAAGCACAGCAGTCAGACTTTTTTGTAGTTGATGATGAGGTTTATGCACATGTCAGGATGAATTTTGGTCCACTGCTCTTTACAGATCATCTTTAAATCATTAAGATTTTGAGCCCGTCACTTGGAAACTCAGAGCTTCAACTCCCTCCATAAGTTTTCTATGGGATTAAGGTCTGGAGACTGTCTAGGCCACTCCTTGACCTTAATGTGCTTCTTTTTGAGCCACTCCTTTGTTGCCTTGGCTGTATGTTTTGGGTAATTTTCTTGCTGGAAGGGAATGAAGTTGTCGCTCAGGATTTTACAGTACATGGCTCTATCCTTTCTCCCACTGCAGCGGTTAAGTAGTCCTGTGCAGAGAAAGAACCCCAAAACATAATGTTTCCACCTCCTTGCTTGACAGTGGGGACAGTATTCTTTGGGTCATAGGCAGCATTTCTTTTCCTCCAAACACAGTGAGTTGAGTTAATGCCGAAGACCTCCATTTTTGTCTTATCTAACCACAGCACCTTCTCCCAATCACTCACAGAATCATCCAGGTGTTCATTGGCAAATTTCAGATGGGCCTGCACATGTGCCTTCTTGAGCAGGGGGACTTTGCAGGCACTGCAGAATTTTAAACCTTTAGGCATAATGTGTTACCAATGGTTTTCTTGGTGACTGTGGTCTCAGATAAGTTGAGATCATTAATATGTTCTCCCCATGTAGTTTTAGGCTGATCTCCCACCTTCCTCATGATCAAGGATACCCCACGAGATGAGATATTGCATGGTGCCCCGGATCGATGTCGATTTACAGTCATTTTGCATTTCTTCCATTTTCTTACAATTGCACCAAGAGTTGTGGCCTTCTCTCCCAGCGTTTTACTTATGGTTTTGTAGCCCATTCCAGCTTTGTTCAGGTCTAAGATCTTGTTTCTGACATCCTTAGAAAGCTCTTTGGTCTTGCCAATGTTATAGAGGTTAGAGTCAGACTGATTAATTGAGTCTTATTTTTGATATTCTATCTCTCAATGTTAAAATTAATTTACCGTTAAAATTATAGACTGTTCATGCCTTTGTAAGTGGGCAAACTTACAAAATCAGCAAGGGATCAAATATTTTTTTCCCTCACTGTATATGACATATTAATATGGGCATACAGGTAATAGCGATGTTAAAGGGAACCTGTCACCCCGAAAATCGCGGGTGAGGTTAGCCCACCAGCATCAGGGGCTTATCTACAGCATTCTGTAATGCTGTAGATAAGCCCCCAATGTTACCTGAAAGAGGAGAAAAAGACGTTAGACTATACTGACCCAGGGGCGGTCCCGCTGCTGGTCCGGTCGGATGGGTGTCTCCGGTCCGCTCCAGCGCCTCCTATCTTCATTCCAAGACGTCCTCTTCTGATCTTTTGCCACGGCTCCGGCGCAGGTGTACTTTGTCTGCCCTGTTGAGGGCAGAGCAAAGTACTGCAGTGCACAGGCACCGGGCCTCTCTCACCTTTCCGGCGCCAGCGCACTGCAGTACTTTGTGCAGAATGCTGTAGATAAGCCCCTGATGCCGGTGGGCTTACCTCACCCGCGATTTTCGGGGTGACAGGTTCCATTTAAACTAGTCCTACCTGTATGCCTTATATTAGCGGTCTTGTTATTGAGAAACCTTATATTCTTTTCTTATGTGTCATGACCCAGCTGTCAGGTGACCCGGGACCAGGGGCTCCTTCCCTGTCCCTACCACTAGGGGGCACCCTAGCTCTCCCTATTCCCCCAGATACTTTTGAAGGTGAAAATGCTGGGGACACCACCCTTGCCTTATTTGCTGAGTAAGCCCTCCATTTGTTGTCTTCTTCCACCCAGGGATGAGGGGCACTACTGTGCACTGCAGTACACCAACCTAATAAACAAGGCTACACAAACAATGGTAACTGAAAATAGCAAGCATTCAAATATTCATTCACATATTACAGAGGAAAGCACCAGGGAGTGGAGGATGGATGTTAAGCCAAAGTAGAGGAAGGAAGGGAATTACCACACTTACAAACCACGCAGCAGTCACAGATAACTCCTCCAAAACCCTTCTCATATGAACACCTCTCCTCTTAAGCCATGCAGCTAACGATAGAGCTGACACAGATTTGAATCAGGACCCAGATTATAAAGGGGATTGGAGTGGCTAAATGAGCTTAGCTGAGAGCTTAGACTTTCCAACATTGCAGATTAACCCCTGTTGTGCCAAGAGAAATAAATACCATTTAAAACGAAGGAGAAGTGCTTATTCTCAGCACAGGAGTTGGAACAATCATACTCTGCGTTCTTCTGGCTTCGCTCTGTTGTGTAAACCCTGTGACATTATACTAATGATTTCTTCCAGACTCCGGGGTGTTTGCTGCATGGAAGAAATCCCTGCCTCCTGTTTTGTCATAATGCTACCACACTCACATGCACGTCAGTACAGGTGCCAGAATCACACTCCTGCACCCTGCACGCCTTCCAAAATACGTACTTTTTTCTCCCTTCTATGGCCACTGCATTCAGGGTTTTCTGTGCAGGCACTGGCAAGTCACGTGACATCTGGCGTGCATGATGGTAACATGCTCTCCCCACTTTCTCCCTGCATAGTCATTGCTAGGAACTATGTGTACATAGTGTTGATTATGCAAGGAGAAAATGGGGAGAGCACCCTATCGCCGTGCACGCCGGAGGTCACTGGAGCAGAAGTCACCAGCGAATGCGCGGAAGATTACTGAACAGTGTTGAGCATTCCGATACTGCAAGTATCAGGTATCGGCCGATATTTGCTGTATCGGAATTCCGATACCGAGATCCGATATTTTTGTGATATCGGAAATCGGTATCAGAGTGTGCGGTGCATATGATTCCAAAGGTCTGGAGGAGAGGAAACTCTCCTTCAGGCCCTGGGATCCATACTAATGTAAAAAATAAAGAATAAAAATAAAAAATATGGCTATACTCACCCCTCCGAAGAACCCTGGCTGTCACCGCCTCCGTCCTTAAGAATGCTGTGAGTGAAGGATCTTCGATGACGTCGCAGTCAGGTGAGCGGTCACGTGAGCGGCCCGCAACGTCATCTCCTTCAGACCCTGGGAACCATGCAGGATACATTCCGATATTTGTGTCCCACTGACTTGTATTGGTATCGGAACTCGGTATCGGCGAGATCCGATATTTTGCTGGTATCGACCGATACATCCGATACCGATACTTGCAAATATCGGAAGGTATTGCTCAACACTATTACTGAATGCAGTTCCCATTGAAGGGAAGAAAAGGTATATACTGTGGAGGGAGTGCAGGGATGCAGGTGCTGGATTCTAATGTGCATGTTAGGGGGTACTATAATAATGAAGTCAGGGGCAGGGATTTTTTCCAGGCAGCGTACATCTCAGAGCATTGAAGATATAATTAGCATAAGGAAAGAATATAAGATTTTTCAACAACAATCCTGCTAATATGAGGCATACAGGTAGGCCTGTGTAACAATGTAACATTTCTATCTTCCCTTTGCCCATATCATTAGATCATATATGTCCCAGGTGGTGACAGATTCCCTTTTAAGAAATATAAAAAAGTTAATACATGTGAATTATCCTCCATATTCCTTGGTAAAAAGAAATACAAAATGAACATATTTGGTATCTTTGTCTGTAAAAGACTGATCTATGAAAATATATAGTCAATTAAACCATGTATAAACATCATAAAGAGGAAAAAAATTGACAAGTCTGAAATGTGTTTTTTTCGGACACACCTCTCAAAAAAATTAAAAGCAATAAAAATTATTATGTAACAAAGAATCACTAAAAATTTTTAGAGTGCCAGTGCTAAGCAAATAAACTCTTACATGGCTTCATAAAAAAATACAACTTTATGGGTCTCAGAAAATGGCAACTCAAACCAAGTTTCTACGGTTTTTTTTCACAAATTTTCAACTTTTTTTTAACAGTAAATAAAAAAATATGCATTGCCATAATTATACTCGCCAGAAGAACCATTTTGCCAGGTCAGACAATGAACACAAAAAGTAAACAAAAAATGGTGGCACTGTATTTTGTGTTTGTTTGTTATTTCCACCATTTCACTACACTTTGAATTTTCTCATTTTCTTCAGTAAATTTCTGGATAGAGAAATAGTGTCAGTGAAAATTATATATTATCCTGCAAAAGAACAAGACTATATATATAGTTGTGTTGGCAAAAATTCTGGCTTTATGAAGAAGTGGGCAAAAAATATAAAAAAAAGAATAAAACTCTAATTGGCAGCAGCATTAACCCTTCATGACCTTGGGATTTTCCATTTTTCCGTGTTCGTTTTTCGCTCCCCTCCTTCACAGAGCCATAACTTTTTTATTTTTCCGTCAATATGGCCATGTGAGGGCTTATTTTTTGTGAAACAAGTTGTACTTTTGAACAACATCATTGGTTTTAGCATGTCGTGTACTAGAAAAAAGGAAAAAAATTCCAAGTGCGGAGAAATTGCAAAAAAAGTGCAACCCCACACTTGTTTGGCTTTTTGCAAGGTTCACTAAATGCTAAAACTGACCTGCCATTATGATTTTCCAGGTGATTATGAGTTTATAGACACCAAACATGACTAGGTTATTTTTTATCTAAGTGGTGAAAACAAAATCCAAACTTTGCTAAAAAAAAAAAAATGGTGCCATTTTCCAATACCCATAGCGTCTC
Source organism: Ranitomeya imitator (assembly GCF_032444005.1). NCBI lineage: Eukaryota > Metazoa > Chordata > Amphibia > Anura > Dendrobatidae > Ranitomeya > Ranitomeya imitator. Next base: position 924,902,815 of record NC_091282.1, on the reverse strand, counting down.
CATTTTTCATGATCTGGGGTCGGTTGAGGGCTTATTTTTTGCAGGCTGAGCTGGCGTTTTTAGTGATACCATTTTGGTGCAGATACGTTCTTTGGATCGTCCGTTATTGCATATTAATGCAATGTCATGGCGACCAAAAAAACATAATTCTGGCGTTTCAATTTTTTTCTCGCTACGCTGTTTAGCGATCAGGATAATCCTTTTTCTATTGATAGATCAGACGATTCTGATACCAAATATGTGTAGGTTTGATTTTTTTTGAATGGGGCGAAAAGGGGGTAATTTAAACTTTTTTTTTTTACTTTTTTTTTTACTTTTGCCATGCTTCAAAAGCCTCCATACGAGGCTAGAAGCTGGCACAACTTGATTGCCTCTGCTACATAGCAGCGATCATCAGATCGCTGCTATGTAGCTGAAATGCAGGTGTGCTATGAGCGCCGACTACAGGGTGGTGCTCATAGCTAGCCGGGGTCAGTAACCATAGAGGTCTCAAGGACCTCTACGGTTACCATTCTGATGCATCGCTGACCCCCAATGATGTGATGGGGGTCAGCGATGCGCTCATTTCTGGCAGGATGGCTGGAAGCGCCGGTTAAATGCCGCTGTCAGCGTTTGACAGCGGCATTTAACTAGTTAATAGCGGCGGGTGAATCGCGATTTCACCCGCCGCTATTGTGGGCACATGTCAGCTGTTCAAAACAGCTGACATGTCCCGGCTTTGATACGGGCTCACCGCCGGAGCCCGCATCAAAGCGGAGGTTCTGACCTCAGACGTACTATCCTGTCTGAGGTCAGAAAGGGGTTAAAGAGTTAAAGAGTGAGGTGATCTGTAACTATAATCAAAATGCCATTATCAGTGCAGGAAAGGATTCTTTATTTGAACAGTATTGTAATATTGTCATCCACTGCAACAAGAAATGTCAAAAATAATAGCCAAATTGAATTTAGATATTTATCCCATGACTAGTAATATGCAGCATTATAACCATAAGCTTGGAAAATTAATTAACAAATATATGCAGTGAAATTTGTGATATTTATAAAGATAAAGTACAGTAAGCTAGACTGCTGGTTTAAACATCTAGATCTACGAAAGACTGAATTTCTTATTTTTAACCAATATTTTTCAACCAATTTTAACCAATGAATAAATGCGTGGGTACCCTACTAGTCATTAAAATAAATAAAAAATAATGTTGCATTTTTAAAAAAAAATAATTTTAATGTATTGGTCTTTAGTTCATTGTCCATTTCCATGTATGTTTTCAGTTTCCTCAGGTGACCTATTTGCATCTTTGACTTAGCAAAGCAACCTGAAACTTCATTTCTGATGCCCTTGAATATATTCTCTAGAAACTATTATCAATTTAAAATTAGTTGAAATCTGTGAGTGCACAGATAGTTAAATAATGGAGGCATTTAAAGTTTACACAGTATGCAGAGAATTTGAAAAAGTCAGTTGTTCAATCAAGTGTAAAAATAAGCACAGCAAATTGCATTTTAATTTTCCTCCAGCTTTATTTCTCTGATGCAGTGTGGAATTCAAAGGGGACGAATAATGACTAAAAATCAAACAGGGTACAGTGATTATTAGAAAATCATTATACCGATTAAGCAGTAGGAAACAAATTGAGTGCTATTTAAAATAATGTTAAACTGCCCAGGTCACATTTTGTGATTGGAACCTGCTGGGATGTTCTTCATTATAAATATTTTGTGCCATTATAGTGAATAAATCACTTACTATTCACCAAATGTCAAAGATAGAAGAAAAAAAATTGCACAAGCTGGAACATATTGGTCTGTGACAGCAATTCTACACTGAATGCTAATCAAGACACAGACAGTGGTTTGCATAGTCACGCCTCTACAACTGTTGTGATTTCCTGTCCATATTTCCATGCTGGGATTTAATGAAGTCCATTTATCAACTGTAGCTACAATTTATCTTTTTAACTGTTTCAGAAATAGTTAATGTACAAATGACAAATTCATAGCTGAAACATGGCAAATATATTGATAGGAGACTCAAAGTAAGCATATATTTATTGATAGGAAAGGAATATACTAATTTGCTATTTATTATTATTTATTTTTTATTCCATGGTGCTGTACACGAGAAGGAGTTACATACAGGATACAAATATAAAATATGGTGAACAAACTAACAATGACAGGCTGCTACAGAAAGGAGAGGGCGCTGCCATTGCAGGCTTACAGTCTATAGAATTATGGGGAAGGAGATAGTAGGGAAGGAGGTTGCAGCAACTTTGGTGGTGGTAAGGTGGAAGCAGGATCATTGCAGACTGTAATCTTCTCTAAAGAGGTGGGTTTTCAAGTTTCATCTGAAAGTTCAGAATGTGGTGTATAGTCATATGTGTTGAGGCACAGACATTCAGAGGATGGGGATATTCAGTAGCAGTCTTGGAGGTGATTGGATGAAGAACATATGAGCATGAAGAGAGAAGGAGGTCTTGCGAGGACCAGAGGTTGCATGTTGGAAGATTTCAGGAGATTTGTTCGGAGATATACAGAAGAGACAGATTAAGGACAGCTTTGTAGGTCAGTGTGAACTTGATATGTTTGGAAATTGGAAGCCAATGAAGGGATTTGAAGATGGGAGGATAGGAGGAGTAGAGTGGGGAGAGGTGGATTAATCAGGCAGAAGAGTTAATGATGGACTGGAGAGGTGCAAGAGTTTTAGCAGGGAGACCACAGAAGACGAAACTGCAGTAGTCAAGGCAGGAGATCATGAGGGCATGTATTAACATTTTATTAGATTCAGGGTGGGTTGAGGACAGGATAGATTCTGGAAATATTTTTGAGCTGGAGGTGGCAAGAGCTTGGATGTGTGATTTGAAGGACAGTGCAGAGTTGAGGGTAAATCTGAGGAAGCGGACGTCTGGTTCTGCGGAAAGGGTGGTGTCGTTAATTGTAACAGTTAAAGTTTACCAATTGACAATTGTATCGTGCCACCAGTCGTTCCATTTAAGTGAACCCTAAATAATGATTCTAAACCTTTCTAAACTGTTTACTACCAGTCCTCAGTCAACGAAATATGAAGCATATAGCACTCTTCATAGATCTTCAGCAACAAAAACGTGCTGGAAAAAACTTGTTTACATCACTCATCAGAGAGTGTGGGATCAGTTCTTCAGACAAAATGATCTCTCATACAATGCCTACTCCCAAATACGGTACTCAAATAACAAAAGCATAAAGGAGACATTTTAATTGTATTTGCATCAGACGTATTGTGCACAATTGCGACATTTTCAAAGTAGTTCATGGCTAAGCCAAATTCATCAAGGTTTCACTACATTTATTAACCCCTTAGCGACCGCCGATACGCCTTTTAACGGCGGCCGCTAAGGGTACTTAAACCACAGCGCCGTTAATTAACGGCGCTGTGGAAAAAGTGTATAGCGCCCCCCACAGGCCGATTTTCTCCGGGGTCTCGGCTGCCGAGGGTAGCCGAGACCCCAGAGAACATGATTCGGGGGGTTTTTAACCCTCCCCGCATTTGCGATCGCCGGTAATTAACCGTTTACCGGCGATCGCAAAAAAAAAAAAAGCGATCTCTTTTTAATTTCTTTGTCCTCCGATGTGATCGCACATCGGAGGACAGAGAAAAGGGGTCCCAGGGGGCCCCCCAATACTCACCTAGCTCCCCCGATGCTCCTCGTGTCTCCCGGTGGGCGCCGCCATCTTCAAAATGGCGGGCGCATGCGCAGTGCGCCCGCCGGCCGGCACCGGGAGAATCTTTGGGGTCTCGGCTGCCTGGGGTAGCCGAGACCCCAAAGAGCATGATCGGGGGTCGGTTTTAGCGACCCCTGTTTTGCGATCGCCGGTAATTAACTGTTTACCGGCGAGCGCAAAAAAAAAAAAAAAAAAAAGTAAAGTGTAATTCTCTGTCCTCTGATGTGATCGCACATCAGAGGACAGAGAAATAGGGGGATTCGGGGACCCTAGCATACTCACCTAGGTCCCTGGATCCTCTTGCTGCTCCTCCTGGCCGCCGGCAGAAGAACATGGCGGACGCATGCCCAGTGCGCCCGCCATCTGTCTCCATCTGCCGGCCGGCAGGAGAACAGCGGTTGGGGCTAAAATTAGGGTTAGGGTTAGGGGTAGGGTTAGGGGTAGGGGTAGGTTAGGGTTAGGGTTAGGGGTAGGGTTAGGGTTAGGGCTAGGGTTAGGTTAGGGGTAGGGTTAGGGGTAGGGTTAGGGGTAGGGTTAGGGGTAGGGTTAGGGGTAGGGGTAGGGTTAGGGGTAGGGGTAGGGTTAGGGCTAGGGTTAGGTTAGGGGTAGGGTTACGGCTAGGGTTAGGTTAGGGGTAGGGTTAGGTTAGGGGTAGGGTTACGGCTAGGGTTAGGTTAGGGGTAGGGTTAGGGTTAGGGGTAGGGTTAGGTTAGGGGTAGGGTTGGGGCTAAATTTAGGGTTAGGGCTGGGGCTAAATTTAGGGTTAGGGTTGGGGCTAAATTTAGGGTTAGGCTTCTTTCACACTTACGTCGGTACGGGGCCGTCGCAATGCGTCGGCCCGACATACCGACGCACGTTGTGAAAATTGTGCACAACGTGGGCAGCAGCTGTAGTTTTTCAACGCATCCGCTGCCCAATCTATGTCCTGGGGAGGAGGGGGCGGAGTTACGGCCACGCATGCGCGGTCAGAAATGGCGGATGCGACGTACAAAAAAACGTTTCATTGAACATTTTTTTGTGCCGACGCTCCGCCAAAACATAACTGATCCAGTGCACGACGGACGCGACGTGTGGCCATCCGTCACGATCCATCGGCAATACTATGGGCAAAAAACGCATCCTGCGGGCAAATTTGCAGGATCCGTTTCTTGTCCAAAACGACGGATTGCGACGGAATGCCAAACAACGCAAGTGTGAAAGTAGCCTTAGGGCTAGGGTTAGGGTTGGGGCTAAAGTTAGGGCTAGGGTTGGGGCTAAAGTTAGGGTTAGAGCTGGGATTAGGTTTAGGGTTTGGATTAGGGTTGGTATTAGGGTTAGGGTTGGCATTAGGGTTACGCTTGGGATTAGGGTTAGGTTTGGGATTAGGGTTAAGGTTAGGGTTGTGATTAGGGGTGTATTGGGATTAGGGTTAGGTTTGAGGTTAGGGTTGAGATTAGGATTAGGGGTGTGTTGGATTTAGGGTTTTGATTAGGGTTATGGTTAGGGTTGACATTAGGGTTGTTTTGGGGTAAGGGTTGTGATTATGGTTAGGGTTAGTGATTAGGATTATGGATCAGGTTGGGATTAGGGTTAGGGGTTGGAGCTAGAATTGGGGGGTTTCCACTGTTTAGGTACATCAGGGGGTCTCCAAACACGACAGCCAATTTTGCGCTCAAAAAGTCAAATGGTGCTCCCTCCCTTCTGAGCTCTGCCGTGCGCCCAAACAGTGGGTTACCCCCACATATGGGGCATCAGCGTACTCGGGATAAATTGGACAACAACTTCTGGGGTCCAATTTCTCTTGTTACCCTTGTGAAAATAAAAACTTGGGGGCTACAAAATCTTTTTTGTGAAAAAAAAAAATATTTTTTATTTTCACGACTCTGCATTCTAAACTTCTGTGAAGCACTTGGGCATTCAAAGTTCTCACCACACATCTAGATAAGTTCCTTGGGGGGTCTAGTTTCCAAAATGGGGTCACTTGTGGGGGGTTACTACAGTTTAGGTATATCAGGGGCTCTGCAATCGCAACATAATGCCCACAGACCATTCTATCAAAGTCTGCATTCCAAAAAGGCGCTCCTTCCCTTCCGAGCTCTGCCGTGCGCCCAAACAGTGGTTTACCCCCACATATGGCACATCAGCGTACTCGGGATAAATTGGACAACAACTATTGCAGTCCAATTTCTCCTGTTACCCTTGTGAAAATAAAAACTTGGGGGCTACAAAATCTTTTTTGTGAAAAAAAAAATATTTTTTATTTTCACGACTCTGCATTCTAAACTTCTGTGAAGCACTTGGGCATTCAAAGTTCTCACCACACATCTAGATAAGTTCCTTGGGGGGTCTAGTTTCCAAAATGGGGTCACTTGTGGAGGGTTTCTACTGGTTAGGTACATCAGGGGCTCTGCAAATGCAACATAATACCCGCAGACCATTCTATCAAAGTCTGCATTCCAAAACGGCGCTCCTTCCTTCCGAGCTCTGCCGTGCGCCCAAACAGTGGTTTACCCCCACATATGGGGTACCAGCATACTCAAGACAAATTGGACAACAACTTTTGAGGTCCAATTTCTCTTGTTACCCTTGTAAAAATAAAAACTTGGGGGCTACAATATCTTTTTTGTGGAAAAAAAAAATATTTTTTATTTTCACGGCTCTGCATTATAAACTTCTGTGAAGCACTTGGGCATTCAAGGTTCTCACCACACATCTAGATAAGTTCCATGGGGGGTCTAGTTTCCAAAATGGGGTCACTTGTGGGGGATTTCTACTGTTTAGGCACATCAGGGGCTCTCCAAACGCGACATGGCGTCCGATCTCAATTCCAGCCAATTCTACATTGAAAAAGTAAAACGGCACTCCTTCTCTTCCAAGCTCTGCGGTGCGCCCTAACAGTGGTTTACCCCCACATATTGGTTATCAGCGTACTCAGGAGAAATTGCACAACAACTTTTGTGGTCTAGTTTCTCCTGTTACCCTTGTGAAAATAAAAATTTGTGGGCAAAAAGATCATTTTTGTAGAAAAAATGCGATTTTTTTTTTCACGGCTCTACGTTATAAACTTCTGTGAAGCACATGGGGGTTCAAAGTGCTCGCCACACATCTAGATAAGTTCCTTAAGGGGTCTAGTTTCCAAAATGGTGTCACTTGTGGGGGGTTTCCACTGTTTAGGCACATCAGGGGCTCTCCAAACGCGACATGGCGTCCAATCTCAATTCCAGCCAATTCTGCATTGAAAAAGTCAAACGGCGCTCCTTCACTTCTAAGTTCTGCGGTGCGCCCTAACAGTGGTTTACCCCCACATATGGGGTATTGGCGTATTCAGGAGAAATTGCATAACAAAATTTATGGTTACATTTCTGTTTTTACACTTGTGAAAATAAAAAAATGGTTCTGAATTAAGATGTTTGCAAAAAAAAGTTAAATGTTCATTTTTTCCTTCCACATTGTTTCAGTTCCTGTGAAGCACGTAAAGGGTTAATAAACTTCTTGAATGTGGTTTTGAGAACCTTGAGGGGTGTAGTTTTTAGAATGGTGTCACACTTCATTATTTTCTATCATATAGACCCCTCAAAATGACTTCAAATGTGATGTGGTCCCTAAAAAAAAATGGTGTTGTAAAAATGAGAAATTGCTGGTCAACTTTTAACCCTTATAACTCCCTAACAAAAAAAAATTTTGTTTCCAAAATTGTGCTGATGTAAAGTAGACATGTGGGAAATGTTATTTATTAACTATTTTTCGTGACATATCTCTCTGATTTAAGGGCATAAAAATACAAAGTTTGAAAATTGCAAAATTTTAAAAATTTTCGCCATATTTCCGTTTTTTTCATAAATAATCGCAAGTAATATCGAAGAAATGTTACCACTAACATGAAGTACAATATGTCACGAAAAAACAATCTCAGAATCAGCGGGATCCGTTGAAGCGTTCCAGAGTTATAACCTCATAAAGTGACAGTGGTCAGAATTGCAAAAATTGGCTCGGTCATTAAGTACCAAATTGGCTCTGTCACTAAGGGGTTAAACCTACATGAAAACTTATTTTAAAGGAAAAGGATGGCATTGACAGCCTCGGCAGAAAGTGCAATAAGTAAATGATCTCATTTCTACATAAAAGTTTCAATTCTACATTACCATGTGACATAATGTCCCGATATTTTATAATTTTGGGAATTGCACCAATTAACATGCAAAAAAGTTGCAATTTGCACAAGAAATGCATTGATTTGAAACATTTGACATATTGGTCTGAGACTCTGCTCTAACACTTACACTGACTTAACTTGTTCCAAATTTAATATTATGGTGCAATATTTGATAAAAGAAGAGAGCCAAAGATGGTGTGAACTAAAAATTTAGCGTAAATTACAATATTTTTTTTATAAATGTGGACTACAGTGCTCACTTAATACTTGCATTCAGTGTTCACTTCATGCAAATAGTTTAGTAATTTATTTAATTAATAATATATCAAAACTATCAAAGAATAGATTGAACTATTAGTTATGAGTAGAATGTATTTGTTAGAGTTCCCTCTCACCAGCAACTCACATCAAACCTCATCTGAAAGTGGAGAGAGGCAGAAAGGAGAGTCGCTCTTAAAAATAAAGTAAATATCTCTGAGTTAAATTCAATTTTTATTGCCCCTCTTACCCAATATTTTTATGTCATTTAAACTAATGGAAAGATAGAACTGCTTGCTAAATTTGCTACCATTTAAATAATACAACATACTTAAATGACAGATTCCCATTGGGAAAAGAAGAAAGTTCAAGTTGAAATCTGCATTAAAGCTGTCAACATCCTAAAGTGCTTGCATTAGGGTATGTACTTGCAATGCTATATGATTGTATATCTAGTCTAATGTCCCAATAGACAACTATTTTTATGCACTGTAGCACTTTATCTACACACTTGATCTTAGAAATGTTTCCCTAGCCATACTTGATGCTTGTCACATTAAATGTCTCTACTGGAAAAAAAAGCTAAAAGACCTTAAATAAGGCATATAAATGGGATAATTTCAGTGAAAAAACACCTTTACTTTTCTTTGTGATTTCACTTATGTTCCGCAAAATTCAATTATAATTTTTGAAAACATTTTAAATATTTCTCAATCACTTTTTGACCAGGCACAATGAACAATTATATGACACATTTTTGAAAATGTGATAGTTGCATAGTGTGAGACTATAAAAATTAAATTATTTGGCTTACAAAGCAAAAAAAAAAACCATTTTGAAATTTTTCAAGCTTTTCTATTCTCAATTTGCGAACAATCCAAAACTCTTGCCCACACAGTATATGCTATATAGTGTCTACACTGTCTCAAGCAAATGGGACTATCCTGAATATCCACTGAAATCTTCCAATGGCTGCATTTCAAGAATCTTTTATAATTTTTTTGTGCAGTAATAGATTCTTCTCTTAGAGTATTAAAATATTAGCAAAAAGCATTTTGTATATTATTTATCTAAAGCAATTTTATCTTAGCACTAAAATTCTGTTTGTGTTATTTAGCTTCAGGTAGAACAAAACATGTTGGTTTTCTGGAGTGTGGTGCTCCTCACAATTTTCCATCTGTGTATGTGTAGTGTGGTAAGGCTGCCTGACAGATTTACCTGCATTTTCAAGGCCATCTCCTAGGGTTTATATTGATTAGCGTTTCAGGCTACCAGGTAATAAAAAAGAAAAATCATTGTTCATCCAGTAATCACTTAACTCGGTGTAATTGTGTTCCATGTCATTATTTAGCAAACCACAGAAAATAGTTTTTTTATTCCTTTTCCTTTAATTATATCAATATGGACAAATATTTTCTATTTTATTTCTCTAGAGCATAGTAGATTCAGGAACAAGCCATGCTAGATTAAATAGCCATCATGTCAGAGGTCTTTAATGCTGCACAGGAAAAATAGGAGAATGTCTTGGACAATTTTAACCTAATACCCCCAATGAGCCATGTGCTACAGAACATACCATCTCCTGATAGAATCTGTAAGAGTTAATTGGAGAAGCAGTGTAAAACAAAGGCAGGTGGGTTACATAAATGCATCTCGAGCTAGTACAAGTTTTGCAAAAAAAGGGGCTCTAGACAGCGAGCACTGTAGTTCTCCCTTTTACCAACTTTAGTATAGCTAGAAAGTGACAAAAAGTGCAAAATTGGGCATCTGGTAATCAATAAATATGTTAGATAGTATGGTATTATCCACTTGGCTTTGTCGTGTCAGGCACTACTTCTATGTAGGCATACAGTAGATACCAGCTCCCGCTGTTCCGTATGGTAGAATAAACCAGAAGTAAATGCAATACTAGAAATGGATATACTAATAAATCTGCTTCACTGTTGGTCAAGAAGATACCAATGGAGCTAATGGAAAGAGCTGTTTTATTAACCTATACTTTCCAGAGTTGAACAAACTTCTTTATCAGGAACATGACAATGGTTTGTGGATCATCCTGATGAAAGAGTTTGTTCAGCTCTGAAACATGAGCAGATTAGTAAAACTGTTCATTGTTCAACATCATCATCTACATTGGATATCTTCCTAACCAGCAGCGGAGCAGAAAAAAAACATTTATCTCTTTCTACTATTTTTTTACCAACTTTAGACAGTTCGTTGCAATTTCAGGCCATATAACACATGTAAAGCACCAATGTAATGCGATCATTTACGGCTTGCATTTGACAATGATATAGTACCTATTATCAGTAAATAATTTACAGAATACAAGCAATGCCACCAGAAAGGTCATTAAAAATTTATTTTGGCATAATACTATTATTACCCAAATGCTACTAATGTATCAATCTATATGTACATATAAGAAAATAAGTTAATTTAGTGACTGACATGGCATTCATTTTGCCTTTTTCTTCTCTGTGCTATACTTATCAATCAAATCATCAATTATTTTACAATCAAAAAGGGCATTACTTCATGATGATAACCCCTTTTTATGGCAAAACTGTAAGTTTAGCTTTGTTTTGGTAAGTGCCACTCAACAATGTATAACTAATTAGTTTCCTTGCTGTTGAGGATTCTCAATGCAATGATAGTTGATCACCAGGATCAGAGAAACCAGACCAAAAGGGCACAAAGATTATTTTCAGCGGGTCAGTCGGCATTGATTTTCTTGGTGAAGCAACTTATAATAAAATATTTGTATTTGCAAAAAAGTTAATCTGTGACTAGTGCCACACTTTCCCTGCTTAAGTTCAATTTTTTTTCTTAATCACTTCAAGAAGACATGAATAATAAGAAAATAATTCATAATAAGGCACTCCCAAGTTTAAGATTATATATATAAGGAAGAATCTGAAAAAAAACAAATATGTATTTTTTACAAATAATTAAAAATATATATATATTTTCAAATAATAAAACAAATAGGTAATTTTACTTAGCAATATTATACAGTGTTATGAGATTCAATCACTTCAGCCATGGTCATCGTTAAAAATCTTTACAGGTGATATACATCCTGATCTGCTCATTTCACCAACTTCTTTCTACTTTAGTATTTCAAATATCCATACCGTGTTCTTTTATTATTATTCTGTAGCTTTTCCTGCTACTTTCTATGAAATAAGAGACTTGCCTCAAAGGGCTACAATTACATGAAATGTGTGTTAGCGCTGCATCAAAATTATTCCTAGTAAGGAAACACTAAATCAATAGGGGTGAAAGCTTACAGATATGTCATTTCTGTACAGAACTGATTGTGCATACCACCCACCTTCTAGCAATCATACGTGCACAATTTACCCTTCATTTTACAAGAAAGAGTACTTCATAATAAATCTTCTTGGGCTAATAAAAAAATGCTCTGAAAACTATGGGACAAATAAATAAACATTACGGACCATAAATCTGTTGTTAGGAGTCTGTAGTTAGATGATATCCTGAGGACATTTAGACATTAGTAGTGTTGAGCATTCCGATACCGCAAGTATCGGGTATCGGCCGATACTTGCGGTATCGGAATTCCGATACCGAGATCCAATACTTTTGTGGTATCGGGTATCGGTATCGGATCCATAGTGAGGTGTAAAATAAAGAATTAAAATAAAAAATATTGATATATTCACCTCTCCGGCGGCCCCTGGACATCACCGCGGGTAACCGGCAGGCTTCTTTGTTTAAAATGAGCGCGTTTAGGACCTGAGGAATGACGTCGCGGCTTCTGATTGGTCGCGTGCCGCCCATGTGACCGCGACGCGACCAATCAGAAGCCGCGACGTCATTCCTCAGGTCCTAAATTCCTAGAATGAGCGTGTTTAGGACCTGAGGAATGACGTCGCGGCTTCTGATTGGTCGCGTGCCGCCCATGTGACCGCGACGCGACCAATCAGAAGCCGTGACGTCATTCTCAGGCACTAAACTCCTCATTCTAGGAATTTAGGACCTGAGGAATGACGTCGCGGCTTCTGATTGGTCGCGTCGCAGTCACATGGGCGGCACGCGACCAATCAGAAGCCGCGACGTCATTCCTCAGGTCCTAAACGCGCTCATTTTAAACAAAGAAGCCTGCTGGTTACCCGCGGTGATGTCCAGGGGCCGCCGGAGAGGTGAATATATCAATATTTTTTATTTTAATTCTTTATTTTACACATTAATATGGATCCCAGGGTCTGAAGGAGAGGAGAGTTTCCTCTCCTTCAGACCCTGGGAACCATCAGGATACCTTCCGTTACTTGGTGTCCCATTGACTTGTATTGGTATCGGATATCGGTATCGGCGATATCCGATACTTTTCGGGTATCGGCCGATACTATCCGATACCGATACTTTCAAGTATCGGACGGTATCGCTCAACACTAGACATTAGACATTTGAGAACCAGCACTAAGATGATTTTAGCATAAACCACATCAAGTTATTCTAAGGGGTCATGTACAAAGCAGAGCCATGTACTTGTAACTAGTACAAATGCATGCCTCGTTCTGTACAAGGAAGCCATAATCTGCCATCATACATGACTTTATCAAAGAGGGGCAATACTTCAAGTGTTGTATATCTTTATCTTATGGCATCCAATATAACATGGCACAATATTTTTCTATTACATTCCATCAGAGAAAATAGTTCTGTGCATTAAATAAGTAAAGATTCTTATGGAAATATAGACTTCATTGAGTATATTATTACGGCTCTGTATAAATCTAAGTACATACAGATCAGAAATGTGACATTTCCTAAAACACTTAACATAAATAAGATTTTTATAGTTCTCTAAAAAGTTATCCAAAGCTGATATTTTTGTGAGGTTTTCTATCACTTCGACTCAAATAGAGGCAAGAAGAAGACCTGGAAAAATACATTTTGCTACAGCTGTTGTTTCTATAAGACACATTAGGACGACTGCATTTGTATAATAATTATTTTATTTAACCGGCAATGTTAAAATGTCCAGAGATAATGCTTATCGTTATTATTTTTTTCTTTCTAATCCCGGTTGTTTGTTTTTACCGTTAAAATAGAAATGCATTTGTGCGTTAAACTGATACTTTCTTGCCTTGACAAAACAAAAAGCAAATTAATGTCAGCTTAAAAGTATTTAAAATTTTAAACAAAATGAGCTTCAGTTCCCATAGAAGTTTCCAATATTTCACTTTTTTTTATATCTCCAAAAAATAAAGGTGGGATCTGTTGAAAACCTCAGTGTTCACAATTATACTGAATGTAAACACAAATTTGTATTTCGACTTTAAGACTTTTTGCTCCTCACATGTAGGAGAGATGTTCATTTACATAAAAGGTTGAAGAAACCTCAATATAATTACTTATTCAGTCAATATTGTCAGTATTTACATGTGGCTTTTCCTGAAGAAGTTATATACTTTGAAATGCGTTGAAATAAACCACCACCTTACAGCACCATACTGGGATATTTGTCTCCATTATGTCGGCAGCGCGGAATATTGTCCACTAACTCCCGTTTCCGTCAGGTATTTTCTACATGTGAGAAATAAGGACTGATTAGACTTTGATCAGAGTTTGATCAGAGTGTGGTCCGAGTATCATCAGTTTGTCTCATAAATGGGGAGAAAAAAAAGTTTCTCAACTATCTCCTTTCTGACAGTCTTTGAAAATTTTGCCACACTCTGATCTCATCCAAGTGCAATCGGATTTTTTAATGGACCCACAAACTTGCATTTCCAATTTTCATCCTACCCTCGGATCACAATTGAACATGTATGTCTTTGATACTTTCAGCAGACCATCTGGTCCAAGGACAAAAAATCAGACATGTACAAAGCCCTATAGAATATCATATGTAGGTGTGCCATCCATGAAAACCATGGATAGCACTCTTATTAGAAAATCAGACATGTGAACAAGCCTATAGACATAGACGAAATAAATCAAAGGGACCATGTGGGAATATTTGTGAAATGTTAGTAATGTGTTGTATGAAATAAAAAAAGAACACTAATTTTCTCCTTGGGCTGTGCCGGGTATTTAAAAAACCCTTCATTCAAGTAAATGGATTTTGGTTGCAATACCATACACAACCCGTAGACAGGAATAATGATGTGTATGGTAGAAATTAGACAAAAACTTGGAGAACACTGTTAAGCTCACTAAACTCTATGTAAAATATCTACTATATAAAGCTGATAGCAAATACTTAGTGGGGAGCATGCCAATCACTAAACATATATCATAAATCAAATAACAAAGAATATCTGATTGACTAGGACCACCTGGACAAACTGCATATACGTAAAACACACAAAACCCAGAAGAACACAGTCATAAGTCCAAATATACAAAATATATAAACTTTATTAAATACTAACTGATCGGTATACAGTAAAAGAAGGAAAACCCACCCATGTCATCAACAGCACATACCAAACGGACAAGCCCTAATGCACTATACCCCATAATATAAATATCAAAGCCAGGTAAATATACAGCATATATCAGAACATCATAGCCATATCTTGGCAATTAGTAACAATATTCTAGTCCATACATACCGGTAGTAAATGATTGGTGTACACGTGCAATCAAGACCCGTCCCCCCCAACGCGCGTTTCGGCAAGGTGCCTTTCTCAAGGGGTAACTGGTGTGTAGATACGGTGACCTATATACTCACAAACCCGGAAGTACAACAGTACCTGTAATTACCGGCAGCTGTCCCGCATGGCCGTCTCACCCGGAAGCACAGGGGCCCCATGTGATCACGGGCAGCGGCACCGCGGTGACAGGAGCCGGAAGAAGCATGTGTACTGTGGGAGTGAAGCCGCCAAGCCGCCATCTTGGTAGAGATAGAGGGCGGACATGCGCACATGGATCCCCGCAGAAGGAATAAAGGGAAAACTGCCAATGCCGACCGCGCGTGCGCAAACAGCCAACTGCG
Organism: Ranitomeya imitator; assembly: GCF_032444005.1. Taxonomy (NCBI): domain Eukaryota; kingdom Metazoa; phylum Chordata; class Amphibia; order Anura; family Dendrobatidae; genus Ranitomeya; species Ranitomeya imitator. Next base: position 924,887,756 of record NC_091282.1, on the reverse strand, counting down.
GCCATATTATTGGAGACTAATAGTCGCCACTGAGGAGGAATTACGGCGGCCATAATAATGGAGACAAATACAGAATATCGCATGCGCAAATGACCAACCACGGCCATATTGTCAGAGATTAATAATCGCCACTGCAAAGACCCCATAGCGGCCATAATAATAGGGACAAATCTAAAATAACATATATACATATGTATATAAAGAGGAGGTGAGGATGCAGAGTAGATATAAACATGGCCACCCTACAAAATAGCGGATTGACCAAGGAATGCATAAACAGTAACAAAAACCAATATCCACCATTAGTATCAATAAAGTATCACTCGTGGATAATATATATATATAGACGTTAGTAAGTGTGCTACATATGTATATACCTCTCCTGTACATCCTCATCCCACTCCATGCATGGATACAAAAAATGCACATATGTTAACAGGAAAACAGTATAATGTATACACCATATCAATACTCATAATATAGCAACTATCCCATATATATACACACTAAAGTGACCCGTAGACAGGAATAATGATGTGTATGGTAGAAATTAGACAAAAACTTGGAGAACACTGTTAAGCTCACTAAACTCTATGTAAAATATCTACTATATAAAGCTGAATGTGTGTGTGTGTATGTGTGTATGTCCAGGATTGGCATCTGCACCGTCGCAGCTACAGCCACAAAATTTTGCACAGTCACACGTCTGGACCCCAAGAGCGTCATAGGCTATGTTGTGAGGCGAAATTTTAACCCCGCGCGTTCCAATTCACCAAACAATTTTGCCCCTATCTACATAATGGGGAAAAAAGTGAAAGGAAAAGTGTTGGAAGCGTCGCAGCTACAGCAACAAAATTTTGCACAGTCACACGTCTGGACCCTGAGAGCGTCATAGGCTACGTTGTGAGGTGAAATATTAACCCCGCGCTTTCCAATTCACCAAACAATTTTGCCCCTATCTACATAATGGGGAAAAAAGTGAAAGGAAAAGTGTTGGAGGCGTCGCAGCTACAGAAACAAAATTTTGCACAGTCACACGTCTGGACCCCGAGAGCGTCATAGGCTATATTGTGAGGCGAAATTTTAACCCCGCGCGTTCCAATTCACCAAACAATTTTGCCCCTATCTACATAATGGGGAAAAAAGTGAAAGGAAAAGTGTTGGAGGCGTCGCAGCTACAGCAACAAAATTTTGCACAGTCACACGTCTGGACCCCGAGAGCGTCATAGGCTATGTTGTGAGGTGAAATTTTAACCCCGCACTTTCTAATTCATCAAACTATTTTTCCCCTATCTACATAATGGGAAAAAATGAAAGGAAAAGTGTAGGAGGCAAATTGACAGCTGCCAGATGTGAACAAGGGGGACTTAAAGAATGAGAGCGATGGCGCCAAAGAGTATATACCGTACAGTTGCTAAGGTGGGGCCTCGACATGGGATACTCACCACACACGGGGATATGAACACACACAAAATGCGCCACACATTACCACGTGCTTGAACACATATTACCCTCAGCACACATTTCACCACAAATACACCAACCTCGCCACATAAAAGTCAAAACACAAAAGTCGCCACTCAAAACTCGCCATGCGCAGAACTCGCCACATGCAAAAACTAGGCTCTTGCAAAACTCGCCAAAAGTGCAAAATTCTCCTCATGAAAAACTCGCCACACGCAAAACTTGCACACGCGGAAAAATTGCCACATGCACAAAAGTTGCAACACATGCAAAAGTTGCCTCACACAAAACTTGCACATACTCAAAAGGCACCACACATAATACTCGCAACGCGCAAAACTCGCCATGCGCAAAACTTGCTGCACACAACTTGCTACACTAACCTGTCACATGTAACTCGACACACAAAAAGTTGCTACACGCATGTTGCTACACAAAACTCATCTCACAAAAGTCGCTACATGCATGTCGCCACACGCAACTCAACACACACAACTTGACAAACGAAACTCGCCCTAAAACACACACAAGTCTGGTATTATCCTTCAAAAATTTAAATCTGATTAATAAGCAGACAAACTACAACAATTGCACCATATAGAAATATGGCAGCTGTCAGTCACATGACCTGTCTATTATGTGTATGTGTGAGCTAATATATACTGCCAGGGGGAGGGCTTCCTGTTGGCTGGGGATTTATCAGGCTGCCAATTTAGCTTACAAATACTGATGTAAAAATACTGAGCAAATAACGTGTGAACGAGGTCTAATACAGGAGGAGATGACACACAGGTATATACTATATACAGGGGAGATGACACACAGATATATACTATATACAGGAGAGATGACACACAGGTATATACTATATAGAGGAGATGAAATATAGGTACATATATATACAGGAGGAGATGACATACAGGTATATACTATATACAGGAGGAGATGACAATCAGGTATATGCTATATATAGAAGATGACATGCAGGTATATACTATATGCAGGAGGAGATGACACTCAGATATATACTATATACAGGGGAGATGACACACAGGTATATACTATATACAGGAGGAGATGACATACAGGTATATGCTATATATAGAAGATGACATGCAGGTATATACTATATGCAGGAGGAGATGACACTCAGATATATACTATATACAGGGGAGATGACACACAGGTATATACTATATACAGGAGGAGATGACATACAGGTATATACTATATATAGAAGGAGATGACATTCAGGTATATACTATATATAGGGGAGATGACACAGCAGGTATATACTATATACAGGGGAGATGACATACAGGTATATACTATATACAGGAGATGACATACAGATGTATACTATATATAAGGGAGATGACAAACATGTATATACTGAGGTGATGAGGTGAAAATGAGAGGTGTGAGGTGAAAATGAAAAGGTGTCAGTGCAAAATGAGAGGAGTGAGGAAAAATAGTGGAGTGATCAGAAAATGACAGATGTGAGGTTGAAATGACAAGTGTTAGGGGGGAATGAGAGGAGTGAGGGAGAAAATGAGAGGTGTGAGGGAGAAAATGAGAGATGTGAGGGGGGAAATGAAAGATGTGATTGGGAAAATGAGAGGCGTGATGGGAAAATAAGAGAAGTGAGGTGCTATAACTAACCACAGATATTTACTATGCCCAGGCAACGCCGGGCTCTTCAGCTAGTCTATGTATAAAGTAAGTTAATAGGTGTCATTTATTTATTATATATCAAAGGAAAAGACAAGATGAGGAGGTGTAACAACATGCATAATAAATATTTTAGAGGAGAAGAAGAAATAATATAATTGTGAGATTATAAGGTAACATTACAAGTACATGCCAGTACTTGAAAGTTACCCACTCTCTGCATCTCAACCTCCAGAATTTTACTAAGTTCAAAGATCAGGTAGAAAAGAAAAGAGGGAATTTTGTGAGAGAGGGGAAGCAAAATGAAATTAAGATGTATTGAAATTCTTAATATCCTTTATATGAACACTTTGGATGAGTTTGTACCACTCAATTTACAGTTGTCGACATACTGTTCAGTAAGACTCAAGTCACTTAAAGCAAAGGTACAATAAATGAAATAACATTTGTCATTACTTTTTACTGCTTAAAATCTTTCATAAATTCAATGTATAGAAAATCAACATATGGGACAAAATTAGTTTGTAAATAGCTCAAATTGATATTTGACAATGGGCTTTGTTAAACTAACATAATAATGAAAATGATTCATTTTCAATGCAATGATGACTACCACAGTGCTGAATAAGCCTCTAGGGAAGCTATCTTCTTTGAAGACTTTGTGTGAAAGAAAAATCCAAACTGCTTGTAGAAACCTCTTAATGATGTGCACCTGAAACATATTATGGAATGAAATGTCATGGGAGTCATCAAAATGAAACAATGTCATTAATTCTGTAGAAGCATATTGTTTGGAATGCCATCAGTTCCCCCTAACAGAAGCTGAAAAAACATCAATTTAGTTGCAAAAGCACTCCTTATTTTAAAATATACAGATTACCAAATATAGGCTCAAATCTCCATTAATATACATCAGCATAATAAAGTATGGAATAAACCTGATGATGTCCACATCTCACTTAGGCTACTTTCACACTTGTGTCGTTTGGCCTCCGTCGCAATACGTCGTTTTGGGAAAAAAATGCATCCTGCAAATGTGCCCGCAGGATGCTTTTTTTCCCCCATAGACTTGTATTGTTGACGGATTGCGACGTATGGCCATACGTCGCGTCTGTCGTGCACTGGATGAGTTGTGTTTTGGTGGACCGTCATCACGACAAAACGTTCAAGGGAACGTTTTTTCATACATCGGGTCCTGCATTTCCTACCGTGCATGTATGGCCAGAACTCCGCCCCCTCCCCCCGGGACTTTAGAATGGGTAGAGGATGCATTGAAAAACTGCATCTGCTGCCCACTTTGTGCCGAATTTTCACAACGTCCGTCAGTACGTCGCGCCGACGCTTAGCGGCGGCCACGTACAGACGGAAGTGTGAAAGAAGCTTTAACTTTACACAATTATGATGAGAGTCGCTCTACAAGCATTCATTATTTATAAAACTGTTTCATTGTTGAACCAACATGGCATTTTTTGGCTTGTACAAGATTATATGAGACCTAGAAACTAGTGACCGCACTTTTCTCTAATGCTAGACTACACATAAGCAATATTAGAGCTCAAGAATAGTACATTGAAACACATCAAGAAAAATGTGTTAAAAATGTGTTACTTTTCTATTGTTAAATTATTTTGAAAATAAGAGTTAAATTAACACAAACTGTCATAGTGTTTGTTATTGTATGTTCATTCTTACATACATATACTCTATTTACTGTGAAAATCCTTGCAAATAATTGATTATTGTTTATACTGGCTGGTACATAAGATAGTTCTTAATGTTGACTTTCAATACTACTCTTGGTTATTTCTCATCTATTGAATTTTCTTTCCATCCTTTACACTAGCCTTTGATAATATGTTCCTTCCCCGATCTTTGAGTTCTCATCCAAGTTCTAGACCACAGGCATTGCAAGGTAGTTTGTTGCAATAGTTGCATTATTTTATTTATTACTAGTGATGAGTGAATAGTAAAATATTTGAATTTGGGAAAATTGGCACAAATAATTTCTAATGTCCATGTATTCGCACCAAATGACAAATCCAATGCAAGTCAATGGGAAAACCAAATATTTTTCTGCTGGACCCAACGAACATGTCAGGGGGTATGGGAAAAAAAAGCTGAACTGGATGAGAAAGAGCTAAAACTAAATGGGAAAAGCATTGAGAAGATGCCTGAATGCCTTTCTAACTCACATATGGTATCTGGAAATAATGTCAGACTATGGTATCGGTTTTAAGGATTTATAAGAAGATGTACCAAACCAAACCTACATTTTTTTTAAAGGGAAAAATGTTAAGAAACATTTTTTTCTTCAAATAACATGTATATAATGCAAAATAAAAATATAAAAAATAGTTACAAAATTATACCTCCCCTTTGGAATAAGTTCACACAGAGCCTTTTGGCTTTATTTTTTCCTTTAACATTTGTGAGTAGGGTTGAGCAAAATGGGTCAGCCACTTTCAGAAGTTGCCGACGTTTGGCAAAGTCGGGTTTCATGAAACCCGACCCGACCCCTGTGTGGGGTCGGCCATGAAGTCGGCGATCTTCTGAATGTGGTATCGGAATTCCGATCCCGAGTTCCGATATGTTTGCAATATCGGAAATCGGTATCGGAATCCATATTTAAAGTAAAATAAAGAATTAAAATAAAAAATATCGCTATACTTACCCTCTGACGCGCCCTGGTACTAACCGGGAACCTTCCTTCCTTCGAATCAGCGCTTGCAGGACCTTGCGGTGACGTCGCGGTGACGTCGCGGCTTGTGATTGGTCGCGCGGCCGCCCATGTGACCGCTCGCGCGACCAATCACAAGCCGCGACGTCACCGCGACGTCACGCAAGGTCCTGCAAGCGCTGATTCTTAGGAAGGAAGGCTGCCGGAAAGAAGCAGGGCGCGTCCAAGGGTGAGTATATTCCTATTAGGTAGATTACTTGTAGATTGACAAGTCCTAGCACCAAAAACCCACCCTGGTCACGATTTCCTTAATTGTCTGCCTTATCTGTTTTTGCTTTTCCCTCTCTGCTTTGCTGTTTTGTTGGTTTGCATATGTGGTACTACCTAAGCCAGCCTGAAAAAGATAGGGAGAAGTACTGAGCAATTTCATTGTCACTCTGGTTCCGGTCCTACTCTCAGCTTGACCGATGGTCGCAGAAGTCTGAACTGTGTCTCTCCCAGGGGACAAGTGGGAGTAGCGGCTTGATTACTCTGAGTGATTTTACAACTTCTAAGTGGTTGGTGACTTCTTGCGGATGCCCACCGGAGATCACCTGGCTATGGTGATGATGTTTTGGCTGCAGCGTAAGTTCATAGGTTTTATTCTATAAGGGTGGAAGGGTAATTACAATTACCGTATTGATGTGACTGAGTGATTGCTCTCTCCCTGTCTACCTAAAGTGTGTTCTGCCCAGGTATAGACTTTTTATCTCTACAGATCAGGCTGGCATATAGATTGATAAATTGTTAAGTGTTTTGTTGTCAGGGATTCACAGTATCTGACATCAGTGTTAGTTTAAACTGTCTTTTGTCTGTTTGTATGGTATATGGTTTGCCGGCAGGAGGCGTACTAACATATGGTTAAAGTTTTGAATTCAGTCTGTGCATATATGTTGTGAGATTAGAGAATTAGTTAACCAGTTTTGTTTTGCATACTTTAGAATTGTAAAGTTAGTTGTTAAATGTGTTTATGAGGGAAGAGAATTCCTTGAATGGTAATTGCTTTTACTTGTACAGATATCTCTGGTAGTGTGAGACCCAAAGTCCATTGTTACTCTTTAGTTAATGTTTGACTAACGTCACTGCATTTTTCTGTGAGACGGATTTTGAAATGGTTGTTGTTGAAGTGAAAGTGTTGTGGAAGCAGATATTCTAGCAATTTGTCTGGCATTTTTAGACTACGCATTTTCTGGGTATAGAAGAATTGTTAAATACCCTGGTGGTAATTGTTAGCTAACTTCCTATATCACTGTGTTCGAAATACTAGACATCGCACTATCACTTTCATCCTTTCCTTTGACATAAGGAGTACATACAGCTTTCACAGTCACATAGCCAACTGTTCAAAACCCCGTGGGAACTTGTCTCAAGAGATAGACACACATGTCCCTCAGACGCACTAAAAATTCAGATGATAGAATGGGTGGGAGTAGTCAGTCAACACACATAAGACAGACACGACCCATAGGGGAGCAAGGAAAGAAAACGCATGTTAAGAAGAATCCTCCGACCCCAAAGGGGGGAGGATTAGATAAGAAGGTATGGAAGAATGTGTTAATGAGTAGAGAGCAGGATCCTAGGCTTAGATATTATGAAATCCTACAGGACCCTGAAGAATTTTATAAGATGGTAAAGAAAGTCAGAAGACAGGCATGGAGAGAGGAATATGACAAGGATACTGAATTTTCTGCCAAACAGGCGCCTACAGAAAATGTGTCAGTTGCAACATCTGCATTACAGTCATTGATACCACCCATATACATTCCCGATGACTGGACATGTACCAGCTGTCAAACGCAGAATGCAGAATATCGTGAGACTTGTTCTGACTTGTCAGATGACCAACCCAAATAGCCCTACTTTCTATCCAACTATATATGTAGACGGAATACCTTATGCTACATCCTGTCCAGCATCCACTATAGCTCCATTAATTAATGCAGTCTATAAAAAGAATAAGGAAGGAGAAGATGAACATGACATGGAAGTACATAATCAAGCAGAAGAGGGAAGACAGGAATCAACAGCTCAGACTGATAATCCACAGCATCCACCACTATATGGTGGGAGTACATCATCATCATCATCTTCTAAACCTCAAAGCTTACACTCTCGCACACAACCTACTCCACACAAGGACCCCTGGAAATACCAGGATACAGACACCCTAGTGAGCAGCTTGCCAGACCCAGTACAGCATCCCATGCCATTTTATAAAAGGATGCATCAAATACAAAAGGCACACTCTGCCTCATGGACATATTTAGAAAGGCTCACTCAAATTGCAGCAGGATGTTCCCTTTGGCCAAGGATGCGACTAGCCCTTGAGCCTGACAACTTCCATGTAGAATGGCTTGAGTCACCTATATCCGGATAATATTTCCTCCGTAAGCTTTACGTCTGGGCTAAGAACCGCCTGCCAGCCCAGACCCCCACTCTCCAGGATGTCATGCAGGGGAAAGGAGAACCTGTGGATAGTTTCTTCCATCGATGTAATCAAAAGTTTCAGGATCTCAGATTTGAAATGCAAGTTAATCAATTAGAAGGAACTGTGATACCCACCACTACCGACCTCCAGACCCTGATAGGGTATTGGCATACTGAATCCGCAATATATGAAAGTACGTATACCCTTACAGTCCACAAAAATACCCGAGAGAAGCGTAATCAGGAACATTGACTTACCAGACCCAGACTTTCTCACGGATGCCGTAGTGTCTTTTGTGGGGGTGGATGGTAACACACGGTACACTCCAAGGATCAGACCCCTACACAAAGTCCTACAGCCTGCAGAGTATGCTGTCTCAATTGGTTGTCTCATCCACCTACCCTGTCAATTTTACTAGGATCAGATCTACTACCAAAAAACTCCAAGCCAGCATTCTGTTTCATAAGGACGAACTGTCACTTTCACAGGAGCAGTCTGCAGAAGTGTACGGTCTCTTCTCTTTACAGGACACACCTGTAGATCATGTGGACATTGAACTGATGGCATTGATCCCAGACTCACTGCGGACACGAGGCCCGGAAGAAATTGGCAGGCTCAAAGTCCAGTCTACGAAGATAGAACTGGAGTCAGGAGCCCTGCTGCCATGGAAACTGCAATGCCCACCTTCCATTTCGTAATCTGCTGCCATTATACAACTGGAAATATACCTGGAGCCCTGGAAGATGACACATCCCACTGAAGACAGGAAAGGAGCTGTCCAGCACATACCTCTGGCAGCCAAGCCAACACAGCTACAGTCCTTCATTGGACTAGTTTCCTGCCATCCCTGGAGCCTTGATGCCTCAAGGACACTCTTCAGTTCAACCAAGGAAGCCATCGATGGGTTTGACATGCTAATCTGCACTCACATCCTCTCTTGCTCTAGGACTGCCAGACTATAACAAACTGTTCTGCCTGTTTTGTCATGGAGAAGCAAGCCATGCAACTGGAGTCCTGACACAGCTTCACGGAAGGAGACAACACCCTCCTGGGTACTACTCTTAACCCAGTGGCCCGTGGAGTCCCAACCTGCATGAGAATCGCGTTGCAAACCATCTGTACTGGACAAGGCTTCTGACATCATTATGGGTCCGCCATAGCACCTGCTGTCCTATGTCTGCAATGCCCTATTCTGCTCCTGTCAATGTCACCATCTCCAGATGTGCTGTCCATAACCCAGCTACTCTCTTACCTCTGCCAAGGGGGGAGAGGGTGAAGATCACATCTCTGACACATCAGTGGAAGAGGTAGTCGACTCTGAAATGGCTCAACGCGATTGTCTCGCTGTCATGAGACAAGAAGACCTCTGGAAGACTGACGCTCTTTGTGGTTTGACCAAGGTATGCAGACCAAGAAGGCCATTTGCACACTGGTATAGCAGTAGTTACAGAAGATACCTGCTGCCAGCAAAATCGCTGCTTCCACCCAAAGGCAGGACCGCGGGCCTTGATAGAAGCAGGCAACAGGTCCATTCAACACACAGCCACGACCAATCTGGAGGGAAAGAGACTTCATCATGGCTAATGGAACACCGGTCAGAGACAGCCAAAGCCATACAAGAACGAATGGAGTCCTCGTTGATGCCTGGAAGAGTTGCGGTGGTAAAAGGTGAAGACGCACACACACTGGAGACACCTCAAGGGAAGCAGTGGGCAGCAGACTAACTGAAGCAACAGCAAAAGAAGCAGCAATGATACTACTTGACACAGAAACATCTCATCTGTACTCTAATATGGATCCAGAAACGGAGGAAAAATGGCTATCCCTGGAAAAAGATGTCTTAACATCCCAGAAGCAAGCATCCAAAGAAGTGAAGAAGAAAAGGAACCGAGATGGAGCCACACCGATGAAACACGCCTAAGGATGAACAAGGGAAATTGAAGGCCTCTAACAAATGACCCTACATACTTAATGCTAGACAGGAAACAGTGGAGCTATAGCATAAGGAATTTTAGTGTTTCCCTTAGGTCTCACATACGCATGTGCACACACACACTAGCAGGTCCTACAAACTCAGCACTATAGGACCCTACTAATATTCCCAGTTTAATATTATACCTTTTCTAACTACAGTTGTCTATATGCAGACTAAGCTTATTGTTAAATAAGGCATGTGACTAAATTTGTTCTCAAGTTCCATCCATCCCAGATCCTGGGGACCTAGAAGGTGCCCACCAGATCCTGCCCGATGACTGACTCCTTACCACCAAGAGGTTCAAACCTAGAGATGACAGTCCGTTCCAAGTCCTGTCTACTACTACAGCAGTCCATGGGTCCACGCTTCCCACTGCAAGGAGATGCCAGATCCAGAATCCAGTGGCGGCTGCCACTCTTCATTCATCTGACACTTATCCTTCACCTAATCCAAGGGGTAGCGAGTCACCAAGGGGTAGTCACTCATGAGGAGGGTATAGTGACATTTTGGTATAATATCTCCACCCCAAGAGTAACATATCAATTTGACTATTGCCTCATAGTAGAATGCCCAGGCCCCATGGCACAGTTTGACATCTGGCTAAACACACAATGCACAAAAGGTAAATTTTGGCTAAGAAGCATAGATACCAGTGGGGGCACACAGGGGGTACCTGATAGATTCAAAGCCAGGAACAAGACAGCAGTTGGGCTTAAACCCACCATTCCCATAGATAAGAACATACACTGGATAAACTACCTATACTATAATCAACAACGGTTTATAAAATACACTGGGGATACCATAAAGGCACTTATTGACCCATTAAGTTTGCAATAACTATTCTATCTGTTTTAACTACATTAAGCCTTAATTCTCTACCTGCATAGCTTCATGCTTTAAGAAAATGATGATGAGGACCATGGAAACCAAAGTGATGACCATACATGCTGATTTCAAAGATCCCCTAGATGAAAGAAGCTGCTGTGAAAACCATGAGAGGATCCACATCCCCCGGAATACGTCTGCCTGAAGCACACCGATGAGGGAGGGACTAGGATCTGCTCCTCCTGTGGAAAGTCCGTAAGGAGGGGGTCCATCTACTAGAGATGGACCGTCTCGTTTATACGGTGAAGGTTAGCTAGTTAGATAGGCTCCAGATTAGGCACAGAGGAGCAGATCGATAGGCTCGACGAGATCAGAGTTTTGATTTTGCATATCTCCAAAGGGGGGACTGTTAAGGGGAGAATGTATGACATATGAAGATATACTTAAATCAAACCAATATGGACGCTTTGCTTAACATTAGACTTGTGTAGTTTTAAGGTTTTCTGATTCACTGTCACAAGACTAAATTCTATTGATTACTCTGTACCAGGATGTACCAAGATCCGTGTAAATCCCCTAGTCTTATCGAGAGTAAATGTATCTGCACGAAGGTGAATTGATCCCCAATAAACCAAAGATAAGTAGAATACGTGCATAGACAGATGTCAGCTTGACCCAAAGGCGCCTTTAGGGCGATAACGGTACAGAAATGGATTAAAAGTAATAATCATTAGAATTATGGTACTATAGTAATAAAGATAATAACATAGAACATGTAAGATCAAAAGAGTTTTCTGATAAGTGTTAAGTTGGAAAAACCCATGATGTAATGTGCTGAAACTGCCCAATTTTTCCATAAAAAGAGCGGTCCCACGAATAAAGAACCAGAAGTCTTTGAGAGACAATTGCTTGCATTTGTGTCCTGATTTCTCCGGCCGTAATACCTCACATCCAATTTGGCAGCAGACAACTAAGATGAGAACACACGCATCCCGTGTGCCCTAACAGCACACGGCGCCGCACTTGCGGTCACAGCAATAAGATGCTGTATCGTGTGTTAAGTGCTGATAGCTCTGTCGGGTGCTAGATAGCAAACATCCACCATATGCGAGCAGTCAAACACTAGGGAGGGGATGATTAATGAGCGACTTTCAGACATCAACACACACACGTTTTCAAGTATACACTAGCGCATGGCCGAGAGGCCATGCGAACGTTTTATAGCAGCAGTGATACTGGACCTTCCAGATGGTCCAATAGGAGCCGCAAAAGGACCTGAGCATGTGACCCCTGACCTCCAATGGGAGGTCGTCCCGTGGGCATGCTCAGTATGTGAAAAGCAGGACTTAGTCCCAGAAAGACCTGCTCGCTGCTGATCAGGGCTGGCTACAAAGGCAGAGCCTGGAAGGGCAGCAGTAACCAGTCGCACAGTATCAGCCTGAACCAGATGCTGGGATCGACGTCTCCACTGAGCAGGCTCCACTGTGGCTGGAGAAGAATAGGAGACTGCAGCAGAGATGGTTTGAGATTCCTCCTGTGCAGAGGCGGGAACTCGACACCTAACAACGTCATGTTCCAATTCATGAATCTGATCCTCCTTCTGAGTTGCGATTTTAGGCTGATATGATTATCCTCCACCTCTTCAGACATGAAAGGACCTTCCCCAATGTGGCTTTCTCCTGACATGAGTGCTCAAATGTTTGGGCACCACTGCACTCCATCTCTTCATGACCCTCTTTAATGGTAAACATTGAGAGACCTGAAAGATTGCAATGTAATGTAAACAGTTCCACAGAGTGGAAAGTGTTTTTGTCATATGTCTCCTGCGACTTTTGATGGTGGGAGGAAGTAAGACCAGGTTGAGGATTCAGAGGCCCAGCCTCTTAACTACTGATACTGGATCGTGTGGAAGACTTTGTGGTGCTGGTTGTCAACACACTGGAGCTTTTGTCTGCCATCCAACCAACAACATCCTCACACTTGTCTGGATTCATCAGTGGTGTAGAGTGCTGACCAAATTTTGACAAGAAGCTAGAACGAGATACAATCACCTTCTGATCTGTCATATTGCTTTGGTGAGCACCACCCCATCCACATCCCTTAACATCACCCTTTCTCATATTAAATGCACTATACTTATGAAATATAATGGAATGCGCAATGCTTATGAAAAAAAAAAGACCTGGCTTTGTTTTTCACAAGTACCCTCACAGAGGTTTTATGTACAAATTCACTGTATCTAGCAATGTGTGGCTATTTTTTTCAGATATCAGCTTTATTTCACACAGCAACAGCAGACTCATGAAAATTACAGTTAAATAGTCATGCTTGCATATCTTAGCAGGCTTTGCACCAGTCACACAACTGCTAGATAAAGATACGATGTTTATTAAACCAATCAAAAATTAGTATTTTATATATATTTATATCGCCTTGCTGACACACTGCAACAGCAGACTAATGAAAATTATTGCCACTGGTAAATTGTGACGTTTGCTTATCTCTACCCAAATTGCGCCAGTCGCACAACTGATAGATAAAGATATGCTATTTATTAAACCAATAGAAAATGAGTATTTTTTATATTTCTTGCTGACACACTGCAACAGCGGACTAATAAAAATTATTGTCACTGGTACATTGTGATGGTTGCTTATCTCGGCATGGATTGCACCAGTTGCAAAACTGTTAGATAAATAAATGCTATTATTAGACCAATAGAAAATTAGTATTTTTTATATAAATATGTAGAGTATGAGACCATAAGTTCCATTTTTAGCCAAGAGCAAATTAGGCTAAGAATGTTAGTGTTGTGTTCCACCCATAGAACCTCAAGCCTTGCTTACATATCTCCTCTATAGTGGATTTCTCAGCAATACAGCAGGACTTTTGTTCAATGGAGGTATTGAAATACTTCTGATATCATAACCTAGAGAGTCATTTAATTGGTTTCTGGAGTTGAATTACCTGACAGATTTTCTTTACGGCATATACTGTATAAAGCAAATAGAAAATTGAGAGTAAGATTTAAATAGTACCAGTGTCATAATGTGCTGAGCTATGCCACTGCAATAACTAACTTGTCCATAGTGTCATCACCTCTGTGGACAGAGACTTGGAGATCAAGAACAATGAGCTGACCAATATTTATACTGAAAAGCTAATACTTGTGATATAAATGTATAGTAAGTTCATGCAGCCAGACTAAATCCCTTTTTGGGCTCATGCACATGACCGTATTATCGGTCTCAGCGCTATCCGTTAAAAATATGGATCACACTCGGATCAATGTTAGTCCAGATGAAAGATTTGTTTTGCTGACTGAATCTGAAGCATGCTCTAGCTTCTTCTGTAAATTGGTTGAAACTCACCCATTCAAGTCTATAGAGGCGTGAAAAAATCAGTTGCCATATGGAGACGCAGTACAGCATCTAGGTTTTACAGATATATTGCATTTTTGTAACAGGAAACTGTAAATGGTCTTGTAACTGATTCGTAACTGCTGTTGCTGTAAAAACAGATTGTATACGGACTGCACGTGGACTGCAAGAGAGAGAAAAATCGTCCCACTTTTCTGGATGCGAATGAATGATTTTTCAGACATTCATGTGAACCTACTCTCAGAAGCAGCTAAACTACTCTTTCACTACACAATATAGAACCATATTGCAGATCAATATTAACTGTAGGATGAAAAACAGTCAGCATTTTCTGCCATTTCTTTTCCAAATTTGTCTTCTACAACATGCTAATTCCAATTTAAGGTTTTTTTTTGTTATCCCTGATGCTATAACTGCGATATACAGAGTTCCATTCTTGCACATAAACATTAGCAGCCTGCACATGCATAACTATGAATAGTTTGTAATGTATATCACTGAATGAATATTATACCCACTGAACATTTTGCTTTCACATTTAACATGTGTAATTGATCTATATTATGCATTTTCTAGCTGTAAAGATAAAAAGTAATTATCCAGGTCATGTGTGTGCACTTCCTCAAGCACCATTAAATAAGGTATCTCAGAAGACATGATGATAGAAATACAAGAAGGCATGTTTAAAGTGAACCTGTCAGCAGGGTTGGGTTCAGTAAACTAAAGACACTGGCAGGTTGGCGCTGTTAAACTGATTAAAATGATACCTTGGTTAATAGTAACATAGTAACATACAGTAGTTAGCATGGCCAAAAAAAGACCTTTGTCCATCCAGTTCAGCCTATATTCCATCAGAATAAATCCCCAGATCTACCTCCTTCTAAAGAACCTAATAACTGTAAGATACAATATTTTTACGCTCCAGGAAGACATCCAGGCGTCTCTTGAACCCCTCGACTGAGTACGCCATCACCACCTCCTCAGGCAAGCAATTCCAAATTCTCACTCCCCTAACAATAAGGAATCATCTTCTATGTTAATGGAAAAACCTGATCTCTCCTCCAGACACAGAGAATGCCCCTTTGTGACTGTCACCTTCCTTGGTATAAACAGATCCTCGGGGAGAGATGTTTTTATTGTTCCCTTAAATAATGAAATCTGTCTTGTGGTTGTTGTTTAATCTTTATTTGCAGTTTTCAGTTAATGAGATTATCATGCTTGGAGGCGGCCTGTTGGGGTCTTCATGTGGCGCTCTGCTTACATATGCATGTTTTTGGTCTTTTGACAGGTCACTGATCCATCAGTGACCGGCTCCCTCTATTACATACTACATAGAATATTGTGTGGAAAACAAAATTAACACTCATCACACAAGCACCGGCACCTCCGCTGTAGCATGACACAATGGATAATATGCCTGTATTCATTTATTATTCAATCACATAGTATTGTGGGGAGAAAAAAATTATATTATATATATATATGTATATATATATATATATATATATATATATATATACTGTATATAATGAATACAGCTCTGGCAAAAATTAAGAGACCACTGCAAAATGTTCAGTTTGTCTGATTTTTCTCTTTATAGGTATATTTTTGAGTAAAATGTAAATTGTTTATTTATTCTATAAACATCTAAAACATGTCTCCAAAGTTCCAAATAATACATTTTTTATTTCTTTTCTGAAAAGGAGAAATGGTCAAAGTAAAAAAAAAAACTTTAGTGCTTTCAGACCTTAAATAATGCAACGAAAACAAGTTCATAATAATTTAGAAACAGCAATACTTAGTGTATGTTTTGACTCGTATTGCGTATTGGTAAGCTTTCCACCAGTCTTTCACATTGCTTCTGGTGCAAAAATGTAAGCAGTTCTTCTTTGTTTGATGGCTTGTGACTACCCATCATCCTCTTGATTACATTCCAGAGGTTTTCAATGGGGTTCTGGTCTGGAGATTGCGCTGCACATGACAGGGCTTTGATGTGGTGCTCAGAATGGGAGGGATAGAACTAAGCAACAGCCCATGTGAAAAAGACTTGGGTATACTAATAGGTCACAGACTACACATGAGTCAACAGTGTGATGCAGCAGCAAAAAAAGAAAACACAGTTCTAGGAGGTATTAAGAGAAGCATAAAATCTACATAGCATAATGTAATTATCACCCTCTACTTCTCGTTGGTCAGGGCTCATCTGGAATACTTTGTCCAACTCTGGGCACCATATTTTAAAAAAGACATAGAAAAACTGGAGAAAGTTATTCTCCTTTGTGCATTGAAGCAGAAAAAGGAATGGAATAAAACTGAATGGGAGAAGATACAGATTGGATATTATAAAAACTTTTTGACAGTGAGGGTGATCAATGAGTGGAACAGGCTGCCATGAGAAATGGTGAGTTCTCCTTGAAAGAAAGTCATCAAACAGAGGCTGGACCGACATATGCCTGAAATGGTTCAGTGAATCCTGCCTTGAGCAGGAATTTAGACACAATGACCGAGGAGGTCCCTTCCAACACTAACATTCTATAATTCTATGACACTGCTGACAGATTCCTTTTGTCAACCTATGCCATAAGACTTAGAATATTTATTTAAGTTAATATATTTTAAAAAGTAAATGGCTTGTACCTGCAAACAGTTGTTTTGGAGTTTTTGCCTATAGTCAGTGCAGAGCTATTGGTTCTCTGAGTGATAGACCTTTAATGAGCGTCTGAGTTGTACAATTTTTCCTAATGGGTGTGACAAACTAGTGTCAGCAAAGTAATATGCAAAGATAGCTTTCCTGAAAAGTATGCAAATTAGATTTCCACTAGAAGGAAGAAATCTGACTTCTTAATACACTCTAAAGATCAATGAAATTCTTTCTATTTAGCCCAATTTTTTTTTAACTTTGAAGAGTTGTTTAGTTGATGTAATGGTTTCCACTGGCATAGCAACACATTAACGTGCTCTATTTCAAATAGTTCATACAATACAAATGGAGATGGTGTGAATCAATTTATGGGACCAGTGTCCATCAGAGATATCTGTGGCTGCTTGCCTCTTACCTGAAGGCATCCCCAGCTCCTATTTTCATTAGCTAGTTTGACGAGACATTATAGCTGGTAATCAAAATAAGAGTTGCGATTGCTCGCAGGTAGGAGGCTGTTTGCTGGATTTCTATGTGGCAGCCACAGATATGTGGCAACACCGTTGGACTGGGTCATGTGAACACATTAGCTCCATCTGTAACTTCTTACAACTAAAATAACTGCAAATCTCAAAACTTACCACAGCTGCTAGCTTGCCTTACAAAAGTCTATGAAGATATGCAAACACATTGTATGTGTCAATTATCATAGTTATTTAAGTTAAATGAGTGGCTTAAGG
Organism: Ranitomeya imitator; assembly: GCF_032444005.1. Classification (NCBI taxonomy): domain Eukaryota; kingdom Metazoa; phylum Chordata; class Amphibia; order Anura; family Dendrobatidae; genus Ranitomeya; species Ranitomeya imitator. The sequence goes on along the minus strand of NC_091282.1, from coordinate 924,869,916 downwards.
TTTTTTAGTTATTCATACAGTGTATAGTTCTCTTTTTATTTTAAATCTATCAAAGTATAAGTCTATTCTAAAAGATATTTCAGCCTCCTCTCCAGCAAGCAGCGCTGCAGGGTCATAGAACGCTGCACCCTCGTTTTTTCTTTCCCTCTTGTATTGTCAATTAAAGATGAAAAATTTTATAGCATTGAAGAAGGTTAATCTTCTGAGTTTACGAATGACTGGCATAGTGCCCTCAGTTCTGCTGCCTTTCGAAGGGGCTAGGCTATGGGAAGTGAAATTTATCTTATAATTGTATTCATGCATGTGAATCAATTATTTACTGGTATGTCATATTATCTATCTATCTATCTATCTATCTATCTATCTATCTATCTATCTATCTGTCTATCTATCTATCTGTCTATCTATCTACTATCTACTGTATTTATCTATCCCATATCTATCCATCTATTTATCTCATATCTATTTATCTATATATCAATCAAACTACCCTATCTAGAAAAAGGAAAGATAAGGCAGCACAAGTTAGTCAAGGGATTACGTACAGTACCGGTCCAGAGGTTGCAAGTCAACAACCTGAGCAGTTAAATAAATCCAGGAAAATACCGTTGATGCCATGAAATTGCTCTATTGACCTGTCTTAATACATAACTAGCACTTTGGCTCAGAAAAAGCTCTGCTGAGTAGAAATGTTGTTACTTGCTCACTTGGGCCAAGAAATATATAATTTTGCATTGAGTGACATCCATTTTTGGTATTCTGTCTATCTATCTATAAGTGTATCTATCGTGTTATGGATTAAACACATTTTGGGGGGAATTATGTAAACCTCTAAAATGTACTGTAGAAATGAAAGTAAAAGGCTTGAGCTGTATACAGAACAGTTGCAGTTCATAGCAACGTATTGATTTTCCTCAAGTTTATTGTACATGTGCCTTTTACACATTTGCTGCCTTTTTCTAGCCACAGCTTGATAGAATTTTTGAAAGTCGTGCTTTTCTTCACAAAAAGCTACACAACAGTCATGCAACTTTCAAGTGAATATGGAGAAACAACATAATTCTTTCTCTTAGATTTAAAGACTTCATGCAGTTAACATGAAATGCAGAAACTGCCACGGGGTCCATTAGAACATCTGGGCATTTTAAAAGCCAAAATGTAGAGCTGTTTTGTACAAGCGGAATAGTGTTGGAGACTAGCGCCATTCTACATAAGTTAATGGCCAGCATGTATTACTACACTTCAGCTGCAGCGGCCTCTGAAGAAATAATGGTCGGCTGGTCAAGGCATCTTTGAGCAAAATCAGGGTCATTTTCCATGAATTACTCATTTTAAGTGGGGCACTGGTGGACATGCATAGAAGAGGGTTCTTGTGAAAGAACAAACTCTTGGCCCTTTGCAGTTCAATAGCTCATCATAATGCACAATTCCACTGGTTTTAGAGGTGACCCCTTAGCTTTTGGGCCCCTGTTTGGCTGCACAAGTTGCACCAATGGTACATCTGCCAATGAATTGGGGTGGTATATTATGCCCTTTAAATATTAGGCATATGCTTATATTAAAATTATCTAATATACCAGTATGGAATATGCGTAAAGCAGTTGGGGGATTTCTTATCACTTACAGTTGTCCTTTGTTCCTGACCCATAGACCTCAAATTTAAAAGAAAGAAAACCTGATAATGAATTGAAGTGAGAAGCCTGGTGATGGATGGATGGCTAGTTGGCATGTGTCTTGGGCCCTGGCAGCTTACTGACTGCTATTTCTGTCACACTGCTGTCGTTGAAATAGGTGATATGTATTCCCAGATAAAACCTTACTACTTAATATTACTCCAATGAAGGATGATATGTACGATATAACCTATGAAGCAATAGCCTGGTTCTAATAATACACTTGGGAAAGTCGGTAAATGGCAAATTCTACTTAGACCCGGAATAAAAAATTGCCTGTCTCTCCAATGGGACATTTCAGAGTACAGAGATCAGCCATATATGTGTAATATAAGTAAACATAGCATATGAAGATGGTTTCAAATGCCACTAAATCCCAATTTAATTAAATCTTTGGCCAATCACCAGTTGCATATGAACAAGTAATGGAGGAGGACTAATATTTTTTTACAAAATGTATGTAGAATGACATATCTTGGTCTATACTGCATTTGTGTTTCATAAATCAGAGCAGTTTTTTTTTCTTAAATGGCCTCGTAAAGTACGAAACCATTTCCATTCTCCTCACGGATTCTCTGTTCTTCATACAGCACGCAGATCATTAGGAAACTACGAAGCAATCAAGTAATGTGAGTTTGATGAAATTACTCTATCAATGTATCGGGCTCCTCCCCACCCCCATACACCCACTCCTCACATACAAAACAGTAAGGAATAGGTATAATGTCAAAATAACCTTTCTCATGACAAATGGGAATTTTAATATGGACTTGACATGATTCTTCACGGTAAATACTTCTGCATACTTTACATATGTGAGGAATACATGAAAGCTGATATTGTGGAAAACCTTTAGCCATTGATTGATATTTCATTTCCGCATCTAAAGAACTCGACAGGTTTGATATGTTTGATGCTTTTTATTGATGCACCATTGATGTTACCATGTCAGCTTTCTGGCAGTGATCTATTGATTGACTTTTCAAAACGTATGTCCGTATCTATAGATTCAAGTTCTTGATAACAGTTAATATTAACTATCTCTATGTGGGAAACACTATACACTATTGGAATGTCAATGGGAGAGCTTTTCATGGGCACATGTGCTCTTCTGTACACCATTACCAAATAAATCAATTTCTGGCAAATATTATACATGTGCTGCATACCTTACCCAAGGTTTAATTGCAAATTAATTGATCTTATTACAGTTCTGAGATTGATAAAGCTTTGATAATATCTCAGCATATTTTTTAGCACTTTCAAAATGCAGGATTTTCATTTCTGAGCAAATTAGATTTTTTTTACTACTTTGCTGATGATACATTGACAGCATTCTAATTATAAATGATTATGTGCTACGTGCAACAATTATCAATTCAACAGTTTCATGGTAACATAAAGTATTCTATAAAAAGAGCTAATCCCCTTGTCAAATGCACTAATTGTGATTCAAGTTAAATTAATTGTCTGGGAAGTAGCTTCATTGTTTCGGTACTGAGGGATTCATGTGTGGTCACATGTTGTAAAGATGCAGATACCAGAAACAATGACCTGATAATTGCTCATCTATTTTTACATTACAAAACCAGGCGAAAGAAAATGGAAGAATATTGATACATGCGTTAAATATATACTATGCCGCTTCTCCCAATCATGAACTCGACATTGGTGTAGGTTGTTGTCTTCCAAGGCATATTACAAGTTATTGATTGACTACAATGACCTGATATGGACTTTATTTTGCCTTTCTTATGTTTGATTCATTTTCACATCATTATGATTTATTATATTACATAAGGCAGATTAATATATTGGAGGGCACTTTTTCTGCAGGTGATAGTAGACCCTGACTTATAATTAGGTTTATAATGACCTACAATGGGAAATGCATTGCTGCAGCTGAATGTAGTTTAAAGCTATAAAACAAGCCATATAAACCGCAAAAATATGGCAGGAATATTCAAAGGAGAAGACAATATTAACTGCCATATTAGGCTCATGAAGATTTATCTCTGTCTTTCACTCCCCTTGAATACATCAGAGACTCTTCGTTAATGAAGGCTTTATAACTAATTCATCCTTTGGCAAAGTAAAAGGTAATTGCCGACAAGCCAGATCTGAAAGCCTTATGCCTTTTTTTTATATTACCTATGAGTATTTGAAGTTCTTTGTCTTGGATAAGATTTTGGCTAGGAACTGATGTCTAATTTTCCTCCACTAAGTTTCCATAGAAAGGAGTTACATGATCTGATTTGAAGCTGAAGGCAGGGTGGAGGAGAATAATGCTTATGTTCTTGCTGTAGTGATCTCCTTCTGCCCACTCCCTTTCTAAGGGGCCCTGCGTGTTCAGATTATAGATTGCCAGTCTGTGCTGGTGGTGTAAAGAAATCAGTGCAGTTTATCTCCAACGCTGCTGTATATCCTCCTCTTCTATCACACATGCCACTTACATAACAGCAGCCTCCTAACGCCATCACACGGAATTTACTGTCCTATATATGCGATCAATTCTAGGCACATAATAGAAACTATTGTATGCACGCCAGGAATGAACAGATGTGAATGAGAATGATCTATGCAACAAAATTGCTAATATGTTCAACTAGACGTATTTGTTCCCAGAAAGGCTTCCTTCATTGCATCCTTGCTGCCAATAGGTGGGGCCCACAAGCTTTTGGCCACTCACCGGTTCCTCTAAGAGGAAATCCACACACATTTTTTTTTCCTTCTTTCTGTCTTCAAGGGTTTGTGTCCCACAAAGGCTGATCACTGCAGCCCAGGCACATGAATGCAGCCTTTTGTAAGCATCCCTCATCCTCAATGTTGCTTAGAACAGTGGGTCTCCAGGCAGCATGGGATGATGTGAGCAGCACCAGATCCCACAGTACATCTCACTCAATCACACCTGTCACACGGACAACTCTTCAAACGTGGTCTGACAGTTGAGTAATGCAAAATATGCCACAGAATATTAACGTGCCCATTCTTTAACATATATATATATATATATATATATATATATATAATCTCAGGAACTATGGCAGAATATACAATCCTTATATATGGGAAACCATAGCTGTAATGCAGAAACACCTGTGTGATCAGCGGATCCCATATGTATACCTCTTAAAGACATTTAGAATATAGTATTGTAACAAGATGCAAGATTTGTAGCCTAGTTGCAAAAATAACATTTCTAACACTAGAACTGTGTTTATATACTAAAATATGTATTCCCTCCATCAGAACATATTCATTCAAAGTTACTGCAAGGAAATACAGCTGAGGTATATAAACGATGGAAGAAATCTTACCAATGTGGATGATTGAGTCTGACCTGGAGTCTGCTCTTGTTCTGTCCCAGGATAAAGCCCAGAAGACGGACAGACAGATGACAGCATGCAAAATGTCCATCTTCTCAATGACTGTCGACCACAAATCAGATCTTCATAGGGAAACTAGAAGCCGCGTGTACAGTTGGACAGATCTCACAAGAGTTTAATTCCAGTGTTTCTAGAGGGTTAAATATGGAGGCATTGGGGTTCGAAACCAGGATGGACCAAACAAGCAATAGTCTAGGGACAAGTCGAATGTGAATAATTTCCTTAAAGCAAATCCAAGCAATATAGTTGATCCTCAGACTAAAATACCCATTAAGCATCCAGAACTGTGCATCAAAATGATCTCACATGCAGCAATGAAAATCCTCCATCTAGCCGCATATACTGGAGCAGACAAACTGCAGAAAATGACAATAATCCTTCAGGATCCTAGTGCAGATCTAGCTCACAGAAAACCTTTTAGATTATCAGGGAGGAAGAACATACAGGATTGCTGGCTGGATGCAGCCTTCTCTTTATGCATCCTCTTCTATTGAGCAATGTGTGACAAATGTGCATGGGAATACATCAGCATCCAGCTGCAAAAGTAAGGAGCTCTGCGAATTGCCAGCTTCCCGTCGGATCTGTACTAGGATGGAGGAGACGGAATCCTGCTAGTATCCAGATGAAGTCAGAGCTTTATCCTCAAACAGGTTGAGCGTGCAGTTTATGATGCCTTGGTATGAGAAAGAGAGAGCTGGATGGTGGGAAGCAGAGCTGGATACAGAATGCTCCCTGTTCCCAGCTCCGGCAGCAGACAGGCAGCCAGCACGTTGCCTAGAAATGAATCACCTAGGAGAAGGAGGAAAATACAGAGAGGAGATAAGAGTACCATCAAAGCCAGGGAGAGAGGCAGAAACTGAGAGCTGGAGAGGCATCTAGCTCCTCCTTCCCATCCCTATCTGCAATACAAGGGAAAAAAGACACAGCTCCCAAGTTCTCTCTTGGCCTTTGGAGACAGACGAAGGGAAAGGCTGTGTATGGAGCAGAACTGGTCCCAGATGTGTAAATAGACGCCCCAATCCGACCCGATCCACAGCTTCAAGCACATCAATGCCAAGCTGCCCTCTTGTATAATGACATTTTGCTGCTACACAGAGCGCAGAAAATGTAAAATGATGTCGCCACAAAGGAAATGATAGGAAAAGCGATGACAAATATTTTTATATGTTTACGTCAATAATGCTAATACAATAGCCCACTTGTTGTCAACTAACTTTCTTATATGATCACTAATATAATTCTATACTTAGATGGTAATCTTAGGAACTGCAGCTGCAGGGGGCAGTGCTTGTTTGCATACACATGTCCGTACAGTTTGCGATGTGAAGGCAACGTATGGAAAAATGTGATACGACAGTCTATATGAGGTGTTCACACACAGCAGATTATTTGTAGACAAAGGCAATTTTACTACATATGTATAAGGTTTTTTTTTTATTTTGCAGTGTGGCATATTTCTTTACCTTCTTGCGAAGTATCGGACGGTGACAGCAGATATTGCTGGGATAATCCAAGATCTCCACAAGCTTGTATCAGGTTCAGAAATGGTGTTAAATGTTTCTGTTGATTTCTTTTTGTAGTTTATAAGCCCAAGTCATCATGCTTTTACCGTAGTATTCTGTAGTAAAAAGCTTTGAAAGTTTCATAATTTTGGTCTACGCTAAAATTTTGCGACTTTGGCTTTCCAATGCTTTTTTCAGTGTGATCATTGTCGTTTTTGGTGAATCAAGAGCAAAGTTGCAAAAAATTTTTAGACTTAGGGCACGTTCATATGACCGTATTTTCGGTCCTGGTGCTGTATTTGAAAGAAAACACACAGCATTCGGAGGAATGTTGTTCAATGGGGCAGTGCAGCTGAATGATTTTTTTCACCCACCAAATCTGTCCGAGAAAAAAAAATTTCAGCATGCGCTAGTTTCTTCCGTAAATTGAATGAGACTCACCCATAACATTCTATGGGTGCGTGAAAAAAATCAGATGCCATACAGAGACATCGTATAACATCCAATTTTTACGGATATATTAAAATTCTGTAACGTATAAAACTGTAAATGATCTTTTAAATGATCAATAGCTGCTGAATTAAAATATGGAGTGAATACGGACTGCCCACTCGTGACAAGTGAGAAAAAAATCGTACCACTTTTCTGGATAAAACTCTGAACAAATTTCTATACATTCGTGTGAACCTACCCTCAAGGTGAGTCCACATGAGAGGGAAAAGCTGCAGATCTGCTCAGGTAAAATCTAAAGCAGAATTTAGTAGTTGACATATCAGATATTCCACATCACATGTGGCAGATTTATTCAGCGTGGAAATTGACACACAGTGCAGATTCTGATAAGTCACTGTACTTTCAGATAACTTGATCTTGTTTATTCACGTTATTTAAACATTGTACTAGTTCTAGGAGTTTTCCTTCTGTCTAAGGCTAGTTTCACATTTGTGTTCGAATCTGCAGCGTTTAATCCGCATCTGTAAGTGCAGGTAGAAACACATATAAAACACAGCGTTTTTTAGACGCATGCGGGAATGCATGCGGTTAATAAAACGCCGCGTTTTCACGCTTTATCATGCGTTCTGTCATGTGTTTGCGTTTTTTGTGTGCATGGTGGAAAATTTTACAGGAGAAAAATCTAGATAACCAGACACCGCCAATGGGACTACAGAGGGCGTGTATTATGGGATATCTATATATAGACCCTAGGACTGCTGAAATCTTAACAGTGTGCTACTGTATCCTGTGTCATGATGGATCTTCGCATGGAGAGCTTTTTTTTCAACCTGGATTTAAGCATCAAGCTGTGTCTTGCTTGTCCGTTTGCTTGGGAGCAACACAGAAATCGCGAAAGATGGAGAAGGACACGGCGTAGGCGTTTTTGGTGACACCCCATTATCGAACTATGTGAGAGTCATGGAGCCTATCACATGCTATATGGCGAGCTTAATGCCAACCCGGACAAATTCCCGGAATATACAAGGATGTCGCAAGACACTTTCTGGGATTTGCTTGGTCGTGTCCAAGGAGCCATCCAGAGACAAGACACCCAGCTCCACAGAGCGATTCCACCAGAGGAATGTCTGCTGGTTACATTAAGGTACGTAACAATTCTAAACAAATGCCAGCCCTAATTTTGGTTGTTCTGACATGTATTCTTTGTATTTTCCTTTATGTCTTTAGCAGAACAACACCATAAATAGAATTAATTGTACATTTTTTTTTATTTATTTTATTACAGATTTCTGGCAACTGGAGAGAGTTTATCATCCCTCCACTTCCAATACCAGCTTGGAATTTCCACCCTGTCCGGAATAGTTGCGGACACCTGCCGGGCTTTGTGGAATGTTCTCCGGGATGAGTTTATACCCCTACCCACCGCGGACATGTGGATTGAAATTGCTGAAAAATTCTGGAGTGTGTGTGATTTCCCCAATTGTTTGGGAGCGGTGGATGGAAAGCACATCCGCATTATCAAACCAAGCAGAACAGGATTGGAGTACTTCAACTATAAAAAATATTTTTCTGTTGTGCTCATGACAATAGCAGATGTGGACTGTCGCTTCATCACCGTGGACGTTGGAGCTTTTGGCCGTGGCAACGATTCCCAGACTGTCAAGAACTTGGATATGGGGCACCGTGTGTATCGTGAAAATTTTAATTTTCCAGAGCCACAACCTCTCCCCAACACTCAAGGTCCACCGATGCCATTTGTTATGGTCAGGGATGAGGCCTTTCAAATGTGTGAAAACCTACTGAAGCCATAATCCAGTCGGGACTTGAACCACACTAAAAGGATCTTTAACTACAGACTGACCAGGGCCCGAAGAGCAGTAGAGTGTACCTTTGGGATTCTAGTCTCAAAATGGCACATTCTTGCAACAGCCATTAATCTAAAACTGGAGACAGTCGATGAGGCGGTCAAAGCCTGTGTGGTTCTCCACAATTACATAATGGCTAAGGAGCAACCCAACATTGAACTGGATGAACCAGTTGCAAACCCATTGCCAGATTACCAGCATCACCCGCTGCAGTCAACTGCTGAAGTTAACCACATGCGGGACCAATTTGCTGCCTTTTTTGATTCTGATATTGGACGTGTGGTATGGCATGACAATATTGTGTAAAATGTCCTGTTGGGTTTAAGTATGTACCAGTTATGTTACTAATATTTGTTGTTAATAAACTTTATATTTTTGGTATCTTGACCATGTCTCCTATGTATTTCCTCTACAAACCACTTAAGCTGGGTTCACATTGCGTTAACAGCAGCCCGTTCAACACACACGTTAATGGGCTGCTGTTAATGCAAGTGCCATTATGGCAGCGTGCTAGCGCAGATAGAGCATCTGCTAGCTTTATCTGCATTAGCGGTGACGGACCCAGAAATGCTGAAGCCCGCGTCTCGGGGTCCGTCACTCAATGACGGCACATTGCTAGCGCACGCCCATCGTGGGCGTGCGCTAGCGATGCGTCTGACATTGGATTCAATGGTGGAGTTAATGGAATGCATTACACCGTGTTATGGCACGTTGTAACGTAGTCCATCTAACGGACAGGTTCAACGCAATGTGAACCCAGCCTTAGGTTGTTAGTGGTAAGGTTGCTGATGTCATTGCATTCTGATTCTGTTCTGCAGTATCCACTGGATGCAGACTGAAGAGACGATGGCTGTTGAATACAAAACAGATCTATACTTATCAAGTCAGGTGTCTTAAATAATGAATTCATGATGCACATATAACAGCTTTATGAATTCACTATTTCTGACACATGTCCAGGTGAGCATAGATATACCTTGTTTGAACACCATCGTCCCTTCACTTTGTGTGAAATAGATTATGTACACATAAGAGAAAATGGAGGTTATACAAGGCAGTTCTCACCAGGTCAGGTGACCTAACTAATGAGTTTTTGGACACAAGACCTGTTGAGTATAGTTCTGCATTGTATTGCCACCATTTTCTCTTCAGTCTGCAACACTAGTCACAGACTAAGCAAAAGGAAGAGATTATGGATAAAATACAAGTATAAATTTTTTGGCCCACCTCATACCTCTATACTAAAGACACACAAAACTGCAGTGTTGTACTTGCTAACTACTGGAGCTATGATGTGGGCAAAAAATAAAGTGTGCGGCACAGTTATTTATTTAGCGCACGGTGTGTGTTGCCGGCAGCGAAATACACAATTAACCAAACATTTTTGGGGGCAAAAACATTGTTATTTATTTTTATAACGAAAAAAAATTAACTGCACCTGCTTGGGGGTAGAGTGCTGGAAACGGTGAGTATGTAGCTGTGAAGCATTTCTCATTGTGGACCACGCAGGGGTGGCAGGAGAAGGGGCAATTAAATTACTGGGGTCTGGCAGATCGGGGATGGGGCTCGACGCATGAGAGGGCTGAGACACACTGGAAGGGTGAGACAAACCTGACATAACAGACACATTGGGAGGTGAGGGGGAGGAATAAAAATAGTCTGCTTTTTTTTTCCTTTTGGGATCGGCATTGCGGTCTGGGAAGCCTTGGCAGGCTCATTTCTTGCGGCCTGGTTATAGTGGCCAAACTGTCACTCTCTTTGTCCCGCTGCTGCTGCATGGTTGCGGTAGTTTTTTGATAGGCCATGCCAGGGTCCGGCTGCATCGTGGTAGCGGAGCAGAAGGCCATGCCAGGGTCCTGCTGCTGCATGATGGTGTGAGTGGAGGAGGTCCAAGCAGGAGCAGCAGTTGTCATGGTGATGGCGGTGGGCTGTCCTAAAGCACTCGGCATGGTGGTAGTGCTGTAGTGATGTCCGGCAGTGCTTGGGATGGAGGTGGCCGTGCAGTGGTATGCAGCAGAGGTTGGCATTGAGGTCAAGCATGACAGTGTAGGCACAAGTGAATATGCCGCCACTGTCTGCTGAAAATACCAACTCTGCTGCATAGCCTGCACATAAGCAGCATGGCAGGCCTGCACGACACTAAGCTGGAGATCAGGAGTAAGGTGTTCCGACATGCCCTGTTCAATTTGATTAAAAAATGATGTGCTTGCCTCTGGAGGTTGGCTTTTATTTGTTCAAGGCTTTTGGTGACCTCCTGGATATGTGTATTCATATGGCTAATGGCAGTATCCAGTCGGTCACCCAAAGCCTTGATTCCATCGTGAAAACCGAGCTCAAGTGCAAAAACTCGAGCATGAGTGACCTGTCCGATGCCCTCTGCTGCTGCTGGGAGGAGACCAAAAAAAGGGGCAGAGGACTGTGAAAGGGGAATACCTGATGGACCAGCTTCCTGGTCTCCAGATAGTGTGGCAGGCCCACTTGCTGCAGCGCTGCTGGATGGCTGGAACGGGTCCGTGGCTGTCTGATGAAGGACTGCTCCAGAACCTGGGTCAACAGTGCTGCTCCATATGTTGTGAAAAAAAAAATGATACCAAAAATTTACACAACGCAAACTCCTATGGAATAGAAACATACAGATTATGGCAATACAACACAACCTAATACACCAAAAAAATACTTACGTTCTCTTGGCAAGGACCGGTCTTAAAAATGCCAGAATGCGGTGATATTTATATTTCAGATCCTTACTCCAGAACCACTGGGAACACGGTTCTCTTGACGCAAGTCCTTGTTGAAGCGGTCCTTCATCGAACGCCAACGTGTTTTGACTTTGAGCACTGTTGAAAAAACAAAAAATAATGGTTAGACAATGGACTTTTGGCCATGCTCACACAACTGTGTGTGATGAGAGAAACTCCTGAGAGTTTCTGTCATTACACACAGTTTAGTGAGCACGGCCAAGGTCTCTGCTGCATCACACTGCATTGCAATACTTACAAAATGCATTTCGGACACGAGTCAGGGCATTATCCCAGCCATCCCACATGGCTTTGGCAACCTCATTCCATAGCCGTCGGATCGTCACGTTGTCCGAGTGCTGGGGAACCTGGGTGTCCCCCAATGGGACTCGCTCATGGACCAGGGAGATAAGGAGGTCATTTTCAATGAGGTCCTCATCCCATTCTGGAACCTAAAAAATAAATAAAGATATTAATGTTGGATACAGTAACATAAGGAAAAGAAAGAAAACAGTGACAGAGAAATGGTATGAATAATGAAAGTCAAGATAAAAAAGGAGTCCAGAAGAAAAATGTAAAGAAAGAGGAAAGTAAAGAAGGGAAGATTCAAGAATACTAAAGTGAGGATACAGTAAACAGTCAGCCAGGTAAACTTAAACACTGCCGCCTTGCCGCCCGACCGTGAACCCGCTGCTCCTGCTCACCCTCTGCCAGTGGAAGAAGTGCTCTAAAAAAGGAAAAAAAAAAGTCACATGTGTAGATGTGACAGTGAATACTTACCAATCTGAGGAGTTGAGTACTCACTTCACTGACATGTTCGGCTTGTGAAGGCCCAGGATGTTGCTCCTCATCAGAAGAAGAAGACATTCTGATGCATGCAGAAAGAAAGAAATGGCAGAAATTAGGACATGTAAAGACCGAAAATAGAAAATAAAGGCATTGGCTAGGATATACTCACATTGTTCAGTCTTGTTTCCTCCAAGGTGCTTTTCTCTTTCTGGTCTGGTTCTCTGTCTGCTGAGTAGTGACTTGCAAATGTCCACTCCCTCCCTTTATCACTTTGTAAGTGGGGGGTGGCTAATCAGTGTCTAGACAGGTTTTCCTATGGTGCAACACATGCGTTCACAAATGCAAGCAAACGCATGTCCTCGCGGCCGCATGCGTTCGCATAGACAGCAATGCGTGCGTTTTTTTTCCACATTCCATCCGCTAACAACCGCATACATTTCTAGGCGGCAAATTGACGCCTCTAAAGTTGCTACATGTAGCGTTTACCGCGCCAAAATGCAGACGATGAAACGACACATGTGTCATCAAACGTGGCAAAACGCAATCGATTGCAGACACATGCGTCTCTAATGTTAAATATAGGAATGCACAACGCATGTGGATAATTGCGGAAGAAAATCTGCGGACACAACCGCAAATGTGAAACCGGCCTAATTTGCTGTCTACTGCCTTTTGTTAAGTGTAATCTATCTGTAGGCAAAGATGCATAGTAGGAAGTGAGGAAGTGATTTTGTGTCTCTGTTTCTGCTATCTTGTTTGCCAAGCTGCATTCAGGTATAAGGCCACATTCATACGTTCAGTATGTGGTCAGTATTTTACATCAGTATTTGTAAGTCAAAACCAGTAGTGCAACAATCAGGGAAAAGTATAATAGAAACACGTCAACCATTCCTGGTTTTAGCTTACAAATACTGAGGTAAAATACTGACCAATTACTGAATGTGTGAACGTGGACTTACACAAAGACAGGAAAGCTATTGAACACAGGCACTAGGAATGTAAATGTGGATGAGGAGAAGCATGTTTCAGTTCAAAAAGTGCTGGCGGAATGTTGATTAGGCCGGGGTCACACTAGCGTAGAATACGGACAAGTGCTATGTGAGAAAACATAGCATAGCACTCAGACTAGTGTTATTTTATGGGGCAGGTCACATCTGTGATTATTTTCTCATGCCAAATCGTCATGCGAAAACAAACGCAGCATGCTGCAATTGGCACCGAGTCTCGGCAGAGTCTCGGCTCACTCTCACCCATATAATCCAATGGGTGCGAGTAACACAACGCACATCACTCGGATATCATCCGAGTGCGGTGCAATATTCGCCGGCAGTGGGGGAGATAGAGATATTACTTTCTCCGCCTCCTCCGCATCTGTGCTCCCATTCTCTCTGTGCAAGAGGCTCGGAGCACAGTACCACGACTTTTGGCTCCCTCTCACAGCAGAGCAGGAGCCGAGGTTCATTAGCATATTGCATCCAATGCGACACTAGTGGTACCCCGGCCTTAGAAAGAACTGACCAGGAGAGAATAACATAACATCACAAAAGAATGGGATTATTTCCTGGACGTATCATATACCAAAAGTAGCTTTATCTGATTGTTGAAAATGAGGGAAGTAAAACCATGCTTCTTTAGGCTATGTGCACACGTTGCAGATTTAGATGTGGATCTACAGCGTTTTTGGATTCATGAAATTGCATCAAATCCTCAGTGTAGTCCACAAGCACTGTTAGTCAATGTGAAATTGACATTTGGTGTGCACATGCTGGGGAAAAAAATGTGCAGAATTGCAGCTTTTTTTCGCAGCATGTCAATTCTTTTTTTGGATTTGCAGCGTTTCTGCACCCATTGACTTTCATTGCGTCAGGCCAATCTGCATCAAAACCACAGGTTTAAAAAAGATCTGTGGATTTCCTGCAGATGTACCTGTGAAAAACGCTGCAGATCGGGAGTGGGGAGAGTGTGTGGGTGGATGCTGTGTGTGTGGGTTGAGACTGTGTGTGTGCAAAAAAGATGTGCGGGGCTGTGTGTGTGTGTCTGTGTGTGTCTGTGTGTCGGCAGGGGTGTGCGGGGCTATGTGTGTACGGAAAACATGTGCGGGGCTGTGTGTGTGCAGGTGTTTGTGTGCATGGGTGTGCGGGGCTGTGTGGGGCTGTATGTGTGTGTGCGGGACTGTGTGTGTGCATGCATGGCGTGTGTAGATAGCCATCATCCGACTGAACTACTAGTCCCATCCGGCTATGCCTGCTATAGTGACAGGTAGTTAGATGATGGAACAACAGTAGTCTCATCATCTGGCTACTGAGTCCAAGTGTAAAAAAAACATATACACATACAGTACATACAACATACAGTACATACTCACCAATCACCTAGACCCCGAAGCCCTCGATCACCTGGAAAAAATAACATAATAAACCAACCTATACTTACCTTTCCGTCGTAGTCCAGTTAATAACGAGTGTCCCACGATGATCTCCCATGTAGAACAGTGATATCGGGTGATGTCAGTGCTCTACAGATCTTCCGCAATGAACTGACAGGCGCAGGTAATCTTCCGTGATGTATCCCTCTGCCACTGCCGGGAGAAAGGACTCCTGAGTTCATTCTCACCGGCAGCGCTGTGTGAGAAAATTCCCAAACAGCATTGCCAAAAAGAGAGCCTGAACTCAGGTAACCTCTTCAATAATGCACTGCAGGAGCCATTGTCTCCTGTCAGTGCATCGTGAGAGGTCTATAGAGCAGTGATATCACCCGATGTCACTGTTCTATTGGGGAACTTATCGTGGGACACTTGTTATTAATTGGACTGCATTGGAAAAGGGAGTATACTGTTGGTTTATTATTATTTTTTGCAGGTGATCAGTGGCTTTGGGGAGTTAGGCGTGGTTGTAAGTTTGGTGAAATTAAAAATATTAAAATTATTTTTTCTGGCTGTGTCTTTATTTAACTCTGTCACTACTATAGGGTTAATAATGGATAGGTGTCTTTTTGATGCCTCTCCATTACTAACCGGGCTTAATGTCACCTTACAATCACAGGTGACATTAGCCCCTTATTACCCCATATGCCACTGCTACAGGGCAGTGAGAAGAGATAGGCTAATTTCTGGAATTGGCCCATCTTACAGATGCGCCATTTCAGGGGCGGCTGGGAGCTGGTGATTGTAGTTGGGGGGGCAATATCCATGGCTGTGAATATCAGCCTGCAGTTGTCTGCATAGCCTTTCTGGCTAATATTTATAGGGGGACCCCACGTTATTTTTTTGGGGTCCCAATAGCTAGTAAAGGCTAATTACACAGCTGCGGGCTGAGATTCATAGCCTGGGAAGCTCCATGGGTATTAACCCCTTCCCAGGCTATAAACATCGGCCCCTGGCCATCAGCTTTCCCTCTCTGGCTCAGAAATTTGTGTGAGAGTCAACGCCATTTAAAAAAATAAATAAATAAATTTTATCTCACACCTCAATACCCGACACTTCCGCCGGCACTTGGGACCAGAGTGGGTGACTGCATGTATTTCTATGCAGCTGAATGCTGTCAGGTACTGAGGTATGAGACTCGTGTGAGTTTCTCGCAAGTGTGACTCCGGCCTAACGCACATTTTGTGTGTGTGTGTCTTTATTTAACTCTTTAGTACATTTTCTTATGTTTATTACTAAACATCAGTCTTGGTATTAACTATCTATAGATATACCTATCTATCTATCTATCCATCCATAGATATATCTATTTATCTAGCTATCTACCTATAGATATATCTATCCATCTACCTATAGATATATCTATCCATCTCTCTATAGATAGATATATCTATAGATAGATACATAGATAGATCTATGGATAGATAGATAAATAGATATATAGATCTATAGATATATAGATAATAGATAGATGATAGATAGATCGATCGATAGATCGATCTATCTATACATATATCTATCGATCTGTCTATCTAATATCTATCTATCTACCTATCTATAGATCTATCTAACATCTATCTATCTACTGTATTATCTATCATCTATCTAGCTGTTTATGTAAACATTATTCTTCATGTAAATGAAGTGGTTGGACAATCCTTTTTTTTGTTAAATAGATCTTTGTGCCGCACAAGTGATACTGTGCCGCACAAGAGGTTGGTACACAAAATGAGAATGCTTGGTCTGGGGGAAAATGTGTGTAAATGGGTTAGTAACTGGCTTAGTGATAGAAAGCAGAGGGTAGTTATAAATGATATAGTCTCTAACTGGGTCGCTGTGACCAGTGGGGCACCGAAGGGGTTGGTATTGGGACCTGGTCTCTTCAACATATTCATTAATGATCTGGTAGAAGGTTTACACAGTAAAATATCGATATTTGCAGATGATACAAAACTATGTAAAGCAGTTAATACAAGAGAAGATAGTATTCTGCTACAGATGGATCTGGATAAGTTGGAAACTTGGGCTGAAAGGTGGCAGATGAGGTTTAACAATGATAAATGTAAGGTTATACACATGGGAAGAAGGAATCAATATCACCATTACACACTGAACGGGAAACCACTGGGTAAATGTGACAGGGAGAAGGACTTGGGGATCCTAGTTAATGATAAACTTACCTGGAGCAGCCAGTGCCAGGCAGCAGCTGCCAAGGCAAACAGGATCATGGGGTGCATTAAAAGAGGTCTGGATACACATGATGAGAGCATTATACTGCCTCTGTACAAATCCCTAGTTAGACCGCACATGGAGTACTGTGTCCAGTTTTGGGCACCGGTGCTCAGGAAGGATATAATGGAACTAGAGAGAGTACAAAGGAGGGCAACAAAATTAATAAAGGGGATGGGAGAACTACAATACCCAGATAGATTAGAGAAATTAGGATTATTTAGTCTAGAAAAAAGACGACTGAGGGGCGATCTAATAACCATGTATAAGTATATAAGGGGACAATACAAATATCTCGCTGAGGATCTGTTTATACCAAGGAAGGTGACGGGCACAAGGGGGAATTCTTTGCGTCTGGAGGAGAGAAGGTTTTTCCACCAACATAGAAGAGGATTCTTTACTGTTAGGGCAGTGAAAATCTGGAATTGCTTGCCTGAGGAGGTGGTGATGGCGAACTCAGTCGAGGGGTTCAAGAGAGGCCTGGATATCTTCCTGGAGCAGAACAATATTGTATCATACAATTATTAGGTTCTGTAGAAGGATGTAGATCTGGGGATTTATTATGATTAGTGTTGAGCATTCCGATACCGCAAGTATCGGGTATCGGCCGATATTTGCGGTATCGGAATTCTGATACCGAGTTCCGATATTTTTGTGATATCGGGAATCGGTATCGGGATTTAGATTAATGTGTAAAATAAAGAATAAAAATAAAAAATATTGATATACTTACCCTCGGACGGGCCCTGGTTGTCACCGCTGCAATCGCCATGTTTTCCTTCCTATGAATGAGCTTGTTAAGTACCTTCGATGACGTCGCGGCTTGTGACCAATCACAAGCCGCGATGTCATCGAAGGTTATTAACGCGCTCATTCCTAAGAATGAGCGCGTTAAGGACCTTCGATGACGTCGTGGCTTGTGATTGGTCACGTGAGCGGTCACATGACCGCTCAGCGACCAATCACAAGCCGCGATGTCATCGAAGGTCATTAAAGCGCTCATTCTTAGGAAGAAAAGCATGGCGATTGCAGCGGTGACAACCAGGGCCTGTCCAAAGGTAAGTATATCAATATTTTTTATTTTTATTCTTTATTTTACACATTAATACCTTCCGATATTTGTGTCCCATTGACTTGTATTGGTATCGAATATCGGTATTGGTATCGGATATCGGTATCGGCGATATCCGATATTTTTCGGATATCGGCCGATACCATCCGATACCGATACTTTCAAATATCGGACGGTATCGCTCAACACTAATTATGATGGAATATAGGCTGAACTGGATGGACAAATGTCTTTTTTCAGCCTTACTAACTATGTTACTATGTTTATTTAGCCTGCAAAAACGCACACAAATCCGCATGAAAAAAAAACATGAAAATCTGCATCAAAATCACACCAAAAACACATAAAAAGCGCATGGATTTTTACCTTCGTTTTCTGCCAAGAGATGCAGAATATGTGCAGAAAGTTCTGCAGAGAAATCTGCAATGTGTGCACATACCCTAAAGTGCTTTGTGAAAGAAAAGGGATGCTTTAAGAATCCTTAGCATGTTGATTTATGTAGGAAATTTTATCCATAAAGAAGGAGCCCTATAACTTGAGAAAGGGGAAAATATTAAAAAATCAGAAGCAGAAATTGCAGATTAGACATTCACAAAATCCAACAGCACATTACAGCAAAAAAACTATTCACTGCATGTGAATTGAACCTTAGGGCTCATTAACATGAGCTTATTCTATGAATATGTGCTGTCTGTGTACATTCGATAGCACAATGGCCAATGGAATTCAGTATAGCTGTTCAGTTTTCAATTTTTTTCATATGGACCGAATTTCCCTGTGAAAAAATTGCAGCATACTCTATTCTCTTCTCTACTGTTTATTGGACTCACTTATCCAAGTTTATGAGTGCCACAAAAATACTAAAGTTTTTTATGTTTAGTGGCTTATGTGAACATGTGCTTACATGCTGCATGCCCACCAGTTCATATCCAGTTTATATCCCAGTTGATATATTTTGTTTTATTCTGTCTGTTTCCATCATGTGCATATAAATGTTGTGGCCTGCCCTTGTATTGAGTTGGCCATTATTCATGTGTTACTTATGACAACTCAGGTTTGGGTCCTCTTATTACACCCTAACTACAGGGGTTCCTCTTGCTGTATTTGCAGCACTGAGTATCTAGACCCTTATTTTGGTCTTATGAGTCATACTAAGGACTTGTCCTAATTCATTTTTTGGGTTTTATAAGATATATATATATATATACTCCTGGGTACATTGGACAATATTGATTATGAGCCACATTGCTTTATTGCTATCTGGTCGTTGTATACAAATTGCACCCTGTTGAATTTTACCTATTGCAGGGGGTTTTGAGTGGTTATTCCTATATGGTGTTACTTATGTTTTATGTCATGTTTTGCAATTGTGTGCCAATAAAGATTATTATTATTTTTATTGATCATTTTTGGTGTAGTGTATATGCCTTACAGTAGTGCTTTTCTATCTTTGGTTCCATTATTATTTTTTACTACTGGTCTTTGTGTGGCACCCCAAGAGTTCAGGTACCACAGTGGTATTGCCTTCCTCTCGTGGAGGGTAATGCCATGCCTCGAGACAGGAGGGATCCCGCTGGCAGGTAATCTTACATGCAACATTTTCTGATTCCAGGCCAGAAGGGGGAGCTCTAAACCTGGCTTAAGAGGAACTTCCCTATATACATCCTGGTCTGGAGGAGGAGTCAGTTAGTCTGGTGCAGATAAGCAGACAGTTGACAGTTGTTAACAGACAGTGAAGGGACACAGAAGGACTTAGGAGCTAGAGGAGTGCTGCAACTGGGCCTCTCTAAGCTGAGTGCAGAGACCGGGCACTGGGAGCCCAAGGTCGTGAGGAACTACGGGTCCCACGGTAGAACCGGAGGGCAGGAAACTAAAAGGGACTTGCCCATATAATACCTGAGGTACAGCAGCAGTCAGAGTCCAGAGTCACCGTGGACAGAGTCCCAAAAGAGATGGTTCAAGTTGCCTATCATGCAGGTACTGTCTCTGGACAAGGGAAGAAAGAGGACCTTGTTAGGTAACTACAGGCAGCAAGGGACTACAGACAAGCGCATAGTGGAAGGCTCTTTAACTGACCTGTCAAGGGGATTTCCACTAGTCTTCAGGCTGCCTGTACTCCATCTATACCTGTTGCCGGTACTCTGGACTGAGGCTGCTTAATACCAGTAAACCAGGTAAAGACTGCAACCCTGTGTCCTCCATTTATTTGCCGGCATTCACCATCCTTGCCAAATACACCGGGAGCCCTGAGGACACCTCTTCACCTATGTGAAGTGACATCATCTTTGCTGCAGCACCATGGCTCCCAGAGGACCCCTTTAAGCAGCATCGGTCACCTCCGACTCAGAACCACAGGTGGCTTCAGGAACTTTCATTATTTCCACAACCCCTTTAAAGACCATCCCTTTTACTTGGGTGCCCAGTTCCACGGACCGGGTCGCTGCCACCATGACCACCCATTTAATTGTGACCAGACTCAGTACAGAGTACCCAACGGCCCTGACGGGTGACTCATTTGCACCTCCCTATATTATCCATTGCTACAGTAGTGCACCTGGGTCCATTCATCATATATACTTATCTACATGTATATCACTCTACAAATGGTAAGGTTTTTAATATTAGAATTAGGACCGTCTCAATTAAGGTTGCCGTGACGAGGCGGGATGGCTTTCGCATTTTTTTGCTCAAAAAACATGTTAACTAAATACCGTATATTATTTTCATGCACTATGCTTTTACTTGTTCACTGTAGAGTATTTTATCACTGTAGGCAACAAAGAAGAAACTTGGCGGCACTCACCGGTCTTCAACACAGGTTTCTTTATTACATAACTTCACGGCACGGGGATGTATACAACAAGAGCAGCTGGCGATCGACGGCTGTTTCGCGCCCTTCTGGCGCTTCAACGGGTTCAGTAAGAGAGGTTCGTAATGATCTCATGCAATTGTAATCTGCATATATGAGAGTCCTCACAGCTGTGATGTGCTAATAGAAGTCCGTCCTAAGTGGCGGCTATGTATCTTATAATTTTGCGATACTATGCATTAATATGTTGTTAGTCCAGTGTCCGGTGCAAAGGGTTTTGTTTTTAATGGAAATTGTTTTTAATGGTATGTGTACTGAGGGTGGGCGGGTGTTATCGCTGGGGGTGGCGTCTGATCTCAGCGCTACTTCAGGCGTCACATCCGTAGTCCCAATGAACCCGTTGAAGCGCCAGAAGGGCGCGAAATGGCCGTCGTTCGCCAGCTGCTCTTGTTGTATACATCCCCGTGCCGTGAAGTTATGTAATAAAGAAACCTGTGTTGAAGACCGGTGAGTGCCGCCAAGTTTCTTCTTTGTTGCCTGCATCACTGATGTTCGTTCCGGCTGAGCACCTCTGGTCTGCCGGCTGGCTGCAAGCTGTGAGTTCTCAACGTCTTGGTTGGAGTAAATGCGGTGGTGCGGTCAGCTATTTTCTTTTCCGCAAGTAGTTCCTAAGACTGTATTGACTTAGCACACCACGGAACTGGTGAACCACAGTGACATTGTACAAGTTGTACTTCTGGATCGTTGGTCACGATCATGGATATAGAAGCCAGATCCGGACACCCAGGTTTACAAGCCGGCCGGGTAGATGTTGTAAATTACTTCAAAGAGTGCGAGCAGGCTGATGAAGTACACACCCTGAGCACAAGGGCATTGGAGCAGAAATTGTTTACCTTATCTGAAAGAGAGGGAAAATTATTTTGGACTAACAATTCTTTAACATCCTATGTGAATAGCGGGAGGGTCCCACGAGGATTGAGAGTGTGGAAGGAGATCTCACACTGTACAAACGACCCTAGCTTCCGAACACAGTGGGAGCAAATTATGTTGAAATGCTCTCAGGAGTTATTGATGTTGGTCCTTAAATCGAATATGCAAAATTACGAATCAGTTGAGAGTGACATTGAAAAAACGCGGGTTGAACTACAGAAGCGGCTCACGGATAACCAGTGGGCTTCACTAAATAAAAAATTAGAGGCCAAGCTGATCCCTATACAGGCGGACATTAAACATAAGAAACGCGATAAATTTATTAGAGATAAAAAAAGACTTTGAATTGGGCCAAATTTTTACATGGAACAAACAACCTAAGACTGAAGGACGATTTAATTATGATAAAACAGGTCGACAAAAAAGAGACCCTGGAGGTGTAACACCCATCAGAGAAGGGATTATGTTACCACCGAATCCGACTCTAGTCAGAGTGAGGGAACCGCAGCCTCAGGAAGTCTGATAGAGGACTTAACCCTTCCAGGCACCTCCATGACGGATCTCCCTTTAGGAGAAGAAAGACACGCCGAGGAGGCAAGAGGAACCAGAACTATGCCCGATCGGAAAAGGAAGGCCGTGTCATGGAGGCAGAGGAGATGAATAGATTCCACGCACAGCATATAGTTAATTTGACTGACCACATATTAAAACCAGCTCACCTTTCTTTGCTTGCAAAAGGTTTAAATTATTGTATCCCAAAAGATTTCGACATGGCGGAGTTTCAGATTGACCTATTTAAGTCCATTCGTAAGATCCATCTATATAAGCACTTCCTTAATGCCCCTAGAACACAACAAACTTTGGAGGGCGAGCGCCCGTGTACTATTGGGCCCCTGGGATTTATGGCAGGGGTAGGACTGCACACACTGGCAGATACTCATGGTGAAGCCGAGATATTGGTGGGCTTGACGGAACCCGATGGTTTTAATCCAGGGAAATATACCACATCTATGGCCCCTTTCACAGGGGGTGTCACGTCACGATATATGCCCCCAGTGTCCCCTGGGAACGTTATTGATTTGTTTGAGATACAGGTCATCAAAGACATAGAGTCCTTGATTTATCCAAAAGCACCGGCCAATCTGACGGTGCTTGAACAAGCAGCCCTGCAGGAAATAAGGAGATGGAATGATACCGTAATTCGACCGGCGGACAAAGGGGGCAAGACGGTGCTAATACCCAAAGAGATGTATATCGCGGAGGCCTATAGGCAATTAGCCGATACAGAGACATATAAAAAACTACAGGGTGACCCCACTAACAAATTTAAAAATGAGTTGAGAACCTTACTTAGGGAAGCGGTGGAAACCAACGTCATATCCACAGTTAAAGCTGGGAAGTTGCTGCCAGAGTTCCCCAACAAGCCGCATTGGTACCATGTCCCTAAAATACATAAGGCTGTCGACAATCCCCCAGGTCGACCGATAGTGTCAGGGGTGGGATCACTTACAGAACCTCTTTCCAGATATATAGACTGGTTGTTACGACCCCTGCTGACACATATACCAGCATATACCAAAGACACTGGTGCGTTCCTGCGACAAATCCGTTCGTTCACTTGGCAGCCAACCTTTCAGTTGGTGTCAATAGATGTAGTTAATCTCTACACACGGATACCACAGGATTTGGGAGTTACAGCAGTGCGCCATATTCTAGATACTACAGATATGGGACAGGGCACTATAGAATTCATATGTGACAGCCTTAATTTTATCCTTACGCACAATGCATTTACATTCTTGGACCTCTGGTACCTACAGATTGTCGGTACGGCGATGGGGACTCCGGCAGCTTGTACTTTCGCCAATTTGTATTTGGGGTACTTCGAGGAGGCATATGTGTACTCCTTGAAGAATCCCTATTTGAGACATATCAAGATGTACCTACGGTACGTCGATGATATGTTCTTTGTATGGGATGGGGCAGAAGACACCTTCGGACAATTTGTATCGTATTTAAATGACAACATCATGGGCATGGCCTTTACCTCTAATTTTGGAGGGGCACATTTGGAATTTCTGGACGTATCTGTGGACATAGTGAATGGAGAGGTGAGTACCTCCCTGTATCGTAAACCAGTTTCCACAAACGCTTTGATGCATTACCAGAGTTATCACCCGGGGCACACCAAACGATCGCTACCTTATGGCCAGTTAGTACGTACTAGTCGTGCCAACAATACACAGGAGGGCCTAGAGGCTCAAACTCTAGATTTACAAGAGAGGTTGAGGTATAGAGGATACCCAGATTATATGTGGAAAGATGCCCGTGAAAAGATGAATAATAGAAATCAACACATGAGTAAGATGCAATCACCAATGGGGAAGAGGTTCACATTTTGCTTTCAGTTTGGCCCCATGGACAGGCAGATTAGGTCTGCCATCATAAAGAATTGGCATTTGTTGGATAGGGACAAAGATCTAGCTGAGGTGGTAGCCAGGGGCCCCCTTATTTCCAATAGAAGGAGTACTAGACTTAGGGATGTATTGGTGCGGAACAGAGTGGTAGAGAATAAGCCCGACAACTGGCTGAATAATAGTATCCCGGTGGGGAATTATCGGTGCGGGCACTGTAAATTCTGTACACAACATATAACAGATAGGATTCTACATATTGGGCCAATGGAACATAAGGTGGGACAATTAATCACATGTAAAACAAAAAACGTAGTTTATGTGGTATGGTGCCCTTGTGGGCGCTTTTACTTAGGCAAGACTATTAGATGTTTGTATGTACGCTTCAGAGAACATTGCCGCTCGGTTACTACAGGAAAGGGAGCTCCCAGACTCATTAAGCACGTACGAGAGGAGCATGAAGGGAATGTGGAGGTATTAACGTTTGCAGGTGTGGAGCAAGTAAAGATTTCACAAAGAGGGGGGGACCATCATAATACCCTATTGAGATGTGAGGCGATGTGGATTTTACGCACAGGGGCCATGGGGCCGGCAGGGCTCAATGATAAAGTGGACATGTCCATTTTTCTCTGATAATATTATAGAATAGGATGCGTTTGGCGCAGATGTTTAGGGACAAGAAATCGGACTGTAATCGATCCTGCATTTTATGAAGAGCCGGATGGTAGGTATTTGAAATGATCAGTAAGAGAGGTTCGTAATGATCTCATGCAATTGTAATCTGCATATATGAGAGTCCTCACAGCTGTGATGTGCTAATAGAAGTCCGTCCTAAGTGCGATACTATGCATTAATATGTTGTTAGTCCAGTGTCCGGTGCAAAGGGTTTTGTTTTTAATGGAAATTGTTTTTAATGGTATGTGTACTGAGGGTGGGCGGGTGTTATCGCGGGGGGTGGCGTCTGATCTCAGCGCTACTTCAGGCGTCACATCCGTAGTCCCAATGAACCCGTTGAAGCGCCAGAAGGGCACGAAACAGCCATCGTTCGCCAGCTGCTCTTGTATACATCCCCGTGCCGTGAAGTTATGTAATAAAGAAACCTGTGTTGAAGACCGGTGAGTGCCGCCAAGTTTCTTCTTTGTTGCCTGCATCGCTGATGTTCGTTCCGGCTGAGCACCTCTGGTCTGCCGGCTGGCTGCAAGCTGTGAGTTCTCAACGTCTTGGTTGGAGTAAATGCGGTGGTGCGGTCAGCTATGTTCTTTTCCGCAAGTATTTTATCACTGTGTTTCTATCTTTGGGTTTTGAGTACCCAAAAAAGCTGATCCCATATTACATAGTTAGTAAGGCCGAAAAAAGACATTTGTCCATCCAGTTCAGCCTATATTCCATCATAATAAATCCCCAGATCTACGTCCTTCTACAGAACCTAATAATTGTATGATACAATATTGTTCTGCTCCAGGAAGACATCCAGGCCTCTCTTGAACCCCTCGACTGAGTTCGCCATCACCACCTCCTCAGGCAAGCAATTCCAGATTCTCACTGCCCTAACAGTAAAGAATCCTCTTCTATGTTGGTGGAAAAACCTTCTCTCCTCCAGACGCAAAGAATGCCCCCTTGTGCCCGTCACCTTCCTTGGTATAAACAGATCCTCAGCGAGATATTTGTATTGTCCCCTTATATACTTATACATGGTTATTAGATCGCCCCTCAGTCGTCTTTTTTCTAGACTAAATAATCCTAATTTCGCTAATCTATCTGGGTATTGTAGTTCTCCCATCCCCTTTATTAATTTTGTTGCCCTCCTTTGTACTCTCTCTAGTTCCATTATATCCTTCCTGAGCACCGGTGCCCAAAACTGGACACAGTACTCCATGTGCGGTCTAACTAGGGATTTGTACAGAGGCAGTATAATGCTCTCATCATGTGTATCCAGACCTCTTTTAATGCACCCCATGATCCTGTTTGCCTTGGCAGCTGCTGCCTGGCACTGGCTGCTCCAGGTAAGTTTATCATTAACTAGGATCCCCAAGTCCTTCTCCCTGTCAGATTTACCCAGTGGTTTCCCGTTCAGTGTGTAATGGTGATATTGATTCCCTCTTCCCATGTGTATAACCTTACATTTATCATTGTTAAACCTCATCTGCCACCTTTCAGCCCAAGTTTCCAACTTATCCAGATCCATCTGTAGCAGAATACTATCTTCTCTTGTATTAACTGCTTTACATAGTTTTGTATCATCTGCAAATATCGATATTTTACTGTGTAAACCTTCTACCAGATCATTAATGAATATGTTGAAGAGAACAGGTCCCAATACTGACCCCTGCGGTACCCCACTGGTCACAGCGACCCAGTTAGAGGCTATACCATTTATAACCACCCTCTGCTTTCTATCATTAAGCCAGTTACTAACCCATTTACACACATTTTCCCCCAGACCAAGCATTCTCATTTTGTGTACCAACCTCTTGTGCGGCACGGTATCAAACGCTTTGGAAAAATCGAGATATACCACGTCCAATGACTCACCGTGGTCCAGTCTATAGCTTACCTCTTCATAAAAACTGATTAGATTGGTTTGACAGGAGCGATTTCTCATAAACCCATGCTGATATGGAGTTAAACAGTTATTCTCATTGAGATAATCCAGAATAACATCCCTCAGAAACCCTTCAAATATTTTACCAACAATAGAGGTTAGACTTACTGGCCTATAATTTCCAGGTTCACTTTTAGAGCCCTTTTTGAATATTGGCACCACATTTGCTATGCGCCAGTCCTGCGGAACAGACCCTGTCGCTATAGAGTCACTAAAAATAAGAAATAATGGTTTATCTATTACATTACTTAGTTCTCTTAGTACTCGTGGGTGTATGCCATCCGGACCCGGAGATTTATCTATTTTAATCTTATTTAGCCGGTTTCGCACCTCTTCTTGGGTTAGATTGGTGACTCTTAATATAGGGTTTTCATTGTTTCTTGGGATTTCACCTAGCATTTCATTTTCCACCGTGAATACCGTGGAGAAGAAGGTGTTTAATATGTTAGCTTTTTCCTCGTCATCTACAACCATTCTTTCCTCACTATTTTTTAAGGGGCCTACATTTTCAGTTTTTATTCTTTTACTATTGATATAGTTGAAGAACAGTTTGGGATTAGTTTTACTCTCCTTAGCAATGTGCTTCTCTGTTTCCTTTTTGGCAGCTTTAATTAGTTTTTTAGATAAAGTATTTTTCTCCCTATAGTTTTTTAGAGCTTCAATGGTGCCATCCTGCTTTAGTAGTGCAAATGCTTTCTTTTTACTGTTAATTGCCTGTCTTACTTCTTTGTTTAGCCACATTGGGTTTTTCCTATTTCTAGTCCTTTTATTCCCACAAGGTATAAACCGCTTACACTGCCTATTTAGGATGTTCTTAAACATTTCCCATTTATTATCTGTATTCTCATTTCTGAGGATATTGTCCCAGTCTACCAGATTAAGGGCATCTCTAAGCTGTTCAAACTTTGCCTTCCTAAAGTTCAATGTTTTTGTGACTCCCTGACAAGTCCCCCTAGTGAAAGACAGGTGAAACTGCACAATATTGTGGTCGCTATTTCCTAAATGCCCAACCACCTGCAGATTTGTTATTCTGTCAGGTCTATTAGATAGTATTAGGTCTAAAAGTGCTGCTCCTCTGGTTGGATTCTGCACCAATTGTGAAAGATAATTTTTCTTGGTTATTAGCAGAAACCTGTTGCCTTTATGGGTTTCACAGGTTTCTGTTTCCCAGTTAATATCCGGGTAGTTAAAGTCCCCCATAACCAGGACCTCATTATGGGTTGCAGCTTCATCTATCTGCTTTAGAAGTAGACTTTCCATGCTTTCTGTTATATTTGGGGGTTTGTAACAGACCCCAATGAGAATTTTGTTACCATTTTTCCCTCCATGAATTTCAACCCATATGGACTCGACATCCTCATTCCCTTCGCTAATATCCTCCCTTAAAGTGGACTTTAGACAAGACTTTACATAGAGACAAACCCCTCCTCCTCTCCGATTTTTACGATCCTTTCTAAACAGACTGTAACCCTGTAAGTTAACTGCCCAGTCATAGCTTTCATCTAACCATGTCTCGGTTATTCCCACTATGTCAAAGTTACCTGTAGATATTTCTGCTTCTAGTTCTTCCATCTTGTTTGTCAGGCTTCTGGCGTTTGCGAGCATGCAGTTTAGAGGATTTTGTTTTGTTCCAATCTCCTCACTGTGGATTGTTTTAGAAATGTTCTTACCTCCCTTCTGAGTATGTTTTCCTGGGTCGTCTTTGTTCGAGTCTAATGTTTTTCTTCCCGTCCCCTCTTCTTCTAGTTTAACGCCCTCCTGATGAGTGTAGCGAGTCTTCTGGCGAATGTGTGTTTCCCAGGTTTGTTGAGGTGTAGTCCGTCTCTGGCGAGGAGTCCATCATACCAGTAATTCACACCGTGGTCCAGGAATCCAAATCCTTGTTGTCTGCACCATCGTCTTAGCCAGTTGTTTGCATCAAGGATCCTGTTCCGTCTCCTGGTGCCATGCCCATCTACTGGAAGGATAGAAGAAAAAACTACCTGTGCATCCAGTTCCTTTACTTTCTTCCCCAACTCTTCAAAGTCCTTGCAGATTGTCGGTAGGTCCTTCCTTGCCGTGTCATTGGTGCCAACATGTATCAGAAGAAATGGGTGGACGTCCTTGGAGCTGAAGAGCTTTGGTATCCTATCGGTCACATCCTTGATCATCGCACCTGGAAGGCAGCATACTTCTCTTGCAGTTATGTCCGGTCTGCAGATGGCTGCTTCTGTGCCTCTCAGTAGTGAGTCTCCCACCACCACCACTCTTCGTTGCTTCTTGGCTGTACTTTTTGCTGTCACTTGTTTTCTTTTTTGCTTGCTGGTATTGCTTCATTCTTAGGTGTGCCATCTTCATCCTCTACAAAGATTTGATATCGGTTCTTCAGTTGTGTGGTTGGTGATTTCTCCATGGTCTTCTTGCTTCTTTTGGTCACATGCTTCCACTCATCTGCTTTTGGAGGTTCTCTGACACTTTTTGCACCTTCTGTGACCAGTAGAGATGCTTCTGTTCTGTCTAGAAAGTCTTCATTCTCTTTGATGAGTTTCAAAGTTGCTATTCTTTCTTCCAGACCCCGCACCTTTTCTTCTAAAAGGGCCACTAGTCTACACTTCTGACAGGTGAAATTGGATTCTTCTTCTGGTCGATCTGTGAACATGTAGCACATACTACAGCTCACCATGTAGGTTGTCACATCTGCCATGTTGCTCCTAGATCCTGCTGACTTGCTGTGTGTTTTCCTTCTTGTGTAATCTACTCAGCCAAGCTCTCTTGCAATAATGTCCTACAGGCAAAAATTGGTGATGCTTTCGAAGCAGCTGGTCCCGGCTGTACCCAACGATCTTCTAGCTTAGGGAGACTTCGCTTCTCCCAGAAGGCACCTGGAATATGCAAATTAGCCTCCTGAAGCTTGAATCCCTGGTTTGGTGATGCTTTCGAAGCAGCTGGTCCCGGCTGTACCCAACGATCTTCTAGCTTAGGGAGACTTCGCTTCTCCCAGAAGGCACCTGGAATATGCAAATTAGCCTCCTGAAGCTTGAATCCCTGGTTTGGTGATGCTTTCGAAGCAGCTGGTCCCGGCTGTACCCAACGATCTTCTAGCTTAGGGAGACTTCGCTTCTCCCAGAAGGCACCTGGAATATGCAAATTATCCTCCTGAAGCTTGAATCCCTGGTTTGGTGATGCTTTCGAAGCAGCTGGTCCCGGCTGTACCCAACGATCTTCTAGCTTAGGGAGACTTCGCTTCTCCCAGAAGGCACCTGGAATATGCAAATTAGCCTCCTGAAGCTTGAATCCCTGGTTTGGTGATGCTTTCGAAGCAGCTGGTCCCGGCTGTACCCAACGATCTTCTAGCTTAGGGAGACTTCGCTTCTCCCAGAAGGCACCTGGAATATGCAAATTAGCCTCCTGAAGCTTGAATCCCTGGTTTGGTGATGCTTTCGAAGCAGCTGGTCCCGGCTGTACCCAACGATCTTCTAGCTTAGGGAGACTTCGCTTCTCCCAGAAGGCACCTGGAATATGCAAATTAGCCTCCTGAAGCTTGAATCCCTGGTTTGGTGATGCTTTCGAAGCAGCTGGTCCCGGCTGTACCCAACGATCTTCTAGCTTAGGGAGACTTCGCTTCTCCCAGAAGGCACCTGGAATATGCAAATTAGCCTCCTGAAGCTTGAATCCCGGGTTTGGTGATGCTTTCGAAGCAGCTGGTCCCGGCTGTACCCAACGATCTTCTAGCTTAGGGAGACTTCGCTTCTCCCAGAAGGCACCTGGAATATGCAAATTAGCCTCCTGAAGCTTGAATCCCTGGTTTGGTGATGCTTTCGAAGCAGCTGGTCCCGGCTGTACCCAACGATCTTCTAGCTTAGGGAGACTTTGCTTCTCCCAGAAGGCACCTGGAATATGCAAATTAGCCTCCTGAAGCTTGAATCCCTGGTTTGGTGATGCTTTCGAAGCAGCTGGTCCCGGCTGTACCCAACGATCTTCTAGCTTAGGGAGACTTCGCTTCTCCCAGAAGGCACCTGGAATATGCAAATTAGCCTCCTGAAGCTTGAATCCCTGGTTTGGTGATGCTTTCGAAGCAGCTGGTCCCGGCTGTACCCAACGATCTTCTAGCTTAGGGAGACTTCGCTTCTCCCAGAAGGCACCTGGAATATGCAAATTAGCCTCCTGAAGCTTGAATTGGTAATCCGTATTGGTAATCCGTAATGTATCCAATTTTTAATGGATATATTGCAATTCTTAAAATAGTATACTGTATTTAGTTTCAGTTAATTAACTGCTAATATATAAACACAGATGCCAAATGGATATCATATGGATGCATGTACAGAAATATGGATGACATACAGATAGAATATGGATGACAATACCAAAGAAAAATTGTCCTATTTTATCAATAAAAATTGAGCCAATGTTTCATATGCTAATCTAAAGCCAGCCTCAGGTTAAATATTGACATGGATTACATTGCGCAGAATCTTTGCCATTGTCCCTTGTAGATGTCGCAGGTACCAGCTTGTAAGTTTCAGTGCACCAAGGCAATAGAAGAGCACACCACTCGCAGAAAGTGAATGAGAATGTTCACACTACAAAAATAATGTAGCAATATTGCATCAGGATGTGACATCTGTCACTTTGCTGACTTCAACATTTGTACACATGATTGCAGATTTCAGAAATCTATGTGCATGATGCAGAAACACCATATTCAGATGGACATTATGTTTTGTCTCACAAAATTATTTAGCAAAAGTTAATCCATGTGAATATTGCCTAATCATGTTATCACTATTAACATAAATATGTATTACACTAAAGTACCGTATATACTCGAGTATAAGCCGACCCGAGTATAAGCCGACCCCCCTAATTTTGCCACAAAAAAATGGGAAAACTTATTGACTCGAGTATAAGCCTAGGGTAGGAAATGCAGCAGCTACCGGTGAATTTCAAAAATAAAAATAGATGCTCCATACCGTTCATTATTGCCCCATAGATGCTCCATATACAACTGTGCTATATAGAATGCTCTGCACCGTTGATTATGGCCCCATAGATGCTCCTTAGAATGCTGTGCCATATATTCTCAGCACCTTTGATTATGACCCCATAAATGCTCCTTAGAATGTTGTGCCATATATGCTCTGCACCTTTGATTATGGCCCCATAAATGCTCCTTATAATGCTGTGCCATATATGCTCTGCACCTTTGATTATGGCCCCATAGGTGCTCCTTATAATGCTGTGCCATATATGCTCTGCACCTTTGATTATGGCCCCATAAATGCTCCTTATAATGCTGTGCCATATATGCTCTGCACCTTTGATTATGGCCCCATAGGTGTTCCTTATAATGCTGTGCCATATAGAATGCGGCTGCAATAAAAAAAAATCACATACTCACCTCTCTTCTCAGGATGCCGGCGCTTTTAATAATTACCTGCTCCTCTGCGGCTCCGTCTCCAGCACTGACGCTCAGCAGAGGGCGCACACTGACTACGTCACAGCGCCCTCTAACCTGAGCGTCACTGCTAGAGGACGCTGGAGACGGTGCCGCACCGGAGCGAGGAGCAGGTAATTATAGCGCTGCGCTCCCCTTACCTGCTGCGGCGCGGTCCCTGCAGTCCCTGGCTTCTCCGGCGCTGCAGCTTCTTCCTGTAATTGAGCGGTCACATGGCACCGATCATTTACAGCAATGAATATGCGGCTCCTCCCCTATGGGGGTGGAGCCGCCTATTCATTTCTGTAATGAGCGGTGCCATGTGACCGCTCAGTACAGGAAGAATCTGCAGCGCCGGAGAAGCCAGGGACTGCGGGGAGCGCGCCGCAGTAGGTAAGTATAACTACACAACCCCCACTCCCCCTCCCCTGCTGACCTCCCGGTATATGACTCGAGTATAAGCCGAGAGGGGGACTTTCAGCCCAAAAAAATGGGCTGAAAATCTCGGCTTATACTCGAGTATATACGGTAGTTGTCCTCCTTTGGGACATTTTTTCTCAAAGGCTTATTCTTAAGTTGTCTCTTGAGTAGCTCACTTCTCTACAGTCTAATTACTTCCTGTTTTCTGATGGGCTGTCCTTCTTGAGTGACAATTCTGTTGAGTACCAGAGATATAGTGTTAGGCTACTTGCACACTAGCATCGGTATGGGCCCGTCGCAGTGTACCGACGCATGCTGTGAAGCAAAATCACAATGGGGGCAGCGGATTCAGTTTAACAATGCATCCGCTGCCCCATTGTAAGATCCGGGTAGGAGGGGGCGGAGTTCCGGCTGCACATGCGCGGTCGGAAAAAGCGGACCCGACGGACAAAAAAACATTGCAAGCAACTTTTTTTGGCCCGACGGACTGCAAAAACACGTCGAATCCATCGCACGACGTATGCAATGTGTGGCAATCCGTCGCAATGCGTTGCTAATGAAAGTCTATTGAGAAAAAACGCATCCCGCAGGCAACTTTGCAGGATGCATTTTTTCTTCAAAATGACGCATTGTGACGTACGTCGAACGACGCTACTGTGAAAGTAGCCTTAGTTTAATTAAAAAGCTCAGCACAAGCACTACCGTAAAACATGATCAGGGATTTGTTCTGGAATCTTTCAATATGTAGAGTGTACACTGCAAAAAACATGTTAAATAACAGTGCATTTGGACAAACACACAGCTCTGGAAAGCGAGAGCCATGATTAGACCTGCTGTGGAAACAAGTTGGGGTTGGTGATTTTGCAAGATTTTTTACAGTACCTTGGTCAGTAGTAGGGTGAGGGATGTGAGCAGCTATCTGCTGTATAGAAATCAATGGACTGGGTAGAGATGCCTGGAATGTTAGGAGTTAACTCCCTTCCTGGAATATAATACTCAGACAATGTCTGGGCAGGCACTAGTGGACAAACTCCATAGATACAAGCCTTACGGTATGATTCCAGGAAAATGCAAGCAGATAGAAAAAGAAAGACATTTGCAAATGTACTTATTTTCATGCTGTCTAACTAATTAAAGCAGTTTAGTAACATGAACATACCTTTTTAGTTGAATGTATTTGAGGAAAAAATAATTTTTGCACTCAGGCTTTATTAAAAATGTTGTACCAGTTTGTTTTTATAGGCTGTTTGCACAATCAACTTTAATATGGTCTGTGGTCATAAATTAGTTGAGAGTAGCTCAAAAAAGACGGATCAAAGTGTTGCAAATTCCCCTTCGGACTGTTGTAGCAGACTAACTGGCGGATTGTAAGCTAACTCATTCTGCATCCAGCAATAGACAGCATAATACAAGGGCAATAGAAGTTAAATGGTGCAAAATTTGAATTTAAATTCAATTGCTAAAAATATTTTGTATGTCAAAGTACAGTATGTGCATTTAAAAATATAGATCAGAAAGGTGGACAACCACTTTAATTATATTTATTCACATAAAAGTATAGCACTCATTTAACAGATATTGTGAATTGCCAAACATTCCCAATATTTATTTAATTGCACACTTAAGAAAATATTTGTTTTGTGCATTAAACAGCTGCAACTCTGCAGCAAAAAGGGTTAAACTCAGCTAAATCAGATTTTCAGACACAGCTTGAGGAGATCTAAACATGCCTTAAAGCAGCAGTTTAAGATATTCAGATCTCTTTGTCTACCATAATAGTCATGACTCATGACCTCGCAGCTACCCTGACAAAAGAGTTTTCTTCGATTCTTTTTACTCATTAAAATTATGTTGTAGTTTGCAAAATTCTCCAATGTGTCAGTACATGTGCGGATCTGTAAGTACACATAATTACAAGATATCTTCTACTTGTATAACAGTATATTACGGATTAAGTAGTAATCATATATATCTTCTAACTGAAATTGCATATTTATATTAATATCTGAATGGTTATATTATAATATGAATCTGAACTTATATTTTATGTAATTTGTGATTCAATTTGATAAAATAATTATTTCAAACTTTTGTTCTTTTACCTGACACTTGTGTTAGAAATCTTTTCTGGGGCACTAACTAATCTCTTGATGCTTGACTCTATCTTCTATTTAGATACTCACAAGGGATTCATATTTATTATAAGATCTATGTCATTATTGAGGCCACATTGTCACATATTTTCTAGTTTTACAGCATTCATTATCTATTCTGTAAAATCCCATTTTCTACTGTAACACTTTCTTTGCAACAGTTGGAGAAGCTGGTGGAAATCAATCTAAAAAAGGCAATTGAAGTACAGCTATAGGAACTAAACTTGTGTGAATGAGGACCAAGAGAGGAAATATTCTGCCTGACTTCCGACTTCTCATGTGGCAATTTATTGCTGTCAAAAAGTCACAGATTTTGTTGCACACTCTTTTTCTCCAAATAATGGCAACATAGTGTTAGGGATAGCAGAACGCACTGAGTAATGAGAGATAGATACAAGGTGCGTTCGCAGCTCGGGGTCCACCGTGCAGAGATTCCTGTTGCTAAGTAATGGCGGATGGACACTGAGCTCACACGTGGGTTAACCTCACCCCGTGTGAAATGTAAGCGACCTCTGTTGCTTCACACAGAAGCTGTACACAGAAAAAATATTACCCTAACTAGGGTTGTGCTTGCTCTGGAACTCTTCTTTGCTAACCGCACACATGAAGGAACCAGATGCTAAGCCAAAGCTAATTGCCCCCATTGATGCTAGCTGCCTGCCTGAGTGTACAGCCCCAGAGCTAAACAGACTCTCCACATATGACTGAGTGGTAGAGTATCTATCCACTGGCAACAGCCAAACATAATTGATACTAGCGCATGGCCGTGCGGCCATGCAAACCTTTTATAGTTGTAGCTTCTTCAGAACCTTCCTAGTGGACCAATAGGAGCTGCAACAGGACTTGAGCATGTGAACCCGACCTCCAATGAGAGGTCTTCCCTTGGGCATGCTCAGAAGGAGAAAAGCAGGACTTAGTCCCAGCGTCCCAGAAGCATCTGCTCGTCGCTGACCAGTACTGGCTACAATAGCTGAGCCTGGAAGGACAGCAGTAACCAAGCACACAGTATCTTCCTGAGCCAGACACTGGGACCAACATCTCCGCTGAGCAGGCTCCACTGTGGCTAGAGAAGAATGGGAGACCGCAGCGGACGTGGTTTGAGATTCCCACTGCGCAGCGGTGGGAACTCGAGCCCTAACACATTGCCACGTGCAAAATTGAAAAAAATACTCTCACAATGAATTTACTTTTAACCCCATCATAGTGCTAAAAGTGGTTTTCTCGTTTAACCTGTAAAGATGTATGACACCTGGAAGACCCTCCAAGGACTGCTTACTGCATACAAAGGATGAGGGAGGAGGAGTTTTAATGAAGTAGTAGTGGAGCATGTGGGATAACACTCAATTAAAGTTCAGTGGGGCTGGTAGACAATTCTTGAGTAGGTGATGAATGTGAATGTTGGTGGGTATTCTGGAGGGTATTCTTTAAACACCAATACATAGTCCTTTAAATTAAAATAATGTGAAACTTTTAGCAATTTTTTTCATTATAAACTAAAGCCATTACCTTTAACTTTTCTTGTACCACAGTCTAGCAATCTTTATATATGCTCCAAACTCCCACTGCATAACTAGACCTTTAATAATTGTCCCTCACCACATACAAATTTACGCAGCCCATTTAGATGGACGTTGATGAGTATGTAGAGTCCTATGTCATCCACACAGTGCTGTAAGTCTCATGACTGGACAGTTGAAGCACTTTGGTCTAATACTATCAGGGGAGGGCCCGTAGTTTTCTATTGTGAGCAGAATTAGTTAGGCTTTTAAAATCAGCAAAAAAGCGTGATATAAAGGCCTGAACTGGACATCATGAATTGAGTCTACATCTAACCATGCCAAGGAGGCAACTGATACTATCCACGAGTCTGTAACTCACAGACACAACATAGTCATGGGCAAACAGACACAACATAGTCATGGTCAAAATGTGCTTAAGTGACCCTCTCTACCCATCCAGTATAGAACCTCTATCAGATGTAGTTGAATACAATGTAGGAACAGAGAGTAATCAGCTCTATGCTCAACCATTCATTCTGATATTGGCATATGAATGCAGGAGTCTCTAATACAATAGAGGGCACTAAAGGGGCACCAGATCTGTGGTGGGGCATAAGGGAATATGAAGAAAATCTAGGGCATTATTACTGTATGTAGAACAAGAAGAGGTACAATTACTGTGTGAAAAGTCTTATTTTGTTAGTAGCTTTATTTGTATGTATGGAAAATTTTAGTTTAACTGATTTCTGCCTCGGAGGAGAATAAAGAGAAGATCTAGAGATCCAAAATGTTAGTGAAGCTATATGACAGTTTTATCACATCAAGGCATACACAGCTTGTTATTTAGCGCTTATACAGTGCCTTGTGAAAATATTCGGTCCCCTGGAACTTTTCAACCTTTTCCCACATATCATGCTTCAAACATAAAGATACCAAATGTAAATTTTTGGTGAAGAATCAACAACAAGTGGAACACAATTGTGAAGTTGAACAAAATTTATTGGTTATTTTAAATTTTTGTGGAAATTCAAAAACTGAAAATTGGGACGTGCAATATTATTCGGCCCGTTTAACTTATTGCTTTATTTCGCCAACTTTTGTTTCGATTACAGCTGCAAGTTGCTTGGGGTGTGTCTCTATCAGTTTTGTACTTCGAGAGACTCAAATTCTTGCCCATTCTTCCTTGGCAAACAGCTTGAGCTCAGTGAGATTTGATGGAGATCGTTTGTGAACAGCAGTTTTCAGCTCTTTCCACAGATTTTCGATTGGATTGAGGTCTGGACTTTGACTGCGAATTCAGAGGCTGGTGACTCGGATAAACTTATCCTCAGAAGCAGAGATCTTCCTGTCCTGTGGCGGTCCTCATGAGAGCCAGTTTCTTTGTAGCACTTGAGGTTTTTGCCACTGCACTTGGGGACACTTTCAAAGTTTTCCCAATTTTTCGGACTGACTGACCTTCATTTCTTAAAGTAATGATGGCCACTCGTTTTTCTTTACTTAGCTGCTTTTTTCTTGCCATAATACAAATTCTAACAGTCTATTCAGTAGAACTATCATCTGTGTATCCACCAGACTTCTGCTCAACACAACTGATGGTCCCAGCACCATTTATAAGGCATGAAATCCCACTTATTAAACCTGACAGGGCACACCTGTGAAGTGAAAACCATTCCCGGTGACTACCTCTTGAATCTCATCCAGAGAATACCAAGAGTGTGCAAAGCAGTCATCAAAGCAAAAGGTGGCTACTTTGAAGAACCTAGAATATAAGACATCATTTCAGTTGTTTCACACTTTTTGTTAAGTATATAACTCCACATGTGTTAATTCATAGTTTTGATGCCTTCAGTGTGAATTTACAATTTTCATAGTCATGAAAATACAGAAAAATCTTTAAATGAGAAGGTGTGTCTAAACTTTAGGTCTGTACTGTATATGAAAAAATATACCGTATATACTCGAGTATAAGCCGACCCGAGTATAAGCCGACCCCCCTAATTTTGCCACAAAAAACTGGGAAAACCTATTGACTCGAGTATAAGCCTAGGGTGGAAATGCAGGATTTACCGGTGAATTTCAAAAATAAAAATAGATCATTATTTCCCCATAGCTGTGCCATATAGTGCTCTGCACCGTTCATTATTTCCCCATAGCTGTGCCATATAGTGCTCTGCACCGTTCATTATTGCCCCATAGCTGTGCCATATAGTGCTCTGCACCGTTCATATTTCCCCATAGCTCTGCCATATAGTGCTCTGCACCGTTCATATTTCCCCATATCTGTGCCATATAGTGCTCTGCACCGTTCATATTTCCCCATATCTGTGCCATATAGTGCTCTGCACCGTTCATATTGCCCCCATATCTGTGCCCCATATAGTGCTCTGCACTGTTCATACTGCCCACATATCTGTGCCCCATATAGTGCTCTGCACCGTTCATATTGCCCCCATATCTGTGCCCCATATAGTGCTCTGCACCGTTCATACTGCCACCATATCTGTGCCCCATATAGTGCTGTGCACCGTTCATACTGCCCCCATATCTGTGCCCCATATATGCTCTGCACTGTTCATACTGCCCCCATATCTGTGCCCCATATAGTGCTCTGCACCGTTCATATTGCCCCCATATCTGTGCCCCATATAGTGCTCTGCACCGTTCATACTGCCCCCATATCTGTGCCCCATATAGTGCTGTGCACCGTTCATACTGCCCCCATATCTGTGCCCCATATATGCTCTGCACCGTTCATACTGCCCCCATATCTATGCCCCATATAGTGCTCTGCACCGTTCATACTGCCCCATAGATGCTCCACATAAATCTGTGCCGCTGCTGCAATATAAAAAAAAAAAAAAAGCCATTCTCACCTCTCTTGATTGCAGCTCCCGGCGTCTCGTTCCGGCGTCTCTCTGCGCTGACTGATCAGGCAGAGGGCGCCGCGCACACTATATGCGTCATTGCGCCCTCTGACCTGAACAGTCAGAGTGCAGAGACGCCGGGAAGACGGAGCGGCGCCAGGAAGATGGAGCGACGCCCGGCGGCTGGAATGGGGACAGTTAAATATGCGATACTTACCTGGTCCCGGCGTCCGGCTCCCTATGCCTGTCCCACGGTCTTCGGTGCCGCAGCTTCTTTCTCTATCAGCGGTCACCGTTACCGCTGATTAGAGAAATTAATAGGCGGCTCCACCCCTATGGAAGGTGGAGCCGCCTATTCATTTCTCTAATGAGCGGTCCCACGTGACCGCTGAAGAGGGGAAGAAGCTGCAGCACAGAAGACCGTGGGACGGCAGGGACAGCACCAGGATCGCTGGGACTAGGTAAGTATTCCTCAGCGCCCTCACCCCCTCACCCGCTGACCCTGCCACCCACCTTGACTCGAGTATAAGCCGAGAGGGGCACTTTCAGCCAAAAATTTGGCCTGAAAATCTCGGCTTATACTCGAGTATATACGGTATATTTTAAATTTACATAAAGTGAGGACACATTTCAACCAGAGGAAACCATACTTATATATATCTCTCTTATACATGTGAGAAAAAATAGAAGGCACTAACCGATCTGAAATTCTTTCCTTTATTTAATCTTCATTAAAAGTTCATGGCTGGGAAAGTGAGGAACGGAGCTGTGTGTGAGCAGGAAAAGACGACTGTGCTTGCGCTTCTACGGGTCAGTTTATATATAGTACAGGCCAAAAGCTTGGACACACCTTCTCATTTAAAGATTTTTCTATATTTTCATGACTATGAAAATTGAGTATTCACACTGAAGGCATCAAAACTATGAATTAACACTATGAATTTTGAAACAACTGAAATTTTGAGGCAAGAAACAACATTTATAAGGCAAGAAATCCCCCTTATTAAACCTGACAGGGCCCACCTGTGAAGTGAAAACCATTCCCGGTGACTACCTCTTGAAGCTCATCAAGAGAATGCCAAGAGTGTGCAAGGCAGTCATCAAAGCAAAAGGTGGCTACTTTGAAGAACCTAGAATATAAGACATATTTTCAGTTGTTTCACACTTTTTTGCTAAGTATATAATTCCACATGTGTTAATTCATAGTTTTGATACCTTCAGTGTGAATGCACAATTTTCATAGTCATGAAAATACCGAAAAATCTTTAAATGAGAAGATGTGTCCAAACTTTTGGTCTGTACTGCATATAAATTGAAGGAGCCTGGAAATGGTAAATGTATATTTGCTCCTAAATGAATCAGGCACTCAAAAGAAGGTACAATAAGGTGCTTAAATGTCCCAGCACAAAGAGACGTCAGAGTCAGTATGCTGTTAAGAATCGTGCTCCAACCATAGCCAGGACCAAAACTACCACAACAGGGAATGTTTTAAAATGTATGTATTTATTTAGTAACAATAGAAAACCATTAAAATGTACAGAAATTAAATTTCATATAAATATGTATATACAGTACATAATATATTAAATGTGCATGTATTAATAGTGTATTATACAGTCAAGGTTTTGTATGGCAGGTCAAGCTACAGTTAGGGCCAGAAATATTTGGACAGTGACACAATTTTCGCGAGTTGGGCTCTGCATGCCACCACATTGGATTTGAAATGAAACCTCTACAACAGAATTCAAGTGCAGATTGTAACTTTTAATTTGAAGGGTTGAACAAAAATATCTGATAGAAAATGTAGGAATTGTACACATTTCTTTACAAACACTCCACATTTTAGGAGGTCAAAAGTAATTGGACAAATAAACATAACCCAAACAATATATTTTTATTTTCAATATTTTGTTGCAAATCCTTTGGAGGCAATCACTGCCTTAAGTCTGGAACCCATGGACATCACCAAACGCTGGGTTTCCTCCTTCTTAATGCTTTGCCAGACCTTTACAGCCGCAGCCTTCAGGTCTTGCTTGTTTGTGGGTCTTTCCGTCTTAAGTCTGGATTTGAGCAAGTGAAATGCATGCTCAATTGGGTTTAGATCTGGAGATTGACTTGGCCATTGCAGAATGTTCCACTTTTTGGCACTCATGAACTCCTGGGTAGCTTTGGATGTATGCTTGGGGTCATTGTCCATATGTACTATGAAGCGCCGTCCAATCAACTTTGCAGCATTTGGCTGAATCTGGGCTGAAAGTATATCCCGGTACACTTCAGAATTCATCCGGCTACTTCTGTCTGCTCTTATGTCATCAATAAACACAAGTGACCCAGTGCCATTGAAAGCCATGCATGCCCATGCCATCACGTTGCCTCCACCATGTTTTACAGAGGATGTGGTGTGCCTTGGATCATGTGCCGTTCCCTTTCTTTTCCAAACTTTTTTCTTCCCATCATTCTGGTACAGGTTGATCTTTGTCTCATCTGTCCATAGAATACTTTTCCAGAACTGAGTTGGCTTCTTGAGGTGTTTTTCTGCAAATTTAACTCTGGCCTGTCTATTTTTGGTATTGATGAATGGTTTGCATCTAGATGTGAACCCTTTGTATTTACTGTCATGGAGTCTTCTCTTTACTGTTGA
Source organism: Ranitomeya imitator (assembly GCF_032444005.1). Taxonomy (NCBI): domain Eukaryota; kingdom Metazoa; phylum Chordata; class Amphibia; order Anura; family Dendrobatidae; genus Ranitomeya; species Ranitomeya imitator. The sequence continues at coordinate 924,828,039 of NC_091282.1, read as the reverse complement.
CTTAGAGACAGATACACCTACTTCACTGAGAGTGTTCTGGACTTCAGTTGATGTTGTGAACGGGTTCTTCTTCACCAAATTAAATATGCGGCGATCATCCACCACTGTTGTCATCCGAGGACGCCCAGGCCTTTTTGAGTTCCCAAGCTCACCAGTCATTTCCTTTTTTCTCAGAATGTACCCAACTGTTGATTTTGCTACTCCAAGCATGTCTGCTATCTCTCTGATGGATTTTTTCTTTTTTTTCAGCCTCAGGATGTTCTGCTTCACCTCAATTGAGAGTTCCTTTGACCGCATGTTGTCTGCTCACAGCAACAGCTTCCAAATGCAAAACCACACACCTGGAATCCACCCCTGACCTTTTAACTACTTCATTGATTACAGGTTAACGAGGGAGACGCCTTCAGAGTTAATTGCAGCCCTTAGAGTCCATTGTCCAATTACTTTTGGTCCCTTGAAAAAGAGGACGCTATGCATTACAGAGCTATGATTCCTAAACCCTTTCTCCGATTTGGATGTGGAAACTATCATATTGCAGCTGGGAGTGTGCACTTTCAGCCCATATTATATATATAATTGTATTTCTGAACATGTTTTTGTAAACAGCTAAAATAACAAAACTTGTGTCACTGTCCAAATATTTCTGGCCCTAACTGTATATTATATATATTATATATTGTATCCCTAAGGACTCAATAAGTATCAAAAATTAACCATATATTGCACATGCCAAAAAGTGCTTATGCCAGAAAATCTATATAATAAAATGTGCATATAATGTGCATATCACTATACTAAGTCAGGTGTGCAGAGGAATCAATAAAGGTGCATAGAGTGCATAAGGATAAAGTGCTGTATTAGGGTGCTATATGTAAATAAAAGAAAGTAGTAGTAGTAGTAAAAAGAAAATCTTCGTTAAGGCCCTTGTGAGAAAGACATTGTAAGTTATAAATCCATTTCGTTTCACAGCAAAGAAGACAATTTATAATATTCCCACCTCTAATGTTCATATGACCGCTTTCAAGTCCCTTAACTTGACAATCAATTACACATGCTGTTGTGCAAATGGAATAGACAACAGAAGGAAATGATTGGCAATTATCAAGACACACTCAATAAATGAGTGGTTCTGCAGGTGGGGACCACAGACCACATCTCAATACCAATACTTTCTGACTGATGTTTTGGCCACTTTTGAATGTTGGTTGTGCTTTCACACTCGTGGTAGCATGAAACGAACTCTACAACCCACACAAGTAGCTCAGGTAGTGCAGCTCATCCAGAATGGCACATCAATGTGAGCCGTGGCAAAATGGTTTGCTGTGTCTGTCTGTGTATCCAGAGGCTGGAGGCGCTACCAGGAGACAGGCCAGTACACCTGGAGACGTGGAGGGGGCCGTAGGAGGGCAACAACCAAGCAACAGTACCGCTACCTTAGCTTTTGTGCAAGGAGGAACAGGAGTAGCACTGCCAGAGCCCTGCAAAATGACCTCCAGCAGGCAACAAATGTGCATGTGTCTGCATAAACAATTAAAAACCGACTCCATGATTGTGGTCTGAGTGCCTGATGTCCACAAATGGGGGTTGTGCTCACAGCCCAACATCAAGCAGGATGCTTGGCATTTGTCAAACAACACCAGGATTGGCAAATTCGCCACTGGCGCCCTGTGCTCTTCACAGATGAAAGCAGGTTCACACTGAACACATGTGACAGGCATGACAGTGTCTGAAGATGCCGTGGAGAGTGATCTGCTGCCTGCAATGTCCTTCAGCATGACTGGTTTGACAGTGGGTCAGTAATGGTGTGGGGTGGCATTTCTTTGGAGGGCCGCACAGCCCTCCATGTGCTCACATGAGGTAGCCTGACTGCCATTAGGTACCGAGATGAGATCCTCAGACCCCTTGTGAGACGATATACTGTTGCGGTTAGCCCTGGGTTCCTCCTAATGCAGGACAATGCCAGACCTCATGTGGCTGGAGTGTGTCAGCGGTTCCTGCAAGATGACGGCATTGAAGCTGTAGACTGGCCCACCCATTCCCCAGACCTGAATCTGATTAAGCACATCTGGGACATCATGTCTCGCACCATCCACCAACGTCAAGTTGCACCACAGACTGTCCAGGAGTTGGTGGATGCTTTAGTCCAGGTCTGGGAGGAGATCCCTCAGGAGATCATCCACCTCATTAGGAGCATGCCTAGGCGTTGTAGGGCTGTCATACAGGCACGTGGAGGTCACATACACTACTGAGCATTATTTCCTTGTCTTGAGGCATTTCCACTGAAGTTGGATCACCCTGCAACTTCATTTTCTACTTTGATTTTGAGCATCATTCCAACTCCAGACCTCCATGGGATGTTTGTATCATCTAGTCTATGTTATAGAGGGGTCATCCCCAGTCCCAAAAAAGTTCTTCTCTTACTAACAACATACAGTAGGTTACATCTCACCTTCAAACATATGTTCCATAAAGTGCGAGCATTATTATTATATATGATAGCAATGCTCACACTTTACAGAACAGATGTTAAAACTCCCCCGATGATTCTAAAGATGATGAAATGCTTTGGGAGACATTATACATAAGAAGAACCATATGGCAAGGGAACATGGTTCACTGCCACTGACGGGATCCTGAGAACTCAGACAGAGAACCAGTGGATTACTTGGCCCTATAGATGTTTAAGTAAATAAGGCAGCACACTGCAGCGCTAGAACATACAAACTTGAAATACGAAATTTGAACTGCATTACTGCACTAGAAATATGAAAAATGAGAGCGTTTAGTGCATAAAAATGGCCAATTTTATGTGTACCTGGTAGCCCCTTTACGGCATCTCTCTTATACCAGGTCCTACGCTTGCCTTACCTCGCTGAGAATAAACGTCTCCATCTGAATGGGTACATGTGAAACCTCTTCCTAGACTAAAATTCTCTCTCTCTATGGAGGGGTATTGGACCTGCTGTAATTAAAACACCTGTAGGCTAGGAGGCGGAGTGCACGATCAGAAGGCTAGAGAATACATTTCAAAAACCTGACCTGCACATCCAAACATAGACCACTTCACATTTTCAGCCCATATTATATATATAATTGTATTTCTGAACATGTTTTTGTAAACAGCTAAAATAACAAAACTTGTGTCACTGTCCAAATATTTCTGGCCCTAACTGTATATTATATATATTATATATTGTATCCCTAAGGACTCAATAAGTATCAAAAATTAACCATATATTGCACATGCCAATACTTCACATCCCTCCATTGTACGCAGGGTCACCTGCTTCCACTTATCCGAGGTCGGATTTGGTAGGACACCTACTTACACCCCTCCAGGCTTTCTGAGGGCTATAGTACAGTGGATCCACCACCTTGTCCGTTACAGTCTCCATCTTCTGAGTTGGCTGTAATGGAAGAGATGTTGTTCCATATTATACTAGTTATACTCAAATAAAATTGATGAACTGATGTTACTTTAGTGGTGTATGCCAATAATTTTTGGAAATATGTAGACAATAGTAGTCTATGAAACTATTTGTGCCACCTGCGTGTGGCTGAGCATAAAAACAGGTTGAGCTGTTGCATGTGGAATCAGCAGGCCTACACAGATGTCTCACCCACCTCGTCATAATTTGAAGCTCAATTAAAAGCTGTAAATCCTTGCCCAGACCCTGATACCTCATGCATGGCTGATTATTGCCATGCCATTCTAAAATTTGTACTGTGGGTCAATTGAGGACACTTTCCTGGTGTCTGACCCTAATTTGTAGGTGTTGTGTATGCAATTGTTTTTGCCTCCCATTGACTCCATGACTTCAATGGCGTTCAGCTATGTTCAACGAATATTCGGCGAATATTGCAAAATCGGCGATCATAATCCAAACTGAAAATTGAAATGTTCACTCATCGCTACTTAAAAATAAAATTAATAACATAATATGCTTGATTAGGGTAGTGTAACTAAAGAGAAATGCATTATCTATTTGGAAACAATGGATAAATATGCCGACGCTCCCGTCATCAGTGATGTACCAAGATAGTATGATGGATCGGCTCATTAATCATAATAGAGTGTGTGTTAATTTGATCCAACTCATTCTGCCCTAATTTAATCTCCTTGGACGATAGGTGGTTCTGACTGCTCATTCTTATTTCTCAGATGTTATCAATCAGATAGAATTGTTAGGACCTGATAACTGTTGGTGGTGTCAATTCTATGTTATGAAAAGCACTGGGAAAGTATTGGAATGTTAAAACCTTTTATTAATAAGATACGCTGATAAATGGAAAAGGCAGGGCGTATATTCTATATTTTGTACTTTATTCACCTCTATTGTTCTACTTGTAACTGCTTGTGTTGTAAATGAAAAAAAACTTTTAAAATAAAAATTAACCTGATTTTTTTTTTAAAAGTAGTAACAAATCTGTATTTTAATTTAAACCCAATATTTTATTTAGGTTTAGCTCTTTGAACTTTGATAAACTAGGTAGTGGTTCCCCTTTTTGGGCTGTTCAATTTGTTTATACTGTATGACTTTCTATTGACAGGTGACTGAGCATTCAGGATCTAGGTCCTGCTCTAAACTTATCTATTTTTACATCTGCAACACCACCTGGCTACTTCATTTCCTTTCTGCTGACATCCGCACTATTATATTGGGTGGCTTTAAGTTCCCCATTGACACTTCCACCTCAGCTGCCTCCAAGCTTTTATCACTGACTGCCTCCTTTGGCCTCATTCAGTGGTACTCTGCGGCCTCTCACAAAGATGGCCACATGTTGGACCTTATCTTCACCCGCCTCTGTTCGCTTACTAATCTCACTAATTCACCCCTCCCCTTGTCTGACCACAACCTACTTATATTTTCTTCCCTCTCCTCTCCTAGTGTGCAACTCCCACTCCTCAAACTCACCCACTCTCACAGAAATCTCAAACACCTCAATTTACACTTACTGAGTCCTTTTTCTCTCTTGCAGTCAGCTTCCTTACAAGACAAAGATACTGCTGCAGCTTTATACAACACCACAATAACAGCAGCACTTGATTAGGCCGCCCCCTCACACACAGCAAAACTTGTACAATCAACAGGCAGCCCTGGCTAACCAGTCTGACCAAGAACTGAGGCGGGCTTCCAGGGTTGCTGAGCGGAGATGGAAGAGATCCCGTTCTGCCTAGCACTTTATCGCATACAAGCAGTCCCTTGCCAGCTTCTAGTCCACACTCACTTCTGCAAAACAAACTTACTTCTCATCTCTCATATACTCCTTGTCCAACATCCCTAAACAGCTTTTCAACACTTTCAATTCTCTACTCCGTCCCCCAGCACTACCTTCCTCTCCTCTCATTTCTGCTGAAGACGTTGCCTCTTTCTTTAAGCAGAAGATCAATACAATCAGAGAAAGTTTTGGTCCGCATCCCCCAATGCCCCCCTTAGCTGCTCAACCCTGTTCCTCCAAAACTAACTTCTACAGCATGACGGAAGATCAGCTCTCCATCCTCCTATCAAGATCACATCTCACCACTTGCGCGCTTGACCCACTGCCATCCCACCTCATCCCTAACCTCGCCACAGTCTTCATCCCAACTCTAACACACCTCTTCATCCTCTCACTCACAACTGGTGTCTTCCCCTTATATTTCAAGCATGCCTCAGTCACACCCATCCTCAAAAAGCCCTCCCTCGACCCATCCTCTGTTTTTAGCTATCGCCCAATATCTCTTCTCCATTATGCCCAATATCTCTTCTTCCTTATGCCTCAAAACTACTGGAACAGAATGTACATCTTGAACTGTCCTCCTACCTCTTTTCCTGCTCCAACTTTGACCGGTTACAATCTGGCTTCCGATCACATCACTTCACTTCACTGAATCTGCCCTAACAAAAGTCACCAATGACCTACTAACCGCCAAAAGCAAGTGACACTACTCTGTCCTCCTTCTCCTGGATCTGCCTTTGACACTGTGGACCACTCCCTCCTGCTACAGATTTTCTAAACTCTTGGCATCACAGACTTTGCCCTATCCTGGATCTCGTCATATCTAACAGACCGAACATTCAGTGTCTCCCTCTCCCACACCACCTCCTCACCTCACCCCTGTCTGTCGGTTTTCCCCAAGGCTCAGTCCTAGAGCCCCTGCTCTTCTCCATCTACACCTTTGGCCTGTGACAGCTCATAGAGTCCCATGGTTTGCAGTATCATCTCTATGCCCATGACATGCAGATCTACCTATCTGGACCCGACCTCACCTCCTTACTCACCAAAATCCCACCATGTCTGTCTGCTATTTCAGATTTCTTTTCCGCTTGCTTTCTAAAACTGAACATGGACAAAACAGAATTCATCATCTTTCCACCTTCTTACTCTACCCCTCCACCAAACCTATCCATCAAATGTCAATGGCTGCTCACTTTCCCCAGTCCCCCATGCTCGGTACCTCGGGGTGATCCTCGACTCTGCCCTCTCTCTCAAGCCTCATATCCAAGCCCTTGCCTCCTGCTGTCATCTCAATCTCAAAAATATTTTCTGGATCCTTGCATTCCTTGACCATGAAACCACAAAAGCGCTAGTGCACACCCTTATCATCTCACGCCTCGATTACTGCAACCTCCTATTCTTTGGCCTCCCCTCCAGCACTCTGGCACCACTCCAATCCATCCTACACTCTGCTGCCCAACTAACCCATCTGTCTCCCCTTGATTCCCCAGCCTCTCCTCTCTGACAAGCACTTCACTGGCTTCCTATTGTCCAGAGGCTCCAGTTCAAAACCCTTACTATGACATGCAAAGCCATCCACATCCTGTCTCCTCCATAAATCTGTGATAGGGTCTCCCGGTACTTGCCCACATGCAACCTTCGATCCTGTCAAGATCTCCTTCTCTACTTCCCTCTTATCTCTTCTTCCCACAACTGCATGTAAGACTTCTCCCATGCATCCCCCATACTCTGGAACTCTCTATCCCAACACACCAGAATGTTGCCTAACATGGAAACATACAAAAAGAACCTGAAGACCCACCTCTTCTGACAAGCCTACAATCTGCAGTGATCCTTAGTCTGATGGACCGCCTCATGACCAGCTCTACCCTCTCCTAGTGTATCCTCACTCATCCCCTGTAGACTGTGAGCCCTCGTGGGCAGGGTCCTCTCTCCTTCTGTACTTGTGTGTGCCTTGTATTGCTCATGTCTATTGTGCTTGTCTTAATTTGCCCCTTTTCACATGTAAAGCGCCATGGAATAAATGGCGCTATATAAATGTATAATAATGATAATAATAATAATAATAATCTGCTGACACATGGTGAAGTGAGCTACAAGGTACCATACCGATTGGGGTACACTATGTTGAAGTGGAATGACTATATTTTTTATCAAAACAATGATAACTAAGCACTCAATGGTATTTACATGTACTATTACTATTTATTTACTTACTACAGTGTATTTCGTCATTTTGATTTTATCTTAGGCTTTATTTGATTCTATTTGCAACCATAGACTCCCTTTTGAAAATCAATTTCTCCTTATCTCTGGACCAAATGAAAAACACTGTCTGTTTTAACCACTTCATGACCCAGCCTATTTTGACCTTAAAGACCTTGCTGTTTTTTGCAATTCTGACCAGTGTCCCTTTATGAGGTAATAACTCAGGAACGCTTCAACGGATCCTAGCAGTTGTGAGAATGTTTTTTCGAGACATATTGGGCTTCATGTTAGTGGTAAATATAGGTCAATAAATTCTGCGTTTATTTGTGATAAAAACGGAAATTTGGCGAAAATTTTGAAAATTTCGCAATTTTCAAATTTTGAATTTTTATTCTGTTAAACCAGAGAGTTATGTGACACAAAATAGTTAATAAATAACATTTCCCACATGTATACTTTACATCAGCACAATTTTGGAAACAAAATTTTTTTTTGCTAGGAAGTTATAAGGGTTAAAATTTGACCAGCGATTTCTCATTTTTACAACGAAATTTACAAAACCATTTTTTTAGGGACCACCTCACATTTGAAGTCAGTTTGAGGGGTCTATATGGCTGAAAATACCCAAAAGTGACACCATTCTAAAAAATGCCCCCCCCTCAAGGTACTCAAAACCACATTCAAGAAGTTTATTAACCCTTCAGGTACTTCACAGCAGCAGAAGCAACATGAAAGGAAAAAATGAACATTTGACTTTTTAGTCACAAAAATTATTTTTAGCAACAATTTTTTTATTTTCCCAATGGTAACAGGAGAAACTGAACCACGAAAGTTGTTGTCCAATTTGTCCTGAGTACGCTGATACCTCATATGTAGGGGTAAACCACTGTTTGGGCGCACGGCAGGGCTTGGAAGGGAAGGAGCGCCATTTGACTTTTTGAATGAAAAATTAGCTCCAATCTTTAGCGGACACCATGTCACGTTTGGAGAGCCCCCGCGTGCCTAAAAATTTTTCACAAAAAAATTCTTTTAGCCTCAATTTTTTCATTTTCATATGGGCAACAGGATAAAATGGATCCTAAAATTTGTTGGGCAATTTCTCCTGAGTACACCAATACCTCACATGTGGGGGTAAACCACTGTTTGGGCACATGGTAAAGCTCGGAAGGGAAGGAGCGCCATTTGACTTTTTGAATGAAAAATTAACTCCATCGTTAGCGGACACCATGCCGCGTTTGGAGAGCCCCTGTGTGCCTAAACTTTGGCACTCCCCCACAAGTGACCCCATTTTAGAAACTAGACCCCCCAAGGAACTTATCTAGTGCCTAGTGAGCACTTTAAACCCTCAGGTGCTTCACAAATTGATCTGTAAAAATGAAAAAGTACTTTTTTTTCACAAAAAAATTATTTTTGCCTCAATTGTTTCATTTTCACATGGGCAATAGGATAAAATGGATCATGAAATTTGTTGGGCAATTTCTCCCGAGTACGCTGATATCTCATATGTGGGGGTAAACCACTGTTTGGGCACACGGCAGGGCTCGGAAGGGAAGGTGCGCCATTTGACTTTTTGAATGGAAAATTAGCTCCAATTGTTAGCAGACACCATGTCGCATTTGGAGAGCCCCTGTGTGCCTAAACATTGGAGCTCCCCCACAAGTGACCCCATTTTGGAAACTAGACCCCCCAAGGAACTTATCTAGATGCAAATTGAGCACTTTAAACCCCCAGGTGCTTCACGGAAGTTTATAACGCAGAGCCATGAAAATAAAAAATAATTTTTCTTTCCTCAAAAATGATTTTTTAGCCTGGAATTTCCTATTTTGCCAAGGGTAATAGGAGAAATTGGACCCCAAATGTTGTTGTCCAGTTTGTCCTGAGTACGCTGATATCTCATATGTGGGGGTAAACCACTGTTTGGGTGAACGGCAGGGCTCGGAAGGGAAGGCACGCCATTTGGCTTTTTAAATGAAAAATTAGCTCCAATCATTAGCGGACACCATGTCACGTTTGGAGAGCCCCTGTGTGCCTAAACATTGGAGATCTCCCACAAATCACCCCATTTTGGAAACTAGACCCCCAAAGGAACTAATCTAGATGTGTGGTGAGGACTTTGAACCCCCAAGTGCTTCACAGAAGTTTATAACGCAGAGCCATGAAAATAAAATAAAAAGTTATTTTCTCAAAAATGATCTTTTAGCCTGCAATTTTTTATTTTCCCAAGGGTAACAGGATAAATTTGACCCCAAAAGTTATTGTCCAGTTTCTCCTGAGTACGCTGATACCCCATATGTGGGGGTAAACCACTGTTTGGGCACATGCCGGGGCTCGGAAGTGAAGTAGTGACGTTTTGAAATGCAGACTTTGATGGAATGCTCTGCTGGCGTCACGTTGCGTTTGCAGAGCCCCTGATGTGGCTAAACAGTAGAAAACCCCCACAAGTGACCCCATTTTGGAAACTAGACCCCGAAAGGAACTTATCTAGATGTGTGGTGAGCATTTTGAACCCCCAAGTACTTCATAGAAGTTTATAATGCAGAGCCGTGAAAATAATAAATACGTTTTCTTTCCTCAAAAATAATTATTTAGCCCAGAATTTTTTATTTTCCCAAGGGTTACAGGAGAAATTGGACCCCAAAAGTTGTTGTTCAGTTTCTCCTGAGTACGCTGATACCCCATGTGTGGGGGTAAACCACTGTTTGGGCACACGTCGGGGCTCAGAAGGGAAGTAGTGACTTTTGAAATGCAGACTTTGATGGAATAATCTGCGGGCATCACGTTGCGTTTGCAGAGCCCCTGGTGTGCCTAAACAGTAGAAACCCCATTTTAGAAACTAGACCCCCCAAGGAACTTATCTAGATATGTGGTGAGCACTTTGAACCCCCAAGTGCTTCACAGACGTTTACAACGCAGAGCCGTGAAAATAAAAAATCATTTTTCTTTCCTCAAAAATGATGTTTTAGCAAGCATTTTTTTATTTTCACAAGGGTAACAGGATAATTTGGACCCCAGTAATTGTTGCGCAGTTTATCCTGAGTATGCTGGTACCCCATATGTGGGGGTAAACCACTGTTTGGGCACACGTCGGGGCTCAGAATTGAGGGAGCACCATTTGACTTTTTGAATACAAGATTGGCTGGAATCAATGGTGGCGCCATGTTTCGTTTGGAGACCCCTGATGTGCCTAAACAGTGGTAACCCCTCAATTCTACCTCCAACACTAACCCCAACACACCGCTAACCCTAATCCCAACTGTAGCCATATCACAACCCTAATCACAACCCTAACTGCAACACACCCCTAACCCTGATCCCAACTGTAGCCACAACCCTAATTCCAACCCTAACCCTAAGGCTATGTGCCCACGTTGCGGATTCGTGTGAGATTTTTCAGCATCATTTTTGAAAAATCCGCGGGTAAAAGGCACTGCGTTTTACCTGCGGATTTACCACGGATTTCCCACGGATTTCCAGTGTTTTTTGTGCGGATTTCACCTGCGGATTCCTATTGAGGAACAGGTGTAAAACGCTGCGGAATCCGCACAAAGAATTGACATGCTGCAGAAAATAGGTTTACTTGGTACTGTAAACATGATGGAACACTGCTGCGAATCCGCAGCGGCCAATCCGCTGTGGATCCGCAGCCAAATCCGCACCGTGTGCACATAGCCCAATTCTAAAGGTATGTGCACACGCTGCGGAAAATGCTGCGGATCCGCAGCAGTTTCCCATGAGTTTACAGTTCAATGTAAACCTATGGGAAACAAAAATCGCTGTACACATGCTGCAGAAAAACTGCACGGAAACGCAGCGGTTTACATTCCGCAGCATGTCTATCAGAACCCTGTCAGCATCGGCGTGCTGCCACGGCTGAGCAGGGTGACTCATCCACACTGTGGGAGATCCCGGGGGTCAGATGGCACAGGGAAAGCTCAGGCAGATAGGACCTGCACAGAGAGCTAAAGGTAGGAGAAAACAGAAGGACCTACGATCATGTGACCACAGGGGGCGGGGCTTAGCGTCCTGCTACTGTAGATAAGTGCAGGATTCTACAGGCACCCTGAAATAGAGGACGGCGTGGTACAGAAGGGACGAGCAGAGAATAGTCAGAACGTAAGCAAATAGTCATACACAGAGATAGCAGCGCAGTACAAAAGGGACAGACAACTCTAAACGGGGACAGAACCAGATCAGAACCAGACAAGCATAAATTAGCACAGGCACAAAGCACAGGCACAAAATACAGGCACAACAGGGTCACACACACTCGGCCAAGAGTCAGAGTATAAGCGACAGAGGATGGCTCCACAATGAGGCTATAAAAAGCCTCCCAAAATCCCAGAGTGAGGCCATCTAAGTTAACCCTAAAACCACCTAATCCCAGAAACTCAGCAGACCATGACACTGTCACTTCTTTCTGCGGATTCTGCAGTGGTTTTACAACTGCTCCAATAGAAAATCGCAGTTGTAAAACCGCAGTGAAATGCGCAGAAAAAACGCGGTAAATCCGCCATAAATCCGCAGTGGTTTAGCGCTGCGGATTTATCAAATCCGCAGCGGAAAAATCCGCAGAGGACCAGAATACAAGTGCACATACTGAAACCCTAGCCCTAACCCTAGCCCTAACCCTATCCCTAACCCTAGCCCTAGCCCTAACCCTAACCCTAGCCCTAACCCTGACCCTAGCCCTAACCCTAAACCTAGCCCTAACCCTAACCCTAACCCTAGCCCTAACCCTAACCCTAACCCTATTCTAACATTAGTGGAATAAAAAAAATTCTTTATTTTTTTATTGTCCCTACCTATGGGGGTGACAAAGGGGGGGGGGGTCATTTATTATTTATTTTATTTTGATCACTGTGATAGATTATATCTCAGTGATCAAAATGCACTTTGGAACGAATCTGCCGGCCGGCAGATTCCGTGGGCGCACTGCGCATGCGCCCGCCATTTTGGAGGATGGCGGCACCCAGAGAGAAGACGGACGGACCCCGGCAGGATCGGTAAGTATGATGGGGTGGGGGGAGCACGGGGGGGGGATTGGAGCATGGGGGGGTATCGGAGCGCGGGGGGTGGAACAGAGCATGGGGGGTTGGAACGGAGCACGGGGGGTTGAACGGAGCACGGGCGGGTGGAACGGAGCACGGGGGTGGATCGGAGTGCAGTGGGGGTGATTGGAGCACGGGGGGGTGATTGGAGCACGGGGGGAGCGGACAAGAGCACGGGGGGAGCGGAGCACAGGACGGAGGGGAGCCGGAGCAGTGTACCGGACAGATCCGAGGGCTGGGGGGGCGATTGGTGGTGTGGGGTGGGGGCACATTAGTGTTTCCAGCCATGGCCGATGATATTGCAGCATCGGCCATGGCTGGATTGTAATATTTCACCAGTTTTAATCGGTGAAATATTACAAATCGCTCTGATTGGCAGTTTCACTTTCAACAGCCAATCAGAGCGATCGTAGCCACGGGGGGGTGACGCCACCCCCCCTGGGCTAAACTACCATTCCCCCTGTCCCTGCAGATCGGGTGAAATGGAAGTTAACCCTTTCACCCAATCTGCAGGGACGCGATCTTTCCATGACGCCACATAGGCGTCATGGGTCGGATTGGCACCGACTTTCATGACGCCTATGTTGCGTCACGGGTTGGTGAAGGGGTTAATTAACACATTGTCTTATATGCGTTCTTCTTATAAGCAACTTTTTGAATGCACCAATACTGTTCATTACTCTCACATTTTTAATCTGTCTTTGAAAATGTCAACTAGAAAATTCCAAATAACTATATACATCCACATTTTTAAAATGAGTAGCTATGCAAAACTCCCAATTATCATTTTTGGAAATGGCTACATCCAAAAATGTAATATACAGTGGGGCAAAAAAGTATTTAGTCAGTCAGCAATAGTGCAAGTTCCACCACTTAAAAAGATGAGAGGCGTCTGTAATTTACATCATAGGTAGACCTCAACTATGGGAGACAAACTGAGAAAAAAAAATCCAGAAAATCACATTGTCTGTTTTTTTAACATTTTATTTGCATATTATGGTGGAAAATAAGTATTTGGTCAGAAACAAAATTTCATCTCAATACTTTGTAATATATCCTTTGTTGGCAATGACAGAGGTCAAACGTTTTCTGTAAGTCTTCACAAGGTTGCCACACACTGTTGTTGGTATGTTGGCCCATTCCTCCATGCAGCTCTCCTCTAGAGCAGTGATGTTTTTGGCTTTTTGCTTGGCAACACGGACTTTCAACTCTCTCCAAAGGTTTTCTATAGGGTTGAGATCTGGAGACTGGCTAGGCCACTCCAGGACCTTGAAATGCTTCTTACAAAGCCACTCCTTCATTGCCCTGGCGGTGTGCTTTGGATCATTGTCATGTTGAAAGACCCAGCCACATTTCATCTTCAATGCCCTTGCTGATGGAAGGAGGTTTGCACTCAAAATCTCACGATACATGGCCCCATTCATTATTTCATGTACCCGGATCAGTTGTCCTGGCCCCTTTGCAGAGAAACAGCTCCAAAGCATGATGTTTCCACCACCATGCTTTACAGTAGGTATGGTGTTTGATGGATGCAACTCAGTATTCTTTTTCCTCCAAACACGACAAGTTGTGTTTCTACCAAACAGTTCCAGTTTGGTTTCATCAGACCATAGGACATTCTCCCAAAACTCCTCTGGATCATCCAAATGCTCTCTAGCAAACTTCAGACGGGCCTGGACATGTACTGGCTTAAGCAGTGGGACACGTCTGGCACTGCAGGATCTGAGTCCATGGTGGCGTAGTGTGTTACTTATGGTGGGCCTTGTTACATTGGTCCCAGCTCTCTGCAGTTCATTCACTAGGTCCCCCCGCGTGGTTCTGGGATTTTTGCTCACCGTTCTTGTGATCATTCTGACCCCACGGGGTGGGATTTTGCATGGAGCCCCAGATCGAGGGAGATTATCAGTGGTCTTGTATGTCTTCCATTTTCTAATTATTGCTCCCACTGTTGATTTCTTCACTCCAAGCTGGTTGGCTATTGCAGATTCAGTCTTCCCAGCCTGGTGCAGGGCTACAATTTTGTTTCTGGTGTCCTTTGACAGCTCTTTGGTCTTCAACATAGTGGAGTTTGGAGTCAGACTGTTTGAGGGTGTGCACAGGTGTCTTTTTATACTGATAACAAGTTTAAACAGGTGCCATTACTACAGGTAATGAGTGGAGGAAAGAGGAGACTCTTAAAGAAGAAGTTACAGGTCTGTGAGAGCCAGAAATCTTGATTGTTTGTTTCTGACCAAATACTTATTTTCCACCATAATATGCAAATAAAATGTTAAAAAAAACAGACAATGTGATTTTCTGGATTTTTTTTTCTCAGTTTGTCTCCCATAGTTGAGGTCTACCTATGATGTAAATTACAGACGCCTCTCATCTTTTTAAGTGGTGGAACTTGCACTATTGCTGACTGACTAAATACTTTTTTGCCCCACTGTATATTTCAGATGAGAACAAAGTAAACTCTAAAACGAATTAAGTTTTGTTTCGGTCATTTACTAAGCATTGCACTTTACTGATCGACCTGTCACAAATGATAAAAAGGTTGTCTATCAACGTTTTGCAAAATAGACCAATCGGCAGAAATGACCTTAGAATAAACAGGGACTCAAAATGCCCCATGAACAGATTTACATAACTGGAGGAGAATCTCATCCCCATGGCACAGCCCCTCAACTGCTGATAGGTCACCTTCTCGAGCAGAAAAACATTGTGGTTCGAAATAAATTCAATACTCCGCATAATGAAATGGACATTGTAAAAATTTTATTTCAATGTTTCAGATTTTTAATAATTGAACAAATGCCCATCATATATGTAATAGCTCATTAGGTGACCCACTGAAATGGGAAGTAAAGTATCACAGTTAAAATTAAAGTGGTGTTTCGTCCATAGAGATGTTTTTTTTGCGTCTCCATGTGATCTAAATCAAATTCATTTTGGTTTGCTGGCAGTCGAAATGCTTTTTATTTCAATTGTTAAAAACACCTTGAGCATAATGCATCAGACAGTGTTATGTGTTATCATACTCACTTCAGCTGCTACACCCATGTTACTCAACTGGAGTTATGGCCACATTAGGATTCCTTTTGCTAATTAATTATTCCCCTTTGGATCTGATTATGCAAAATCTTGCTTGACTGCTAGAAACCAGTAGAATGTTAAACCATTGGTGATGTATAGCACTGGAGTGCAGATGTATTATCTCTCAAAAACAGCTTTAAATAAGGTAAGAAGATTAAATGCAACTCATTTTGAAAATGGTATGTTATTACCTAAAGGATTGTACACCAGTGCTGCTAGTAGTTGCAGTGTGTTTTCAAGTATATTAACCTTTAAGCTGTCATGCTTTGATAAATATAATTTATTATGTTGGCTACATTATTTCTAATATGCTTTAACTAGAGTATGTCATAGTAACATATTTAAAAAAGGAGAAAGGCAGGTTTTCTAGATGTCTCACCAAACGTGCATTTGAAATAGGAGGATACAGGGTGAATTGACTAAATCGATTATAGATTTTATAAATTTTACTGATAGTTTATAGTAGAATTAATTCAGGTTGGATAATTGTCTTAAGTCTATATTGAGTATACTATATTAAAAATAAACATAACTGTCTAATAAAGAGAACTGTGTAGATCTATACATTAGCAGCCTTATATTGTTTCCAATTGTCTTTGTGCATTAGTTCCTATTTTAGAATTTCAGGGTGTCATGTATTCTTACATATAAAATAGCATCTAGTTTTTATTCATTTTCAGATAAATACATGAAAGATTTTCGCATTTGAATCAAGTATTATCTCCCTTGACTTTTAAAAATCAAACATATAATAAAGTAGTTGTAAATCCAATAGGCAATATAAACCTATAAATGTGAGATACAACACTATGTATTTAATATATAATATTTATGAATTCATAAACAATGTACAAATTAAGTAGTTTAAGTTAAAAGGTTACACAGATATAATTATAAAGACATGATAATAAATATGCCAATAATTATGCACTATGATTCAAACTATCATTTTTTTTCAATAAATATGTAATCAATACTTTGATGGTAATAAAATTATATTATATATGAATAAGTTAAAGTACATAAACTGACTCCAGATATGAAAACAGTTCAGAAAAAAGTGATTTGTGCAAAATGTGCATGAGTGACTATGAAGAAATAGTGTAGCATGAGCTTAATAATGTAGGATAAAGTGATAAGTGAAGATACAAAGTACAAACAGTTGAGAAAATAAGTATTTAATACACTGAAGATTTTGCAAGTTTTCCCACATACAAAGAATGGAAAGATCTGTAATTATTGTCATAGGTACCCTTCAACTGCAAGAGACAGAATCTAAAAATAAAAGCCCGAAAATTATATAAAATGATTTTGAACCCCCTTCTGACATAATAGTACACCGAGTTTGGACACCCTCCCTTTGATGTGGGCCCTGGCGGTGAGCCCACATCTCTCCCAGCGTATGTCAGCTGGGAGAGATCAAACTCTGACAGTGGCATTTAACATGCGCATCCGGCAATTGCACCAGAAATCTTCCCATCGTGACCCCGTCACATGATCGAGGGTCACCGATGGGTTGGCATGACAACCAGAGGTCTCCCGCAGACCTCTGTCGTTGTCACGGCCAGATTGCTATGAACACTGCCTGGGGGTCAGCACTCATAGCAAGTGATTAATTCTGCTACAAGCAGGCGATCTAATCATCGCCTGTAAGTAGCAGAGTCGATGAGGTTCTGGCAGCTTCTAGTCTCCCATGGAGACTTTTAAAGCATGCCAAAAATAAAAAAAAGTTTTAAAAATATAAAAAATAAAAATCTAAAAGTTCAATTATGAGATTTTGGCCAACAACTTCTGTCTCTTAGTAAGAGCATTGAAAATGGGTCATGTCTGGGTCTTTTAGCATGAGAATGACCCAAAACACACAGTCAAGGCAACTAAGGAGTGACTATAATAATAATTTTTTTATAATAATAATTTTTTTTTATTTATATAGCGCCAACATATTCCGCAGCGCTTTACAACTTATAGAGGGAACTTGTACAGACAATAGACATTACAGTATTACAGACTATGTAAGAAGTTAAAAACGGTTCTGTACAAAATGTTAAGTTCTGTTTTTCTATCATATTAAATACTTATTTCATGCAATAAAATGTACATTATTAATGTAATAATCATACAATGTTATTATCTTGTTTTCTGTTTAAGATTCTATCTCTCACAGTTGAAATATACCTATGATAAAAATTGAAGACCTCTCCATTCTATGTAGGTGAGAAAATTAGCAAAATGGGCAGTATATTAAGTATTTATTTTTCCCACTGTAGTTGAAAGTCATTGTGCAGTAATGTGAGAATCAAAATTACCAACACAAAAAATCTGAAAGAACAGCTAATGTACTGTATGAGGAAAGTGCAGACATCTTGCAGACATGTTGTGACCATCTCGCGTTTCACCGTAAATTTGACTACAGAACTTGTGAATGTTTATGAGAAAATGAGTAAAAGAGAGGCAGTGAAAAAACAAAAAACTAACTCAAAAACAAAAAGGAGTACGTGTGTGAGTGTGAGGAAATGCATTGTCCAGCTACACTTCCTACATGTTCCCTTATCAAAGCTGAGGAGAAATGCACCTTGGACACAACATGTCTGCAAGGGTTCTGTGCCCACTTCATGCATTAAGTGTTTATTTCATATTATTCTTCTGGTAATTTTGATTTTCACATTACTGCAGGATAAATTGTGTTACGCACGTGGTTGTAGAACCACTGTGCCACAGACTGGGGAGAGCCTGGAGGGCCATAACTAAGCATGCACCTGACTCTTTGCTAGAACCCTGATGGTGGGGTTTGAATTGGCTCCAAGTGCAAGCCAGGTACTACTTCAGGACAGACCCATGGAGCTGTGGCAGCAGACCTCATAGAGGACAGTGAAGCAGGACTGGCCCATAACTAGTTAACGGGATGGTACAGTACAAGCTGTTCTAGAATACAAACACAGGACAGCAACAGTATGGGATGCAGGTTCCAAGGTACAAGTTCAGACTGGGTAGAGAAATGGTATGGTAACAGGACAGACGGATCAGGTTTGGAACCATGCACAGACAGGAGAGATTTAGGTGTTCTAATAGTAGGGTGAACAGGCGCAAGAACAGACAAAGAGCATGGGGATCTTACCACTGACCAGCAGGAAACACTATATTAAGTTGCTAAGGCACCTTCCAATAAGGGAGGGTGTCTTATATACAAGATCTCTCCCAACCTTTGGCTGGGGACATCTTTTTCAGTGTGCATTGGCTCTTAAAGAGTCAGGCAGTGCGCACCCTAAGCCCAGTCATGGGATAAATGCGTGCTGGGTGTAGATTCTGGGAGTAGACAGACACCTGGCAGTATCAATTTGTCGGACACATAATTAATTTGTTTGATGACTTTAAAAAGACCGCTGAAGCAAGGACCAAACTTGTAAGATGGAATCTTAAGATGTTTATACTTGGAGGACAACCACACTTCATCTCCAGGATGAGAACAAGGTGGATCCAAGCATCAGTTTACCGCAGTAAAGAGGAAAGTTGATCTTCTATTATGGTGAAGTTGGTTTTGGAGGAAGGGAACCACAGATGGCTGAGCTTTAAGCAAGAAATACTGCTCCAAGCCCTGTCCAATGCTTAAATGTGGCATAGTTTTAGGTTCACGCTATTAGCACAAAGAATTTATATTAGAATCATAGAATTATAGAATGGTAGAGTTGGAAGGGACCTCCTGGGTCATCTGGTCCAACCCCCTGCTCAAATTAAGATTCACTAAATTATCACAGACAGATGTCTGTCCAGCCTCTGTTTGAAGACTTTCATGGAAGGAGAACTCACCACCTCTCGTGGCAGCCTGTTCCACTCATTGATCACCCAAACTGTCAAAAAGTTTTTTCTAATATCTAATCTTTGTCTCCTCCCATTCAGTTTCATCCCATTGGTTCTAGTCTTTCCATGTGCAAATGAGAATAAAGATGATCCTTCTACAGTGAGACAGCCCTTGAGCTATTTGTAGACAGCTATTAAGTCTCCTCTTAGTCTTCTTTTTTGCAACCTAAACATTCCAAAATCCTGCATCCGTTCCTTATAGGACATGGTTTGCAGACCTTGGTCGCTCTTCTGCATTATATTCTTCTATAGATATGCGTCCCTCTTTCCATTTGGTAAACATTTCTTTCTTCCTTTTTAGCCTGTGTTTAAGTTCTGTATTCATCCATCCATCCTGGTATCCTTAAATGCTTTGTATTCTTCCCTCTTTTTGGAATTGTTAATGATTGTGCTTTGAGAATCTAATTTTTCAAGATTTCCCATCCTTCCTGGATATTTTTGTCCTTAAGGATATCCAGCCATTGGATTCCTCCAATTCTCTTTATGAGTCTCTTAAAATTTGCATTTCTGAAATCTAACCTTGAATTCTGAGTCTTCACAGGTCATTCTCCTCCAAAATTCTAAAATAGCATGGTCGCTACCTACTATGGTCCCAGTCACTCTTACCTCCTCAACCATTTCCTCTCTGTTTATAAAGATTAGATCAAAGGTAGCAGATCCCCTTGTTTTCTCCCCTAACTTTTGGAAGATAATGTTGTCAGCAAGAGAGGATAAGAATTTGCTTGACCTGTTAGTTTTGCCTTAGTGATATTCCCAAAAAATGTCTGGATAGTTGAAATCTCCCATGACTATATATTTTTTGGGGGGAACTTGGCCATTTGATACATAAAGAGTTCATCCATATCTTGAGCTTGCACAATCGTCGAGTAGTTAATGCCTACAATGGTGTCTTTCTGTTGTTTTCTTGTATTCTTACCCAAACAGTTTTATCAGAAGTCCCAGTCTCTGAAGCTTCAATCTCTGTGCAGATATACGCTTATCTAACATACAATGCAACACCTCCTCCTTGTTTATCAAGTCTATTTCTTGCAATTATGTTGTATCCTTCTAGCCTTGTATTCCAACCATGTGTATCGTCCCAACAAGTTTCAGTGATTCCAGTATCATCATATTTCTTCTCCTGTGTTAGTAGTTCCAATTCTCCTTGTTCGTTGCCCATGCTTTGTGCATTTGTATAGAAACATTTTGGTTTGTGATTGGTTTCTCTTCCTCCAATATTTTTATTATTTAGATTTTTTTTGTCTTTGTCCTTCCTTTCCACTTCTAATAGCAGTGTTCTCAGTAGTATTTGTCCGATGTATGGCTTTTTCTGGCCTTTTCCTTCCCTTCCCACATTGTTCTAGTTTAAAATTCTCCTGACGAGTGTAGCAAAGTGACTTCCAAATACATGTTTTCCAGTCATCGTAAGGTGCACCCCATCTCCAGCAAGCAGTCCATCACATAGGTAATTCACTCAGTGATCCAGAAATCCCAATACTTGCACCATCGACGTAGCCAGTTGTTCACCAGCAGAATCTTTTTCCACTTCCTTGTTCCATGGCCATCCACTGGGAGGATGGAAGAGAAGATCACCTGCAATCCCAGTTCTTTCACTTTCTTACCTAAGTTTTCAAAGGTAATGTGGAAATGTAGAATGTGGACTACTGGCTGGAGCACAATGCAAGCCCAAAATAATTAAAACAAAAATAAATGTGACCTGCTTTGTCTATCATGGTAGTAACACAACAAATTTATTTTCTTTTACTGTGGATGAGCCTTGGATACAGCAGAATCTCAGCACAAAAGCATTAAAACCTCTGATGTGGCCAACTTTTTGAAGCATAGTAGTAACAATTTAATATTTTATCACGTGTACCCCTGTATCGAGAACAATATCAGCATCAAAGAATTAAATGCAATGTAGCATGCTTTGGGTAGCATGATAGGGAAAATTATTTTTTTTATTTTATCATGTGTACCCCAGTATGGAGAACAT